>NC_057865.1:209196387-209862220 GCF_019393635.1 Dromiciops gliroides
CCTCCATTGATGGACATTTTCTCAATTTCCAATTCTTTGCCATGATACAATGTACAAAAAAGTTCTTTTCCTGTTCTTTTTTTTTTTTTTTGCGGGGCAATGAGGGTTAAGTGACTTGCCCAGGGTCACACAGCTAGTGTGAGATTTAAAATTGGATACTAGAGCATTAACCTCCCCTTTTAACTGTTTCCCTTATTTATCTCCCAGACTAGTAAATGGAAGAAGCCTAAGTATCTGATGCCAGATTTGAACTCAGGTCCTTCTGAATCCAGGGCTGGTGCTTTATCCAGAAATAGTTATTTATGCTGATGGTTTTCCTACTAGTGAATTAGCCCTGTGTTTTTGGTATAAATCCCATCTGGTCATAGTGTATAATCTTCATGATGTATTGCTGTATTTTATGTAAAATTTTTGCATCAACATTTATTAGGGAAATTGTTCTATAGTTTTCTTTCTGTTTTTGCTCTTCTTGGTTTGTGTATCAGCACTGTATTTGTGTTTCAAAAGAAATTTGGTAGGATTCCTTCTTTGCCTATTTTTCCAAATAGTTTACATAGTATTAGAATTAATAGTTCTTTAAATTTTGGTAGAATTCACATGTGAATCTATCTACTCCTGGGGATCTTTTCTTAGGGAGCTCCTTAATGGCTTATTCAATTTCTTTTCCAAAATTTCTTCCTTCATTCCTATATGTATATACATACACATATATGTGTATATAAATACACAAAAATGTGTATGTATAGAGATATGCATCTCTCCCTATATGTGTACATATACCCATGCATATATGTGTGTGTATAGAGAAAGGTATCTTTAGCAATATACATGTACATATATAAGAATAGGCATTTGGATATGGCCAATGTGGAAATTTTTCTTTCTTAACTATACATGTTAGTAATAGGAGTTTTGTTTTCCATTTATTTGCAATTATATGAATTTTTGCTGATTGAAAAAAAATTGTTTGAAAAAGAAGCTTCTCCCTCATTTCCAACAATACTTCCATCCTCCATATAAGCGTTTAGAAAGAGTTCAAGTGTGTGTGTGTATATACACATACATATATGTATATTTGGAGAAAGAAACAGGAAGGAGAAATGCAAAAAAGGAAGCATCTGATTGAAATTACCTTGTAAGGATCTGAAGAAAAACTGAAACAGATTGAAATATACTTTTTAAAACTTTATTTTTCTTGAGTTTTTTTGTCTGTTTTCTTTTACAACAGGATAAATATGGAAATGTTTTTGCATGATATGTATAACTTATATTGAATTGCTTGCCTTTTCAATGAGGTGGGGGGGAATGGAGGGAGAAAAGGAGAAAACTTGTAACTCAAAGTTTTAAAAATGAATGTTAAAGGGACAGCTAGGTGGCGCAGTGGATAGACCACTGGCCCTGGAATCAGGAGTATCTGAGTTCAAATCCGGCCTCAGACACTTAATACTTACTAGCTGTGTGACTCTGGGCAAGTCACTTAATCCCAATTGCCTCACCAAAACAAAACAAAACAAAACAAAACAAAATGAATGTTAAAAAATATTTTTACATGTAATTGGGGAAAAATAAAATACTAAATAAATTTTAACAAATAATCCATGTGGGGCAGCTAGGTGGCACAGTGGATAAAGCACCGGCCCTGGATTCAGGAGGACCTGAGTTCAAATCTAACCTTGACACTAGCTGTATAAACCTGGGCAAGTCACTTAATACTCATTATGCCACCCCCCAAAAAAAAAATCCATGTACTAAATAGATCTATGTACTAATAAGATTATCCTGGCAATGTAAAAATGAGTTTTCATTAGACTAAATAAACATCACCTATGTGAGAGGTAAACATTGGTCATATCACAAATATTGTCAAATACATTCATACTTTGGAAATAGAACTAAAGAAAATTCCCTTTAGGTATGCTAAACAAGTTATATTGCCAGTGTCAAATACCACCGGATGATAGTCAAGTATAATGCTTATCCTATGTGATTCTATTTAGGTACAGCTATCAAACAGTAAATTAATAATTAGCATCCTATGGCCTGAAGAAGTTAATATATCTCTAAAAAGCCTGATAATCAAAAATGTGTCTTACCTACTCATGGAATCATCCTGAAAGTCACTGTACTGTATACTATAATCTCATTTAAATTTTAGAATGTATACCTAAAATTGCTAAGGCTTCAGTAGAAAATCCTCCAGAAAAGTTGCTGCGTTTTAGATAAATACATATTGTGGAAGCCCAGGAACCCCACAAAGTATACAACACTAAAACCTGGATCTCCATTCTCAGATACTTGCTGTGAAGAAGGGACTGGAGGCAATGGTGTTTACAGAAAACACTCAGTTTTGCTAAAAATTTTGTATATGAATAATGAAAAACACCTATACATACTATGGGGAAACAATTTTTAAAAACCATAAAATCAAGATTGAAATTACATTATACTCAGAAATAGTGATTTAATGATGACTTTATTTACAGGATACAATTTTCAATATTGAACAGGAATTAAAGTGCTTAATTTTACAATGTTTCTAATTATCATCCTTTATGACCAAATATACATATGTTACAAATTATATACAATATTTGCCAGTATTTTACATTCATAGATCTTAAAATTTATTTTTCACATGCACTTTTAAACATTTGAATTAAATGTGGAATTTTGAGAACATACCTTTTCAAGAATATCACACACAGCATGAAACGCTAATTTGGTAAAAAGGTAAGACATGATTGTTTTGACAACAAATAGTGGTCCCCAAATTATACATTTTTAATGCTCATATAATGTGTATGATAGTTATGATTCCTTCATAGTAAATGATCCTTTGCAGATGAAGGATTCTGATTCTTCCCATCCCCAAATAAGTATTTTTGGTATCATTATTTAAATGATGCAGTAGTGGCATTTGCCAATTTTACATTTTACAAACAAGACTACAATTATTATCTGTCGACAAATAAAAACTATTTCATAGAAACTGCCGTCTTGTGCATGAGGTAAGAGAAAGCAAGTGAATGAGAGAGTTTGTGAGATTGTTTTATGTTACCAAATCTTTAGTCAAGGAAAATAATGCAAATGATGTTAGCTGACTTCCACCACAGTAAGTTGAGTAGAATGTCCTAAAGGGGTGAAATTCTGTAGGAAAACATCAACAACAACAAACAGGATGAAAAGATGACACCTGGTGGAAAGTGAGTGAGTGTGTATGTGTGTGTGTGTGTGTGTGTGTGTGTGTGTGTGTGTGTGTGTGTGTGTGTGTGTGAGTGTGAAGAATTTGCATACTGATGCACCCAGACTTTGGTCCTTTTGTAAATATACATATTTACATTTTTCTACTTTTCTACTTTGTGTAATCTCCACTGACCCAGATTTCTTAGAAACAATATAAAGATAAAGATAGCTTTTATCTTGGGATAAGCACTTTTCTCCTTGTCCATATTCTTATCTCTCTGTCTCCCTATTCTCTCCCACCACCTTGTTAGAGTGCAAAATCATATTGACAGTATAGATATGAAGTGACTACACAAGAATGATTTATTTTTAAAATCTATGTAAACAATTATGTAGAATGTTTAACAGTGGGAAAGAAATGTTCCCATGGTAAATAATTCAATTTTCATCTGTGAAAGATAGTATACAAATAATTAAACACACAAAAATAAATTCACATAAGGAATTTTATTTTGTTTTCTTGGGGTTTTTTTTTGTTTGTTTTTTGTTTTTTGCAGGGCAGTGAGGGTTGAGTGACTTGCCCAGGGTCACACAGCTAATAAGTGTCAAGTGTCTGAGGCCATATTTGAACTCAGGTCTTCCTGAATCCACTGAGCCACCTAGCTGCCCCCACATAAGGTATTTTAAAAACAGACTTATCTTAGTGTATAATTGATATAAACATTGCTCTTAAAGATAAAAATTAATTTGAGTTTATTAAGTGATTCTATAGATATAGATATGGGGCAAGAATGAAGGAGAAACATGACAGACTGCTATCCATAAAGCATGTTACAAAAGACCCTAGGATAAGAACAGATAAGCCTTCCTAATTTGAATATATTAATATGAATATATTAATGAAGAACAAAAAAATTAGGAAAGAATTTTAAGACATTCTCTTAATTCATTTTAATCGACTATGAATATATATAAAATATAATTTCAGATCTGTTAATGTCATGAACACACCTCATGTAACAACTTGTTTTCCATTTATTTTCTTCAGTGTTATGTAGTAAGGATTTTTATAGAAACCAGGGCCTCCACCTAAATGCTTATCTTCAGTCCTGCCTTTCCCCTAACATAAGGTAAAATCTAGACAGGAACACTATAAAAAAATTCACGAAGACTAATCTGCCACAGAGCAAGCTGAGAATAAACAGAATAGAAGGAGCTGAACATATTAACATTAACACCCCCCCAGCAAGAAAACAATAGAATATTGTATTGGCAGAATTATTTTAACATTGAAAAGTTTTTCAGAAGGCATCAATGATTTTGCAACAACCCTGCAGTACCAGAAAATCTAGTTTCTTTAAAATACGTAAATAAAACAAGCATTCTTTATCACCTTATATGTATTTTTGAAGTAATCTATTTAGGGGCAGATAAGATTTTTTTTAATACTTTGCTTCTATAAGAAGTTTACATGTTTTCCCCACTCTAACTTTCAAATTAAGAAATATGATTACAAATAGTAGTATATTTTAAATAATACAGTATTTAATTGTCCATATCCTTTAAATTGTTTAAATAATTTATTTCATTAATAGAATATAAAAACAGTAATCTGAAGTGCAGCATTAGCTCTAAAAGCTCAAGAGAGAAAGGAGATATACACACTCCTTTTGGGCAGATACCTTCATATTCAAGTCTTCACTGTAAGTGCCTACTCTGAAGAATGAGAATGTTTACAAACCATACCTGTGGTATCCTCATTGTGGTGCCATGAAAATGATGGCTGGAATGTTCATGAGTAAGCTGTTAAAAAGCTGGATATAAAAATGTGCACTATTTACAATGGTTAAAATTTCAAGTATATCTCAAGAAGAAAACCAAAAGTACAAAAAACAAGCAAACAAAAACCCAAACTGGAATGTTTAATGTTGTGAAGAGTAGATTAGATGAACTGTCTTTTTTGTTTTGTTTTGTTTCTGGGGGATGATGGACTTACAAGACAGAGATGATTTAGAAAGCAACAAGAAAAAGAAAGGATTTTCTTAAGCCTGAGACAGGAGACTGGTTCTAAAAGGATAGCCATTTATCACTGTTAGTTTCTAATAAACACCAGAAGTCATCAATAGTACTTAAAATGAAAGACATCTGTAGGGCTTTCACTTACATAGCTATTTAAAATAGCTCAGTTTCATTGATCAAATAAGATAATTAATGTATTCTTTCCTAAAAGAAGAAACAAATAATGGTGCTTTCCTTTGTAAAGAAAGAGGAAGGAGAAAGAAGTAATTCTTATCACACAAGGTCTTTTGTAGGGTCACTTTTGATTTATAAAAAATGAAAATAGCATCATACTTTTTTCATCTGTAGCATATTACAATATGCTATTTTTTAAAAAGATGTTTTATTTTTCTTACTACCAATGTATTGAATCAGAAAGTGTCATGACAGGTGGGTTTTTTGTTTTGTCTTTGGAGGAAATGATGAAGATACCTTTTAAACACTTATCAAAAGTCATCCAGGATCTTCAGGGACCCACACATACCATCCTCCTTCCCCTTAGAACCATTCTAGGCAAACATCCATCAGCAGTAAAAATGGCTTACTGTTCGTATCAAGCACATCCTTGTCCCCGAAAAACAGAAAAAGGCAATATCAAATTTCTCTTAAGTTTGCTCTCTGATTTGTAGAGGGTTTGAGGGTCTACTGTGATGTTTTTTGGCTTTGATTATTTTATTTTCATGGCTGGTTTGTATTCCAAGTAGAAAGGAAAAACAATAAAACAAAACTGACACACTTGTTTTCCAAATCATAATATTTGACTGCTCCTTTTTGGAGAATACACAGGATATGTTAAATGTCCTATTAAAATGGGTCTGACTTCCAGATCAACCAGTCTAAAATTTTTGAGTAAAGGTTTTGTCATTTTCTTCATTTGTAAACCTCTATGGTTATATTCAGTCCAGGAAGGCCTGAGTCTATAGCAGTCACATATTAGGAATAAATAGAAAATCAAAGTAATAAATATAACTTGAGAAATAGCTCAACTTGAGAAGGTAATATCATTTTAATAACAAGAACAACATAATAAAAGGCAGTGTCTAAGCAGAGGCATGACTTAAAAATTAAAATCCCCAGTAAAAAAAGAGCCACCAAAAGATTGTTTCATATCCCTTTCTAACTTTCCCCAAATCTGTAAACTAAAATAAAATCTTTTCCAAAATGAAGTGGGTTTTTTTTGAAATATTGATCTCAGAAAAAAGAATTTTATAAATTTTGGCAAGAAATGTTTTCATGGACATATTTTAACATAGGTTTTAATATTAAAAAATTGTACTTTTCCTGACAACTGAAACTGTACTAGTTGTCTAAAACTTATTTAACAATACTAGGAAATTCAAGTGAAATTGTGCTACCACACATATAGTGATTTATACATAGTAGGTGCTTACTAAATAGCAGATTGAGATGGGATGAATATATATATATATATATATATACACACACACACATATATATACATATATATATACACACACACATAACATATGTGCATTATATATTCTATATTTAAATGTGCCTATAGAAAATACATGAAAAATTGAAAATTTTTTCTACAAAGAAAAAGTTTATCAAGTAGCATCCCCAAGTCCTAGATCAGTAAGGTTTCCCATAGAGAGAATGTTTTCAGTTATCAGCAAAAGGAAAGAGAATCCTTACAAATAACTGATGTTATTACTTACTTCAACATTCATATGATTATAAAAATGAAATGTTCTAAATGCTGTGTCCCAGTGATCAAAACGGTAATTTATCTTATCTCAATATAATGAAGACAAAAACATTACTAATTCAATCTACATCCTATATTTAAATATGTATTATTAGCACCTTCAAATAGAGGCACTGTTTTAAATAGGCACAGAACATAAAGAAAAATTAATATTCTTAAAATAGAGTTGGAATTCACTAATTTGTTACATGCTATATAAATTGGTATTTTTGTTAAGCTTACAAAAATATCAAGACCATTAAGTATCAACTAATTAAACATAAATTGTCAAAACATTCTTTAGAATACTTTGCTTAATTCCAAGATAAAACATGCTTTTAAAAAATATATATATAAATAATAGACAAATATGATCCTAAAGCCATGAAGTCAAAGTACGGTCTGTTTGATATTATGAATACATAAATGGTTATACTTCCTTCTTTTCCTTATTTGAATAATACATTTTTAAAAAAGAAAAACAATTAGCTTTTTATTCTTGGTAAATTGAAATTCTAAAAGTCAATGTAATTTGTCTTTTTGATTTTTTTCTATAAGAAAATACATTATAACATACACAACATGTGTAAATAGCTTTAGATACTAACTTCAATAAAGTGAATGCATTAAACTAAACTAACCCTGTATTTTTCACTACATATCTATTTTGGCAATATGGAGGTATATTTTTCAAGTTGTCACAAATCCTACATGAGCAAAGAATACAACAAAGAATTTGTGGCACATTTTAACCTAACAACAAGAGAATAAAATGCCATTTTCTTCAAGGCAGAGTTCTTAAAGATGTTTCATTGTTTACATTAAACAATTATCAATGAAATGACTGTACAGCAACTTCATGAATGATACATTTAGGAAAATAGTTTGTTCTTACTGCATCCCTTCCCTTCCACCCCAAAATTTGCTTATGAACCTGTTTTTTCAACATAAAGTGCTAAAAGGTGTAGGATTGTTGGGGAACCTTATTTTCTGGGTTTTTTTTCTTCATTTTCTTCTTCACATGGCTGCCCTCCCATCTCCCCACCCTTACCCCAAAGCCACCCTCCCCCCAACAACAGGACAACTGTAACTCAGCACTCTGGTTTCCTTGTTAGTCCAGGATGATCATTTATGGTGACTTGTAGTTCATTTGAATACTCTGGTGTCTCACCTTTGACAGCTAAGTGGATGATTTTCAACCATTTCTGTTTCAATTCCTCACTGTCTGCAGAAAAGCTGTGCACAGACTTAGACTGGGTCAGTTTGAAACTGTGAGGGAGATCAGCACTCCTGGGTGTGTCATCCACTGTGTAGCCTAGGAGTGGAATGGTTGCTTGAGCTCGGACATCCTAAGAAAAAAATGCCATTATGATTTAGAAGAGAATATGACAAAGAAGAAAATGCAATGTATATATTTAATATATAAGGACATGTAAAATATGTATAAGTATATACACTTTTGGGTATACCTTTGCCACCATCTCTCAGTAATCTCTCTTCCTTCCTCATTAATTTAGTGCCTGGTTCACAGTCTCTCTCCTACTCTCACACTAGGGGACTTCAATATACATACATATTGATAATCCTTTAAATACTCTGTAACTGTTGTTAGAGCTGTGATTTGGTCCAGCTATTCTCAAAGAAATTTGAAACCATGCTTTAAAAAATTGATAAAACTACTTACCCTTGTAGAACCACTATTAAGCCTATGAATTGGGGGGCAGCTAGGTGGTGCAGTGGATAAAGCACCAGCCCTGGATTCAGGAGGACCTGAGTTCAAATCTGGTCTCAGACACTTGACACTTAACTAGCTGTGTGACCTTGGGCAAGTCACTTAACCCTCATTAACCCCGCCCCCCCAAAGCCTATGACCCAAAAAGATCAAGAAACAGGTAAAGGATCCAATATTTGTTTTTTAATAAATATATGTATGTATATACACACATATCTATATCTACAGATATCAGTTCTTTTTGTAAGTGCTGAAGAAAGAGAAACAGGGAATGGCTAAATAAATATGACATATGAATATAATGGAATAGTATTATGCCATAAGAATTTTTTTTTTTTCGGGGCAATGAGGGTTAAGTGACTTGCCCAGGGTCACACAGCTAGTAAGTGTCAAGTGTCTGAGGCCGGATTTGAACTCAGGTACTCCTGAATCCAGGGCCGGTGCTTTACCACTGTGCCATCTAGCTGCCCCCATAAGAATTTTAAAATGGAATAATTTGAGAAACCTGGGAAGACTTGTATGAACTGATGTAAATTTAAAGATGCCTATTGGAATACTGATTTTGAAGTATTCAAAATCAATTGTTGATATGGGACTAGTACTCAGGTGAAGTTTAGGGTCAGATATTTAGATCTGAGAAACATCTGCACAGAAATGGTAATTGAAAACATAGGAGCTAATGAAAATCACCAAACAAGGTAATAAAGAGAAAAGAGTAGGCATCATAAAAAGAATTTATTAAGATGACTTCTATTTTCCTAACATTTTATATAATATTAGAATTAATCACTTAGAATGTTTGATAGAATTCACTTGAAAATGCATATTATATTGTCTTAAGATTTTTCTTCTTTGGAAGTTCATTTATGGTTTGTTCACTTTCTTTTTCTAAAACTGGGTTACTTAAATTATCTATTTCTTGTTCTGTTAATATGGATATGTTGACACTGTTAATCATTTCCATCTCATTCTCTCTAGTTTTTTGGAACGCCCTTGTTTTTCTCCTACATGTTTATTGCACTATGCATTCTGTCTCCTTTGTGGGATCTTTATTTAGGTCATGCTCTCTAACAGAAGATGCCCCAAGGCCCTCTTCTCTTCTCCATCTATACTACTTCATTTGGTGATCTATTCAGCTCCCATGAATTTAATTACCATCTCTAGGATGATTCTCAAATCTACTTATCTTCCCCTAACCTCTCTCCTGACCTCTAATCTCATATCTTCAACTGCCTTTCAGACATCTTAAAATGGATTATCCAGTAAACATCCTTTTTTTTTAGTGAGGCAATTGGGGTTAAGTGACTTGCCCAGGGTCACACAGCTAGTAAGTGTTAAGTGTCTGAGGCCGGATTTGAACTCAGGTACTCCTGACTCCAGGGCTAGTGCTCTATCCACTGCGCCATCTAGCTGCCCCTCCAGTAAACATCTTAAACTTAACATGCCCAAAACAGAATTCATTATCGTTTCTTCTAAACTCTCCCTCTACTCCTACCTTCTTTATTACTGTAGAGGGCAATAGCATCCTCCCAAAACTTCAAGCTTACAACCTAGGTGTCATCCTTAACTCCTCACTATTTCTCACTCACCCCACACCACATGTCATCTATAGCCAAGAACTGTCAACTTTACATTTGCAAAATTTGTCAAATATACCCCCTTCTCCTCCTGATACTGCACCACTCTGGTGCAGGCCCTCATCACCTCTTACTTGAACTACTGCAATAGCCTGCTGATAGGTCTTCAACTCCATTCAGCTACCAAAGTGATTTTTCTGATAGTTCAATTATGGCATCCCCTTACTCAATATATTCCAGTAGCTTCCTATTATCTCCAAGATCAATTACACAGTCCTCTAATTGGCACTCAAAGCCCTTCATAGTCTATCCCCTTCCTATCTTATACCCCACTATGTACTGTTAGTGACACTGTCCTTATGTTCCATGAATAAGCCACTCCATCTCTCAGGTTGGGCATTTTCTCTGGCTTTCCCCATGTCTGCTTTCCCTTCTGATCTCTGTCTTCTGGCTTCCTTTAAATCCCAATTAAAATACCATCTTCTATAGGAAGCATTTCCCAATGCCTTTTAATTTGAGTGCCTTCCCTTTGTTAATTATTCTCTGTATATACTGAATATAGCTTGTTTGAACAAGTTTATTTGCTTGTCTCCTCCATTAGAAAGTATCTCCAGGCTTCAAGGTTACTGTGGGGCTCCGGGGCACTGGTGGTCTAGGTCTTGAGGGCCTGTGGCCTGGCTCAGGCTGCCGCTCGCTCCATGGCGAGTGGAGGAGGCATCCCTTCTGATGAAGAGCAGGCTACTGGTTTGGAGAGAGAGATTATGATGGCTGCAAGGAATGATTTGGATCCCTACAATATGTTGGCCCCAAAGGCAGCTCCAAGGACTAAGGAGGAGCCAAACCTGGTCCCTTCCATCACTGACAAGCGAATAGTGGGCTGTGTCTGTGAAGAGGACAACAGTGCAATCATCTGGTTCTGGCTTCACAAAGGCGAGACACAGCATTGCCCTAACTATGGAACACATTACAAGCTGGTACCCGCCCAGTTGAGCCCCTGAGCCCCTAAATTGGTTTACCTGAGATATGGTATAATGTTTGTTCCCTCCAATAAAAGATTAACCATTAAAAAAAAAAAAGAAAAAGAAATAATCTCCAGCACTTAATACAGTGCCTGGCATATTGTATGCATTTAATGTTTATTGACTAATTGAATCTCCAATTAATTTTTAAATCTTCAGTGGCACTTTATTGACTATAATTATTATTGCATTATGGTCAATAAGGGATGTGTTTAATATTTTTGTTTTTCTGCATTTGTTTTGGAGGTTTTATGCCTTGCTGCTTTGTCAATTTTTGTAAAGATGCCATTAAGACCACACACACACACATATCCCATACATCTATATGTAACATGTATAGGTGTGTGTGTGTGTGTGTACAGATGCTCATTGCTATACTCATTCAATAACTGCCAGAGATCTATCAGATTTAATATTCCTAAAATTCTATTCAGGTCTTTAACTCCTTTCTTGTTTTTATTGCTGTTGTTGGTCGATTTACTAAGGGTCAAACACTGTATTCACTAAGTTTGTCCTCTATTTGGATGCTATGTATAATTAAGTACTGAAATTGTCTATGGTGCCATTCAACAAAATGAAATTTGCCTGTTTATCTCTTACATAAATCTATTTTTACTGTTGCCTTGTCTGAGATCATGATCTCTTTACCTTTTTTAATTCAGTTAAAGTATAGTAGGTTTTATGAATCTTTATGATTGAATTGTGTTTCTTATGAACACCATATTGTTGGATTATAATTTCTAAACCATTTTACTATCCTCTTCCATTTTATGTGCAAGTTCATCTCATTTCCATTAAGTTATAATAATTCATTTTGTATTTCCCTGTGTTGTTTTCTTTCCTTCTTTCTTTCTTTTTTGTGGGGCAATGAGGGTTAAGTGACTTTCCCAGGATCGCACAGCTAGTAAGTGTCAAGTGTCTGAGGCCACATTTGAACTCAGGTCTTCCTGAATCCAGAGCTGGTGCTTTATCCACTGTGCCACCTAGCTGCCCCTCCTGTGTTATTTTCTTAACTTCTTTCTCTCTTTGTTTCCTGTTCCTTCTTTATAAAGAAGGAGAGGGTCATGGAGCAGGAACATAGTCCACATCAGTGGACTTAAAGCAACCAGCTTCTGTCCCCCCCTTACTCCTTTTCATTCATGCAAACATGAATTTTAGGTTCTTACTCTTTTTTTTTTCCTTTCAAGTTCTCTCCCTAAACCTACCCTTCCTTTTTTTTTTTTGGTGAGGCAATTGGGGTTAAGTGACTTGCCCAGGGTCACACAGCTAGTAAGTGTTAAGCATCTGAGGCCGGATTTGAACCCAGGTACTCCTGACTCCAGGGCTGGTGCTCTATCCACTGCGCCACCTAGCTGCCCCTAAACCTACCCTTCTTATTGTCCATTTCCACCCTTTCTGTTCCCTCCTTTTCCCCTGTTGAGTTCAATACATTTCTAAACCAAACTTTGTATGTCTATCAGTGTTTTATCCTCCTTTAATGAGTTCAGATGAAATGAGGTTTTAATGACAAAATGAAGTGTATACACTTCTACTAGCAGAACCCAATTATATGAGATAATAAATCTCTCCCCCACCCACTCCTTCCTTTTTATCTTCTGGTATTTTATTTACCCATGCCTTTACCTAAAAAAAATTTTTTTAAAAAACCATCAAAAAATTACAAAATAGCTTCAAGGTCTTCTGTTTTCTATGTCCCCTGATGACATTAGACCTCTGAAGGTACACTTGTTTCATCCCTTCCATTGAATATAAGCACTTTATCTTTTATTAAATAATAATAAAGATTTTTATTTAAAGCTCTGAGTTCCAAATTCTATCTTTCTTTTCCTTCCTCTCCCCCCCTCCCTGAGGCAGTAAGTGTTCAGATATAGATTATATGCATGCGATTATGCAAATTAGTTATTAGTTATTTTGTATAAGGAAACTTGAATAAAAGAAAAAAATAAAGTAAAAAAATAACATGCTTCAGTCTGTGTTCAATCCATATCAGTTCCTTCTTTGGATTAGTCCTTTGGGATTGTCTTGGATCACTATATTACTGAGAATAGTTAAGTCATTCACAGTTCTTCATCGAACAATATAGCTGTCATGCTCAATGTTCTTTTGGTTCTTCTTACTTCATTATACATCAATTCATTTAAGTCTTTCCAGGTCTTTCTGAAATCATCCTGTTTGTCATTTCTTATAGCACAATAATATTCCATCAAAATAATATACCACAGCTCATTTAGCCATTCCCATAAGCACTTTATCTTTATAAAGTCACTTCAGATTGCTTGATATATTTCACTTCTACATTTTTCTTTATCCCCATGTTTATATTTTAAAATTTATACCCAACTCTAATCTTTTCATCAGGAATGCTTCAATTTCATAAAGGTCCATTTCCCCCCATATGATTGATTATATTCAATTTTGCTGTGTAAGTTATTCTTAGTTGTAAACCTAAGTCTTTTTATTTATTTATTTTTTGTGGGGCAATGAGGGTTAAGTGACTTGGCCAGGGTCACACAGCTAGCAAGTGTCAAGTGTCTGAGTCCAGATTTGAACTCAGATCCTTCTGAATCCAGGGCCTGTGCTTTATCCCCTGAACTGCCTAGCTGCCCCCAACCTAAGTCTTTTGCCTTCTGGAGTATCATAATCCAAACTCTCCACTCCTTGAAAGTGGTGGCTGCTAAATCTTGTGTGATCCTGAATGTGGTTCCTACATACTCAAACTCTTTCTTTTTGGCAGTTTACAGTATTTTTCTTTGACTTGGAAGCTCTGTATTTTGTCTATAATACTCCTAATGGGGGTTTCTTTCAGGAGAAGAGTAATGGATAAAAAATCCACTCCAAGATAAGGTTAGTAGCTTTCTTTCATGATTTCTTGAAATGTGATATCTAGGCTTGTGATATCTAGGTCATGGCTTTCAGGTAGTCCAATAATTTTCTCCCCATTTTAAAAATAAATTGTTATCAGGGGCAGCTAGATGGCGCAGTGGATAGAGTACCGGCCCTGGAGTCAGGAGTTCCTGAGTTCAGATCCGGCCTCAGACACTTGATACTTAACTAGCTGTGTGACCCTGGGCAAGTCACTTGGCCCCAGTTGCCTCACTAAAAAAACAAAAACAAAAACAAAACAAAACAAAAAATAAATTGTTATCAGTAAATTTTGTTTTTTATGTCACCCAAATTTTTTCCCAGTATCTTTCCCCTCTCCCTTGCAGAGAGTATCCAATATTTTTAAAAGGAAAAAGAAAAAAAGCAAAACTCTAGATACATTGAAAAAGCCTGTATTACACTTATGGATCTCTCACCTCTGCAAAGAGAAGTGGGGATGTCTTCTCATATCACTTCTTTGAAAACATCCTTTTTTAAAACATTTTTTCAAAATTTATCTTATAGTTTTTCTTTACATTTATGTGGCTTTAGTCTACAGACAGACAGACAGTAGTTTTCTTGGCTCTGCTTACTCAGTTCAGCATCAGAACATATAAACTTTTCCAAATTCTCTATATTCATAATTTCATTGTTTCGGTGGCACAGTAATATTCCATCATATTCATGTATTATAATCTGTTTAGCTGTTCCCCAGTTGATGGACATATATGTGCTCATCCAATGATTCTTAAATTATCTCTACCTGTTTCCCAGGTCAGTTTTTTAAATAAAAGATGAGACATCTTACATCTTCTTCTTTTTCCCCCATCTTTTGACTTTTTTTCACATTCTTATTGTCTCATGAGTCATTAACTTCTATTTTGTTTGTTCTATTTTCAATGACTTTGTTACTTTGATAAAGTTTTGTGCCTCTTGTGCTAAGCTATTAATTCTCTTTTTAGTCTTTCTTCAAAGCTATCATTTCCCCTAGTTCTTTCCTCTATCACACTAATTTCATTTATAATATAATTTTTAAACTTAAGAAAACCCACTCTTGCTTCACTTCTTCTAGGAATTCTAATTTATCTTGGATCAAGTTGTGTTTTCTTAGAGACTTTATTGTAGGTATTTTGGATATATTCTGTTAGGAGTTAGTGCTTTATCTCTTGTTGTTGTTTATTCATTCTTCCAGCTTCTTTACTTCTTGTTTTGGGACTATGTATTAGAATCAGGCTCAGTGAACTTCTAGCAGAACTGTCATGGCCTTGAATGATCTTGGCCTCTCTTATCTGGGGTCCTGTCACTATATTCTTTGGGTATTAAGTAGTGTGCTTGCAGAATAAGAGGAGCTGTTTGAGATGGGAAGCTGCAGCCTTTCAGTGAGCCCTTTGTTGTCAGATCAAGAGCATGGTTTAATGGCTTCCCTCCTGGGTTTTTTGGGTTCCAGACCCTGGTTCATGTCTAGGCAAGGCAGCTACAGACTTGTCCCTGAGCAGTGCTCCAGTAAGCAGTGGTTTGCCTCAGCCTCTATCAGACTCAGCAGGCTCAGAGTGATTGAATTACTGGCTGGACCTGGGGAAGAATTTGTGATTTGCTCTGGAAGACTTCAGTCTGATGAGTCTTGGATTGGGCTCCTCTGGGAGACCTTCTCTTGCCCTTCACCCAGGCCAACAAAAGTCAATAATGCACTTTGGGTTGCCCTTTGCTACACTGCTGGCTCCTGTTTAGAGCTCTGGGACTTAATTTGGCCCCTTTTGGAGATCCTTATTACTTGCTGACTTAGACATGGGTCTGGGTATGCAATTTGTTCTGAGACACACTGCACCTGTTTGGTGCCCCAGAAATTGATACATTGATCTTGGCCCATCTTTGTTTCACAGTTCCTATTCTGGTCACTTGCCAGTGGGTCAGACTTGTGATCTTGGGCTGGAAAGATAATCCTACTATGATTTCTCCTCAGATCTCTCAATCATCACTCTATCTGTCTGTTTTCTTAGATCTCTGTTCCAGTAGTTGTGGGAAAAGCTGAGCTTCCTGCTTCCTCTATTCTACTATTTTAGTTGATCTCACCTCATGAAAGCATTTTAATATTACAGATACATTTTACACGTATATTTTTAAATACTCCTTCAAATTTTTTTTAAATCTACATTTCTGGTTTTTTTTTTGTTTGTTTTGGTTTTGTTTGTTTTTTGTTTTGTTTTGTTTTTGTGGGGCAGTGGGGGTTAAGTGACTTGCCCAGGGTCACACAACTAGTATGTGTCAAGTGTCTGAGGCCGGATTTGAACTCAGGTACTCCTGAATCCAGGGCCGGTGCTTTATCCACTGCGCCACCTAGCTGCCCTACATTTCTGTTTTTGATGGAAATTAATGCATGTGTGGACTTCTCATATCTAGAAATTTAGCATCTAGCAGTCAAGAGGTTGTGACTTTCCATAGTAGGTCAAAACATACCTGTGCTTTCTTCTCAATGGCTGTTATTTAATGTTGTTAAGCTAGATTTATTTAAATGTCCTCTCCCTCTAAATTTCATATGTTCAATTTGGTGAAGATTTATTTTTATATCTAAAGTAAATTTATTTACATTTAGGTACATTTATCTTTACATCTAAAGGGACCATAATTATTTTCCTTAATGCCCCCTTTGCTAAACTTCTCTTACTGCCCTACTCTAATCCCAAATTAAACTCAAACTGTTTCAAACTCATTAAACAGAAGAAAAGATAAAAATAGGAAAATCTTATTAATAAAAGGGACAGAAAAATCTATAAAGGAAATAAAAAAGAACCAAAAATTTTAGAATTAAAAAAAATTGGAACTTTGGTTATAAATCATGAATACCTGTAATTTTAGTGAGCCAAATCTTAAGTTTTTGAATTCTCCATTTTACAGAGAAGGGATTGTGGGATCCTAGAATTACCTTCCTTGTCCTCACCAGTATGCTCAATAGAAGGCAGTTATTGTGATGTACCTGTGGGGCACCATACATGTAGAGTACAAGAGCTTCTTGTTTAGGGATCACACACCAAGCTTTTTGCCAGGGCTTGGACTTTTCCATATACTGAAGAAAACTGCATATGACACTGTTTCCAGAAACCTCTGCTGATTCAATCTGTGAATATTTAGCAAATACAACAAAAGGAGATAGAGACATATTATCCTTTAAGTATAGATAAAGACACTAAGTCAGATAAACAACTTATAAAATAAGAAACAAAATCTTTAGAAAATTAGTAATTAAAAAAAAAGAAATTAGTAATTTACAAAATACATTGCTAATGAATTAATGAAAATTCAAAACATCTCTATACCTATACCTAAATGAACATAATTCTTTTAAAATATCCAAATATGCTTCAAAAAGGCAAGGATTTGTGATTAGGTTAGAATGGACTCTTTCCATTGACATATATCTATAATTTAGTAGTTAAGTGTCTTAAAGTGCTACATGAGCCTCAGAGAAATTAAATGACTTGTTCATGGTCACACAAGAGTGGTAGAATCTGAACTCAAATCTTCCTGACTTCAGGTCTAGCACTCTATTTTCTACACCATCCTGTATTTCCTAAATAGAATTGATGGGAAATGGTAAGCATTTTTAGTAGTTCAAACACTTCATCTTTTCTACAAATAACATTTGTAGTCAAATATAACACTGCAAAGCAATATATCACAATATGGAATGTGAACCTGGTTCAATATTATGATACCTAGAAGCATAATTGGCCATATCAATAACCACAAATTTTATAGTAAGTATCTCTGATAAAGGCGTCATTTCTCATACATAGAGAACTAAATCAAATATATAAACATATGAGCCACTCCTCAATTGATAAATGGTCAAAAGTCACATGAAAAAAATACTCTAAATCACTACTGATTAAAGAAATGGGGCAGCTAGATGGCGCAATGGATAGAGCACCGGCCCTGGAGTCAGGAGTACCTGAGTTCAAATCCGACCTCAGACACTTAACACTTACTAGCTGTGTGACCCTGGGCAAGTCACTTAACCCCAATTGCCTCACTAAAAACAAAAAACAAAAACAAAAACAAAAAACAAAACAAAAAAAAACAAAATAAAGAAATGAAAATTAAAACAACTCTGAGATACCACCTTATACCTATCAGATTGGCTAACATGACGGAAAAGGAAAATGAGAAATGCTAGAGGGGATGTAGAAAAGTTGGGACACTAATGCACTGTTGGAGGAGTTGTAAACTAGTCCAATCATTCTGGAGAATAATTTGGAACTATGCTCATCTATAAAACTGTAAATATCCCTTTGACCTAACAATACCACTACTAGCTCTATATCCCAAAGAGATCAAGGAAAAGGGAAAAGTATCTATTTGTACAAAAATATTATAGCAGTTCTCTTTGTGGTGGCATAGAATTGGAAATTGAGGGGTTGCCAATCAACTGAGGAATGGCTGAACAAGTTGTAGTACATGATTGTGAGGAATACTATTGTGCTAGAAGGAAACACAAACAGGATAGTTTCAGAAAACCAGGGAAGACTTATATGAACTTAATAACACTTCCCCCCCTTTAACAATTTTTAAAATTATATGTCTTCCTTTTGCCCAGTATTCCAAAAAACAGGAAGTTCAAGGCCTTATAAGAATAACAAGTCTGCTGGACAAATCCAGTCAAAACAAGATGATGAATAACTGATTTCTTACAAGATCAGTATATTGAAATGTGGCAGCAAGATATAAATCTAGTTAGACATGAGACAACTTAGTGACTCATCAGAACTTGGAACACAAGCTAATAATCTCATCATTTTCTTACTCTAATCTTTCTTGGGTTCTATTCCTTACAGAGACAAATTGTTGAAATAACTGTGTGTCTGACACAGTAGTTGCTATTGCTACTTTCCTCTCATTTTCGTTGGTTAATAGTATGATAGAGCAGAGCCAATGGGGTTTGTATAATCATTTCTTTTCCTAAGTGAAGTGAGCAGACACAAGAGGACATTGTACGTAGATGACAATAGCATTGTAAAGATGATCAGCTATGAAAGAATTAGCTACTCTGAGCAAGACAGTGATCTGAGACAATTCTAAAGGGTCCAATGATGCAAAAATGCTACCCATCTCCAGAGAGAACGTGTGAGTTCAGAATGGAAATTGATGCATGCTTTTAAATTTTATTTTTCTTAGGGGGAGAAGGTGTGTTTTCTTCTTCAACATGACTAATATGGACATTAAAAAAGATTGCTCTGTATATGTGATGTCATATATGCTGCTTTGGTAAAGTAGATATGACTGAGAAGGGAGAGGAGAAAACAAGTATTTATTAAGCACTTGCTCTGTGCCAAAAACTTGACAAATATGATCTCATTTGATCCTCCACAACAATCCTGGTGAGATATTATTACAATCTCATTTTATAGTTGAGGAAGCTGAGGCAGACAGAGGACTAGCCCAGGATCACACAACTTGGTAAATGTGTTAGGCTATATTTGAACTTAGATCTTCTTGAATCCAGATTGGCTGTCATGAAAAAGTTTAACTAATATACAAGGATGAAACTCCTATTTTTTCATCATACCTCTAAGATTCCTTTCCTTTTCTTTTCTTCACTGTCTGTGCATCCAGTTATTATTTGATAGCAGTCTTTACAAACTTTGTTCCATTTGCCACCATCATATCAAGTTGAGCTTTATAGTCAGAACATTTCCAACAGACCACCTTAAAAACAAGGAAAGAAAGGAATAGCAATCATATTCACAGACTACTGCTATTTCTTAAGGAGAATTCCATTACAGCTAAGAAAAATGTAAATAAACAAATACTGTGTTGAAAACCCAACTGGTTTTGTTACATATTGTGAAAGATTATGTTTTTATGTGACTATTTTCTCAAAGAAAGTTCATCTAACCTAAAGAGAGATAGATTAATATATTAAAAGTGCTTACTACAAGTAAAAATATTGCTTCTCTTACTGTTGATAAGAAAAATATCACAAATCCTATTACTTCAATAATGGATCTTGTTGTTCATCCGTCATTTTCAGAAAACCAATGACATCAAAGGGTGATGTCTTGACTGCACATGAATTGGATTTAATAAGGCAGAGTTATCAGCCCTCACTTCCTCTTTCAGAATCAATGAAGTCTAATGGCAAAACAAGAGTTATGATGACTGACAATGACATGGGATGTAGTAGATGACCTTGGTGTTTCAATGTCTGACCAAGCTCTAAGCACTCCACAGTGACTGCTTCAGCTACCTCTGTGGCCATTGGAACAAACTGTTCTCATCTGCCCATATCTGCTGAAGATGTCTTCACGTGCTTTGAGGTAGACACCCCCCTAACTCACTGATGGTTATCAGGCCTGTCTACGCTCACCTGGTTTAGCCCATGCAGTTTTATTGAGATGTGGCTGCTGCACATGCTCCAGCTTCTTGGAGCCACAGCTGAGAGTTGAGTGAAACATAGACAACCCAAGGTAGATTCAGAAACCTTGAAAAAGCCTCAGCAAGCTCTCATACCAGAGGTGCTAGTCCCCTTGAACATCCCATATACCCAGAAATAGAATTATATATATTTCCTGAAAGGCAGTTTTTGCCTGGCATTATCAGGTGGCTATTGTGATAGGACCAGGATTTTCCTAACAAACTTCCTTTAGGGCCCTGTTTCCCTGACATAGCGTCTTGGTTTAGGAGTAATAAAAAGTCCGAGTCATTCAGAGTGTGGGCCTCTCAGACTTGGTGGGTGCCTAAGACCTGAGGAGTCACCAAACCCCGACTGACCAAACACATTTACTAGATGTAGACAAGATGGACCATGTCCAGAGAAGCCAAGTCCCATCGTGTTTGGTATTACAAATTCTTTCTGTGTCAGGACAAAGTCAGCCTCCTTTGTAAACATTCAGTGATAAATTTAACATTCTGTGTTATATTTTAGCTTGGCTGTAGTGCAGGAAAATAAACAGACTCTAAGAAGAGGTTTTAAGTGTCATTCTAATGTTTAAGCTACCTCACAAAAAAGTTTAGTCAAAACTAAAGCTTGGTATATAGACAGAAGAAAGAAATGTACCACATAGTTTTCTTAAACACTCCATAAACATTCTTGCTTGAAAAAAATATGACATGCCAGTCAGTCGACAAGCATTTATTAAGGCACTGACTATATGCTAAGCAGATTGATGGAGTAAATTTGAAAGAACTTTTCATGGTGGACTTGTAATTACAGCTAAAGTAAAATTCTGTTCTTTAACTAAATGTCTTCAAAATTAAAGATAACATGACAACTAGGGTCTCCTGTACACAATCCTATTATAATTGACTTCAACAGGTCAATAAAATTCATTGCTGCACTAGAATTCTGCTATATTGAACACTTCTTGAAAAAGGTGAGCATTGGTTGGATATCTTTTTTACATTATACATGAGTTGACTGTAAAATATTTTGTTTAATGAAAATTGATTATAATCAATCAATATTCATGAATACACTTGGTATAGTCCATATATCCCTGAGTATTCAATGCCACCCATATGAAGCCTTGTTCTAGTACTGAACATGGCCTTCCTATACAAGGTAGAAAAATACTCATTGACACCAGAGGAGGAATCGATGGAGTCATGACTAGTCCTTATACCTGACCACACTGTGGACTTGACTTTAAAATGGAGAGCAGGAGGGGCAGCTAGGTGAGCAGTGGATAGAGCATTGGCCCTGGATTCAGGAGGACCTGAGTTCAAATCCAGTCTCTGACACTTGACACTTACTAGCTGTTTGACCCTGGACAAGTCAGCTTAGCCCTCATTGCCCCGCAAAAAAAAAAAAAAAAAAAAAAAAAAAAAAAAAAAAGGGTGGAAGAGCAGACACAGAAAGGAGATGGAAAGAACCAGAGCTTAGGCAACTAGTTGGCACACTGGATAGAGTCCCGGGCCTGGAGTCAGGAAGACTCATTTTCCTAAGTTCAAATCTGCCCCAGACACTTATTAGCTATGTGACTTTGGCAAGTCACTTAACCTTCTTTTGTCTTAGTTTCCTCATCTGAAAAATGAGCTGGAGATGGAAATGTTTGCTATTTGCCAAGAAAACTCCAAATGGGGTCACAAAGAATTGGACACAACTGAAAAACTGCACACACACACACACACACACACACACACAGAAGCTTGAATTAGTATATCACGATGACCTCCAAAGAACCATGTAGCCTAGAAGAGAGGAGGAATTAAACAGCGCCCAGAAATAGCAGTAGAGTAATAGATGTATTTTTTGGATAATGGTCCCAAATTGCTTTTAGGAGTGCAGAGAGTAAAGCTGGAATTAAATGTAGGAAGGCCTGGGACAGAATAGCATAAAGGTTTGGAGGTTGTCTTGGCAGAGTCCAGTTTTCCTGAGGACATCCCACCACTCCAAGAAGAAAAGACTTTCAAAGACTTTAATTGAACAGTTTTGTTTTGTTGGTTTTTTTCTCCCCTTCTGTTGTTATGTACACCATTTGTGTTTTTGTTTTTGTTTTTGTTTTTTGTGGGGCAATGGGGGGTTAAGTGACTTGCTTAGGGTCACACAGCTAAGTTTCAAGTGTCTGAGACTGGATTTGAACTCAGGGTACTCCTGAATCCAGGCCGGTGCTTTATCTACTGAGCCACCTAGCCACCCCGATATGTACACCATTTGTAATATTATTCTCGCAGAGGCCCTCCCGCTCCAGGCAGTGTCCAAAGCCACCGGTTCATGAGGGACCGCCCCTCTGGACAAACTTTCCTCTTTTCTATATTGTTATTAACATATTGTTTGTTAGCATAGGGGTATTATAGTCTAGGAAACACTCCATGTTCCTCGAAGAAACAAAGTGTGGGGGGACTGTAATCGATTGGAGTGACACCCCCTGCTGGAGAATTACTGTAGGAAGCTCTGGCCATGAGGAGAAGGCGTCTGAGGGCAAGCCATGCGGCTTTTCCTTGGCGTCAGGAAGTGACGTTTGCTCGTGGTACTGTCTATCAAAGCTACCAGCCAGTTAGCTTGGAGCTGTGTGTTGTGAGATAAAAAGATAAATATTAGATCATAAATCTCCCCTACTTAACCTTTCCCTTAATTTATCTCCCAGACTTTATCCCAGACTTTTTTTTACCACAGTGTGCATATGGATGGGATGTTCCCAGTTTCACAGGAGGCTTATGGGAGGAAGAAGGGGCGAGGCTGGCTCTCTCTCTTTGTCAGGACTCTCGTGGAGAGTGGAGCAGAAATGCGGGCTTCCTGAGATAGATAGCTGAATCTAGCCTCTTTCTCTCTTTCTTCACCAAATTCTTATTCTCCTTAATAAATGCTTAAAAGTCTAACTCTTATTAAAGCTTATAATTTATTGGCGACCACTCATTAGATATTTTAGATAGTATAGCTAGGATTTTAGCCCCTTACCCTATGAAATGGGGATAATATTTTCTGTAATACCTACTTCACAGGATTGTGGTGAAGATAAAATGAAACAGTATATATAAAGTATTTTGCAAAAATTTAATATACATATGTCAGCTATTATTGTACACTAGGGGCGGTTGCCTTTTTCAGCCTATCGTATGTCTTTCCACATTCACTTGAAATTTTGATTCTTTGGACACTATGGTGTTTTCATAGAATCTTAGCTATACAGAAGAATACGGTTTTTTTTTTCAAAAGACAGGTTTTTATTTCAAGAAGCAGGTCAGTGTTATTGAAAGTGCTACCTAGCGGGGCAGCTAGGTGGTGCTGTGGATAGAGCACTGGCCCTGGAGTCAGGAGGACCTGAGTTCAAATCCTGCCTCAGACACTTAACAGAAAAGAAAAGAAAAAAAAGAAAGAAAGAAAAAGAAAGTGTTACCTAGTTTCTGCAAAGTAATCCAGTCTACCCTCTCCTGTTCAATTATGCACCTAGCTCACTGATTATCTGCAATGACTGTTATCTAACTATATCACAGTTAATATATGGAAATGGACGATAGGTTTTCTTCACCCCAGCTGGTTTTCCTTGTTTAGACTATTAAGCCAAATTGTAGTGGCTGCATAGTATTATAGGCTTTGTAACAATTAATAGAACTCTATCCACAGACAGGAACATGCGGAGGAGGGCCTTATTACCACAAAGAATTCCATTTCTGATTGCAGTCCGCTAAACATTTGTGTTAAATTTATGTTTCCCTATTGTACACCTTAGTTGATACTGATAATCAGAGAATTTATTTTTTTTCCCCTGGGTAATTTAATCATTTATTATTTTAACAAAAGGAGTGGTCATTTGGCTATCTCTTAGACCAAGGATCAGAAAATTATTTTTAAAAGTTCTGTTGTTATATCTAGCCAGAAATCTGGCATGTTCTTAACACATGCATGGGAGACACCTTGGTAGCCTTTAAGATTAAAAATTGTTCTACAGAATTAAAAAAAGTGGTTTTTTTAAAAATAATAAAGGTCAGGGTTTTGAACCTCATCCCAATTAATGTAACCATGAAAGGCCTGCATAGCTGTAATGAAATCAATCAAAAAATGCAAATTAGTGTAAAAAGTTCTTAATCAATTTGGAAGAAGTGATATTTATTGATCATTGGATGATAATCAATCATGCTGAACAAGAATATTTGAGTTTGGGTGAAGGGGAATCAGGTACAACTCTCAGCAAGCCAAGTCAAGTATACGGCATTTCAGCAGCAGTGAGTCCAGTGGTGATCAAGGGAATTATCCTTGGGAAGGAGGATAGAGTTTTCTATCCTTCTGCCAATTTCCACTGACCATATGACAACCTTGTTTAACTTCAAAAGGTCAGAAGACTGGTAATAGTTCTGTCTACCAAGAATGATAGCAATGACTAATGATAATGTCTTAATTGGGAAGCTGAGACACACTGAGGATAAACTAGAAACAGAGAAGGAATGATAGCTTCTGGTCTCTGTAAGGACAAATGATTATTAATAACCAATATGTTGGGGGAAAATTCAGAGGCTCTCCTCTTTCTAAATTCCTCATTTTAAAAAGCTCAGTTTTTCTTGAAGGATATTACTGACAGTGAGATGCACTGATTCTCCTCCATTTTGGTCAGACACCACCCAACCTTGCAAGGAATTTAAGCTAGGGGTGGGGAAGCCCACTGTGTTCTATTCAAGCTTGGGTGAGACAGATCCTTTGTCTAGATAGGCCAACACTGGAAGCCATCTGGTATATCTGGGAAAGGTCTGGTCTGTCCAAGGGTGACAGGAAGATGGGTGACATCAAACCCCTCATTGGAAGGGTATATAAACTGTGAGCTTGCCAAGACTGTCTTTGGTCTAAGACCAAATGGCCAAATGACCATTCCTTATTAATAACCTCTAGCCTTATTAACAAAATGATGAAATTACTCAGAAACTATGTCTCTTGAACCTTTTAAAACATCACAGCACTGATCCTAAGAGCTCAGAAGAGAGAAACACCAAAGATCCACCTAGTGGGAACTCCACAAAGAGAGATGGACTTCTAGTATCCAAGGACTATAAGTTTACCCTTTAGCTATATGAGCTAAGTGTAACCATATTCTATCCCAGGAACCTTCTCTAATGCAGAGAGAGAGGTATAGCTCTAGTTTGAGGGAATGTTCATGTAACAATGGTCCCTTGCTATACCTGTTTAGTAAAAATCCTTCTAGTGTTAATTAGGGTTCTATTAGCCAGATGGGGGTATATGAATGGCAGTATCAGAAACTTCCCCAGTGCTTCAGGGTTACCCTACATAACTGAGGGAGAAATAGACAGCTTCCTCTGCAAGTTTCCAGACTGCCATTATGAGTAGGGTGATGGAAAATTAGCTCCAGAGAGAAAGCATATATATAATTAATAAATAGTGGGAAGTTGTATTTTTTGTATCCTCGCTGCCAAATGTATAGGGTTGCTACAGATTATTGTTTGGGAAAGCCTGCTGGTGTTCTTCATCAAGGATACCCATAATACATATGTAAATCATTCTCAAGCATATATGCTGTTAGCTACTATTAACCTTCTGATAGCCTTTAAAAATAGCAATATTGTCTGATTTTTTTCCCCCAACAATCAGTCTCTTGTCTTTCAGATATCTTAGGAACTGGTCCATCAGTGCTCTCAAAAATTATGTCACTTCCAGCTGACCATTTCTTCTTCTTTCTTTTTGGTGAGGCAATTTGGGTTAAGTGACTTGCCCAGGGTCACACAGCTGGTAAATGTTAAGTGTCTGAGGCCAGATTTGAACTCAGGTCCTCCTGACTCCAGGGCCTGTGCTCTATTCACTGTGCACCTAGCTGCCCCAAGCTGACTTCTTTCTTGAAATTCTATCCTTTATGATATTTACTCCCTTCATTCTTCTATCTCTCTGACCTCTTTTCTGTCTTTAATAGGTCATCTTTGTTATCTTTTACCTTTTACATCTACCTTCCATAAAGATGTAGAATATCACTTTTTCCTCTTTAAACCCTTCCTGCCTTGGTGCTAACAAAGTCACATGACTTCAAATATCACCTCCCTAATTTACACCTCAGGTCATCAGGACCCTACAATACCTATAGAACAAAACCTAAATCCCATAAAAGGATATTTAAGGGCCTCAATTATCTGGTCCCTAAGATACCTACTGAACCTTCTTCTACTCTCCAACATACTGCTCCTTTCTACCTAGTCAGATTGGACCATTAGATATTTGTGGAATACCCTGAACTATCATACTTCCTCCTTTTGCTAAAGTTGCCCTTTTCTTAGAATGCTCATTGTTCTATCCTATCCTCACTGTCCCCTTCCTATGTCATTTTTTGAAATTTGACCCATATTTCAAGGTACAATATAACTGCAATTTTCTGCTCTCTCTCTCTCTCGTCCTCTCGTCTCTCTCTCTTCTGCTCTCTCTCTCTCTCTCTCTCTCTCTCTCTCTCTCTCTCTCTTTCTCTCACAACAAACATTTATTTTATTTTTTCCAGTTACATGTAAGGGTAGTTTTCAACATTCATTTTCATAAAATTTAGAGTTCCAAATTTTTCTCCCTCCCTCCTTCCCTTTCCTCCCCCTCCACAAGACTGCAACCAGGTTACATATGTACAATCCACAAGTATGTTTTGTATCAGTTCTTTCTATGGGGGTGGATAGGAAGCTTCCTCATTAGACCCTTGGGATTGTCTTGGATCATAGCATTGCTGAGAGTAGTGTAATGATCGGAATGCCGCCACCTGCTGGAGACTTACTGTAGAAAAGCTCCGCCATGAAAGGAAGGTCTTTGAGGGCAAGACCATGCGTCTTTTCTTTGACGTCAGGAAGTGAAGTTTGCTGTGGGAGGAGGAAGGGGAGCCGGCGCTCTGTCTCTTTTTCTTTTCCTTTGGACTCTGGTGGAGAGCAGAGCTAGAAATGTGCTCTCTCCCTTTCATAGATAGATGAATCTAGGCCTTTCTCTCTCTCTTTACCAAATCTTATTCTCCTTAATAAATGCTTAAAAGTCTAACTCGAGCTAAAGCTTATAATTATTGGTGACCACTCATTAGATATTTTAGACTGACTAGCTAGTATTTTAGCCCTTACTGTAGTTAAGTCATTCACAATTGCTCTCTCAAGTTATCTTAGGAGGACAACTGCTTTACCACTTTATTTTTGCTGTTCTATATTCATTTCATGGAGATTTTCTGTCTGTGGAGGAAATCTGGAGAGCCTGGGAATTTCTGACCTACTCCACCTTCTTCCCAGAATGTCCCTCTTTCTATTCTTAATCTAAATATCTACTTTAAAAAAAAAATTCCATTTAAAGGGGAAAGGGACCCACATGCACAAAAATATTTTATAGCTGTTCTTTATGTGGTGGCAAGGAATTGGAAGTTGAGGGGATGCCCATCAACGGGGGGAATGGCTGGACAAGTTGTGGTATATGAATACAATGGAATACTATTGTGCTGTAAGAAATGATGAGCAGGAGGAGTTCAGAGAAACCTGGAGGGTCTTGCATGGGCTTATGATGAGTGAGATGAGCAGAACCAGAAAACCACTGTACACAGTATCATCAACATTGAGTATTGATCTACTGTGATGGACTATATTCTTCTCACCAATGCAATGGTACAGAAGAGTTCCAGGGAACTCATGATAGAAGAGGATCTCCAAAGCCAGGAAAAAAAAAAAGAAATGTGGAGTATAGATGCTTTTGTTTTGGTGCTATTGTTTTTTCTATTTTGAGGTTTTTTCCATCATTGCTCTGATTTTTCTCTTATAAGATGACTAATGCAGAAATAGGATTAATGTTATTACCTATATCAGATTACCTGTTGTCTAGGGCAGAGGGGAGGGAGGGGAGGAAGGGAGAAAAATCTGAAATTGGAAAGCTTGTATAAACAAAAGTTGAGAACTATCTTTACATGTAACGGGAAAAAAATACTTTATTAATTTTAAAAAATTCCATTTTATTTTCATGCTGTAACGATTGGAATGACGCCACCTGCTGGAGACTTACTGTAGAAGAGTTCCGCCCATGAAGGGAAGGTCTTTGAGGGCAAGACCAGGAGTCTTTTCTTTGGCGTCAGGAAGTGACGCGGGCTAGTGGGAGGAGGAAGGAAGAGACTGGTGATCAGACTCGGTCTCTTTCCTTTGGACTCTGGTGGAGAGCAGAGCTAGAAATGTGCTCTCCCTTAATACATAGGAATCTAGAGGCCTTTTCTCTCTCTCTTACCTAATTCTTATTCTCCTTAATAAATGCTTAAAAGTCTAACTCTTGCTAAAGCTTATAATTTATTGGCGACCACTCATTATATATTTTAGACAGACTAGCTAGAATTTTAGCCCTTAACAGATGGCTGACCACGAAGAGGAAAGCTAAACCTCATCTTCTGATCTTCTGGGTGGTAAGAAATTTCCCCTACCCTCTCCTTTTAACTGCTAAGTACTGGCGTACTGCTGTTGTATTTCCCTTTAAATTTTTTCAATGGACCTTTTAAACTCCCTAATTACCCGATTTTTGATTTTAGTCTGTTTAGCAGACAAATGGGGGATAAGATCATGTTAATGCTTTGTTTTTGTGGATTTTCTATTTAGTGTGGGAATGCTCATATCCCATCATTCTCTGTTCTTTTATGGTAACCCCCCATAATTATCTCAAGTGTCATGAATAATGGTGACCAAGGTCCCTCTCAGAGGAGGGCACAGGATTGACAGGGTCTTGGGGAGGAATGGAACATAGATAATGAAAGCCATATATTCCCAGATCCAGATTTTTTGAATGCCCTTGTACCAGTCCCATTTACCTCCCCAGAGTAAAGAACCACGTGTCACCCTAAAAGTGGGGGAGACTTATTATGATTGTCTGCTAGACACAGGAGCCTCTAAATCAGTATTAGTAAGCAAACCAGATGCTGGGTGTAGACCTGTAGGATTTTTGAATGTAATGGGAGTCTCAGGAAAGAGCCAGAGATGTGGCAAAATTGAATCCTCCCATGGTACTATGGGGCCCTTAACAGTTGGAGACATTCGTTCTTACTCATGCCCTGATGCCCTGTAAATATTATTAGTGTCGTGATCTCCTTTGCAAGCTTAGAGCAACCATATCTTGTGCTCCAGATGGGGCTGTCTCCCACCAACTGCCTAGGGGGCAGCTAGGTTGTGCAGTGGATAAAGCACTGACCCTGGATTCAGAAGATCTGAGTTCAAATCCAGCCTCAGACAATTGATACTATCTGTGGTGACCCTGGGCAAGTCACTTAACCCACATTGCCCTGTAAAAAAAAAGTATAAATTGTAATAACAAGGATTTAAATATTCACTTAAGGTATGCAAAGCACTTTGCTGATATTAAATCAATTTGAATCTCACAATTCCGTTCTAGAGGAAGCAAAGGGGGAAAATGTGGTAAATAAAATATGAAAGTTTTTACCAGTTGTTAGGATAACTGAAAGACGCCAGTTTTGAAGGACCACCCTTTTGGGGAGGAGACGAACAGTCCACCTGCTGCACACGTCAGACTGCCTGCGGGGACTCGACTTCCGGGTGGAGAGAACGGAAGTGGGGCTTTGCCTGCTTGGGGGACTCCTGACGGCGCGGCACAGACGGTCTCTCTCCAAAGGTGGCCTTTTCGGTTTGGTGAGTTTTTATAAGGATTATAGACTAAGCCTTAGACTTAAGACGATTTGTATTGTGTTTCTACTTTCCTATCCTTCTAATCAACAGCACCTTGTGACTACCATAACAATAAATAAAAAGGTCTATCTAGAAAACCAAAAGCTTCTTCATTTACTAGTCTGGGAGATAAATTAAGGGAAAGGTTAAGTAGGGGAGATTTATGATCTAATATCCAATTTTAAAACTCACAATGTCATTATGCACAATGTCCTCCCAGCTCTGCTCACTTCACTTTACATCAATGTTCATTAGTCCTTTCTCCAAGTTTTCTGGGATCATCCTGTTTGTCATTCCACCACAATCATATAGCACAGCTTCTTCCATCATTCCTTAAATGATGGACATTCCCTTGATTCTCAATTCTTAGCCTCTACAAAGAGTTGCTATAAATATTTTTTGTACAATTTTCCCCCTTTTCTCTTTTTCATTACTATTATTAACTGTTTCCCTTCCACCCTATTCCCTTCCCCATAATATTTATTCTATTATCCCTCTTTCATCCTATCCCTCTTCAAAAGGGATTTGCTTCTGTCTGTCCCCTCCCCCACTCTGCCCTTCTTTCTTTTGCCCCTCTCTCTTTATCCCCTTCCCCTCCTATTTTAGAGAGATTACTCCACCCAATTGACTGTGTACATTATTCCTTCCTTGAGGCCAATTCTAATGAGATTGAGGTCTTTGAGTCAATTTGATGAGTGTTAGGCTCTTTACTGCCCAGATTAAACAGATTACTCCACCCAGTTGGGTGTGTGTGTGTTAGTCCCTCCTTGAGGCAACTCTGATGAATTAAATGTCTTTGAGCCTTTTCTGATGAGTGTAAATTCATCTACTGCCCTGTTCCTCTCCCATCTCTTCCCCCCACTCCATAGCCTTTTCCTGTTTCTTTCATGTAGGATTTCACCTCTGCCCTTCCCCCTTCCCAGTGCATTCCCCTCACCCCCTCAATTTAACCCTAAAGATGTCATCATGGGGCAGCTAGGTGATACAGTGGACAAAGCACCACCCCTGGACCCAGGGGGATCCCAGCCAAAATCTGGCCTCAGACACAGGACAGCCACCCATGTACGACCCCAGGCATGTCCTCCAACTCCAATTTTTCTTTCTTTCTTTCTTTCTTTTTTTTTTTTGGTGGGGCAATGGGGGTTAAGTGACTTGCCCAGGGTCACACAGCTAGTCCAATTTTTTATAGTTCTCTAGGGTCTTGTATTTGAAAGTCAAATTTGCCATTCAATTCAGGTCTTTTCATCACAAATATATGAAAGTCCTCTTTTTCATTAAAGTCCCATTTTTTCCTCTGAAAGATTATACTGAGTTTTGCTGGGTAGGTGATTCTTGGTTGTAATCCCAATTCCTTTGCCCTCTGGAATATCATATTATTCCATGCCTTCTGGTCCTTTAATGTAGAAGCTGCTAGATCTCATGTTATCCTGATTGGGGCTCCACAGTACTTGAATTCTTTCTTTTTGGCAGCTTGCAATATTTTCTCCTTGACCTGAGAGCTCTGGAATTTGGCTATAATATTCCTAGGAGTTTTCCTTTTGGGATCTCTTTCTGGAGGTGATCAGTGGATTCTTTCAATTTCTATTTTAGCTTCTTCTTCTAGAATTTCAGGGCAATTTCCCCATAGAATATCTTGGAAGATGATGTCTGAGCTCTTTCCTTGATCATGGTTTTCAGGTAGACCAATAATTTTCAAATGATCTCTCCTGGACCTATTTTCCAGGTCAGCAGTTTTCCCCAGAAGATATTTCACATTGCTCTCTATTTTTTTTTATTCATTTGGATTTGCTTTATTGTGTCTTGGTTTCTCATAAAGTCATTGGCTTCCATTTGTTCAATCCTCATTTTTGGCAATTATTTTCATCAGAGAGCTTTTCCATTGGGCTTTTCAAGCTGTTGACTTTTTTCTTGTGTCTTTCCTGCATCACCCTCATTTCTCTTTCCATTTTTTCCTCTACCTCTCTAACTTTATCTTCAAAGTCCTTTTTGAGCACCTCTGTGACCTGAGACCAAATCATATTTTTCTTGAAAGCTTTAGATATAGGGGCCCTGATGTTCACATCTTCCTCTGAGGGTGCCCCTTGGTCTTCCTTGTTACTGAAGAAACTTTCTATGGTCCTCACCTTTCTCTGTCTGCTCATCTTGCCTTTCTTTTCTTTTTTTTTTGCCGGGCAATGGGGGTTAAGTGACTTGCCTAGGGTCACACAGTTAAGTGTCAAGTGTCTGAGTCCGGATTTTAACTCAGGTACTCCTGAATCCAGGGCCGGTGCTTTATCCACTGTGCCACCTAGCTGCCCCTTGCCTTTCTTTTACTTGACTTTTAGCTCCTTAAAGTGGGACACTGTTTCCAGGCTGCAGTAACTCAAGCTTAAGAAGTTCCAGGTGGTATGATTTAAGGAAGATCAGGTTCTTCACTCGCCTGGCCTGTTCCCTGGTCCTAGATGACCCCAGGCCAACTGGCTAATCAACCAGTTTTGTGTGTTGTGGTTGTTAGCTCTGAGGAGCCTGTGCCCCTCCCCAACCTGGGCCACTGCTACTAAGTCTACCTCCTGGTTCTCAGCAGGGGTGAAAAATCCAAGTTCTGCCTCAGTACCAGCATAGACCCCTGTAGTCTCCCCCATGCCCAGGGCTCAGCCCTCTCACCAGACTGAGCTTAGTTCCAGACAACACTGGTGCTTCAGCTGATTCAGAGGCTCTGGGGGTCTCCCTCTCTGGTGAGCCTTCCTGGGACTGGATCTGTGTCAAAGTGACTGTGCGGTTGGGCTCAACTCCTGTATCAGCACAGCAGCTCCCTCCTTCTGATCTTCCAAGCCGTTCTTGGTTAGCAGATGATTTCAGCACATTCTTCTGTGAGGTTTGCTGCTCCAGACATTTTCCTATGGCATTATTTGGATGTTTTTTTGAGCGATTGCGTCATGAGTTCGAGAGCTCACTGCCTTTCCTCCCATAAATGCAATTTTCTTCACAAATTGGTCTAGCCAGAAAGAAGTGACTTTTCTCTGTATTTCCATGGCACTTGGTTTGTTTTTCTCTTATGGTATTTTGTCCCTTTTTACACTATCGTACCTTATCTGTCTCTCACCTGTATTAGATAGTAAAGTTTGACAGAAAGGACCAAATCTTACTTTTCATGTGCCACCCAGTAGAGTGTCTTCATGAAAGAATGATTATTGATACTGTATTCTGCATTGTTGACACCAGTCTGGTAGAAACAACTTTTATTAATTTACTATTATCCTAAATTCAAATATTGCTTGCCTTGAGAGAGAAATGTCCAAACTGACAGAATCCACTCATGACTTTGAACATATCTCTCAGAACCATATTTGAATTTAGAATAATGGTAATTTAATAAGAATTTGTGTTTCAAAGACTTGTGCCTACAATGAAAATACAATATTAATAAGTTTTCCTTCAACAGTTAAATGGAAACACATGTAGGATTGCAACATTTAAACAGATGCCAGGAAGGCACAGTACTAGTCATCTCTGAATTACTGGATTTCTATTAATTGAGGGAAAAGGCCTTGTGAAATCTCTAAGAGGTTTTTTGGAGTGCTTCCATTTTTAATGATGCATCGTTTAGGTTTATAGAATCAGACCATTTAGGGGAAAGGCAAACCATATTTAAGCACTCTAGACAGCTAGGTGGTACAATGGATAGAGTGCTGGATGACTTATGTTTTTGAGTTCAAATTTGGCCTCAGACACTAGCTGTGTGACCCTGGGCAAGTCACTTAATCCTCTTTCATTCTCCCCATCTATAAAATGAACTGGAGAAGGAAATGGCTAAACACTTTAGTATCTTTGCCAAGAAAACCCTAAATGGGATAATGAAGAGTTGAGAACAACTGAAATGACTGCACAACAAAATTAAACACACTAAGAAGTATGTGTGCATGTGTCTTTATAACAAACTTGTACATCGCAAACATAAAACTATGCCAGTATAACTTTTTCTTTAACAGCTAAAAGTCACTTAATTCAGTCTTGGACTAAGCCATTTTCAACCTCACTGGCTGATCTGAAAAGGAGAGGACCCAGTATGCTCTGAAAACAAGGGAGAGTGGCCCATTTTGTAAAAATTTTTTAAAAACAGAAATGTTTTTCTTACTTTAGTTGTAGCACAATCACACACCTGGAACTCAGTCTATTGACAAAAGTTTAATTGCTCCAATTCTCTATAGAATTCTGTGAACCCATTATGTATCTGTCCAGGAACCTCTAATTGCTTGCCAGGTATTTTCCAAATAGGTTACTTTTGATAAAAAGCAGTATTTCATTTATAAGAAGAGTTTGATTTGCCTTAACACTGGAATGATTAGCAGAATTTAATTGCCAAGAAAATCAGAAGCAAAGTCACTTTGGAGTAATTAGACTATACCATGCATTTGCAATTCCTTAAGTGAAAAACTAAACTGGAAATGTTTTAAGTCACAAAAATATAAACTGTAAACCAACCTGTTTCACCTATGATCATAAATTTCTAATTGGCTTTTTTTTTTTTTGGTCTGGGCAATGAGGGTTAAGTGACTTGCCCAAGGTCACACAGCTAGTAAGTGTCAAGTGTCTGAGGCCAGATTTGAACTCGGGTCCTTCTGAATCCAAGGCTGGTGCTTTATCCACTGCACCACTGTGAGAATTGGAATGACAGCCCCTGCTGTAAGACATTGCAGGGAAGCTCTGCCATGAGGAGAAAGCATGTGATTTAGAAACCATCTGACTTTAGCATTCGGAAGTTACCTGGCATCCAAAAGTTACATCTATAGAACCACCTGTGGGACCTGTCAATCAGAGCTACCAGCCAATTAGCTTGGAGCTGTGTGTATGGACGGCCCTGTTTCCGGTTTCTCAGGAAGCTTTGGGGAGAAGCTGATGAAGCTTGGAGCCTTGGGGGTTGGAGACTTTGGCTCGGCGGCAGGGGAGGCAGATTAGGGAGAGCAGGCAGATCTAATTCTTTATCCACGTGTTTCTCTTTACTAACACCTAATATACTCTTTTTTTTTTGCAGGCAATGGGGGTTAAGTGACTTGTCCAGGGTCACACAGCTAGTAAGTGTCAAGTGTCTGAGGCTGGATTTGAACTCAGGTACTCCTGAATCCAGGGCTGGTGCTTTAACCACTGCGCCATCTAGCTGCCCCTAATATACTTTAATAAATACTTAATGCCTAAAGATTGGTGCTATACGTTTTCTAATTTAAGGCGACCACTCATTAGATTTTAGACATCATACCTAGAATTTTAGCCCCTTACACCACCTAGCTGTCCCTCTCTAATTGACTTTTTAAAATTTTTTTTCTCTTTTTTCCCCAATTACATTTATTTATTTATTTTAGTGAGGCAACTGGGGTTAAGTGACTTCCCCAGGGTCACACAGCTAGTAAGTGTTAAGTGTATGAGGCCAGATTTGAACTCAGGTACTCCTAACTCCAGGGCTGGTGCTCTATCCACTGCACCATCTAGCTGCCCCTCTAATTGGCTTTTAAAAAGACAGATTCAATAGAGAAAAAAGACAGATGAAAGCAGAGAAATATGTTTGTTATATTGACAATATATCAAAAGAAAGTGAAATACTGCATATGACAAGAGTTTGTTGAATTATAACTATATCTGGCACGACTAGAAAAAAAAAAACTTGAAAAAATCATAGTCCAGAAAAAGTTCTATATCAATGATAATAGCATACCCACTTAAAAAAAAAAAACAACAACAACCAGAAAAGGAATTCTTTCAGAAGAAAAAGTTTTGATGATCTTTGAATCACAGAAGACATGTTTTCGAGTGTTACTAAAAAAAGAAGTTCTCTTGTCAATGATCTATTATAAACACAAACATCTCCTGACTTAAGGACTGGTTTAATACCTACAGGCTTTAAAATAATCAGGCCTTGTGGTTCAATGAAAAACTACAAAAATATATATGATCTCTCAAAGTTCCACCTAGCTGTGTGTGTCAATTATTTCATACAACCAGTGTCTGCTAACCCGGCTTTAGGAATGAGATGATTATCAGGGCATAAATTGGTACTTACATGTCCACATGCTCGGCAATGATGCCTTCTCCTTGTCAATGCATTAAAAGACTCTTTGCATTTCATACACATTGTTACTTCATTGTCTCGAATCCATCTTGGGGCCCTTTTCCCAAGCTCAGCAGTCTAAAAAGCCAAGGAACCCAATTGTGCAATATTTTAGTTACAGAAAATAATGATCTCTTTCCAAAGGACAGTTCCATTAACAACACTGCTGCACTAGTCACACCACAGTTCTGAAATCCTATGTAAAGAGATATCCTAAAGACTTCAGCTAAAAAAAATGTAATAGAAGGTCACTCAGTTAAAAAAACAAAATGAGATCCTGACTAAAAAGCCTGTTCTGACATTGTATAAGAAAAAAATTTGCTAAAAAAAAAAAAAACCCAACCAAACCAAAACAAGACTTTACTTTGTAATTCCAATGGCCTAGGAATCCAAAGAAAGTATATGAAGCTAGCCCTTTGCAAGAACAAAAAAAGCAAAAAAAAAAAAAATTATGTTAAGAACTTACAGAAACCTCCAAGTGCATGTCATTATCTTTTGCTATAGCATTTCTGAAGGTTTCATGCCTTTGATGGAAAGCTTCTATAGTATTCTGAAGTGCCTAAAAATGTAAAAATTTCAAAATGGACATCAAAGAATATCATGCAAAACAGATGAAAACATATTAACAACAAAGTCTAGTACAGAAATCCCCTCCCCATTCCATTAAATGAATTGTTTCCAATAGATATCACATATAAAATTGTTAAATATGTATATCTAAACATAAAGAGAATATGATAAGTCAAAATGAAGATAGGAATTATGTTTACCTTGATCCATTCTTCTTTGTCTTGTTCTGAACTAAAAAATAAATTGGCAAAGTTTAAAATAAATTCAGAAAATATAAATGAGTTACAACTGGTTATTGCAACTAGGTTTATTAGAATACTTTAATGTTATTAGAAAATTTCCAGAAAATTTAGTAATGCATGGCAAAGAGTCATCATAAAAATTTAACATATTTCTTGGCAATTCAACAAAGAAAAATTTTAAAAGAACATCAACCTATTCACTTACTTAGCATTGTTAAGGTCTGTTAAGGAGATCCCTTGAACTTGTCTTTTTTTTTTTTTTTTTAGTGAGGCAATTGGGGTTAAGCGACTTGCCCAGGGTCACACAGCTAGTAAGTGTTAAGTGTCTGAGGCCGGATTTGAACTCAGGTCCTCCTGACTCCAGGGCTGGTGCTCTATCCACTGCGCCACTTAGCTGCCCCTGAACTTGTCTTTTTAAGTTACCATAGTTTCCAAAACACTGGACTTGGAGCATGTAGAAGGCCCTGAATGTGCCAAGGACAAAGCTCCCCCTGAGCTGACATAATTTGTTGTTGTACCTCAAGTTGGACTCCCTGTGTGTCTTTGGGAGGCAAGATGGGTTCTAGTTAGTCTGCATTAAGACTGGAATATGCTTGTGTTGCTGGGGTCTCTGCAGATAAGGAGACCCTCCAGGGAAAAGAACGAGGCTTTTGTCATCACTCTGCCCCTCCCCATGTCCTGAAGCTCTGTTGCACTGTTCCCCCTCCCAGGTTATGCACCTTCTTGGTATCCCCACCTCCCTTTGTTCTGCTATTATAAAAACATAAACTTCTGTAAAAACTTCAAATCCACTGGGTTCCCATGCATGTTAATTTTTCTTGTAATAAACCTGGTTTTTATATAAGTCTCATGATGCTGTGATTGACTGTTGACAGTATGTACAGCCCTGGGGTGATAAGAAGACTGTACAGTGAATTTAAGTCTGGTTTATACAACTGCACTGCCATAAAATGAAATCGCCATCAGATAATCTCTCCTGAGTGGTATCATAGCAGGAACCTCAAGGGGTGTTGTGGTATAGTGGATAAGGCACTTGATTTGCAGTTGGAGGACTTGGTTCAAATCCTAGCTGTTATTTCCTATCAGGGCAATTCATTCAAAGGACCTCTAGTCAATTATCTATAAACGAAGGAAGCTCAGACTAGATGATAACTGATTTCTTGGGTTCCTGCCAGCTCTAAATCTATGAACCCATGATCCATTAAAAGACTCTTTGCATTGGATAGGTGGCTATCCACCACTGGGAATGATAAAGTTCCAACCAACTCAAGAACATTTATTTTTAAAAATCCTCAATGAAAACACAAAATAAAACCACAGTTTATTTACACAGGTATTTTAGGGAGCTCTATATAATATTTCCTTTGTTGATAATAATATAATAACATTTTGTTGCTAAGTCACATGCCAAGACCAACATGAAGAGATGAAAATTTTGCTATTTTTGAATTCTATATGTGTCAGTTCATATCCATCTTATTCTAATTGCTGAGATGCCAGAAAACACCTGCATTAGAAGGTCATTTTAAATTCAAGTCTGCTCTGGGTGAGGCAAAAATATCCATTTTTAAAAAGCCTTTTCAGAAGTTACCAATTTTATATCTCTAAAAATGTTTTAATTTTGTACTTTTTATTACAGATGAATACCCAATGAAAACAAAGAATTTCAGGGGGCAGCTAGGTGGTGCAGTGGATAGAACACCGGCCCTGGATTCAGGAGGACCTGAGTTCAAATGTGGCCTCAGACACTTGACACTTACTAGCTGTGTAACCCTGGGCAAGTCACTTAACCCTCATTGCCCCACAAAAAGAAAGAAAACAAAGAATTTCAGCACAAAGTTGATACCCAAGGAAAACCCAAATACCTACATTTAAAATTAGAGAAGGAAGATTTACTTCTTTGTTTCCAAAATGTGAAAATACAATAAATGTAGCCAACTGAGAGAATACCTTTTTGGAAGCCCTTATTAAATAGAGTAAGATATACTAATACACTCAAAATCATAGAGTAAACACTAACTTTTTTTCTTCTAGGTGGGACAGAACATTACTCATCTTTGACCTCAATTCTTTTTTTTTTTTAATTTTTAAAATTTTTTATGTTTTTGGCGAGGCAATTGGGGTTAAGTGACTTGCCCAGGGTCACACAGCTAGTAAGTGTTAAGTGTCTGAGGCCGGATTTGAACTCAGGTACTCCTGAATCCAGGGCCAGTGCTTTATCCACTGCACCATCTAGCTGCCCCGACCCCAATTCTTACAATCATAATCTTCCTTTGGTAATGTGTTAACTATGTATTTTATATTTGTAGTACTGATCTATTTGCTTCTTGACTAAGATTTACAGATTCATCTGAATTATGTTAAATTTTTCTCTCATCATGTCCTACAGTGTGAATTTCTTTACGTTTCCAACCATGTAACATTATCATGTCATTCTTTAAGCCTCTTTTGCTTCTTTCTTTAGGAATATGTCTACAAAGTTGCTTTAAGTTTATTGCCTAGTATATCCCCTATATTTGTTATTCTTTAAATAACTTCTCAATCTGGTGAATTTCCCAGAGGCATTCCAGGATACTCCCAAAAGATCTTATAGAATGTGCTTGGGAAATACTTTCTTCACTCAAGTTCATGATTTATGCAGTTTCTTTTTGACCTTTGCCAAAAAAAGAATAGTTTCACTTACCTGGCCTGTAGTTCCAGTGTTCGTTCTTTTCCAGAAATCTGAAATGTGTGTGGGGTATTCTTCATTGTGGGTTTCTACAATTTTCATCCCATCAATGCCAACTCTATGTTCGAACTGAGAATTTAGATCCCACCAAGCTGAATTTTGGCACACAGTAGAGTAACATGTTGTTTGAACTGTAAAAAAGGTGAAGTGCAGAGAAACAAAGAAGTAAAAATGTAGTATTAATTCCAGTACGATTTAAAAACCCATACTTGGGCAATAACCCTCAGGGAATGTGTTATTTTACACACGGACAAACTCACTAAATATGACTTAAGCCTTTGGAAATGTCCCATCTTTCTCTCAGTAACAAAACTTCAGTATCACTATTATAATCTTTCCTTTCCTTCACCTTTTAATATAGTTAGGTTCTTTCCCCCACCTCTTACATAATTAGAATCCATTAGTTCTATGGATTCTACCTCTCTCTTGCATTCATGGCCTCTTTGAGGCCATGTCTCATGAGGATTAAATGAAAGACCTGGGGACATTTAACATGAGTAAAAGAAAACTCTGAGAGGGAACCCCTATGAAGAGTTGTCATGTGAAAGAATGAAACTTGTTCTGTTTGCCCCTAGAGGTCAGAATCAGGAGCAATAGATAAAACTTGCAAAGAAACAAAGTGAAGACTTCCTAGGAAGGGGAGCCCACCATCTCTCAAATAAGTCATTCCGTTGCTAAGTCTTAATATATTTACCTCCTTACTTCCTCTAGCATCTATTTCTCGTCTCTCCATTCCCATTGGCCATTACCAAGTTCAGGGCCTTCACTCTGTTCATAACCTAGCCTATTCTAATTCTAATAAGCTTTTTAAAAAATGAAATTTTAATTGATATTTTTGATTTTATATAACCTATATATATCCTTCTTCTTTTCCCTTCCACAGAGCAATCACTTCACTTATAATGAAGAATTTAAAAAAGAAAAAAAAGTATACAAAATACATTGAAAAAGTCTTCTTGAGACCAAACTTGGCCATAATCCACAGTATTTAGTTTCCATTTTAAAAATTTATTTATAATTCTATTTAAAAAAAATTTTAAGTTCCTAATTCTCTCCTTCCCCTTCTGCCCCTCCCCTGCCCACTGAAGAGCCCAAGCAGTATAACATCAATTATACATGTGAAATCATGTAAAACATATTTCCATATTAGCCATGTCACAGCCTTTAGTTTCAAATGTTTTGATGTTGCTCTGTTTGCCCTGTTTTAGTTTCTGTGGATATTGTTTTCCTAGTACTGCTTACTTCACTCTGTATCAGTTTTTAGTTCTTTGCTACCCAAAAAAGTGAAACTATAAATACAATGATATACATGAGGCTCTTTTTTCCCCCATTGACCTTTTTGGGCCTAGTAATGGAAAGTTTGGGTATGGAGATTTTAGTCATGTTCTCAGCAAAACTCCAAAATGCTTTCCAGAATAGTGGGACCAACTTACAGGTCCTTCAACAGTATATTAGTATGCTCATCCTTCTGTAATTCCTCCAATACTGCTTATTTCTATATTTTGTCCTTTGCCAATTTTCTAGGTGAAATGAAAACTCAGAGTTGTTCTAATTTGCTTTTCTCTTATTATTGTTATATGGAAAATTCAAATGGTTGTTAATAGCTTCAATTCTTTTGAGAATTGTTTGATCCCTGACCATCAGACTCTTATCATAGATTTGATACAAAGGTTGAAAAAGTGCCTTCACGACCTGGTCCTAACCTACCTTTCCAGCTTTTTTCTAGTATCCTCCTCAATTGATATTTATTTTGAATATTCTTATATATGTACATACTATCTGTGCTAATAGAATTAAGCTCCTTGAGACTAGGGACTATATTTCATTTTTTTTGTCTCTATATCCCTAGTACCTAGTATAGTACCCAATATATATTAGATACTTAATTGAACTGAATTAATAAATATAAAATATATACAAAGTAATGTAATTTCAAGAGAGAAAAAGAACTAATAATTGGGGATGAGGAAGGCATGGGTAGAACACATAAATCTAAAAAGTATTGTGTAGTAAGTGGCACCTAAGCCAGGATCTGAAGGAAGTTAGGGATTTTACAAGGCAGAAGTGAAGAAAGAATGCATTCCAAATAAGGGCGGTCACTTGTGAAACCCACGTTAGTAGAAGAGAATATTGTGTACATGGGGGCAGGTAGTAGGTCAGTTTGAATGGAAAAGAGGGTCCTAGAAGCTTGAGGTACCAAAAAGGCTTCATGTAGAAGGAGCACTTGAGCAGAACTTGAAGGAAACAGATATTCTAAGAGACCGTGATAATCAAACTCAAATAAGGAGAATAGAACACATTAACAAGAACTGTAGTAAAATCCTAATATACTAACATACCAAAGGCTTTACAATACCCACTTTTATCCTAATTGGAGTCACTATGTTAACATATGTTCTTGATAAAAGATTACCATCTTTTACCATCTAATAACATCTCATTTATACATGAAAACCCTAGTTATCATAGCTGAAGACCAGGAAAAATCCATACCATAAACTTAAAAGATAAAATTTTTAATAACTTGATTATCTACTTCCCAGTCCACAGCAGATTAGAAGAAGCAAATTGGTGGCAGCTAGTGGTGCAGTGGATAGAGCACTGGCCCCTGGAGTCAGGAGTACTTGAGTTCAAATCCGGCCTCAGACACTTATCTGTGTGACCCTGGGCAAGTCACTTAACCCCAATTGCCTCACTTAAAAAAAAAAGAAGAAGAAGAAAGCAAATTATGAGTGGAACAGAGAGGATACACATTGCGTGAAGAAAGTATTAATGGAAGGACATTTATATCTTGATAATAATAGCTGGCTGTTTAATAAAGAGGAAGATATAAATTAAAAAGCAATCTTAAAAACATAAATGTAAATACAAAAGCACTATTGTAAAAAATTATTCATTATGAATAGTTAGAAGTCTACAAGAATACAGGGGATGTTATCTGATATTTGGAAAACTATAACTACAATTAATATTACCAATAAAAATTATATGATTATATCAAGAACTACAGAAAAAGTCATTAAAACAAAATATTGGACTCAAGGATAGCCTTTAAAATTTTCAGTTATTTAATTTTTTCCCCAATTGCACGTCAAAACAATTCTCAACATTAATTTTAAACATTTTGAGTTCCAAATCCTCTCCCTCCCATCTATAGCCCCTCATTGAGAAGATAAGCAATTTGATATAGTTTATACATGTGCAGTCATGCAAAGCATATTTCCATATTAGTCATGTTCTGAAAAAAAAAAGAGACCAAAAAAATCCCCCAACAATACAAATGAAGAAAGTTTTTTAAAAGTATGTTTTGCATACTTTCAGACTCCATTCAGACTGTATTCAGAATCCATCAGTTCTTTCTCTGGAGATGGATTTGTCATCACAAGTCCTCCAGGATTGTCTTAGATCATCGTATGGCTGAGAAAGCTGTACATCTACTGCTGAACATCATACAATATTGCTATTATTGTGTATACTGTTTCACTGGTTCTATTGGCTTCACCTTGCATCAGTTCATGTAAGTCTTTCCAGATTTTACCTGTTTATAATTTCTTATAATAGCACAACAGAATACCATTACAATCATATACTATAACTTGGTCAGTCATTCCCCAACTGATGGGCATCTCTTCAATTTCCAATTCTTTGCCACCACTGGTCCTGAGCTGCTATAAATATTTTTGTGCATTTAGGTGCTCCCCCCCAATTATTTAACTAATTGATTTGTTTGTTTATTTATATCTCTTTAGGATACAGAACCTAGTATTGCTAGGGTCAAAGGGTATGCAGGTTTTAGCTCTTGTGGCATAGTTCCAAATTGCTCTCTAGAATGGGTTAAATTAGTTCACAATTCCACAACAGTGCAGTGGTGTTTCAATTTCCTCACATTCCCTCCAACAGTTTGTTTTTCTTTTTCTGTCATATTAGCTAATCTGATAGGAGAGTTATTTTAATTTGCATTTCTTTAATCAATAGTGATTTAGAACAATTTCTCATATAGCTATTGATAACTTTGATTGCTTTGTCTGAAAACTGCCTGTTCATATTTTTTTACCATGTCACTTGGTGAATAGCTCATTTTTAAAGAGCTAACTCAGTTCTCTATATATTTAAAAAATGAACCTTATCAGAGACACTTGCTATAAATTCTTTTTACAGTTATTATTGTTATTATTATTATTATTACAGTATTTCCCTCCACCCACTTTCCATTTATCCTACTCTCCCTCCTTTTATCCTGTCCATCCTCAAAAGTATTTTGTTCCGGATTACCACTTTCCTTGATCTGTCCTCACTTATATCAATACCATCCCCCTTCTCTTATCCCCTTCCCTCCTGTTTTTCTGTAGGGTAAGATATATGTCTGTACACAAATGAGTGTGTATATTATTTCTTCTTTAAGCCAATTTATTTGGGTTTTGTTTTGTTTTGTTTTTGTGGGGCAACAGGGGTTAAGTGACTTGCCCAGGGTCACACAGCTAGTAAGTGTCAAGTGTCTGAGGCCAGATTTGAACTCAAGTACTCCTGAATCCAGGGCCAGTGCTTTATTCACTGCACCACCTAGCTGCCTCCCTTTAAGCCAATTTCGATGAGAATAAGGTTCGAGCATCGTCTGCCACCTCTCCCATCTTCTCCTCTACTGTAAAAGCTCTTTCATGTCTCTCTTTTTTTTTTTTTTTTTTTTTGCGGGGTAATGGGGGTAAAGTGACTTGCCCAGGGTCACACAGCTAGTAAGTGTCAAGTATCTGAGACTGGATTTGAACTCAGGTACTCCTGAATTCAGGGCCAGTGCTTTATCCACTGCGCCACCTAGCCGCCCCCTTTCATGTCTCTTTTATGAGATAATTTACCCCATACTACCTCTTTCCTTTCCACTTCTTCCAGTATATTCTTCTTTCTCACCTCATAATTTGGTTTTATTAGATATCATCCATCATAGTCAATTCACACTGTACCCTCTGTCTTGTATATTCCTAATCGCCTTAATTATGATAAAGTTTTTAGGAGTTACAAGTATCATCTTCCACATAGAAATGTAAACAATTTTACCTTATCAAATCTCTTATAATTTCTCTTTTCCTGTTTATCTCTTTATGCTTCTCTTGAATCTTATATTTGAAAGTCAAATTTTCTGTTTGACTCTGATCTTTTCATCAAGAATGCCAGAAAGTCCTCTTTCACTGAATGTCTTTTTTTCCCCCTGAATACTCAGTTTTGCTGGGTAGATGATTGTTGGTTGTAATCCTTGCTCCTTTGCCCTTTGGAGTATCAATATTCTAATCCTCTGATCCTGTTAAATCTTATGTTACCCTGACTGTGCTCTTCAATATTTAAATTGTTTCTTTCTGGCTGCTTATGATATTTCTCCTTGATGTGGGAGTTGTGGAATTTGGCTATATTATTCCTGGGAGTTTTCATTTTGGGAACAATGATTCTTTTCTATTTCTATTTACCCTCTGGATTTCGGATATCAGGACAGTTTGTCTTTGATAATTTCTTGAAAGATAATGTCTAGGCTATTTTGTTGATCATGGCTTTCAATCCAATAATTCTTAAATTATCTCTCTGTTGTTTTTTCCAATGAGATAATCTTATTTTTTCCTTTTATCATTCTTTTGATTTTGTTTTAATCGTTTCTTGATATCTTGTGGAGTCATTAGCTTCTACTTTACAATTCTAAATTTTTAAAGAGTTTCTCCAGTGAGTTTTTGTACCTCCTCCTTTTGGCCAACTGCCACATGTTAAGTAGTTTCTTTTATTCAGTAATTTTTGTACATCTTTTTCCATTTGGTTCTTTAGGCATTTTTCTCTCCATTGGATTTTTGTGCCTCTTTTAACCATTTGGCCTATTTTGTTTAAGGTGTTATTTTCCTATTTTTTTTTGGTGGCTCCTTTACCAAGTTGTTGACTTTTTTCGTGATTTTCTTTCTATCACTGTAATTTCTTTTCTCCAACTTTTCCTCTACCACTATTATTTGATTTTTTTAATCTTTTTTTGAGCTCTTCCAGAAATTCTTTTTGGTCCTGAAAGCATCCACATTTTTGTTGTCTTCTGAGTTTTCTGTTTTGATCTTCCTGCACCATAATAACTTTCAATGGTTAGCAGCTTTTGTGGTGTTTGCTCACTTTTCTAGACTATTTTTCAGCTTCATATTAAACTGGCTCTGCTTCTAGTTGTGGTAGGCACACTATTCCAAGATTCTGGGATTTTTGCAGCTATTTCCAGAACTAGTTCTGAGTTTGTAAGCTTTCAGTTTTTTCCAAGGTGATATGAAATAAGGAGAGGTGTGTTTACTACTCTCCTGATCTGTGCTCTGGTCTATGAGCAACCTCAAGCTGTCTTTTCCATCTTGGAACTGTGACTAGGTCCCTGCAATCCTGTGGCCACATGCTATAGTGTGCTAGTGCTCCTCCTTACCCTGGGACTGTCACCCAGGATGGAGACCTGCATCTGAGTATGGATAACACAACAAAAAAACTCTTGCTCCTGGTGCCAGCAAAGGGACCGCTGTATCTCCTTCAGACCAGCTGTCTGACCCTCTAGCATCTGTGGGGTGAAAGCTCTGGAATTCAGTTACACCCAAGGCCCAGTGCCAGTTTTGCTGGGGGTTGGCCTGGGCTGGTGCAGTCTGAGCTCCACTCTTACCTTGGTGTCAACAGACCTTTCTTTCTTTCTTGTAAAAAAAAAAAAAACCAAAAAACATTTTTAGATATGTAGAAGATGATCTTTTATTTTTTAGTTCTTTTAAATAATAATAAACATTTTAAATTAAAGTTTTGAGTTCCAAATTCTATCCCTCCCCCTCCCTGGAGGCAGTAAGCAATATAGGTTATATATGTGTAATTATATAAAACATTACCATATTAGTAATTTTGTATAAGAAACCTTGAATAAAAGGAAAAGAAAGTGAAAAAATATCCCCAATTGAGAATGGTCAAAGGATATGAACAGGCAGTTTTCTGATGAAGAAACCAAAGCTATCTATTCCATATGAAAAAATGCTCATAAATCTCTAATGATTAGAGAGATGCAAATTAAAACAACTCTGAGGTACCACCTGACCACCTATCAGATTGGCTAAAATGACAAAAAAGGAAATAATAAATGTTTGGAGAAGTTGTGGAAAAATTGGAACACTAATGCATTGTTTGGTGAGCTGTGAACTGATCACCATTCTGGAGAGCAATTTGGAATTATGCCCAAAGGGCTATAAAGCTGTGCATACCCTTTGACCCAGCAATACCACTTTTGGGGTCTTTATCCCAAAGAAATCATGGAAAGGGGAAAGGGACCACATGTACAAAAATATTTATGAGCTGCTCTTTATGTGGTGGCAAGGAATTGGAAGTTGAGGGGATGCCCATTCAATTGGGGGAATGGCTGACAAGTTGTGGTATATGAATGTAATGGAATACTATTGTGTTGTAAAAACGATAGCAGGAGGAGTTCAGAGAAACCTGGAGGGTCTGCATGGGCTGATGATGAGTGAGATGAGCAGAACCAGAAGAACATTGTACACAGTATCATCAACATTGAGTGTTGATCTACTGTGATGGACTATATTCTTCTCACAATGCAATGGTACAGAAGAGTTCCAGGGAACTCATGATAGAAGAGGATCTCCAAATCCAGGGGAAAAAAAAAGAACTGTGGAGTATAGATGCTGAATGAACCATACTATTTCTTTTGTTTTTGGTGCTGTAGTTTTTTCTATTTTGAGGTTTTTCGTCATTGCTCTGATTTTTCTCTTATAACATGGACTAATGCAGAAATATGTTTAATGTTATTATATGTGTGTGTGTGTGTGTGGTGTTATATATACACACACACACACATATATATATATATATATATATATATATATATATATATATATATATAAAATCTATATCAGATTACCTGCTGTCTAGAGGAGGGGGGGAGGGGAAGGAGGGAGAAAAATTTGAAATTGGAAAGCTTTGTATAAACAAAAGTTGAGAACTATCTTTACATGTAACAGGAAAAAAAATAATATACTTTATTAATTAAAAAAAAGAAAGTGAAAAATAGCATGTTCAGTCTGTTCAATGAATATCAGTTCTTTCTTTGGAGGTGAATAGTATGTTTTCATCAATAGTCCTTAAGTCATTCACAGTTCTACACTGAACAATATTGCTGTCACCGTGCATGTTATCATGTGCTTACTTCACTATACAATAATTCATACGAGTTTTTCAGGCCTTTCTGAAAGCATCCTACTTGTGATTTCTTTAGCACAATGATATTCCCATCACCATCATATACCACAGCTTGTTTAGCCATTCCACAATTGATGGGCATTCCTTTGATTTCCAATTCTTAGCCGCCACAAAAAGAGTTGCTATAAATATTTTTGTACAAATAGGTCTTTTTTTTTTTTTTTGAGATTTCTGTGGGATATAAACCTAGCAGTGGTATTGCTGGATCAAAGGGTATGCACAAGGGCAGCTAGGTGGTGCAGTGGATGAACACCGCCCTGGAGTCAGGAGAACCTGAGTTCAAATAAGGCCTCAGACACTTGACAGTTACTAGGTGTGTGACCTTGGGCAAGTCACGTAAATCCAAATTTGCCTCACCCCCCCCCCAAAAAAAAGGTATTCACAGTTCTATAGCCCCCTGGGCTCAGTTACAAATAGCTCTCCAGGACTGGTTGGATCCCTTCACAACTCCACCAACAGTGGATTAGCATCCCAGTTTTCCCCACATCCCCTCCCAATATCCAAATATTTTCCTTTGTGGTTATATTTGCCACTCTCATAGGTGTGACATGATACCTCAGGAGTTTGTTTTAAATTTGCATTCCTCTGATTGATAATGACTTAGAGCATTTTTTCATATGACTATGGATAGATTGATCTCTTTGTTTGAAAACTGCCCATTCATATCCTTTGACTATTTATCAATCCTGGAGTTACTGTTTATTTTTATAAATTTGACTCAGTTCACAATAGACCTTTCTTGCTAACCTTCTAAGTTGTCTTGGGCTGGGAAATTGTTTCGCCCCATCCTTTTGTGTGTTTTGCTGCTCCAGAATTTGTTTTGAGGTATTATTTGAAGTTATTGGGAGGGGAATTTGGAAGAGCTCAGGTGAGTTCACTGCCTTTTCTCTACCACTACCCCACCCTCCCCAGGAAAACAAGTTTAAAAGTTTTTAAAACAAGTTAAAAGCATAAAAGCATGACTTTCCTTAAATGTATATAAAACTAAGAACACACGCATTATTTGAAACATAGTGGAGTCTTAGAATTCCTATCTTTGTTATTCTTTCACTGCTAGAAAATATACCCTATGGCAATAACAGTAGAGAAATTAAAAAATAAATTTAAAAATAAATAGGCAGTTAGCTGAAGGGTAAGACAGAGTGACAAGTATGGAGTCAGGAATTCTTAAGTTCAAATCTGGCTTCAGACACTATTAGCTATATTACCCTGGGCAAGTCACCTAACCTCTGTCTTTCAAAGTTCTTTTTGAATGCTTCTTATGGCCTGAGACCAATTCATATTTTTCTTGGAAGCTTTGGATGTAGGAGCTTTGACTTTGCTATCTTCCTCTGAGGGTATATTTTGATCTTCCTTGTTACTAAAGAAACTTTCTAGGGTCTGCATTTTTTTTTCTGTCTGCTCATTTTAACTCCTCCCTGTTTCACTGTGGCTCCAAGCTCCATGCCCCTCCCCCGCCTGGGCTGCTGCCTGACTGCTTCCTGGGTCTGAGTGTGGGCAAAACAAGAGAGTCCCACCTCGGCACCAGCAGAAACTCCTGTAATCTCCCCCTAGCCAACTGCTCGGCCCCCTCACCATCTGTGGGCTGAATTTCAGAAGCAGCAGCAGCCAAGAGGCTCATCTAGAGCAGCCTGCTTGGGGCTGGATCTGTGTGGTGGCCTGCCCTGGAGCTGGATCTGTGTTGTCATGGCTGTGGGGCTGTGCTCCATTCTCACCCCAGCACAAAAGACCTTTCCTGATGACCTTCTCAGACATCTTTGGCTGGAAAATGATCTCACCCCATCCTTTTGTGGGTTCTGCTGCTCCAGGAATTGTCCTATGGCATTATCTGAAGGAATCTGGATGGGTTTCAGGGGAGACCTCCAAGAAGTCACTGCCTTTCCTCTGCCATCTTGGCTCCACCCTATTTCTTAACCTCTGTCTTTCAACATAGCACCTACCTCCCAGTGTTATTGTAAGAATAAAATGAGATAACTGTGTTAAGGGCTAAAATTCTAGCTAGTCTGTCTAAAATATCTAATGAGTGGTCACCAATAAATTATAAGCTTTAGCAAGAGTTAGACCTTTTAAGCATTTATTAAGGAGAATAAGAATTTGGTAAAGAGAGAGAGAAAGGCCTAGATTCCTATCTATTAAAGGGAGAGCACATTTCTAGCTCCCTTCTCCACCAGAGTCCAGAGGAAAGAGCGCGCGAGACTGAGCGCCAGTCTCTTCCTTCCTCCTCCCACTAGCCTGTGTCCACTTCCTGACTCCTGGTCTTGCCCTCAAAAGACCTTCGCTTCATGGGCAGAACTCTTCTACAGTAAGTATCCAGCAGGTGGCGTCATTCCAATCGTTACAGTCCCCCCTGTTGTTCCTCAAGAAACAAAATGTTTCCTTGACGGAACAGTAAAAACAATATAATAACTATTGCTAACTAATAATATGTGAACAACAATATAGAAAAAGGAAGAGAGGAAAGTTTTGTCCAGAGGGGCGATTTTTTTTTTTTGTCCTCATGAACCGACGCTTTGACATTGGTCTTGCAAAGGGAGGGCCTCTGCAGAGAATACATGTTACAGATGGTGTATATTATAACAGAAAGAGAAAAAAACCAACAAAAACAAACAAATCAAAACTGTTCATTTAAAGTCTCTGAAAGTCTTTTCTCAGATGTCCTCTAGGTGTAGTCATGGAATGGAAGTCTTTTCAGGGGTTGAGGTATGGATGCTGGTAATCAGCCAGGAAAATTTCCTACAAAATTGAGCTTAACACAACTTTAAAATAGCTTTGTCAATAATAAAATCAAACAATGAAGTTCTCAAAAACATGTCTAAGGGAATACAGAATCTTAGTTGTTACACATGAAACATATAATAAAACAAAAATTGAAACATTCTTTAAATTATAATATTACTATAGTCCCCCCCTTATGGAGGGTAATTGAGAAGACAATTGCTGCAATATTAATTATTAAAAATAATTTTTATCTGTTTCATCACTTTTTGCATCATCTGCCTAATTATCCTCATGCCATTATGAGAAATTTTAAAATCTAATATAATTAGTAACAGATGTCAAGGCCAAATTCAACACTGTTATTTATCATGACACCTGAGATAATTATGGGGGTTACCATAAAAGAACAGAGAAATGATGGGATATGAGCATTCCCACACTTGAGCAATATGTACTGCCCATACAGTATGCCAGGCTACTATACAGTTTTTGAAGGTATACTGCTTGTGCCATCATTCACAAAAGGCTTAAAATAGGTGGATGGAATATATGTCCATGCCCACCGAACATATTGGAGGAAACTGAGTCAGACTTAACAGATGCATGGGATTGAGATGTCCATGGCATCAGGCATATAGGAGGGAGCATAGAAGCTAGGTGAGTGAGATGGGTGGGAATCAATACTTCCAGCCATCTGTACAATATTGTGGGGAAAAATAAAATAAAATATTAAACCAAGAGAATCCAACCTCAACATTTGTCAAAAGCCGTTCCCTCGGCCATACCTTAACTTCGTGCATGTCTCCCCTCATGTAACAGTTCAATGTCTGCTCTTTGCATGTATTCCTCTTGTGATTGGATGGCATCTTGGCCAACTGGCATCTGATAACTCAGAATAAAGGCAATTAATGTCTTAAATGATAAGTTCCCATAATCCAAGTCTCATATGGATTTTAAAAATTGAGGATAATAAATGATTGCAAAAAATGTGAATACATCTTGACTCAGAATATAATATATAATTATGCAACAATTTTCAAATAATACCTTTTTTTACTTAGTATTCAATTACTTTTGTGAAAAATCTGAACATATTTAAATACAAGTTAAAGCACAACACAATCCTAAAGAAAACTTTTTTTTTTTTGAAAATAGAAAACTTTTACAAATGTTCCCCTCTTTTTTTTTTTTTTTTTGGGAATATGCTTATCAAAAATAATACTTCTAGAATCAATTTACACTTGCCATGGCAACCAATTTGCCAGGGAAATGCTTTAAAGAGTTTGATCAAATAATCAGTTGAGAAAAAATAACAAAAACAAACAACTCAGAATATGGGGAGCACAATACTCCTAGAATTAACATTGTATAATAAAATCAAAACCATCTTGCAATGTTTCAAAATTAGATAGACAAATGAATAGAAGAAAATACACATGGAACAATAAAAGACAATGAAATTCAAACTAAGGAAGTCTAAATGAATGTGAACTTAATATTAATAAGAGTATTATAAAATATAAACTTGATCACATGACTATAAAAAGCTTTTACAAATATTCTCCTTGTTTTAAAAACTAAATATAAAAACACAATCTCAAAAGCATGAAAATCTCTATGAAAATAAACCCATACCATTAATTTCAAAATGTATATGTAATAGCATAGAAATCCTATGTAACCTCTGAACTGATATTAATACTCTGAGTGAATTCAGAACACCTTTGATTCCGATATCTAAAATCCCCAATACTCATATCAATACCTTGCTGCTTACTTCTACATTTCTGTAAAATATATACCCTTCCATGGCAAAAGAAGCGGAGTCTTGAACTATGGTGATGATTGTCATTCTCATTCAGCTTAAGTTTTTCTTCTTTAACCCCTCTATATTTTCTGTCAGTCTTTTCACCATACAAATGCTTTATAAGATTACTAATTAAAGACAAAAGCAGGTTAGCAAAATTATGAACAAAACGAGCATATCTGGAATTTAAAGAGTTTTCTAAGATTGTCTCAAAAGCACAGCCAGGCCGGGGAAGGGCTGAACCTGAAGCTGCAAATGTAGGTAGAGAAAGCTGAGCATGCGCATCAGATCTCTGGACTTCCCAGGCAGGGGAAGCTATGGGCTTGGCCATAGGAGGAGTAGAGGGTGGGGTTTGGAGAGGAGGGGAGGGACCAGAGCAATTTGAATCAGACTTGATTTTGAACTCAGGCCTGGATTCCTCTTCCCCCACTTTGCCTCCAGGTGCTAGGGGATTAAAAGCTTCTAGAGGGTGGGTCATTGCCTCCAGGCATGCAAAATTAAAGCAACAATTAGTGTTAGAACTGGGAAAAGCTGCGGGAATCTCTTCAGGTTTCTCTGAAAAAGCATGGTTGGGAGAGGGGGAGATATTTCCTTGTGTGAGTAAGTTGCTGGCTCTTCTAACAAAAATAAAAAGAAAAATAGAAAATCCACAAAAACAAAGCATTAACATGATCTTATCCTCCATTTGTCTGGTTAAACAGACTAAACTCAAAAATAGGGTAATTAGGGAGTTTAAAAGGTCCATTTGAAAAAATTTAAAGGGAAATTGTAAAGTGCTTTGCACAGTGTCTGATATAAAATAATGTCTCCCCAAATTATGTCTAATGGTATATTAGTAACAAAAGAAGAGCTAGGGAAATTCCATTTAAAATAACAAAATGCATCGACTATCTGAGACTTCACCTCATTCAGGAATATCAATGAAATCAAAGGTCCCTGATCAAGGTGTCGTAGAAGTAACAGCTATTTTATGTAGGCTTATCAAATTTCCCTATAAGGATATATGATAGAAAGACCATTATTGGGATTATCAGTTTGGCTTCATTGGCATCTAAGGCACAAAATGCTTATTAGCCAACGGTGAATTAGGTGGTTAGATTGCTCAGTGGATAGAGTGTTGCTCCTGGAGTCAGGAAGACCTGATTTCAAATCTGGCCTCAGTCATTTACTAGCTGTATGACCTTGGGCAAGTCACTTAATCTTTGGTTGCCTAGGAGGCAGCTAGGTGGCTTGGTGGATAAAGTTCTGGGCCAGGAGTTAAGAAGACCTGTATTCCAGTATGGTCTCAGACACTTACTGACTGTAAGTCCTGGGCAAGTCACTTAACCTCTGTTTTCTTTAATCTACTAAAGGAAAAAAATGGTAAACCACTCCTGTATCTTTGCCAAGAAAACCCTTATGGACACTATGTTGCATGGAGTCACAAAGAGCTGGAAACAAGTGAACAACAATGGTGAGTCAATGCTGGAGGTTTGAACATAATTTCCATAGCCCTGATAAGTGCCACAGTAAAGGAAGAAGCAGAGAGGAGTTGTTTTACTTAAATGACATCCTTCCTAACTTGTCCTTCTTTATCCTAAGTTGTTTTTATTGCATTTCATGATCGATGAGTGTCTTCTTTTAATCTAATGCTAAGCAGGAATTAATGGACTGGCCTATGCTATAACTATATATGGCCCAAAATAACAAAGATATGGAGCTAAAGCTGGAAAGGAAGGGAAAGTAGACTCAGACTACTACATCTCAAACTAAGAAACCAGTAATTGTCAAAAAAATAAGTCAATGGAACAGATCAGCTAAATAAGATTTAGAAATAAATGAATGAGGTGGCACAGTGGATAAAGCACTGGCCCTGGAGTCAGGAGGACCTGAGCTCAAATCCGGCCTCAGACACTTGACACTTACTAGCTGTGTGACCCTGAGCAAGTCACACTTAACCCTCATTGCCCTGCCAAAAAAAAAAAAAAAAAAGAAAGGAAGGAAGAAAGAAAGAAGTTATGTAAAAGTCTAGCATTTGATAAACTCAAGATCACAAACTAGGGGAGAAAGGAGTCTTTATTTGAAAAGAAATATTAGGGAAATTCAGATGAATTTTGGTGAAAAATAGGTTCATAGATTAAACTTAACACATTCTATCACAAATTCAAATGCATTAAAAACTTAAATATATATAATTTTGGGTAGAAAAAATTCATAGCTAGACCATTGTCTAGATAGATGAGATCATAAAAGACAAAATAGAGAATTTAAAATTCAAAATATTTTACACAATCATTAAAGCCAAAGTCAGAAGGCAGCCCATACATATAACTGATATTTATAATTATAAGAATGAAACCTCAAGTAAAGGTTAAATTATTTTCAGTATACTGTTAAAGAAGGAAGCAAATAATTCATTTTAGAAAGATTTGCATAAAAAAAGATAAAACAAAGCAAAGTTTTGGTAAAGTTTCTTTGACAAGGGCATACACTCCAATTTCCTAGGAAAGCACTTATTTAGACCACTTGATTTTCCCAAAATGTAGTACAAAGAATGTATTAATATATATATTTTTGCAAGCAAGAATTCTAATTTCCCAAAATATGCTTGAGAATTTTGGTGCTCCTCAATGCTAAGTAAATATCATGATACTCACCAGGAAAAGATAACGTTCCTGAGCTGATGTGTTTCGAGCAGCAAGCTTAAGGATCTGTCCTTCACGTATGAGTTCATTTGAGGGATTAACAATGTCTTCCTCTTCTCCCAACATTTCATAAACCTCTAACAGTTTTTTAAGATTTTCCTAGTGAATTCAAAGAACAAATGAAAGCTTAAAAAAAATCACAGTTTAGTTGGTATTCAAATAACTCAGGAATATTTTTAGTGAAATATAAGGCTGAGAAATATAGTACCAATTACTTCATTCAACAATAAACAAACAAACAAAAAACAACAAAAATCCAAAAGTAAACCTTGGGAGGACTGGGGAGAGTTGGTTTGGTACAGTGGAAAAGTACACTAGGTGCAAGTAATTTAACCTCCCAGGGCCTCAGTTTCCCCATATTAAAAAATAAGGTAATTGGAGGCAGGTAGGTGGCACAGTGGATAAAGCACCAGCCCTGGATTCAGGAGAACCTGAGTTCAAATCCGGCATCAAATAGCTGTGTGACCCTGGGCAAGTTTTTCTATTTGTCTGATAAACAGTTACTTTTGCAGGGTTAAACCTGTATAGATGGCTAAAATACAAGTAATTCACTAATCAGGCTTTCTCCTCTCAAAACCACCTACCATTTTCCGTATTGCACTATTCGAATGGCTTGCTGCAGTAGAGATAATTTCAAGTGATTCTATATAGAAAGAAAATCAGAAAAGCAAATAAATGTTTTGTTCCTCCTCATAATGTTGCATTGCTGACTAGTATATAAAAGTTAGAAATTTAGGATCTAAGTCATACATGAAGGCTTTATTTAATTGAGAATCAAATTCTAATAATCAGTTCTTTTAAAATGAGAGTGTGGGTGGAATACTTTTTTGGGCAGGGCTCTCACTTTAAGATTTATAGCTATCTACAAAGTATGAAATCAGTACAAACAGTATGGTTTTTCCTCTTCTGAAGCTTATGATCCTAGGAAAAAATCATATGCCAATTCAAGTTTTGATGAAATAATTTCCATTGATCCTGTTCTCTGCTATCTAAATGTTATATATTGGAGGCTACTGTCTCCTGTTAAATTGGGCTTATCCTACCATCTAAAAAGATAGTTACTTACTTTTAGCATCATTCCAATCTAGGGAATCAGGTGGCAGTTTCCTTAGATAGTCTTTAAGGAGCATCTCATATCGGGGGATTCGCTGTACAGGTTCTAGCATGTGATGCTGCAGTGTTAAACTCCCACAGATCTTTTGTTTCTGGAGACAGAAAAGATACTTTAAAGAAAACACTGTTGTTTTTTTTCCTATTCATTTAATCTAAAATAAGTCACCATGGTTTTTTATTTGGAGCAACAACAATAAGACAGCAGGCAAGACAAGGTGGAATTTTTAACATTAGAATTCCTGGTGACTGTTAACCATTTCACTATCTCAGCTCAAAGGCTTGGTAAAGGCAAATCATTAAATTATTTTCCAGAGTTTTTTTTATCAAGGAACATCTCATCAATGAGGTTTCTAGTATACCATGTTGTTGAATTGAGCAGAAACAATTTTATCATTACTCTAAATGTCATTGCTTTTAAACTTAAACCATTTTCTCAATGCTTGTATTGTCATATCTGATTATACAATTCATTTGACAAGACATTTATCAGATATTTTATCCTTCCTGGAAACTAAAAGATGAACATTTATTACCCTTTCTTTAAGGAGGAGCTATGTTGACAATATCTTTTTTTCCCCCAGTCAGTAGTCAGCAATAAAGAAAAAAGGCTTCCCTGAGGTAATCCCAAAGTTTTCATATAACCATATGAACAAAATAGGAGGTCTTAAGCTAATGGACTAGGAAGGATTTTAGAAATTATTTAGTTCAATCTTCTCATTATACAATTGAGGGAACTGAGGAACAAAGTGATTTAAATAATTTGCCCAAAGTCAGTCAGGTAAATAAGGGGAGGTGATAGGATTTGCTCCTCTGAATCCCAATAAATGTTTTAAATTTATTTCTTCACTTTTAGTAGAAATTTTTTAAAAAAAGTTTAAAAGGTACAAAAGATTTAATTAAAAACTTGGAATAAAATGTGTTTTTTGTAAGTTCAAAAAACAAAAAACAAAAAAAAAAACTTGGGATCATTACACTAAATTATATCAAGAATTCTTATATTACTTTGTGTATATTCTATTAAGCCAAACTGTTATTTCTGGTTAGTAGAAATGTGTAATACAGTCAGCAAGAGAAGGCATTCTAAATTGCTCTAGGATATACATAAGGATGTGGTTGATATTCACAGTGGTTTTTGTAAAGTAAAGCAGAAAGGAGTTTCAGTGCACACAAGTAAAGTCAGGTGAATATAAACCAAGTAAAAATGAACAATTCAAGAGATCCATTTTAGGAAAAGTAAAAAAAAATTAATAAAAAACAAAATAAACAACCTTTTTCCTACAAAGGTGAGCTGAGGGAGAGACAGGAAGTGGCATGTTCCAGGCAAGTCAAATCAGTTCCATCACTTTGACTATCACCTCTCCTCAGACTCCAAAGGAGACAGAGTTCAGGTTCCAAGAGCCCCAGGGAAGGGCAGTGTCTCCTAGAGTACCAGTCCTGCTACCAACCTAATCTCTCCAGCAAAGCTTATAAAGATTCCACCTGGCAATTGCTTCTTCAAGAACTGTAGCACATGCCTCATCAGCAGTCATAGCTACCAAAGACCCAGAAAACAGGGTTCACTCCACCAGTCTTTTGGCACTATCAAAAGTTTCAATGCCAGAAATGGATATGGCTTTATCAGTGGAAATAACATTAAAGATACATTACAATCTGCTTTTCAGAATTTACATTGGACCAGCACAGGGCTTTTCCTTCCAATTAGCAGCTAAAATTCGTGTGTGTGTGTGTGTGTGTGTGTGTGTGTGTGTGTGTACACACATACATACAAACATATTCAATACATGCATTGTTTTATATATATATATGTATATATAGTCTCCCCTTTTATAATATGAACTTGAGAAAAAACTATCTTATATTTTTAAGTATTCCCAGCACTTAGCAAAGTGCTTTGTACATAGTAAGAATTTAATAAGTGTTTTTTCATTCATCTATTCATTAACAAAATACTTTTTGGGACATGGAATAAGACTTAAAAAATATTTATATCCAAGGTTTCCCTTCTTTCTTACCTATGGCCAAAAAAAAAAAAAGACCATATACAAATTTGTTTGTAAAATCTTCAGGAGAATAGGAGACATTTATGCACAGTGTTGCCTTATGAAACAAAAAACAGTGGAAGGAAAAACAATTTTATAGAAACCTCGAACAAAGCCCCAACTAAGAACACTCTATGGTTGTTAAGAATAAAACTAGAAGGAAGAGAAAGAATGAAAATTATCTGTCAATATTTGTATAAGAAAATTTATTCTCTATTAGTGATGGTAGTTTCTTTTGGATTATATTCTATTTGCAGTGCTATTGTGTTACAGGTAGGAATAGCACTGTAGGGGGAAAAAGAGATGTGATGAGAACCTAGACTAGACAAAGTTCTCAGGAAAGACACCAAATTGATGGGAAAAAAAAATCATAGACCTCAGTATTAACAAAAACAAAAACGAGAAAGTAACAAAAATAATCAACCCATTCACTTCCCTTCCTCCTATATTGAATGGACACTCTTGTAGAAGATCCATAACTGTCATCATGAATAGATGGGAAGAGATCCCACATCAATAACATCATAGATCCACTGAAGAATCAAAGGATATATTAAACCCATTTTATAGTTATCAGTAACAATATTACATTTATATAGCACTTTAAAGCTTACAAACACTTTTACATACATTATGCTGAGAATTACAGACAGGCCAGAAAGTAGGTTTGTCTTAAATTTTTTAACATATTTGATCAAAGAAAAAAGTATCAAATGGAAATTATGGTAGTTATAATACAGTACAAGTTTGGTAAAAGAGGAAAGAATAGCACATTGCACAATTAATCAGTAAAAACTAAAAATACAAATGCAAAAACAAATCATCTCTGTCCTCAAGATATTTATAGTCTATCTGAAGTGACCAAAAATAATGTTATGAACACCAGTTCTGTGTAAACCATATAAGATTTAAATGTTCCATTTTGTCATTTTGATAAATTAATCTGTAGACTAGAGGCCAGGAAGAGATCAACTGAATATAGTGTCTGGCATATAGAAACTCAATAAATATTTGCTGACAGACTGATGAGGAAACACTATGAAAGTTTATAAAGGAATGGGGAAAAATTAACTTTCTTTGCTACAAAATAGATTATGGAAAGCATTTTCTTTTATTTTTAAGAGCTACCTTTGAGAAATGATTCATCTGGATCCCTACTCCATTCCAATCAGTATTAATCAGTTAAGTGTGATTACATAAGGGTAGTGATTATTAGCAATTATTAGTTAAACACTTATCTAGCAATATGCATTTAGTCAGTCATCTAATAGCACAAGAATAAACATGTATTAATACATATTTTACATAAATTATGTAGCAATAATTAGATAAAATAGATTCTTACAGTAGGCCTTTATAGTAGGCCTCAAATTTTGATCCAACATTCACCACTTATGAAGTGCACTTGCACAACCAGAAGAATGCTGACAAAGATATCTCCATCCTGTTTTGCTCATATTCCATGTCCAAGCCTAGCATTGGTGGTGTGATATGGACAGTTCCCCAATTTGTTTCGACTCTCCAGACCACCCTGTCTTGTCCAGCATGAGCAGGTGACCATCTTATGACCACTTAGAAGAGATGACACTTGCCTTGCCCATTTTGTGACCACTCATGCAGATACATCATTTCTGGCCCTCCTGGAGGGTCAAAACCAAGGTCTTTCAACCAATCAGATTCTGTATTCTTGCCTCTTGTAGAACCTGGGGAAAGGAGGCATCTCAGATCATGAGGAAGATCTGAGGTCCACTTCATTAGAGGAAGCCATGGACCCTTTAATAAAGTGCTATCGGCTTGGAGCTCTACCTCAGTGATTTTTCTTGCAGATTGGACAATTTTGGACCTCACATCCTTCAGGGAATGGAAAAAGGCTCATAAAATTGTATAGCTGAAAAGGATCTTCCATTTGTTAAAAACAGTCCACTATAATAAAGAAAAATATTTATATACTTGACAACCCTATTACCTGAATTTCTTCAATTACTGATTTAAATTGGGCTATCCGTTCAGTCATGGTTTTAACTAATTCCATTGCATTATCAAAGCCTTTCACATATTCTCCATACATTTTGAGGAAAGGAGCCAACTTCTGTAGGATGTCTCCAATTCTAGGAGTGGTTTCCCTGAGGAACAAAGCAGTAAACGGAATATTAAGTTTTCTTATAGTTTGGGCAAATTAACAAAATTGTAAGAAGTCATCCTTTACTTCTCCATATCAAAACCATTGAACCTCAGTAAGTAGAAAGTGATGTGCTCCCAGGTCATACATTGTCGAGGTATTTTAAGGAGTCAAAGGTGTAAAGGTATCCTTCTGAGCTTAAAATCCCTATCAGCTTTGTGTCTTCTCATCTAAAAGTAGTTGGAGAATAGAGGCAGCAGCACCTTCAATAGATACTAAAATGACAATTTGCTAGGCGACAAATGCATTATGTTATTTACCAGTAATTTCTGGGTAAAAATACATATCTGTAACCCCTTATTTCAAAGATCCCTCCTACAAATGTTATAGACACTATTACTGTCTCTTTAAGATCATAGGAGTCAGGGGCAGCTAGGTGGCACAGTGGATAGAGCACTGGCCCTGGAGTCAGGAGGACCTGAGTTCAAATCCGGCCTCAGACACTTAATACTTACTAGCTGTGTGACCCTAGGCAAGTCACATAATCCCAATTGCCTCACCAAAAAAAAAAAAAAAAAAAAAAGATCATAGGAGTCAGGAGTAACAATTGTAACTGCCAGTCTGTGAGGTGCTTATAACTCTCTATGGCATCAAGTGCAGTTTGTATTTTTACTGCTGAGCCATAAGCAGGAGAATGCTGGAGCCAGCTAGGACAAGCTCACTTCAATGGTTAAATTTAAATTGTTACATTTTTTGTTAAAGAGTGTCATTAGCACAGTGCCTGACACATGGTAGGCACTGTGTAAATTCTTGTTCCCTTCTCTTTTCCTTCAGCAATCCCTACAGATCAGGGTTTGATTTATTGTTTTGTTAATTATTTATAACTTAACAAAGTAATGAAAAAATATTAATAATGAAGATGTAACTTAAAAGTGTGTCATGTATATTCCTTTTTGGGGGGGGGTGGAGATTGTTAAACATTTACTAACACAACTCTGATTCAAAGGCTCTATGATATAAACTATGGAAAAAGACAAAAACAAAGAATAGGCAACACTTATTGTTCTAAAGATTTTAAAACTTATTCTATGGAAAGACATTATAAAGAGAAACTTATGAATCAGAAGAGAAACTGTTAAGAGCGGTAATAGAAATGGTGAGAGAGGTAATAGATGCCTAATGGACACTGAAAGAACCAGAAGGTGGAGTTGGCTCCCTTCTTTACAGAATTACTTTGACAGTTATTCTTTAGGGAGGTTGAAGAGAATTACTAGGAAGAGACATCTGGGAATCTTGAGGTTTCTTAACCCTGGAGGTTAAGTGTTGGGGCTGGGTTTTCAAAAGTAAGAAAAAAAGCAATTAACAGTGATGCTTTCAGGTGACTTGGTTTGATTTTTTTTTCTTTGCAATTAAAAAAAGTATAAAGAATTACAGATGGTTTTGTGATATGATTGATTATGAATAACACATCTAATCTCTTCTAGGAGATTCAGGGTAGAGATATGAGCAACTGTTAATGTAGAAAGAGGTTTCTCTAGCTTTACTGAACTGAGTTGGAAGTCTGATTTTAAGTGACTTGAAATATTTGCTGAAATTTTATTAATAAGGAAAAATGCAAACATACTCCTAGATAACTCTAAAATTTGAGATAATTAAATATGGGAATGAATCAAGTGGCAGGCTGAGAAGCTGACCTATAAATAAATAAGGCTGGCAGACCCTAGAACCTTGCTACATAAAATATACACAGTTTGGGAGACAGCTAGGTGATGCAGTGGATAAAGCACCGACCTTGGATTCAGGAGGATCTGAGTTCAAATCTGGCCTCAGACACTTGACACTTACTAGCTGTGTGACCCTAGGCAAGTCACTTAACCCCAATTGCCTCACCGCCCCCCAAAAAATATATATATACACACACACACACAGTTTGTTGAAGGATGACCTGGTTTGGGTTTTTGTGGTTTGGTGATGAAAACAATGTCTTACTAATATGGCAGTTCTCTCATCACTTAGACCCATCATTTAAAAATTGTTTTTTCTTACCATTCTTGCATTCGTTTCTCCAGTTCTGGCAAAAGGAATTTACTGTGGAATGCATTTATTGATGAAATATTAGAAAATATCTTGTTCACCATCTCTGCTGGAAATGAGCCTCGATTAGCTTCTTCCAATAGTTTGCAATAAAATATCTGAAGCAAAAGAGCAGAATAAGCATTTTTGCATGCTTAAAAAAACCCTTAAAACATGATTAAAGGAATTAATTATGATTTTGGGTTTAGGAGTACATACTTTAGTGTAGTAAAATGGGGAGAGCCCATGATTGGTAGTGAGAAGATCTGATTTCTAACCTGTTATCAATGACTAAACATCTGACTGACATTGGGCAATCACTTAAGCTACCTTGGTCTTAAAACAGTACCTTGTACATAGTGGGAACTTTGTTGAACTAACTGTATTTATGGGTCTTTTTCCACTCACATTTCCGACAGCACACTATAAGCCCTAATATGGAACTTACTACAAACTTTTCCAATGTAATAATAATATAGCAATATAATATTTCTACATAAATACAGCTAATAACTATTTTAAAAATGAACAATCTTTGATGTACTTCACTAAGGTCATTGCATCTCCTAAATACTTATTATGATGAATACAGACAGGAGATCTATTCATTGACAAGTGTCCAGATGGTTGCTAAATATGTAAATTAACTTTCTCTGCATTTTCTAGGGAGACCAAAAATGATGACTTAAGGGACTCCAACAGACTGGTACCATTTGGAGAACATAGCAATTAAGGATTTCAAGTTCAAAGAAAGGGAAATGTATGGCAAAAATCTTGAATGATAGGTACTAGCAGAACAGATGAAAAAAAAATTCAATAAAATAAGCAAAGAGCAAGAAATCAGGCTCATTAATATAGCTAAGAAAAAAATCAATTAAGCAACAAACATTTATTAAATGGTTACCATGTGACAGCCTCAGTGCTATATGCTAAGGATACAAAGAAGAGGAAAAATGCAAAAACAGTTCCTGCCTTTAAGAAGATAATATACTAATGGGGAAGAAAACATAAATTAATAGGTATAAAAGTAGATCAGATGGAAGATAACTTTAGAAAACCTGACTCAAGTGTTTGGGGGATTGGGAAAAAGAATGAGGAAGGTCTCATACAAAAGGTAAGGTCTAAACTAAGTTTTGAAAAAAGCCAGGAATATCAAGGGTAAGAGGATTCTAGGTATATGAGAAGGCCAGTAAGAAGGTAAAGAGACAGGAGGAATAGCAAATATCACTGGATCTTAGAGTACATAGAAAAGAGTAAAATATGAGAAGACAGTTAAGGTAGAAAGGGGAAAGGTTGGCAAAAAGCAGTAAATGTCCAACAAATAAAAATTGTGAATGTAGTACTGTATGTAAGTGTGCATGGCCTTGATCTGGTTATGGGCCTGTTGACATTCTTACTGTGTGAATAGATGGAGATTCTTCTTACTTGGCCTCTGAAGATTATTTCCCTGGGCTTCATTTTGCTTCAACCTGGCAGTTGCTTCCTTCAGTCTCCTAGAGATCTTAGTGGGTACTGATTCTTATGTGTTTGTACACATAGGCACACACTTTCTATCTCTTATACTACCCTGACTTGTCCTTTCTCTTTTGGATCTTTCAACTAAAGTAGTGGTCTTTAGTTAAAATTTTGGTTCCTCCACCTACTGCCACAGATTGGTTGAAAGAACTGAAGTAAACAGTTTACAATGTTGTTTGTTGTGCTATGATAAGCTAGAGGAGCTTATTGATTCTATGTCTGTCAAGAAGAAATATTTAAACCTAGCAAGTCCACACAAAAAAAAGCAGATAGTTTTTAAACATTTACTTGACAAAATTATTAGTAATTAAATATTTGGAAACTTTACTCTTTTTCTAAAAAAAACCCATAATATTCTAAATTTTACATTAATTACAATATCAAATAACATAAATAACATAGATAACAAAAAAATTTTTTTCCTGAAAAGGAAAATATTACCTTGTCTAAAAGGTCAAGTCGATTAACATAGGCTCTTTCTGTAAGTAAGAGTTCAGTGGCAATTTTGTGAAGTTTCTGTTCATCTGTCTCCTAAAACATAGATCAGTAAGGAAAATATATGTTTAAACATTATTTTTTTTCTCATTGAATAATCAAGAAAACTGACTATTCCATAAAAAAATTGGCTATTTCTTAGCTGTCCATCAAATTCTTTTTAACCATCAAGGAAAATTTGATCAGAAATCTGACTAAAGTCAAACAAAGAGGTAACACCTGGTTTTAATGACATGTCCTGATTCTTATTTTTGATGCCACCATTTCTTTGTCTCCATCAATGGCTATTAATTTTTCCTTCCTGACTCCGTAAATGAGGGAATATTTGAAGTCTCAATCCCAAGCCTCCCTCATCCTACATTTTCTCTCTCTCACAGTTCTTCTAACTCTATAACTTAAACTATCACCTCTATAAGGAAGGCTTCCAAATTTATTTGTGTGTATGTATGTATATGTACAATATATACACACATGTACCTACATATTCACATATGTATACTCACACAAGTATATAAAAATATAGACACATGTGTGTATATATGTGTATGTGTACACACAGACACACACACCCCTTCAGGATATTCCTTCAACTTTAGTTTGGGTCCTTTAAGGGTAGCTTTTACCTCAGGTTCTAGGAGTAAACCTGTGAGTCTATACTCAAAACACTTTAGTCTCAACGGGCCCCTTATCAATGTGCTTCCCATTAACAATGGGCAAATAGACAATTAGCTCTTAGCAAATGGCAAAAGAAGAACAGTAGTTACAAAACATCTTAGAAGGAGTACATGCTCTCACATATATACATAGTGCCCATGGGAAGAATGGACTCAAACTTAAGAATACAATGACAGTGAGGCACACATGGTAAAAACAACTCACAATTTCTTATACTACAGGGCCTGGAGGTCCTTTCTCTCTCTGTAAAGTCTTTCTTTTTTTGGTGGTGGTGGGGGGGGAGGGTGGAGGTGGTTCATAAACTTGTTTCATTCATTGTGTTTTTTTAATTTTTAAGTAATAAACATTTTTATTTATAGTTTTGGGTTCTATTTTTTTATCCCTCCTTCCCTCGCTCCCTTATCCCTCCCTGAGGCAGTAAGCAATCAGATTAGGGTTATAAATGTACAATTATATAAAACCATATTAGTCATTTTGTATAAGAATACTTGAATAAAAGAGAAAAATGAAAGAAAGTGAAAAATAGCATGCTTCAGTCTGTGTTCAATCAACACCAGTTCTTTCTTTGGAGCTGGATAGTATGTTTCATCAATAGTCCTTTGGTATTGTCTTGGATCATTGTATTGTTGAGAATAGTTAAGTCATTCACAGTTCTTCATTAAACAATATTGCTGGGGGGCAGCTAGGTGGTGCAGTGGATAAAGCACTGGCCTTGGATTCAGGAGTACCTGAATTCAAATTCGGCCTCAGACACTTGACATTTACTAGCTGTGACCCTGGGCAAGTCACTTAACCCCCATTGCCCCCCCCCCCAAAAAAAAACAAACCAATATTGCTATCTCTGTGCACAATGTTCTCTTCGTTCTGCTCACTTCACTATACATCAATTCATACAAGTCTTTCCAGGTCTTTCTGAAATCATCCTGATTGTCATTTCTCATAGCACAATAATATTCCCTCACCATCATAAGCCACAGCTTGTTTAGCCATTTCCCAATTGATTGGCATTCCTTTGATTTCCAATTCTTATCTACCACAAAAGGAGCTGCCATAAATATTTTTGTACAAATAGGTCTTTCTCTCTTTGGGTTCTCTTTGGGATATAAACCTAGCAATAATATTGTTGGATCAAAGGGTATGCACAGTTCTATAGCCCTTTGGGCATAGTTCCAAATTGCTCTCCAGATTGGTTGTATCTTTTCACAACTCAACCAATAGTGGATTAGCATTCCAGCTTTCCCACATCCCCTCCAACATCCAATATTTTCCATTTTTGTTATCTTTGCCACTCTGATAGGTGTGAGGTGATACCTCTGAGTTGTTTTAATTTGCATTTCCCTGATCAATAGTGACCTAGAGCAATTTTTCATATGATTATAGATAGCTTTGATTTCTTTGTAAAGTCTTTACGATGAATTTTTGGGACCTGTTCCTCTTCACAGCTCTATTATCAGTGGTCATGGTTCTTAGAGCTATTTTTTTTTCCTGGAAGTTTTTCTCTATTTGTGTCTGACTAGAACGTGTCTGATCTTTGTTTTATGAGCTTCCCTTTAAAATTATATGGCTGATGGGGAAGGAAGGGCAGAAATTTCCTCACTATCCCCTGCAGCTCTCACTGTTGAGAGCCTTAATTGTCTCAGGGCTTTAGATATTTTAGGTTTCCAGATATGTGGCTAATTTATTTTTTTCAGCCTATTGAATTGGCTTACTTTCTTAAATCAGAAAGGTGTTTGCACCTGATAAAAGGATCAGGGCATGGATTCATCTATCATCAACATAACACCTCATTAACATCTTGTGATACCATTCTGGGCTGACCAATTTACAACTCAGTTGGAGAAAACAATCCCATCCCATAGATAAGTGGTAGAGAGGCAAGAGTGCTGGATTTGGAAGGCCTCTTACAAAAGATGAGGTCTAAGCTAAGTGTTGAAAGAAGTCAGAAATAGAGGTGAGGAGGTAGAATATTCTAGGTATATAAGAGAACCAGTAAGAAGGTACATGAGATGGGAGGAATAGAAAGTATTACTGGATCTTACAGTATGCAGAGAAAAATAAAGCATGAGTAGACAGGAAAGGTAGGAAGGAGAAAGGTTGTGAGGAGCAATTCAAATTTTGCCTCAGATACTTGTCTCTTTTAAAGCTATACAACCCTGGCCAAGCTACTTAACCTCTCTGTGCTTCAGTTTCATCATGTGTAAAATGGAATAATAATAGTGTCTACCACACAGGGTTCTCATGAGGATCAGATGTGATAACATAAAGTGCTTTGCAAATTTAAAGTATTTTATACATTCTAGTTATGATATATACCTACATACACATATGTAAGTCCATACATAGCTAATATCTCTAGTCTCTTCCTAAGCTTCAGTCCTACATATATTGCCACTAATAGGTCTAAATTCAATTAAGTCTAAAACCAAAGTTATCTTCTTTACCCCCAAACCAACAAGCCAATTTCTTCCCAAAGAATTCCCTATTTTTGTTATTGCTCCCATCATTTTCTCCGTTACCCAGGCTTGAAAACTGAGAATACTCTTTGACTTCCCCTTTTTGTCCTCCATCTAATTAGTCACTAAGTTCAGCTAATTTTTCCTTAACAATGTTTCTGGGGGCAGCTAGGTGGCGCAGTGGATAAAGCACAGGCCCTGGATTCAGGAGGACCTGAGTTCAAATCCAGCCTCTGACACTTAACACTTGTTAGCTGTGTGACCCTGGGCAAGTCACTTAACCCTCATTGCCCTGCAAAACAAAACAAAACAAAAAACAAAAAACCCACAATGTTTCTGAAATCTGAACTTTTTCTTAATGCCATTATCTTAAACTAGGCCTTTATCATTTCATGCTTGAGACGTTGCAAGTAATTTTTTTCTTTTTATATGAACTTAACAATTATTAAACATAAACATTTCAATATAAAAAGAACAAAAAAGATTGTATATAAAATTATAAACTATTATGAAATTTAGTTTTTAATGTATATTAAAATTTGATAAAGTAGCAATAAAATGAAATAACTCTTGACTTGTTTCTCTATCTCCAATATCTTCCCTCTTAATTACATTGCCCCCAGAATTATATTCCTAATCAGTGCTTTGTACACATCACTGCTCAATTACCTTCAGTGGCTTCCTACTCCCAACCAAACAAAACTCAAACTTCTTAGTCTGGTATTCAAGGCTCTCATCAACAGAGCCTTTACTTACCTCACCAACATTATTTTCCATTACTCTTTTATATGAATTAAATCCAATAGACATTTATTAACCCTCTGTTCTATCCAACCTCATCTATATTTAGTTCCCCAAACTTGCCATATACAGGCCTACCTCCAAATATTGATCATGTAATTTCTCTAGTCTGCAATGCCCTTCTTCCCTACTTTTTATTCTTTTCAGACCTAACCTCAGGGCAGCTAGGTGGCACAGTGGATAGAGCACTGGCCCTGGATTCAGGAGGACCTGAGTTCAAATCCGGCCTCAGACACTTTACACTTATTAGCTATGTGACCCTAGGCAAGTCACTTAACCCCAATTGCCTCACCAAAAAAAAAAAAAAAAAGACCTAACCTCACAAAGTTCTGAGTCTTAGCAGATCTCTCCCACATGTCCATACAGAAAGACACTAAAATGTCACAATTATTTACATCTTCCAACTGATGATTTTCCTATTCTTCCAGATTATTTTTCACTTCTATGCATTTGCATTTCCAATCAATTATTCTTTCTTTTGTTTCTTTGGTGAGACTTGTCACCACGGACTCAAAATTTTATAATCTGCCTATTATTTCTACTGTGCACAATTGGTATTTCTCTTTTAAACACATCAAAAACATCTTGCTGTGGTTCTGTTTTCTCTTCAGGAATCAACAGGGTCTTCTACCTTATCTGGTGTTAACTAATTTTCTTTTATATTGAAATATTTATTCATAGATGTTTGAACTTGTTTAGCTGATCTGGTATCCATATTTCCTTCTATTATTATCTTCTCAGTTGGTTTAGCTGCTTACATTTAATGTCTTTAAATGAATTTTCTTCCTTAGATCTTTGGTATTTTCAGTTTTTTTCCTTATTTTCCCCTATTTTCACTTTCTGATTCCTTCCCCTTTGTGCTGTCCCCAGTGGCTAAATCTCAAAGTTTTCTAGGCCCAGGCAATTAACATTTCACAGCTTGTCTCTACTTCAAGTCTAGCTCTAGCTAGATGCCTACCTCTTTCCCTCAGAGGCTTAGTTGAGTGCCACAACCTTGCCCTATTCCAGGTCTTTGTATTCTCAATTCTCTTTCATTGTTTTTGTTAATAATGTGACCTAATGGGGCAGCTAGCTGGCGCAGTGGATAAAGCACTGGCCCTGGAGTCAGGAGGACCTGAGTTCAAATCCAGACTCAGACACTTGACAATTACTAGCTGTGTGACCCTGGGCAAGTCACTTAACCCCCATTGCCCCACAAAAAAAAAATTTGTTAAAAAAAATAATAATGTGATGTATTATGTTTACAGTTTTCGAATACTGACCCAACCCTGCATTCCTATTATAATCCTACATGGTCATTCATACTGGTCAATGCTACTGGTCATACTTTTTAGGTATGCTGCTGTAGCCTCTTTACAAATAAATTATGTCAAATTTTTGTGTTGATATTCACTAGAAATATTGTTCTATAGTTTTCTTTCTTTTTTTTTTTTTGATTGGTGTCTTCCTTGCTTAGGTATCAAGATCATATCTCTATGATGTGAAATTTGGTAGGATCCCTTCTTTTCCTATTTTTACAAATAGTTCATTTAATAACTGAATTGAATATGCTTTTTTTTTTTTTTTTGCGGGGCAATGGGGGTTAAGTGACTTGCCCAGGGTCACTTGAATATGCTTTAATGTTTGAGAGAAGTGATGTTTTAATTCATTTTGTTGTCCTCTTTTTAAAAATTCTTATTAGAATATGAATTTTATTGTTTCAACAAAGAAGTCACCTTCTAGTTGTATTTATCAAATCATGTATTATTGCTTTTTCTTTTGATTTTGAAAATCTCTTCTGGATTTTCAGAATTTCTACTTTTGGAGTTAATTCAGGTTTCTTAATTTCCTGGTTTTCTAGTTAAGTTAAAGAGCCATTGCATGGATGCATTTTTTGCCCCTTTGTTTCTGAAAGTGTTCTGAAAATATTTAGCGACTACACATTTCCCCCTCGGTACTACTATGGCTAAATCCCAAACGTTGCTGGTATGGCACTCTTCTCATTTTCCTTGGTGACATTTTCTATTTTTTCCTATGATTTATCCTTTGATCTATGAATTCTTTAGGATTAAAGTTAGCATCTAAATTTTTAATCCTTTCAACAAAGGCTCTTTATTGAATATAGCTTTTATTGCATTGTGGAAAGTCCTGTGCCAGATCTGTCCAACAAACCTTCAAGAAAAAAGCTGACACATACAATTCATTTGTAAAAATTCCTCAGAAGCACTGCCATTAGAATCCTGTAACACAGCATTCACCCTTTCTTGCTCAGGAGACATGGGCTCTTGTTGAATCTGCACTGAAGAGTCTAGAGGAAGGCATGTGATACTCCCAGGAACCTGGAAAGCAGTCAGTGTGCACACTTGGAACGGCACTCCAGGGGTCGATGGTACTATATGGGACGGGGGAGAAAAAAAAAGCAACTAGACAAAGGAGGAGGGATCAGCAGCTGTCTGCAATGTGCTCTTTCATTCACAAGAAGGCCTGCAGGGAACCTGTTCTGTCTGCTCAGAAGGTTCATGAGTTTCTTGTAATCCTAGTAGAATATGTATTCTGTGAGTTTCTTTAGCACAAGTAGCCTCTGGACTTCCATATATGCTGCCTGTAGGACTGCCCAGACTTGCAGAAGGTTGGTATCCATACACTCCAGGGATTTATTTACCTCTTCCTCTCCCTTAGAGAAATATTCAACAATTGATAAACCTCATAATGTTTTTGGTTTTCATTTTCCTTCTTTTATTCTTTCTTTCTAGACTTGGAAGCTCAAGTGAAAAATCATCTCTGGTTGCCCTGTGCTTCTTCCCCCCCCTTCCCCTTTTTTTTTTGGTGGGGCAATGAGGGTTAAGTGACTTGCCCAGGGTCACACAGCTAGTAACTGTCAAGTCTCTGAGGCCGGATTTGAAATCAGGTCCTCCTGAATCCAGAGTTGGTGCTTTATCCACTGTGCCACCTAGCTGCCCACCCTGTGCTTCTTCCAAAGGCCCTGACCTTTGCTCTGCTCTTCCCCAGAGGTACAGCTGTTGTCTGTAGCAGCATCCCCCAAACTGGAGATACCAAGGTCAAAGGAGGTATTAGGTATTTAGGTGATAACGAATTCCTTTCTCTGTTACTTTCCTGAATGTTTGGTTCTCCTGCCTGTTCAGTTCTTCTTGTCTGGGAGAACACACCAAGGATATCATTCAGTCAGGGGACAGTTGGGCATTATGCTGCCTTCCAGTAGCAACACTTTCAGCCCTTTCACCTGTCCTTGAGGAGGAAGCCAGAGGTGTCATGTCCTGTTTAAGGTTCCCATTTGCTTTCTGACCTTGGGCTGTCTGCAGTGAGTTACTGGGTGGAACAATCTGCTGGGCTGAAGATTACAATGACAGCAGATGTCACTTTGCTCAGGGGCCCTGGTGCATTCCTGCTCAGTCTTCTCAGGCTTCTGGCCTTCTTGGAGAGTCTGAAACTGAATAGGGGAACTTACTGGGTTTTACTAATCAATGCTTCATTTGGCAACCTTTACAATTTTTGCAGGGGTTTCTTAGGCAGCCAGAATGCGTAGAGGATAGAGTAGAAATGTGCATCCAGGAAGACATGAGTTCAAATGCTGCCTCAGGAACTTAACGGGCCATCTTATAATGGGCAAGTTACTTAGCTTCTCTTATCCTAAGCTTCCTCATCCATGAAATGAGGATAATTAATAGCAGTGGTTATTTCACATAGTTATCATGAAGATTAAATGAAACAACATATATAGTGCTTTACAAACCTTAAAATACTACATATAATGTTAGCTGTTACTATTATTTTTTTTAAGCTACATTCAACTAGGACCTTTCATGTCACCATCTTAACCAGAAGTTCCAGATACTTCCACAAGAAGATTGCAATGAACTGGACACCAAAAAAGATAACAAAAAAGAAGGAAGAGGAAGAGGAAAAGGAGGCAAAGAAGAAACTGTTTATAACTTAAAAGAGAGGAAATAATATGTCACTGATACAGGGATCCTTTCTAAATCACTTGTTTATATATAGTCAGACTTCTTAAAGTAGAAGTCCAAATCAATATTAAATTAAAAGATTAAAAAATGAGAAGATATGGAATATGATTAAAATAACTGCAACCCAAAGTATTTAAACATGCTTTTGCCAAAAAAAAAAGGGGGGGGAGGGGAGGAATGAATAAAAGACATTGATCCAGAATACCACCATTCTCTAAGGTGTTTAACTGAAAAGAAATAGCCATAATGAACTTCAGAAAGCCTAGAAACCACCTCATCCAGCAATTTATTTCCTTGATGAATGTAAAGGCACAAAAGCTCAATCTTTTTTTTTTCTTTTGCTAGATAATCATTTTTATCAGACTTGGATAAAAGGATCTGTGACATGTTCATCAACATTTAAAGATGACCCAAAGCTGGGAAAGATAGCTTGAAATTATCTTCTATTATATTAATAACTTATTATTAAGACCTCAGCCTTTCATTCTCTCATTCAGGCAATAGCCTCATGAGGTAGAATGAGATTGCCCTAATCTTCCTGGAACATGCTCCTCCTCTATCCTGGGCAGGATCCTCCCTAACTATGAGACCTTGCTTCTTTTTAGAGTATAAACAGAACTTAATCTAGGTGAATTCCTGCCCCAAAGCAATGAGCCCATGCTTATGAGGGTTGCAGTGGGGGAGTTGCATCAAGAGAGTGCCTTCTATTGAAAGAGGTCTGGGGGGAAGCTAGGTGGTGCAGTGGATAGAGCACCAGCCCTGGATTCAGGAGGACCTGAGTTCAAATCCGGCCTCAGTCACCTGACACTTACTAGCTGTGTGACCCTTGGCAAGCCACTTAACCCCAATTGCCTCACAAAAAAAAAAAAAAAAAGAGGTCTCCTGAAGTAGACTAAGTAGAGATAAAGGGAAAACCTGTGCACAGTCTAGGACTGCCTGGAAAATTTGGGTATTTTGGTCTTCAGTCTATAAATCTCCCAACTGCTTGCAGTGAACCCCAAATTTTTGTAGGAATATGGTTTCAAAAAAGGAAATCTGAGGGGGCAGCTAGGTGGCACAGTGGATGGAGCACGGGCCCTGAAGTCAGGAGTACCTGAGTTCAAATCCAGCCTCAGACACATAACACTCACTAGCTGTGTGACCCTGGGAAAGTCACTTAACCCCAATTGCCTCACAAAAAAAAAAAAAAAAAAAGGAAATCTGGGCCATTGTGCTGTGGGAGAATTTCTAAATTATCCTTCTTGTCAGTTCTTTGGGGATACGTATCATATAGTAGGTCTCTTGTCAGATTAATCTATGTGTAAAGGATTTCCTTAAGCCGGGAAGTAATTAGGTATTTTTATTAAGAAGTGCTGTAGGGATGGGGGCAGCTAGGTGGCACAGTAGATAGAGCACCGGCCCTGGAGTCAGGAGTACCTGAGTTCAAATCCGGCCTCAGACTCTTAACACTTACTAGCTGTGTGACCCTGGGCAAGTCACTTAACCCCAATTGCCTCACTAAAAAAAAAAAAAAAAAGAAGTGTTGTAGGGGCAGCTAGGTGGCACAGTAGATAAAGCACTGGCCCTGGATTCAGGAAGACCTGAGTTCAAATCCAGCCTCAGACACTTGACATTTACTAGCTGTATGGTCCTGGGCAAGTCACTTAACCCTCATTGCCTCACACACACACACACACACACACAAAAAGTGGTGCAACTGATAAAAGGTAATTTTATCTAAACTTTAATTTCTGGTCACCAAGACTGTACATTTTCATTTGTATCTGTGTCTTTTTGTCTCAGTATGATTTGCAAGATTAGCGTCCATTTGCTTCAAATGCATTGGGCCCAGAGCTGAGAAGGAAGGTGAGGCCAGAAAGAGCCAGAGCAATAAGATTTTGCCTGAAAGCTCTCCTTCTGTTCTGTTATCTATTAAAATTTAAAGAGCAGGGGCGGCTAGGTGGCGCAGTGGATAGAGCACCGGCCCTGGAGTCAGGAGTACCTGAGTTCAAATCCGGCCTCAGACACTTAACACTTACTAGCTGTGTGACCCTGGGCAAGTCACTTAACCCCAATTGCCTCACTAAAAAAAAAAAAAAATTAAAGAGCAAAAGTAAAGAGAAAAACAAACAAATGACACTTTGGTCTTTGGATTGTGGTCACAATTTAGACACAGAGGACGTCCCCCCCACCCAATTTATAAAAATGTACAGATCTAAAAGTAAAATCAGAGGATTTTTTTCTTTTGGTGTTTCCCTGAAGTAAAAAGCAAACTACGTTTCTGGGGAGTGTGATAACAGCTTGTTTTCCCTAGTCTTCAGCTCTAAGATACAAAAAAATAAGATCTCAGACCAAGTCTCCCAAAGAATCTACTTCAAAGCAAGCTGCTCTGTGATCCCAACTATAGAAAAGCAAGGGCTAATGAAGGACTTTGTGAATGCATAAATCACTCTCTCACTCTTCCCTGCACATTGTTTCCCACCATAATCCCTGTTATGGGGTTGGGATATATCAAGGAATTTGAGACTATTAAAGTTTAAACTGGCCAGCTAATCTGAAGGGTGAACACACTTTGAGAAGTAAGGGAGATAAATCCATTAGGCGTGGCTGCTGCCTGATAGAGCCAAGAGACAGACAACTCCACAAGTCCGGACCACCACCCTTCACTCAAGCTTTCCCCATCGGCAAAGGGAACTTTCCATTGTCAGGTGGTCACCCCATCCAGTCTATAAAAACTTTTGCCTTTCTTTTGTTTGAGGAGAAATGCGTTTCAGAGAATCATGTCTCTAAACCATTTTCTCCCCTCTAGAGTTTATCTTTCTTCTTTACTTTCTCTAGCACCTAAATAAAAGATTATTTTACTTTAACTGGATTTGTGTGTAAGAGGATGTAATTCTTTAAAGAGGAATACATAAGGACCCCCACACTATCACCAATTTCCCCTGTGACAATCCCCATAGTTAAAAAGCCCTTGATAAAGCATTTGTCATATCAGTTCATTGAAGAGACTGCCTCTCTCAAAAGACTCACAGGGGGATATGAGAGAAAATATTATTCCTCATTCAGGGACCAGCTGCCATAGGTAAGTCAGTCAGTCTCTGAAGGACATGACTAATGTCCTTCTGAAGTACTGCCCTAATCCTTGGGGACCATGCTCCTTGATCTTTCCTTTTTTTTTTTTTTTTTTGGGTGTGAGGCAATTGGGGTCAAGTGACTTGCCCAGGGTCACACAGCTAGTAAGTGTTAAGTGTCCGAGGCCAGATTTGAACTCAGGTCCTCCTGAATCCAGGGCCAGTGCTCCATCCACTGCGCCACCTAGCTGCCCCCATGCTCCTTGATCTTGGGCTGGACCTCACCCAACTAGGAGACCTTGCTTCTGTTTGGCGTGTAAACAGAAACTAATCTAGGTGAATTCCTGCCCCAAAGCAATGAGTCCATGCCCTTGTACCCCTCTATTGGAGTTTAGGGTGACCCAGATCATAAAGGAGAAAACCAATCAGAATGATTTGGGTACAGAGGGATTTCTCTGCCCAGATTGCTGGAGGCAGATGAGTCTCATGATTGTCATATTCTCTGCAAGAGGAGCTGAAGACTTTTAGCACATCTCTTCATTAATTGTTCCTGAATCAGGGTTGATTTTTACCTGTCAGAGGCACCACCTTTTCCAAAGGTATTTAAAGCATTCAGTGTCTCAATGGTTTTGGTTACCACTGACCATCAATTTATTATTAACTACCTTAATTAATAAATTATTAATTACCCGGAAATTTTGTTTCTTGAGTTTTTCATTCATCACAAGCTAAAATGTTGGATGATGGAGTCAGGATCCAAAAAGATGCTAACAAGCTAGGGGTGGGAATCAATTTAAGATGAAAGTTCAATAGATGAATTAAAATCTTGCACTTCAGTTCACAAGTATGGTATAATGATGGCATTATTAGATAGTAATTTATATGAAAATAACAGAGGGTTTTTGTAGAATGTAAGGTTAAGTTAGCAATGTTATGTGTCGGTCAAAAAAGCTAATATGATTGTAGGCTACATTAAAAGATGTTACCTGGAATGAGAAAGTTCTGTTCCCTCTGGACTCTGTCACACCATATCTGGAAAATCATGTTCAGTTCTGGAAAGCACAGTTTAAGAAGGACATTGATAAGATGGAAATAGAGTTGTCTAGAGGAAGTCCATCAAGGATGGTGAAGAACCCTGAGCCTATGTCATGAGGACTGGTTGAAGGAAACAGGGATTTTTTGCGGTGAGAAGACTCAGTGAGAATAGGGAGGAGGTCAGCATGATAGATGTCAAGTTCTTGAATGGAGTATCATGTGGAACAGGAATTAGACTTGTTCTTTTTTTTGATGAGGCAATTGGGGTTAAGTGACTTGCCAAGGGTCACACAGCTAGTAAGTGTCAAGTGTCTGAGGCCGGATTTGAACTCAGGTCCTCCTGAATCCAGAGCTGGTGTTTTATCCACTGCACCGCCTAGCTGCCCCTAGACTTGTTATTTTGACCCCAAAGGGTAGAATCAAGAGACATATAGATGTATGTATATATGTGTATGTTTATGTATATACATACACACATATATGCATACATATATAGAAGATGTATTATATATATACAAATAAATACACACACATATATTGCAAAGAGGCAATTTTAGGCTTGACATTGGTAGAAACTTCTATTAGAGCTGTTCAGAAGTGGAAAGTGTTGCCTTAGGAGGTAGTGGTTCCTCCCCTCACTGGAGGTCTTTAAGCAGAGAGGGTGAATGATCACTTGTCAGACAAATTACATTTGATTTTTTTTTTCAGGTATAGGTTGGACCAAATGGTTATTGGTGTGCTTTCCAACTCTAATAATCTGTGATTCTATGATAATTAATAAAGAAATAGACAACAAAAATGATGTAAATACCAATTTATAATAATTTTATAAATCAGTTTAAACAGAATAAATTGCTTCTATAAGAAAACAGAAGAGCCCAGAAAGTACCTTAGGCAGCAAACAGCTGACTTACTTTTCAAGTAGAGAGCAATCAAAGCCAAAGGCAGCAGTGGTTTAGAATATAAACTCTTTTGGAAAATCCTATGATGAAAGATAATATAGTGTTTCATAAAACAGAGAACATCAGTTAAGGGTAAAGCTAGTTTAAAGAAAGGTCAATAAGAAAGCTATTTTGGAAAAATAGCTAAGTTACCCCAAAAGAATTTAATGATAAAATTGGAAGGGTAGCAAACAGATGAAAAGAAAAAATATTTGCAAAAAACATTTTTTAACAAACTCTTATCCAACAAGGACATTGTAACCATCACACTTAGATCCCAGATACAGGGGAGCTATAACCATTTCTATCTCCTAAACGGAACAAAGTCTAGAAAAGTCAGATTAGATTAAATATGTGTGTACATACATAAAATTTATATACACACATCGCATATGCTGGAAATATATGATATATAAGTGATTGATATATAAAGACATAGAAAAAAAAACAACACCCCAGACTTTCCTAACTCAGAAAAGAAGAAACAGAGGGAACATCTGTGTGACTACTTTCTCAGCTAGACAAAATCTTCATTATAGCCATTTGTACACAAATGAAGAGTATCCTACATGAAGGCATTGATAGGGGAAAAGCAAGCTTCCCCAAGTGCTATTGAGCAATGGATCATATTGGTTACCATTTCTCCTCCCCTCCCAAATGGTAGAGAACCTTGCCTTAAACCCAAATCACTCTGGCTCTCATTGATTGGCCAACAACAGGTTCCATTCCAAACCTCATTTGGCTATTGTTTGGGCTCTTCATAGCTCAGAATGTAAATAGCAATTGTTTCTGTTTTGGCCAGAAACCCTGAGTGTTTCCCCCTCAGAGAGATAATCCCTACCAATCCCCCTCCTCCCCCCATCCACATAAAAGAGGACATTCTTTGCCTCATTTTTTTTACCTTTCATTATTTCCTTTTATTTGAGTTTTCTTGTACAAAATTACTAATATGGTAATGTTTTACATAATTGCACATGTAAGAGGCAGCTAGGTGGTGCCGTGGATAAAACACTGGTCTTGGATTCAGGAGAACCCAAGTTCAAATCTGGCCTCAGACACTTGACACTAGCTGTGTGACCCTGGGCAAGTCACTTAACCCCAATTGCCTCACCCCCCCAGAAGAAGGAAGAAGAAGGAGGAAGAAGAAGAAGGAGGAAGAAGAAGGAGGAAGAAGAAGAAGAAGAAGAAGAAGGAAGAAGAAGAAGAAGAAGAAGAAGAAGAAGAAGAAGAAGACAACATAATTGCACATGTATAACCCATATTTGATTGCTTACTGCCTCAGGGAGGGGAGAGGGGAGAAATAGAATTTGGAACTCAAAACTTTAAATAAAAGTTTATTGCTTTAAAAAAAACCTATCTATTTTGTCAGGACTAGAACCACAAATGTTCTCAGACATAGGAACTTCTAATTCCTCTTCTTCAGATAAAGGGTCTCATTTGAATTTCCTTTAAAGATCAAAATTCATACACACACATTAAGGCTATACTTTTGAGAATTCAATTCAACAAGGATTTTAATAGGCACCTAACAGTGGTCCTAAGAGATACAAGGCATCATGCTAAGTGCAGAGGATACACATTCAGTCAAAATAGTCCTTTTCTCAACGAACTTAATACATTAAGCTTTGCTATCCAATATCAAGTCAAGGCAGCTAGGTGGCCTAGTGGAAGTACTGGGTCTGGAGTCAGGAAGATCTGAGTTCAAGTCTGACCTCAGACACTAGCTATGTGACCACACAACCCTTTTGTCTCATCTGTAAAATGAACTAAAGAAGGAAATGGTGAACCATTCCAGTATCTTTGCACAAAGACACCAAATAGGATCACAGAAAGTAGGAAATGACTGAAATGACTCGAAAACAACAATATCAAGTCTGAACATGCAGCTAATTAATTATCTATGCTAGGAGTAGAGAGACTCCTTCTGCCAGTGCAGGTTGGCACCTTCTTTGAAATTTCAGCCATAGAAAACTGCTTAGAAACTCTTTTTGTGGTGGCCAACAACTGGGAATCAAAAGAAAGCCCATCAATTGGGGAATGGCTAAACAAGCTGCAGTATACAGTGGTGATGGAATATCATTGTGCCATAAGAAATGACAAGCAGGGGCAGCTAGGTGGCACAGTGGATAAAGCACTGGCCTTGGATTCAGGAGTACCTGAGTTCAAATCCAGCCTCAGACACTTGACACTTACTAGCTGTGTGACCCTGGGCAAGTCACTTAACCCTCACTGCCCCTCCAAAATAAAACAAAACAAAACAAAAATAAACAAACAAATAAACCAAAAAGAAAAGAAAAGAAAAGAAATGACAAGCAGGATGATTTCAGAAAGGCCTGGAAAGATGCTTCATTTCTTTATTAACTTTAAGGGTGTCTCTTCAGACAAACTGAGACCTGAGAAACACCTTAGCTTAAAAAGGCCAAGGTCTGGGGAAGCTAGGTGGCGCAGTGGATAGAGCACTGACCCTGGAGTCAGGAGGACCTGAGTTCAAATAAGGCCTCAGACACTTAACACTTACTAGCTGTGTGACCCTTGGCAAGTCACTTAACCCCAATTGCCTCACTAAAAAAAAAAAAGATCATTAAGTGGCATTATAATGACAATGTTTTATATAATATAGGACTTTACAATTATTAAGATAACTTTACTTGTTGGATTTTTTTTTGCTTTTGTAAGATCTTGATTAGTGTATATTTGTTTCTATTTGTTTTCAAGAAATGTAGTTAATTTTATTTATATATGTATGTATGTGTGTATGCATACACACATACATACATACATATTAGCACAATAGTATTCCATTACATTCATATACCATACATACACACACACACATATATTCCATTCCCCCACCCCATTAGGACATTGCTGCCCCCACTTAATGATCTTAATAATGGTCCTTTAATATGTTTAGGTTTAGGGATTTAATAACATTTTCTTTCAACACTATTAACAGCAAATGAAAGGGCAAATCCATTAGCCAAGGCACTTCATGATTTCTCAGTTTAATATCAATCTAAGTAGGAAATGAACTAAAATTCACTGCTAGGTCAAAATGTAAAATTTACTTTGCTAATCCTCTTTTTTTTTGGTGAGGCAATTGGGGTTAAGTGACTTGCCCAGGGTCACACAGCTAATAAGTGTTAAGTGTCTGAGGTTGGATTTGAACTCAGGTCCTCCTGAATCCAAGGTCAGTGCTCTATCCACTACGCCACCTAGCTGCCCCGATAATCCTCTTTAAAGCTTTTTATTTTAATGGGTGACTCACTTTCACCCACACATTTCCTTATTTAAAACTTTACCCATTTAAGGTTTTCTTGCATAAATCAGTATAAAAATTAATTCCAGAGAACTTCAAGAACTAGAAGAAAATTGTAAATTTGGTAGTCTATTTTGTCTTTTGTTTGTTTTTGACTTCATCAAGAATATGACCTATCAGTCAAAATGTACATGATTTAGACATAAAAGGAGATACCATAGCTAAATTAGGAGAGGAAGGAATAGTTTACCTTTCAGATCTCTGGAAAGGAGAACAGTTTATGACCAAACAAGAGATAGAGAATATTATGAAATGCAAAATGGATAGTTTTGATTACATTAAATTAAAAAGGTTTTGTACAAACAGAAGCAGTGCATCCAAAATTAGAATGGAGGCAAAAAGCTGGGAAACAATTTTTATAGCCAGTACTTCTGATAAAGGCCTCATTTCTAAAATATATAGGGAACTAAATCAAATGTATAAGAATCCAAGTCATTCCCCAATTGAGAAATGGTCAAAGGATATGAACAGGTAGTTTTCTGATGAAGAAATCAAAGCTATCTATTGCCATGTGAAAAAATGCTCTAAATCACTACTGATTAGAGAAATGTAAATTAAAACAACTCTGAGGTACCACCTGACACCTATTAGATTGGCTAATATGACAAAAAAGGAAAATAATAAATGTTGGAGAAGCTGTGAAAAAATTAGAACACTAATGCATTGTTGGTGGAGTTGTAAACTGATCCAGCCATTCTGGAGAGCAATTTGAAACTATGCCCTTTACCTTTTGAACCAGTAATACCACTATTAGGCCTGTATTCCAAAGAGATCATAAAAAAGGGAAAAGGACCCACATGTACAAAAATATTTATAGCAGCTTTCTTTGTGGTAGAAATCAAGGGAATGTCCATCACTTGAGGAATGGCTGAACAAGTTGTGGTATATGAATGGAATGGAATACTATTGTGCTATAAGAAATGATGAGCAGGCAGATTTCAGACTTAAGTGAACTGATGCTGAGTGAAGTGAGCAGAACCAAGAGAACATTGTACACAGTAACAGCTACATTGTGCAATGATCAACTGTGATATACTTGGTTCTTCTCAGCAGTGCAATGACCCAAGACAATTCCAAAGGATGGAAGATGCTTTCTACATCCAGGAAAAAGAACTGTGAAATCTTGAATGCAGATTGAACTATACTATTTCTACTCTTTTTTGAGGTTTCCCCTTTTGTTCTGATTCTTCTTTCACAACATGACTAATGCAGAAATATGTTTTACATGATTATATCAAATTGCTTTCTGTTTTGGGGAGAAGAGAGGAAGAAAAATTTGGAACTCAAAATCTTATAAAAACAAATCCCTTGTTCTATGGATAGATGGAGCATGGTGAGTGAGGTTTTACAACTTCTTACAATCCAACTTAAAACTTTGAGTTTACACGCTATTAAGATATTTGGTACCTATCATTAAACTGCATCAAAGTTACTGGCTAGCTATTTGATCCTGGGCAGTATGATATAAAAGAAATAATACTGAATTTAAGTAACTATAGTTCTAGTTATTTCTTTACTGTCTAAAGTTCTAGTCAAAATTGGGTAAGTTCCTTAATTCCATTGGGTAAGTTCCATTAATGAATGAAGGGCTGTTCCTTCATTTGTAAAGGTATAAACTACATCACTAAAGTCATAGACCTGTGTAGAGAACTTAGAGGGCCAGAGGCTTCCTCTGAAGTTCCCCTCCCAGGCATAACCTTTCCTTATAACAAAAACAAAAGGGGGAGATGTAGAGAACTCAGAGGGCCAGAGGCCTTTTCTGAAGTTCCCCTCTCCCTGGTGTTATGCCCAAACCTTTAGGCTTGAGGAGGAAGGGTTAAAGTGTTCCAGGCACTAGGCCAAACCTAGTTCTGATAATCAAGGAAAAGGGAGTAAAAGAAGACGACATAACAAAATGCTAAGAGGAAAAGTTCTCATGGGCAGTAAGGTTAAACAAGAAGGCCAGGTGGTCTCAATATCTTGCAACCATTCTTGGGAATGTGCTGTAACTGTCAATTATAATTTGATGAGTGGTTTTGTTATTCAAAAATGTTCTCACGAATTCATGCTTTGTTTTACTATAAGAGAATTGCTAAACTGGAAGAATATCTGCCTCCTGTCCTTCATCTTGCCTTCTGTCCCCTTTTTCATTCCCCAGATTTGAAACGTGGGTCGCTTCAGACCTGGAAGGGACTTTTATCAGTTGTTTAGTCCAGAAAAGGGTTCTTAAACTTTTTTGTGTCCTGGACCCCAGTGACAGTATGGTGAAGCCTATGGACCCTTTCTCAGAATAATACTTGTTTCCAATATTCATAATTGAAATTCTAACCCCAGATTAAGGACCCCCTAGTCTAGTCTAATCTAGAGTGAGTCCCAACAAGGTTAAGTGACTTGCAAGTAGTTAAATAGAAGAGCCTGGATTGGATCTCAGTTCCTCTGACTTCAAATATAGCACTCTTTTCATTGTATCACAATGTCCCTTAGGTTCCTTCCAGTTCTAAGATTTTATGATACATTAAAAGGCTGGACACATACACACGAGAATATTTCAAGGATTTGTTATTTCTTCAGTGTAAATATTTTCGCTGACAAATACAGGCATACCTTGTTTTATTGCCTTTTACTTTATTGCATTTCACAGTTGGTTTTTGTTTGTTTTAAAAATTGAAGGTTTGTGGAAACCCTTGCATCTATCAGTGCCATTTTTCTAACAGCATGTGCTCATTTTATGTCTCTGTGTTATGTTTTGTTAATTCTCACAATATTTCAAACTTTTTCATTATTATTATATCTGTATGGTAATCTGTGATCAGTGATATTTGTTATTACTATAGCAATTGTTTTGGGGCACCATGAACTACACTCAGATAAGATGGTGAATTGAACTGATAAATGTTGTATGTGCTCTCACTGCTCCACCCACTGGCCATTCTCCCTTCTCTCTCCTTCTCCTAGGGCCAGAGACACAACAATACTGAAATTAGGCAGTTAATAACTCTACGTTGGCCTTTTAAGTTATTGTCTTATTTTAAGAAATTGCCACAGCCACTCCAACCTTCAGCAACCATCACCCTGATTCATCGGCAGCTATCAGCATCAAGGCAAGACTCTCCAATAGAAAAAAGACTATGAGGGGCGGCTAGGTGGCACAGTGGATAAAGCATGGGCCCTGGATTCAGGAGTACCTGAGTTCAAATCTGACCTCAGACACTTGACACTTACTAGCTGTGTGCCCCGAAAAAAAAAAAAAAAAAGACTATGACTTGCTAAAGATGATGACATATATTTTAGCAATAAAGTATTTTTCATTAAAGCATATACATTATTTTTTTAGGCATTACTACTGAACACTTAATAGACTACAATATAATTTAAACATAACTTTTATATACACTGGGAAACCAAAGATTTGTGTGACTTGCTTTACTGTGCTTTACTGCAGTATCTAGAACTGAACCTACAATGTCTCCAAGGTATGCCTGTATTTAAACCCTTCTATGCTTTATTAGACCAAGTTAATTAATTACTATGTGCAAAAATCCCATGACCAACCTATTGACAGCTCTTCCTGAACTTAGCTAGCCTGGTCCTCAGATTGCAGAGGTATAATTCATTATGAAGTCCACAAACAAAGCCTTTTCAGTTTTTGTATAAACTTTCAGTTTGAATCTGGCTTGTATGCCTCTAATCCTCATAACCCATATGGATTACTTTGATGGTAGGAGGCATTGGAATTGAACATGAGTAGAGTCTAATATTAATTAGAACATTAAGACAAAGATATTAGAGACCTAGTAGTAACCACAGTTTGTCTACTGGGTCCCTTGAATATTTCCATAATCAGATATTTGGGGTAACATAACTTTGCAAGTGATATTTCATTTTTTCATGAATATTATAAATTGGATTATAAATTCTTTGAGAGAAGAAACCATATAAATCCTAAGTGCTTATTGCACAGACAGTGGGTATTCAATAAGCATAACATATCAAATCAACATCTAGGCCATACAATCATATTTTCTTTGTAGTTTCAGGCAGCAAAGCCCATCTGAACTGGCTTTTGGAATCAAAGTAGATACTACCAGAGTCTTCTTTGGTATGATATTCCCCATGTCTATAATGCTAATTACCTTGGTTTCTATGGATAGATTCTGCTTCTCAAGTTCAAGTGAATTTTCTTCATCTTTTTGCTCTTCCAGAGTGGCTTTTGTTTCCATGTGTTCTTTTTCCAACAAAAGCAAGGGGTTCCTACTTGAAGTCCTGCAACAACTATTTACAGTACTTCCTCTACAGATATTTGTTGTGGGTAAAGAGGAATTGGTTGCTATCTTGTCATTTTCTCCATTTGCTAAGTTATTATAAATGTCCAGTTCCAAAGTTTGATTAGAAGCATCAGGTCTAACAGTGGGGAGGTCGTTGTCTTCACATTCCATCTGTTTTTGTGCTCCAATCACACCGTTGGCTGTATGTTTCTGTACATCCTGAGTTTCACCTGTATCAATTTCCTTTTTCTGTAGTGGATGCTGAGATAGGAGTTTTGGCGGAAGGACTGCTATCAACCCATGTCTTCCTTGAGCTCTAGAAACAGTTTGACTAACAGAAGGTTCTTTCTTCAAATCAGTAGAATTGGATGATGAGCTAAAAGAGAATAAAGAGGAAGCATGAAAACTTGGGAATGGAAAAATTCTAGCACAAATAAATGCTTGTTTTAGTTAAAAATGGATATTTGCAATCTTGCTTCATGAAAACCTTTTTTTTGTTCTTTCCAATCTCAGAAGCATTAGTTAGAGAAAACTTATAGAGAGTACCAAAGCCTCTACCCTACTTAAACACGTAAACTTCCCAGTCCATAATAATTCTAACAATGAACTATGAACCATTTCTTCGAGTTATAAATTCCTGTTCTAATTAGTGAAATCTCCTAGTGAAATGAAATCTAAATGAGAAAAAAAATGTACAAGGTTTAAGTATAAAAGTTATTAGAAAAGATACTGTTTTTTACTTTGGGACTTTATCGAACAAATCAGTCAGACCCCAACTCTCCAATATTGTGTCCTAGAAGTTTCTTTCTTTTTTTTTTTTTTTTCCTGGACAATGAGGGTTAAGTGACTTGCCCAGGGTCTCACAGCTAGTAAGTGTCAAGTGTCTGAAGCTGTCTGAAGATTTGAACTCAGGTCCTCTTGAATCCAGGGCCAGTTCTTTATCCACTATGCCACCCAGCTGCCCCCTCTAGAAGTTTCTTTTTGAGCCACTTTGGAACTCAGAATGCATTCTCCCATCAGAAACATTATACATGACAGTTGTAGGCCAGCCTACAAAACCCATTTAACCTAAAATATCGTTGAATGTAATACTGTACTATAGAATTTCCCAATAAAATTCAACATTTATTAAGGGTCCATATTCCAAGCATCATGTTGCAGCACATGTTTCTATGAGAAGATGCATTGACAATTCTACAGTACTATGCAAATGTCAACTCTTACTATGTCAAGAAAATGTTTTCTACTTCTGGCAGTAAAGTCCCCAACTTCTGAGAGAAATTATTATTGAAAAACTAATTGTTAATATTAGAGATGCACTGGATTTGATTTTTTCTGAAACCTTATTCTTTACTAGACCAAGCCAGCATCTAAAAGACATTGCTGATAATGAGATAAATAAATAAAAGTAAATGACGTGATCAAAGTCACATCACAGAGCACTTCATTAGAACAGGTCCACTGCTCATATTAATTCTTTTCCTTACTGTTAACCAATCAGAGTGGACTGCCACCCTTAGGAACACCCAATCTTCCAAGGGCATATAATCATGAGGGATCACTGGCATTTGAGTGTGTCACTGACCCCTTTTATTAATTATATGTTAACATGATCAATAAAATGATTAATTACCAAGAAATTATTTCTCAAACTTTTTAAGTGTCACAATTCAAACCACTAGTGGTGGTTCTAGTGACCTGGAATTGAGCTCTAGAAGGGGCAGGATTTAGGGAGGTCTAAAGAAAATCAAGAGATGAGAAACTGGTACATGGACCTAATTGGATGGGGACTGGGAAGAGTAACTAGGGGATGTGAAAACAAAGAGATAAAGGGAGTGAGTGAATGAGGAGGGAGCCAGAGATTTAGTGATATAGATGAGACGATATTTGCTTAGGACTAATGTTCGAAATAGGAGAAATGGGAAAAAAGAACCATGGCTAGTGGGTGGAGGTAGAAATGGTGCTAAGCAACAGCTATGTTTGTAGCAGTAATGAAAAAGGAATTACTTGTATGTTTGTGGTAAAAATTAGGGTATGCATGAATAAATGTGATTTATTTAAATAGGGACTCCCCCCCCCCTTCAATCAATAGCAAATAGAGAAAGTTTCATGCAGATGGACCGTGACTTCTTACAGGCATGTACTCCAAACAAATATCAGTAGGAACAGACTAGCCTGGCCACAGTTGTTCATCTATTCTACTCATTATCATACCCTAAGGAGGTCTAGCTCATCCTAGAAGGCTCTGGATTTATCTCAAAACTACATTCATAGGTGGTGTGGAGGAGCAGGTCTGGGATTCTATATAGGCTCTTAGGCATTTCCCAGAAATTCAAACCAAACTAGCTTCTCTCTTATCTGTTATTCCAAGGTTCCTCTAGTCCAAGTGCTAAGACTACATCAGGTTTGGGGGGAGATATTTCTGTGTTCTGGGTTGAGGGTGGCCTGCCTCCTGTAATGATTACTATCATAACAATACATTAACATAGTATTTTAAAAATAATTCTGCATGATTTAGGCAGCTCTGCAGTATGATGGGAGGTTGATACTTCTTACAGAACTCCTAATGGTAGCACAGGACCTGGCTGACCACTGGGCATTTTTCTGGCTGTCTGCCAGAACTAGAATGCTCTTCCTCATCTTATTTCTGATTTTCCTAGCTTCCTTCAAATCACAGCTGAAACAGAAAACCTTTTCTCATCTCTCTTAAGTCTAGTGGTTTCCCTCTGTTCAGTGCTTCCAATTTATCCTGTTTCTACATAATAGTTTGCATGTCTTCTCTCTTATTAGCCTAGGAGCCTTTGTGTGTGTGTGTGTGTGTGTGTGTGTGTGTGTGTGTGTGTGTGTGTGTTATCCTCAAAGCTCAGGGCCTGGGACATTATAATCCCTTTAAAAAAGTTTATTGACTGATTTACCAACTCACCAATATAGTGTTCTTTTTGGGTAAACTGAGATATTGGCAGAGGGAATAATTTTCATGTTAGTTTCCTGCCCAAAGAGCCATAATTGCCTACAACTAAAGATATGTCCAAAAGGATTTAAATATTCTTTACTGTTTGACAGGACCCTGAGTTAATCAAGTCTATTGTAAGCTCAGGCAGGTTTTAACATCTGAAATGCAAATAATTTGATTCTCAATATAAACCTCAGAAGAAGGCAGAACAAGTATTCATGTGAGGATAAGTAGTTGGTCCTAGCTATCAGAGGACCTTGCTTAAGTGTGTCAAGATATTAGGAGACACCCTAGTTTCCAGAGTTAAGGCCCAGGAAGCAAGCTGTGCCCTGATCGTGGCATAACAACAATCCTTTGCACTTATCCTCTGGCAAAATCACATAATAAATGTATTGCTTTGACCAGCACCAGCACTTGTTCTGAGTTCAGACAAGCAATAAACTCAAAGAGCCCATATTCTGGTCATGAAGTCTTGCTATGAATCAAAATCGTCTTACTGTTGCTGTTACCCCTCATTGTCAGGACTACAGCTCACTGTGTCACTTGTATTAGTATTGAGATTTCCCCACACTAAAGTGGGTTTTACAGCTAGAGGCAGGGCCTCAGCACATGTGTCCCTGCTTGTAAGCTGTTTCTCACTCTGAAACTTCTGTTTGATTCTTGACTCCTGTCTCTAGCCTGCTGTTTGGCTTCAGCCATCCACAGGTTAGACACTGGTTCAGTTTGGTTGACAAGTGGTAGAATCTACTTCAAGTCTTTTGACTTCCAAGTCTTTGTACTATACCATACTGCTTCTCATGGGCAGGAAACATATAACACTGCTGCCTCACTGAGTTTCAAATTAGTAGCCTTTCTGATCTACTGGAGAAAAAATAGCCACATCTTGTGGTTCAATCCATTAAAACCATTAAAACTGTACCATCGGGGCAGCTAGATGGCGCAGTGGTTAAGGCACCGGCCCTGAATTCAAGAGTACCTGAGTTCAAATCCAGCCTCAGACACTTGACACTTACTAGCTGTGTGACCCTGGGCAAGTCACTTAACCCCCATTGCCTGCAAAAAAAAAAACAAAACAAAAAAAAACCTGTACCATCTGTTTTGTAAGAAACAGGCATAGTTTAAAAAATAAATTCCCTAACTTACTTCAACATATATATATATATATACACACACACACACACATCAACAACAGCAGCAACTAACATTTATATACTGCTATAAGGTTTTAAGAACACTTTACATTACAAAACACTTTCATTTGACCACAATTCTGGAAGATAGGTGCTATTTGTAACCCCTATTTATTTTACAGATGATGAAACTGAGACAAAGTTTTAAGTGACTTGCCTAGACTCACATAACTATTAAGTATCTGAGATTGGATTTGAATTGAAATCTTCCTGATCCCAGGTCTACGCCCTAGCTACTTAAAAAAATACAAAGGGGGGCAGCTAGGTGGCGCAGTGGATAGAGCACCAGCCCTGGAGTCAGGAGTACCTGAGTTCAAATCTGACCTCAGACACTTAATTAACACTTACTAGCTGTGTGACCCTGGGCAAGTCACTTAACCCCAATTGCCTCACTTAAAAAAAAATACAAAGGGGGGCAGCTAGGTGGTGCAGTGGTAAAGCACTGACCCTGGATTCAGGAGGACCTGAGTTCAAATCCGACCTCAGATACTTGCATTTCCTAGCTGTGTGACCCTGGGCAAGTCACTTAGCCCTCACTGCCCCGCAAAAAAAAAAAAAAATACAAAATACAAAGGAAACAACAATGTTAAATGATTAAAGATATCTTGAATCAAATAGTCTAAGAATGATGCATGAAGTTTTGTTGGGAAATTGGTTCTTTCTTTTCAACTCTCTTTGGTAACACAGGGCCTGGCTCACCTCCTCCAACAAACACTACATTGTACTATTTTTAGCTTCCATGATCCCATTAAAAAGCTAAAATTCATACAACAAAACACATGTAAATAGGAAGTGTCAGTTTCTCATTTAGTAAGGTGCTCAAACAACTCTTTTATGTTTATGTTTACTTCAAAAAACATTCACCTAATACAACTAAAGTTTTTAGAGAAAGTTCCTACTTCAAAGAATGTGCTAAAACACTCTCTACACACATATATACATACACACATATACTCATACATTCAATATTAATATATTCAATATGTATAAACATTCACAAATACACATGACTATGTCCAAAAGTTCTAATCTTGATACCTCATTATGTTGAAGAGGTGACTTGAAATTAATGAAGGTTACACTAATGCAGTGTAAGTTCTTGTAGCTTCCACAAGATGAAATAGTGACAGACTTCTTTTTTTACTCTCTGAGAGGTAAGGTTCCTCATAGGAAGGTTGGGCACCAAGCAATTAATTTTTTTGTCCACAGTAACCAATTAATTGGATAAAAATACAAAATGGCCCCTAGGATATCTGAACAGTCCTGATTTTGAAGTATTAAAAAAGGGGCAGTGGTAGGTGGTGCTATGAATCACATTATAACTTTTAGAAATATAAATTTAATGGTCAAGAATGATACAATGCTAGGGCGGCATTGAAAGGATTCATTTTGCACAGGTGAAAGTATAACCCACACTGATAATCACAGGTCTGCCACAATATCCAGGGGGTGTTTATGAATTGAAGGGAGGGGGTATGTTAGATAAAGGAAATGGCTTTTTTTTTTGGTTCGCTGGTCATTGACTCAGGTTTATTTCACTGGCTTAGTTCCATTCTGCAATTCTTTAATTTACGGGAAACTCAAACTTTAAAAAACAAAACAAAAACAAAACGGCTTTTCCATCTGTGGCCATTATTTGCAATGGATTATCAGGTTTTTTTTAATTTTTATGATTTTTTTATGTATAGGTTTGAGTTCCAAATTTTATTCCTCCTTCCCTCCCATACCTGACCCCTCCCTGAGGTGGTAAGCAATGAGATGTGGGCTATACATGTGCAATTATGTAAAACATTACCATATTAATAATTTTGTATAAGAAAACTTGAATAAAAGAAAAAAATGAAAGTGAAAAATAGTATGCATCAGTCTGTGCTCAATCAGTATAAATTCTTTCTTTGGAGGTGGATAGTATGTTTCATCAATAGTCCTTTGGGAATGCTGAGAATAAAGTCATCCACAGTTCTTCACCAAACAAGATTGCTGTCTCTGTGTACAACATTCTCTTAGTTCTGCTCACTTCACTATACATCAATTCACACAAGTCTTTCCAGGTCTTTCTCAAATCATCCTGCTTGTCATTTCTTATGGCACAATAATATCCCATCACCATCATATACCACAGATCGTTTAGTCATTCCCCAACTAATGAGCATTCCTTTGATTTCCAATTCCTAGCCACCACAAAAAGAGCTGCTACAAATATTTTTGTACAAATAGGTCTTTTTCTCGTTTGGGGATATAAACCTAGCAGTGAAAATTGCTCTCCAGAATGGTTGGATCTTTTCACAACTTGGCCAACAGTGTGATGTAGGAGATGAAAAAAGGGTTAATAGAAAAACCCAAGACCCAAGCTCTAATTCAGATACTAGTTCTAAAAGGGAGTCAGACCCCACAGTATTGAAACAAAACTTGGGAAAATGAGTCACTGAGTCTTGTAATTCTTTTGGGAAGACTCACAATCAATTTGACCCCCAATTTCCATCCCACATCAAGTGGATTCACCCCAGTTTTCTCACATCCCCTCCAACCAGGTAAAGGAAATGTTGAATTCATACTATATCTGGAATTCAGCAAGTTATCTGACAATATCTTGCATGATTTCCCTACAGACAAGATAAAGAGATATGAACTGGATGATGTTATACTTAGGTGGATTTGTGAGCTATGATTAGGCTGACCAAATAGAGGTTGATGCATCAATGCTGGCTTCTGGAGAGATAATTAGAACAATTATATATGATGTTTTCTGTTACTAGCACTGTCTTTTGAATCTTTTTTTTTTTTTTTGGTGGGGCAATGGGGGTTAAGTGACTTGCCCAGGGTCACACAGCTACTAAGTGTCAAGTGTCTGAGGCCGGATTTGAACTCAGGAACTCCTGAATTCAGGGCCGGTGCTTTATCCACTGCGCCACCTAGCTGCCCCTTGAATCTTTTTTTTTTAAACAATATCTTGCATGAAGTCATTAATTCACTTAATGAATCTGTAAATGGCCATGATAATATAGAAGAGTGGGCTAGGGGCAGCTAAGTGGCGCAGTGGATAGAGCACCGGCCCTGGAGTCAGGAGTACCTGAGTTCAAATCCGGCCTCAGACACTTGACACTTACTAGCTGTGTGACCCTGGGCAAGTCACTTAACCCCAACTGCCTCACTAAAAAAAAAAAAAAGAAGAGTGGGCTAAATGGGGAAAAGAAAAGGAAACAAGCATTTACTAAGTGTCTGCTGTATGCCAGGCACTTTGCAAAGAACTTTATAAATATTTAATTTGGTCCTCAAACAACCCTATGAGGTAGATGCCATTATTATCCCCATTTTTTACTTGAGGAAATTGAGGCAGACAGAGGTTAAAGTGACTTTCCCAGGAATTGAAATCAGGTATTCCTATGTCCAAGCCCAAGTCTTTATCACTACATCACCTAGCTGCCTCTAAAAGTAGAATAATACAATTAAATATGAATAAATATAAAGCACTACAATTGGGTAAAAAAATTAACAGCTCAGGAGGGTGAAGCCAAGATGGTGGAGGGAAGCCAGGAAGTTGCCTGAGCTCTCCCCAATTTCCCTCAAAAAACAACATCAAATCAAGCCTCTAAATGAATTCTGGAACTACAGAACCTATAAAAAGACAGAGACACAATCTTCCAACTTGAAATAATTTAGAAGACTTCAGGAAAGGTCAGTCTCACTTGGGCAAAAGGAGAGCACAGCTCAGAGGGGGAAGATAAATTGCTCTCAAGACCAAAAAACCTTCTTGGAAGAGCTCAAAAAAGGGGCAGCGAGGTGGCACAGTGGATAAAGCACCAGCCCTGGATTCAGGAGGACCCGAGTTCAAATGTGGCCTCAGACACTTAACACTTACTAGCTGTGTGACCCTAGACAAGTCACTTAACCCTCATTGCCCCACCCCCCCCCCAAAAAAATAAAAAGGAAGAGCTCAAAAAGGATTTCAAAAATCAAATAAGAGAGGTAGAAGAAAAAAAGGGAAAACAAATGAGAGATATGAGTTACACAAGAAAATTATGAAAAAAGAGTTAACAGACTGGAAAGGAATCACAAAAATTGACTGAACTCCTTAAAAAAAAAATTCAACAGCTCAAGAAGAAGTAATACACGTATAAAGTAGTTTATGTGAAAACTTTGTAGGGTTTTCATACCCCATGAATCAGAACTGTGATGTGGCAGCCAAAAAAATTAATGTATCCTTAGGATAAATTAATAGAAATATTGGCTTGACAGTAAATAAAATGATCGTTTCACTATACTCTGACTTAGTGCTACATTTTAGGAATGACTATGATTGTGTACTGAGGGTGGAGGAAATTCCCAAAGTTGTGTGGCTCTGACTCTGACCCTGACCTGGACCCTAATCTTAATACAGAGTCAAAAGTCAGGAAGAAAGGCTGGAAACATGAGCAAGCAAATAAACAAAAAAGAATCCCACCATAAAAAGTTATTGTGGTGGTAGTGTTCAGATGCTTAGTAATGATCGACTCTTTGTGAAATCATTTGTTTTGTTTTGTTTTGCTTTAGTCAAATACAATATCATTTCCTTCTCTAGCTCCTTTAGTGACACAAATACAAACTCAGAAGAAAATGATTACAAAAATCTACAAATAAAGACTCAAAGAAAAACAAAGCTTGGCTACAAGTTCAAATAGAATTCCTGGAAAGGATGAAGAAAAAAAATTTTTTAAGCTAAAAACAATTATATAGATTAAAGGAGAGCACAAGAAGAAACAATTGGAAAAAATTGGGAACTGTGGAACAAAGAAATGGACAGAGCTTGGAAACAAGAATTTTAAAACTTTGCCTAAGGAACAAAATTCTGGAAAATGGACCAAATAGTAGTTAATGAATCTGTGAAACAATAAGAAATAATAAACAAAGTAAAAGACTTTAAAAATAGAAAAAAGCACAAGAAATATTTATCAAAACAAACTGACCTATCAAAAAGTTAAGAGTCTAGGAATTATATTCAAGAAATCATGAAAGAAAACTGCCTGGGTCTCTTAGAATCAGAGAGCAAAGTGGAAATAGAAATAATCCATGCCTAAAGAAAACAACAAAATGAAAATTTCCAGGAACACCATAGCCAAAATCACACAGAAGAACAAATGTTCAAAGAACAAGATATAACTTCTAACAGCAAGAAATTCTTTTCTCTTCCTCCCAAAACACAGTGACACATACAGATTCTTAGAGAAATCAATGCACACAAGCACTCACAGAGATAGAAAACAATTCCATGCTACAACATTTTAGAATTTTATTTTCAATTTTTTAATATTTTTATTTAAAGTTTTGATTTCCAAATTTTATCCCTCCCTCCCCTCTGTTTTCCCCTCTCTGAGATGATAAGCAATCAGATATAGGGAATACAGGTTCAATTATGTAAAACATTTACACATTAGTCATTTTGTAGACTTGAATAAAAGAAAAAAATGAAAGTGAAAAATAGCATGCTTCAGTCTGTATTCAAACAATATCAGTTCTTTCTCTGGAGGTGGATATAGTCATGGTTATGATAGTATTAGTCCTTTGCAACTGTCTTAGATTATTATATTGTTGAGAATAGCTAAGTCATTCACAGTTCTTCATCAAAGAATATTATTTTTACTGTATGCAATGTTCTGGTTCTTATCACTTCACTATATATCAGTTCATGTAAGTCTTTATGGGTTTTTCTGAAATCATTCTGCTTATCATTTCTTATAACACAATAATATTCCATTACAATCATGTCCCACAAATTGTTTAGCCATTCTCTAATTGATGGGTATCCCTTTGATTTCTAATACTTAGCCACCACAAAAAGAGCAGCTATAAATATTTTTATATAAATAGGTTCTTTTCTCTTTCTTTGGAAGTGTTTGGGATATAAACCTAGCAGTGAAATTGCTCTCCAGAGTGGTTGGAATAGTTCACAACTCCACCAACAATGGATAAGTGTCCCAATTTTCCCACCTCTCCAACATACAACATTTTCTTTTTTTGTCATACTAGCCACTCTGATAGGTGTGACGTGGTACCTCAAAGTTATTTTAATTTACATTTCTCTGATCAATAGTGATCTAGAGCATTTTTTCATAGGATTATAGATAGCTTTTATTTCTTTGTCTGAAAACTGCCTGTTCATATCCTTTGACTTTATCAACTGGGGAATGACTTCTAGTTTTATAAATTTGACTCAGTTCTCTATATATTTGAGGAATAAGGCCTTTATCAGAGATAGTTGCTGCAAAAACTCTTTCCCACTTTTCTACTTTTCTTATAATTTTGGTTTCATTGGTTTTGTTTCTGAAAAAGCTTTTTAATTTTATAGAATCAAAATGATCTATTTTACATTTTCTTAGCCAGTACTAGATTGTTTTGATAATTATCACTTTATATTATTAGTTTCTGCTCTGGTACTGCTAGACAACTTTCACATTTTTTCATTGATTTCCTTTATATCCTTGAGCTTTTGTTCTTCAAGATGAATTTTGTTATTATTTTTCTAAATTTATAAAATAACTTTTTGAAAGTTTAAATGGTATTGCACTACATAAATAGATCGATTTAGGTATGATTGTGATTTCTATTACATTGGCTAAGTCCACCCATGGACAATTAATATCTTTCCAATTGTTTAGATCTAACTTTATCTGTGAGAAGTGTTTTATAGTCGTGTTCACATAGTTCTTGGGTTTATCTAGGCAAGCAGACTCTCAAGTATTTTATATTGGCTACAGTTATTTTAAGTGGAATTTCTCTATTTGTTGTTGCTGGACTTTGTAGATAATATATAGAAATGGGTTTGTTTTTTATCCTGCAAGTTTCCTAAAGTTGTTAATAATTTCAAATAGTTTTTTAGTTGATTCTCTAAGATTTTCTAAGCATAATATCATATCTACAAAGAATTCCAGTTTTATTTCCTCATTGCTTATATTAGTAATTCCTTTAATTTATTGTTATAGCTAACATTTCTAGTACAATATTAAATAATTAAGGTGATAATAGGCATACTTGTTTCATTCCTGATTATATTAGGAAGGCTTCTAACTTATCACCATTACAGATAATAATGGCTGATGGTTTTAGACAAATATTAGTTATCACTTAAGGGTAAACTCCATTTATTCCTATACTCTCTAGTGTCAAAAGTGCTGTATTTTGTCAAAAGCTTTCTCTGCATCTATTGAGATAACCATATGATTTTTCTTACTTTTGTTATTGATATGGTCAATTATGCTGATAGTTTTCCTAATATTCAACTAGTCCTGCATTCCTGGTATAAACCCCACCTTGTCATAGTGTATGATCCTTGTGATATATTGCTGTGATCTCTTTGCTAGTATTCTAATTAAATTTTTTTACATCAATATTCATTAGGGAAATTGGTCTATAATTTTCTCTTAGCTCTTCCTAGTTTGGATATTAGCATATTTGTTTCATAAGAGGAATTTGGTAGGATTCCTTCTTCACCTATTTTCCCTATATAGTATTACATAGTATTGAGAGTATATGTTCTTGAAATGTTTGGTAGAATTCACTTGTGAATCCATCTGGTCCTCAGGATTTTTTCTTAGGAAGTTCATTGATGGCTTGTTCAATTTCTGTTTTTATGATTGGCAAGTATTTTATTCCTTCTATTAATATGAGTAATTTATATTTTTGGAGATATTCATACACTTCATTTAGATTGTCAAATTTATTGGAATATAATTTGGCAAAATAACTCCTAAAATTTTTCTTAAATAGTTCCTAACAATTATGTTAATTTCCTCTTCATTGGTGGTGAGTTCACTCCTTTCATTTTTTATATTAGCAATTTGGTGTTGTTCTTTCTTTTTAAAAATCAAATTAACTAATGGTTTATCTATTTTATTAGTTTTTTTCATAAAACCAGCTTCTAGTTTAGTTCAATGGTTTTTCTTACTTTCAATTTTATTAATCTCTCCTTTGATTTTTGAGGATTTCCAGTTTTAATTGGATATTTTTAATTTGTTCCATTTTCTAGTTTTTTAGTTGCATGCCCAATTCATTGATCTGCCTTTTCTCTATTTTATTGATGTGAGCAATTAGATATATACATTTTCCCCTAAGTACTGCTTTGGCTGCATCCTATAAATTTTGGTATGTTGTCTCATTGTTCTCATTTTCTTTATTAAAATTATTGATTTTCTCTATTAATTTTTTGATGCACTTATTTTTTAGGATTAGATTATTTAATTTCCATAATTTTTAATCTCTCCATGGCCCTTTAAAAAGGATAAATTTATTCATTCTGCTTTTCTGCATATGGTTGTGAGGTTTTTACAACATAGTCAGTTTTTCTGTAGGTGCCCTGTACTGCTGAGAAAAAGGTATATATTTTCTATTTCCATTCATTTTTCTCCAGAGATCTATCATATCCTTTCCAGAATTTTATTCACCTCTTTAACTTTTTTCTTGTTTATTTTTGGTTAGATTTACCTAGTTCTGAAAGGGGAAAGTTGAGGTTCCCCACTAGTATAGCTTGTCTATTTCTTCCTGTAACTCATTCAACTTCTTCAAAAATTTAGGACTCTATCATTTGGTACATCTACGTATAGTGTTCATATGACTTTACTGTTGATGGTATCTTTCAGTAAGATAGATCTAATTAAAAGAGATAAGGAAGGAAACTGTTTGCTTTTGCTTTGTCTGAGATGCTGGTAGCAACCCCCGCTTTCTTTGCTTTAGGTGAAGCATAATAAATTCTGCTCTAGCCTCTGACCTTTACCCTGTGTGTATCTCTCTGCTTCAAATGTGTTTCTTTTTTTTTTTTTTTTTAGTGAGGCAATTGGGGTTAAATGACTTGCCCAGGGTCACACAGCTAGTAAGGGTGTGTTAAGTGTCTGAAGCCGGATTTGAACTCAGGTACTCCTGACTCCACAGCTGGTACTCTATCCACTGCGCCACCTAACTGCCCTCAAATGTGTTTCTTATAAACAACACACTGTAGGATTCTGGTTTTTAATTAATTCTGTTATCTCCTTTCATTTTATGGTTGAGTCCATGCCATTCACATTTATAAAATGATAGTTTTATATTTCAGTCTCCATGTGATTTTTCCCTTGTTTATCCCCTATAAGTCCAACATTTTCCTCCTCAAAAGTGTTTTACTTCTGATCATTGTTTTTCTCAATCTACCCTTTCTTTTATCAGTACCTCTTCCCTCTTCTATTATTCCCATTCCTTTTTACTTCCTTATAGGGTAAGATAGATTTCTGTATCCAAGTGAGTGTGTATGTTATTACCTCTAGGAGAAATTCCATTTGAAATAACTATAGAATTGAGGGCAGACATATCTGATTGCTTGACGCCTCAGGGAAGGGGCAAGGGAGGGAGGGAGGGAAGAAGGGATAAAAATTGGGAACCCAAACTATAAATTAAAATGTATATTACATTAAAAAAAAGAATTGAGGGCAGAGTAAAGAAGAAGGAATGGGGCAGCAACCCAGCCAAACTCTGCTAATATTCACCTCCAAACAATAATAAAATAATTCATGAGATCAAATTCTGGAGCAGGAAAGCATTAAATATTTTCTAGGCCAACAAAACCTAGGAAGTTATCATAAGAGATCTGTGGCATGGACTGGCCCAGAGTGCATACACTAGCAACAATAGCTGAGACACTTGAAGGCAAAAGTAACAGTGGCAGCACTGGTTAGAAAGAGATCATAGAGGGGCAGCTAGGTGGCACAGTGGATAGAGCACCGGCCCTGGAGTCAGGAGGACACTTACTAGCTGTGTGACCCTGGGCAAGTCACTTAACCCTCACTGCCCTGCAAAAAAATAAAATAAAATAAAACACAAATATATGCATCTATATATCTATATACATAAACACAAAGACACAGAGATATATGTGTATACATATATATATTATATGTGTGTATGTATGTATGTATGTCTATAACCATACAGTACATGCTTCTAATTATGAGTTCTTTCTCTGGAGGTGGATAGCATCTCCCTTCATAGGTCCAAGTATTTCCATGTTTTTCTAAAATCAACTAGCTCATAATTTCTTATAGCACAGTGGTATTCCATGACAATTACATACCACAACTTATTCAGCCATTCCCCAATTAAAGAACATCTATCATTTTACCTAACTGGATAGGTACAAGATAACATCTCAAAGTTATAAATACAAAATAATTTGTATTTTTCTCATCAATATTGATTTAGAATATTTTATGACTATATAAAGTTTTGATTTCTTCATAAAAAATTTCCTGTTCATATCCTTTGACTTTATCAATTGGTAAATAACTCATATTCTTATAAATTTGATAGTTTTTTAAATATTTGAGAAATGACACCTTCATCTAAGAGACCACTTATGAAAATTTCTTTTCCAACTTTCTACTTTTCTTCCTGTCTTGGCTATACTGATTTTATTTGTATAATAATTTTTTAATTGAACATAATAAAAATAATCCATTTTACACCTCACAATGCTATCTCATTTATTCATAAATTTTTTTCCTATCTGTGGATCTGATAGAGAATATTTCCCATGTTCTTCTACTATTCTTGTGATATCTTCTCCTTTATATTTAGGTCATGTATCCATTTTGACCTTATCTTGGTTTATGGTTTAAGATATTGGACTAGGTCCTATTTCTTTCAAACTGCTTTCCAGCTTTCCCAACAATTTTTTTTTTTTTTTAGTGAGGCAATTGGGGTTAAGTGACTTGCCCAGGGTCACACAGCTAGTAAGTGTGTGTTAAGTGTCTGAGGCCGGATTTGAACTCAGGTACTCCTGACTCCAGGGCCGGTGCTCTATCCACTGCGCCACCTAGCTGCCCCCTTCCCAACAATTTTTACCAAATAAGGAACTCTTATCCCCCAAACATAAATTTTTACATTTGTCAGACACAAGGTTACTATAATCCTTTACTACTATATATAATTTGTCTACTCTGTTCCCCTAATCTACCTTTCTATTTCTTAGCCAGATCACCAAAGATGGTGGAGGAAAGGCATTAAATGCTCAGAACTCCTGAAACAATCACTCCAAAAAACTCCAAACACAGTCATAAGAAAACTCCTTGGAGCAGCAGAACCCACAAAAAGACAAGCTGAGATTATTTTCCAGCCAAGGGCAGCTTAGAAGTTCGGCAGGAGGGGACTCCTGTGCTGGGTTGGAAGTGGAGTCCAACCCCATGGTCATGCCAACACAGATCCAGCTCTAGGCATGCTGCACTAGAGAAACTTACCCCTGAACCTCTGAACCAGTTGTAGCACTGGTATCTTCTGGAACTAAGCTCATGGTCCGGTGAGAGGGCTGAACCACTGGACAGGGGGTTGGGGGGCGGGGAATACAGGGGTGTCTGTGGAACTGAGGAGGAATTCAGCTGTCCTACATTACCAGGGAACCAGGAAGAAATCTTGAGTGGTGGAGGCCCAGGTAAGGGAGGGGTGCAGGCTTGTTGGAGCTCACCACCATAGAAAACAAAATTTTGTTGCCTGGTTAATTAGCAAGTTGGCCTGGACCAGAGCATAGGCCCGGTGAGTGAAGAACCTGCTCCTCCTTGAGTTGTATCACCTGGGACCCCCTGAGGCTTGGGACAGTATAGTCTGGAAGCAGGGCCCCACATTAAGAAGGAGTTGGGAGTCAAGTAAAAGCTGGGCAAGATGAGCAAGCAGAGAAATTTGTGAACCATAGAAAGTTTCTTTGGTGACAGAGAGGATCAAGGTATATCCTCAGGGAAGGATGGCAACAACAGGGCTCCTACATCCAAGGCTTCCAAGAAAAATATGAATTGATCTCAGGCCATAGAGGCACTCAAAAAGGACTTTGAAGATAAAGTAAGAGAGGTAGAGGAAAAAATGGAAAGAGAAATGAGAGTGATGCAGGAAAGTCATGAGAAAAAAGTCAACAGCTTGAAAAGCCAAATGGAAAAGGAAATTCTCTGAAGAAAATAATTGCCTAAGAATTAGGATTGAACAAATGGAAGCTAGTGACTTTATAAGAAACCAAGACACAATAAAGAAAATCCAAATGAATGAAAAAGAGGGCAATGTTTCTTAGCCAATGCCAGATAATTTTGATATTTATTGCCTTATAATATAGTTTGACCTCTGATACTGCTGAACCTCCTTTTACATTTTTTTCATTAGTTTCTTAGAAATTCTTGACCTTTTGTCCTTTCGAATTAATGTTATTATTTTTCCTAACTCAGTAAAACACATATATTTTAGTAATATTATTGGGATGTCATTGAATAAATATAAAAAATTAGGTAAAATTATCGTTTTTATTATGAACAATTAAAGTTACTCCAATTATTTAAATATGACTTTATTTGTATAAAGAGAGTTTTATAATTATGCTCATGTACTTCCTGGCTCTGTTTTGACAGGTATGCTGTCAGGTATTTTATACTGTCTACATTTATTTTAAATAGGGTATTGCTTGCTATCTCTTCTTGTAGGGTTTTGTTGTTGATTTATAAAAATGCTAATGATTTATGTGTGTTTATTTTGCATCCTATTACTTTGCTAAAATTGTTTCAACTAATTTTTTGTTGAATCTTTATGATTTTTCCAAACATATCATTATATTGTCTGCAAAATGAGATAGTTTATTACCTTATTTCATATTCTGACTCCTTCAATTTCTTTTTCTTATTGCTATTGCTAGCATTTTAAAAACAATATTGAATAATATTGGTGACATATAGCATACTTTCTCTGTTTATCTCTTTTAATTAAGTCTATTTTAGCTATAACTTTGTCTGAGATCATGATTGTTATCCTGCTTTTTTTCTACATCAGCTGAAGCATAATTAACTTTACTCTGGTCCTTTATTTTAAATATCTGTATCTTTAATTTTTAATTGTTTTTTGTAAACAATGTATTGTTGGATTCTGATTTTTAATGTCTTTTGCTATGCTTTTCTGTTTTGTGGGTAAATTCATCCCATTCACATTCAAAATTATAATCGCTAGTTGTGTATTTCTCTCCATCTTATTTTTCCTCACTATTGATCCTTCTCACCTTGTTTACTTATATTGCCCTCCTATTCATTAATCTCCCTACCCCTTTAAGAGTTCCTTCCCTTAGTATCTACCCCCACCCTCTACCTTAAATCTACTCACCCCTCTAAGAGTCTCTCACTTATCCTCTACTCTCACTCTCCAAATTGTTCTTCTATATACCCTTCTAAAACTCCCTCCCTTATTCTATCCCCTCATCTTCTTTATAAATTTAGAAAATTTTTATATTCTAGATGTATATGTTATTCTCTCTTTAACTCAGTTCCAATGAGTGTTAGGTTCCAGGATTATCAGTTTTCCAGCCTCACTTGCTATCAGTCTTCCTTTCATGCCTCATTTATATGAGATAATTGCTCCTTTTTACCTCTCCTTACCCAGTTTTATTTTTTAGGATCAACCAAACTTAGCTCAACACAAGTCTTTCTTTCAAACTACAAGTTATGATGACAGTCTTAGGAGTACTGATAATAAGAGTGCTGATACTATTTTTACATATAAGCAAACAGTTTGACCTTAAGTCTCATAATTGTTCTTTAATGTTTGCCATATGTTTCTCCTGAATCTTTAATTTTTTAAAAACTTGTTTTATTTTCAATTCATGGAACAAAACAAGCATTTCAAAAATATAGCACTTATATGTCAAATTTTCCATTGAGTTCTGGTCTTTTTGTCACAAATACCTAAGAGTCTTTCAGTTCATTGAATGTTCTCTTTGGTGTTGTTCAGGGTTATACTCAACTTTGCTAGGTAAATTATTTTTAGTCACGACCCAGCTCTTTTGCTCTGGGGTCTTTTAATGTAGAAGCTTTTAGGTCTTGTGTGAACCTGACTGTAAGCTCCATGGTATTTAAATTATTTGTTGTTGTTGTTTACAGTATTTGCTTTTTAAACTGGGAGCTTTAAACTTGACTATGAGGGGCAGCTAGGTGGCGCAGTAGATAGAGCACCGGCCCTGGAGTCAGGAATACCTGAGTTCAAATCCGGCCTCAGACACTTAACACTTACTAGCTGTGTGACCCTGGGCAAGTCACTTAACCCCAATCGCCTCACTAAAAAAACAAACAAACAAACAAACAAGAAACACTTGACTATGATATTCCTGTAAATTTTCATCCTGAGATCTCTTTCAGGTAGTGAATTGGTGTATTTTTTTCTATTTCTCTTTCATTCTAAAACTTCAGAGCATTTTTCCTTAATTTCTCATAATATTGTATCAAGGCTTTTTATTGTTATAACTTTCATGTAGTCCAAGAATTTTTATACTGTCTCTCCTTGACACAATCTCCTTGCTCTAAATCCATTGTTTTTCTAATAAGATGTTTCACATTCTCTTCTATTTTTTCATTTTTTTCATTTTGTTTTATTTCTTGTTGTCTTATATTCTAGTTTTCAAGGAGTTATTTTCTTTCTTTTTTTTTAGTGAGGCAATTGGGGTTAAGTGACTTGCCCAGGGTCACACAGTTAGTAAGTGTTAAGTGTCTGAGGCCAGATTTGAACCCAGGTACTCCTGACTCCAGGGCCGGTGTTTTATCCACTGCGCCACCTAGCTGCCCCCAAGGAGTTATTTTCTTAAGCTTTTGGATCTCTTTTTCCAATTGGTTGATTTTCTCTTCATAATTTTCTTGGATTACTCATATTTTTTCCTAAATTTTCCTTCGTTTCTCTTATTTGATTTTTGAAATCCTTTTAAAGTTCTTCCAAGAACTCTTTTTGGGATTGTGACCATTTGATGTTTCTCTTTGAAGTAAGATGGCTTAAGTCACTTAACCCTCATTGACCCACGCACACACACAAAAAAAACCCACCAAAAAATAAAGAATTAAGATGGCTTTTTAAACTTCACTATCTTCTTCTGAATATGAACCCAGATCTTTATCCTCATAGTAGTTGTCTATGGTCACATTCCTTCTCCTTTGCTTACTCATTTTTATTTTTTTATTTTTTTTTAAGCAGCTTATTGTAATTGGTTCTACTCTCAGGGTGTGGGGAATGGTGTCTCAGGTCTCAGGTTTTTCTTACTTTTATTTCTGAACTCTATTCAGGAGCCCAACCTTGGCCACTTCTCTCCACCCCCAAAGTACATGTAGGACCCTGAGCCACAAAGTCTTGCAATTGCTCTTGCTCTCTGTGGTCCCCCTGGGGCTGCAAACTTCAGTTCCTCCTCTGTCCTGGAGCTGAAACCAAGGACTCTACTCTCCTGCAAGGGCCTATAGCCAGAAGGGTCTCTGTCCCTAAGGTGCCGCACTTACAGATGTTTGCTCACTCACCCACAGCTGCAGTGCTGGACATATCTGGTCAGCATACTTGGGGTTGGAATTCTACAACAGCCTAGGGTGCTTTAATCTTTTGCTCAACTGTCCAACCCCCACATTGATGGTGCAAGTTCCTGAGACCCAACCCAGCTACAGGGGCTTGTCATTAGTTGTTTTAGTGCAGTCTGCCTAGAGGTGTTTACTCTTCACTGGGGCAGAATTTCTGAACCTGGAAGTCAGGTCTTTCCTGAGGTCCTCTCAAGTTGTCTTAGGAGGATCACTATTTTACCCCAACTTCTAATTATTTCTGCCACTCTACATGTAATTTTTTTTTTTTTAGTGAGGCAGTTGGGGTTAACTGACTTGCCCAGGGTCACACATCCAGTAAGTGTTAAGTGTCTGAGGCCAGATTTGAATTCAGGTACTCCTGACTCCAGGGCCAGTGCTCTATCCACTGCATCATCTAGCTGCCCCTCTACATGTAATTTGAAGAGATGTTCTGTCATTTTAGTGGGGGAAATTTGGGGAGCTTGGAATTTTCTGACCTACTCCATCATCTTCCCAGAATTCTCTCATTTCTTAAATATATGGGGAACTGAATCTAAGTTATAAAAACAGAAGCCACATAAAATTCTATTCTAAGAGTGAAAAAAAAAAGGAAAAAAAATAAAATTAAAAAAAAAAACCAGAAGCCATTCCCCCACTGATGGTCAAAGGATATGAACAGGAAGTTTTCAGATTAAGATATTAAAACTATCTATAGTCACATGAAAAAATGCTCTAAATCACTAATGATTAGAGAAATGCAAATTTAAACAACTGAGATACCACTTCACACCTATCAGATTGACTAATAAGATAGAAAAGGAAACTGATAAATGCTAGAGGGGATATAAAAAAATAGTACACTAATGCATTGTTGGTGGAATTGTGAAGTAGTTCAACCATTCTGGAGAACAATTTGGAATTATGCCCAAAGTGCTATTAAACTCTGCATATCCTTTGATCCAGCAATACCACTACTAGGTTTGTATCCCCAAAAGACCAAAGAAAAATGAAAAGGACCTATTTGTACAAAAATATTTATAGCAGCTCTTTTTGAATTGGCAAATAATTGATGGATGTCCATCAATTGAGGAATGGATGAATAAGTTGTGGTATATGGCACAACTCTTTTTACTCTTTGCTAAGCTCTGGGAATAAAAGACAGTTCCTGCCCTCAAGGTACTCATAATCTAATAGACTGTTAGGGACCATCATCTCACAATATATACCAAAAGAAGCTATAAGTGGAAACATGACTTAGAAATAAAAGATGTTTTCATAAAAAAGCTTAGAGAAGCAAGGAAAAAATTCCCTTTCAGATCCATGGAGGGGAAAGAATTCATGAACAAACACAGGAAAAAGGGGATAAGATAAAGTAAAAGAGGCAATTTTTCTTATATACATTTAAAAAATTTTTTGTGCAAATAAAACCAATGTGATGAAAATAAGAGAAAAAAGCAAATGGAATAAAATCTTTGTAATAAATTTCTCTGATAACAGCCTCATTTCTAATATACATTGGGAATGCATTTAAATTTATAATAAGAAAAGCCCCTTAAACTATATTATAAAGTGAGGGGATTTTTCAAGTATAAAATGGATTATTTTTTTTTTTGGTGGGGCAATGGGGGTTAAGTGACTTGCCCAGGGCCACACAGTTAGTAAATGTCAAGTGTCTGAGGTACTCCTGAATTCAGGGCCAGTGCTTTATCCACTGTGTCACCTGGCTGCCAATTTTGATTATTTTAAATTAAAATTTTCTTGTATAAATAAAACCTATGTACCCAAGAACAAAAAGAATGAAGAAAATTGGGAAAAAAACTTTCATGGACAATCTTTTAGGATGTGAAAAGGTTAGAATATTGCTGTGGTGTGTATAAGATGATGAGGTGGTTGACTTGGAAAGGCATGGAAAGACTTGGACTTGTGAAGGAAGATACTATCTACCTTCAGAGAAACAGATAATGAGTGGAAATAAGTACACTATTGTCTTACATATGTATGAGTGTGTATATATATATGAATATCTAGGTATATGCATATGTGTGTTTATACACATGCATACATGTACATATAAACACATGTTCACACACATATATGTATATGTACACACATAGATATCCACACACGTACATACACACATATATAATTGTGTGTGTGTGTGCGCATGCTCATGTGTATATGTGTATGTGTGTGTATATATAGTTTATTGTAGCCTTCTTTAGGGTAGGGAGGCAGGAGGAAAAATAGTAAAGTAAAAAGTAAACTAAAGAAAACAAAAAACCAACAAGGAAGCAAAGAAAAACTGGGTGGGTTTGAAAAACAAAATGTGTAGTATTTATTATATAGGTTTTCTTGAAATGGTAATTACTATTTTATATTGAATCCTGTCCTATGTTCTGCTGTGTACATGGCCATTTTTTCTTTCACATTTTGTATTTAAATTTAAAATAAAAATTTTACAAAAAAAGAAAAGCCATACCCCAATTTAGCAAGTCAAAAGATACAGACTGTTTTATAAGGAAAAAAATACAAACTACCAAAAGCCACATTAAAAAATGTTTTGTGACTAATAATTAGAAAAATGCGAATTGAAATAGCTCTGAGGTACTACCTCATATCCATCAGATTGTCAAAATTAACAAAAAAGGAAAAAAAGACAATTGTGTTCCCCTACCTGAAGGAAAACAGATACATAAATGCACTACTTCTGGTGGAGCTGTGAACTGATCTAGATATTCTGGAAAGCAAATGGGAACTATGCCCCCAAAGTTTTAAAATCATGCATTGCACTTTTACTCAGCAATATTACTACTAGGTCTCTACCCCAAAGAGATCAAATAGAGAGGAAAAGAACCCATACATATAGCTTCTTTTTTTTTTTTTTGGTCACCAAGAAAGAGAAACTGAAGGGGAATGTCTTGAACAAGTTTATGCTATATGAATGTGATGGAACACTATTGTACTGTAGGAAATTATGAAAAGGATGGTTTCAGAAAAACCTAGGAAGACTTACATTAACTGAGATAGAGTGAAGTGGACAGAATCAGAACAATTTATACAATAACAATATTATGTTAAGGCTAAAATTCTAGTTAGTCTGTCTAAAATATCTAATGAGTGGTCGCCAATAAATTATAAGCTTTAGCAAGAGTTAGGCTTTTTAGCGTTTATTAAGGAGAATAAGAATTTGGTAAAGAGAGAAGAAAAGGCCTAGGTTCCTATCTATTAAAGGGAGCGCGCATTTCTAGCTCCCTTCTCCACCAGTGTCCTCAGGAAAAAAGAGAGAGGCAGAGCACCTGGTTCCCCCTTCCTCCTCCCACCAGGAAAGGACACTTCCTGACACCAAAGAAAAGACGCATGGTCTTGCCCTCAAAGACCTTCCTTCATGGTGGAGCTTTTCTATCGTAAGTCTCCAGTAGGTGGCGTCATTCCAATCATTACAGTTATTAAAAAAAAAAAAAACTTTGAATGATTTAAGAACTCTGAGCAACAAAGTGACCAACTATGATTCCAGAAGACTCATGACAAAATGTGTTCCCCACCTCATGATGGAGAAGTGATGGACTCAGAATGCAGATTGAAGTTTAGAGAGGAAAGGGATTTGGCTAATGTGGCAATTTGTTTTGCTTGATGAGCATATTCATTACAAGGTTGTGTTTTTCCCCCCTTTCTTTCTCAAATGGATGGGTGTGAGAAAAGGCAAATTTCAATTAATTGAATAAAACTAAATCTTGATTAAAAAAACAGTAGAAATTGCTTTGCTTGAAATTTTGAAGGAACCTTTTTTTTTAACACACAAAAATATTTCTGATGTGTAAATTTGGATTTAACAGCCTTTTCCACTAGTAACATTACCATATCTCTTTATGAAGGAAAGAACTCTTTGGGTAATTATAGTTTAACTATTATTCTGAAATCTGTGAATTAGGATAAATGGAGAGAGAGAGAGTAGGTGAAGCAGAGTGATAAGGACAAAGAAAATTTTCCAGAAAGATTTAATAACTGTTCATGAGAAAAAGTCTGAAGAGGCATTTTCTGAGAGGAGTAAAAGCTGGACTCATATTTCATGAAAAAACAACATGAAGAGAGTTCTTAAGAGATTTTAGCCACCATCGTGATGGTTGATACATTGTAAATAGCTATTTATAATCTTTGTTTTATTATTTGTTATATTGTTGATAAAGTAGATAGCCACATTGTTTAAACCAAGTAGATTAAGGGGTTGACATAGAAGGAGCAACATAAATACAAGTTTATAAAGAAAGGAGTTACTCCAGCTTATTTAATATTTTATAGTTATGTAAAAGATGTTTTTAATTTTAGTAACACTAAGATATATTATAACTGAAGTAATTTATCAGCCTTTATCAGAACATATACCTTGATTGTCTTAGAATCTGGAGAGAATGAACAGGACTCTGAGAGTGTGGGAACTTGGTGTAGCTTATATGACTGACACCTACACAGACTACCTATGAGAAAGTCATAAATTGAAACCCTGCTAAATACCAAAAACAGATCTATTTTAGTAGCACATAATTGTATTACTCACATTATAAACTCAGTTATAAGTGATTCCAATGTACTACAGATGGGCAATATGCTGTAAGTAATAAAACAACAACAACAAAACCTCCATAATTTCCTACTTCTACAGGTCTGTATCGCCTAATGGCATGATAATTTTGTTAGATTTGTAAATACATGCATGTAACATCTTTTTAAATATCAGATTTCTTCTTTCCTCCCCTTTTCTTTCAAATACAAATTACTTACCTGCCTCCTTCAAAGTGACTGATGAGATCTGATACCTTACTGGGTTTTTCTTTTGAGATAAAAGCAGGGGAAGACTTAACTTCCTCCATTCTTGGTTTTATAGTAGGTAAAGCTTTATGCTTGGGTATCTGGTATGTATTGGATGAAGGTGAATTCTGCAGATGTAATGGTTTTGGAGGCACTGTAGGAAAAAATAAAAGAATTGCACAATTTCAAAGACTTGTTCTTTAAGGAAGACAGCAGTGAATCAAAGGACAAAGAATGAGAAACTAGCTTTTTCAAACATTAGTGTTTGCCTTCTCATTTGTGTTGGACCTTGATGAATGGACTTTAAAGTTGAACTTCTACTCTATTTTTCTACTCTCTGTTAATGGAGATGTCCATTAATAATTTTAAGTGTCTTTGTAGATTTTAATTTATTCAAAATACAGTACTATAGATTTAAGTTTCATTCTTATGGATCTATACAATAAGTATAGAATTTTCATTACTGTTGTCCACAGTCATTCCACCTACAATATATATGACCTTTTCTGAATTCAGAAGTTAATAAGCAGGATTTGGATTGGTTTGTGCATGGAAGTCTGTTGTTGGGAATGTGAGGTATTGGGCAGCTACCTCCTTTGTAAAATAGGCATAATAATACTTATAGTCCTATATCATTAAATTCAACAAATATTTAACTGCCTACTATATATAAATACTTGCATATAATACAAGTTTATATGTATATGATATGGGGGGAAAGTACGTGGGTCCTTAGGATTCCTCTGTAAAGAATTACACTCTCACGCAAGTCCTATTTAGGAATAAAAGAACAGGTTTATTGGGGTACAAGAGAAACTGGTTGGGAGGAAGGTTTAAAACACTCTCCTCCCCAACTAGCCTAGGGAGCGCTCTTTTATAGGGCTAAGATGGCATGGGTAAAATGTCCCTTATTGGGTGATGGGTTAGAAGTAGGTTGAGGTAGTTTGATGATGGGTCATGGGCAATCTGGTGATGGGTGGCAACTCTGTCCTGGTGGGTAGCAAGAAGTCTGCTGGTGGGCAGTTTCGTTGTCCCCTCCTGGTATAGCCAGGATTACCTCATCCATGGGGTGAGGAGGACTGGAATGCAGGGTGGTGGTCCTTGGGCTAGCTCAGTTTCAATCTGGTGCTACTTATCTCTTTTGGGTGTGTCTGTCCTTTGGTTGAGGAGAAGGTTCCTTGATCTCAATGGAAAACTCCTGGGGTTTCAAGGAAAAAGTTCCTTGACCTCCCCAGACAACTTCTGGGGTAACTGGGGCCCATAATACTCCCATAACATTCATAATACAAAGACATAACGCAGTCTCAACATACAATAATTAAATACAAGATAATTTGAAGGAGATAGCACCAAAAATTGGGGGAATCAGGAAAGGATTAAAATAGTAGGGAACATGACCTGAGTCCTGAAGGAAGTTAAAACTTCAAGAGGTGGAGGTAAATAGGGAATAAATTCCAGCCAAAGGCTGGATTCCCATTCTGTTTTCTCCTTTGCTTCTTTGGAGAAATTTGTCACAAAGGAGTCAAATTTTTATCCTGCTGATTTTTGATGAGCAGGCCATAAATTCTATTTGTTCTCCTTCAAGATTCTAATTTCACTCTTGAACCTTTCTGGAACATCTTATTGCAGTTCCGTGCTCTCTTAGGAACAGGCTCCTCTGTTTCATCAGGTGTTTCTATAACCTTTGTCTTGCAATATTAAAGAGAGAAAAGAATGGGACTACAAATACACTGAAGTGAAGCAAAGATTACTAACATTAAAAGGATCTCTATAATAACCAAAGCTCATTGATCTAAAAGACACACTGTATAGAGACAGTTTAAAGATTCCTGGACTTTCAGAAGAAAATAGTAATTTTTACTGGCCTTTCAAAAGGTAACTTAAAAAACTCAAACATCAAGCACCAGCTGGGAGGCTCTGCAGGTTCAGAGTGATTGGATGGCAGCCTCTCCTTTGGTCTGGGATTCCTGTCCTGGCTATTTGACTGCAGGCTTCATCCTAGACTAGAGGCTAAAACTGAGTCCCTGCTCTGCTCCTAGGATCAAAGCCGCAGAGCAACTGTTTGCTTCTAAACTTATTCCTCACTTATCACATAGCCAAGGCCCCCAGACTGTAACTATTTTCTGCCATCCCTTAGCTAAGGCCCCCAGACTGTAACCACTTTCTGCCATCCCTTAGTATGGATATTGTCCTCAGTCCACCCTGAATCTGTTACCTGGAATTGGTTAGTGAATGACAGACTTGCCAGATGAGAGATGGCACTCATTCCCACAGCCCTCACTAGTTCAGGAACCCCCTGGGACATTTTTCTGCCCTGGTGCTTCCTATGTGCTACATAGTCTCTTTCAGTCCTGAGCCTAGTCAGGCACCATTACCAATATACACAGACATCTCTGTTTCTTTATTCTGATATAGGCTGGAAAAATGACTGTGATTTTTTTCTTGAAAAAGATTTGGTCTGGTGAATCTCTTAGATCTTTGTAGAGGAGTTATGTTTTGGTTTTCTTTTTCTTTTATTAGTGGGTGGGAGGGTAGGTGTGAGGGATAGAAAATAGATAATTGTTAATAAGTGTGTTTTTTAAAGGAACCTAAAATGCATGATTTGTAGATTAATTCTAAAAGGTCAGAATAAAAAAGGTGTTGCTAGAAAACAATATGGATAAAACCTGGGGTTTTAATATATTGAAAGCTTAAAACTGAGACAACAGCATGTCATTATGGTAACCAAAAAATAAGGTAATACAATCAGGTGTTTTGTTTGTTCAGTCATTCAGTCATATCCAACTTTTCAGGACCTTGTATACCATACTGTCCATGAAGTTTTCTTGGAACAGATAATGAAGTGGTTTGACATTTCCTTCTCCAGTAGATTAATGCAAACAGAGGTTAAATGATTTGGCCAGGGTCACACAGATAGTGTCTGAGGCCACATTTGAACAGTCCTAGGCTACCTTATCACACAGTCCAAAAACAGTGGGAAGTTTCTTGCATGACATCCATTTTAACCCATCTCTGACCAAAATCCCTTCTACAATATCCTCACAAGTGTACAATCTTTTTTGAAGATTTCCAAAGTATACCTCTTGAGGCAGTCTAGTCAGCTTTTACATAACTCTAATTTTATTAAATTTTTTCATTCTATCAAGCCTAAATCTCCTCTTTAAATTTCCAACAATTTATCTCAGACCTCCTTTCTACCCCCTACCACTACACTATGGCCAAGTAGTGTAAATATCATTCTTCTGTATGTAAGAAGTCATGTGAGTGATTTACACATAAAGGGTGAAACCATAAGCAAATTAAGAGAGCATGGAATAGTTTATCTATTAGATTTATGGAAAGAGGAAGAATTTAGGGAACAAAGAAGTTACAGAGAGCAATACAAATGTAAAATAAATAATTTTCATTATATAAAATTAAAAAGGTATTGCATGGGGCATGTCATGGTCCTTTTCAAGAACAAAGGATAGGGGCAGCTAGGTGGCACAGTGGATAAAGCACCGGCCCAGGAGTCAGGAGAACCTGAGTTCAAATCTGGCCTCAGACACTTAACACTTACTGGATGTGTGACCCTGGGCAAATCACTTAACCCCAATTGCCTCACCAAAAAAAAACAACAAAAAAAAACACCCCACAAACAAACAGAAAAGGTATTGCACAAACAAAACTAATGTAACCAATGTTATAAGGGAAGCAGAAAGAATTTTTGAAATAAGTATCGCTGATAAAGGCCTCAATTCTCAAATATGTAGAGAACTGAGTCAATTTTATAAAAATACAAGTCATTCCCCAATTGATGAATTGTCAAAGGATATAAACAAACAGTTTTCAAACAAAAAAATCAAGGCTCTCTATAACTATATGAAAAATGCTCTAGGTCACTACTTAAAAAATAATTTTATTTTTAATTTTTCTTCCAATTACATGTAAAGATATTTTTTTGAGCTCCAAGTTTTTCTTCCACCCTCACTTCCCTCCCCCATCCCAAGGCCAACAAGCAATCTGACATAGGTCATATATTACAATCATGTTAAACATATTTCTACATTAGTCATGTTGTAAGAGAAGGAATAGAACAAAAAGAAAAAAAACACAAGAAAGAATAAACAAGAACAATAACAAAAAAGCAACAACAAAAGTGAAAATGGTATGCTTCTATCTGTATTCAGATTCCACAGTTCTTTTTCTGGGATGTGGAGGGCATTTTCCACCATAAGTCTTTTGGCATTGTCTTGTATTAAGAGTTAAGGGGCAGCTAGGTGGCACAGTGGATAGAGCACTGGCCCTGGAGTCAGGAGTACCTGAGTTCAAATCCAGCCTCAGACACTTAACGCTTACTAGCTGTGTGACCCTGGGCAAGTCACTTAACCCTAATTGCCTCACTTAAAAAAAAAAGTTAAGTCTATCACAGTTGATCATCTCACAATGTTGTTGATACTGTGTACAATGTTCTCTTGGTTCTGCTCATTTCACTCAGCATCAATTCATGTAAGTCTTTCCAGGTTTTTCTGAAATCCCTCTGCTCATCATTCTTTTTTTTTTTTTTGGCGGGCAATGGGGGTTAAGTGACTTGCCCAGGGTCACACAGCTAGTAAGTGTCAAGTGTCTGAGGCCAGATTTGAACTCAGGTCCTCCTGAATCCAGGGCCGGTGCTTTATCCACTGTGCCACCTAGCCGCCCCTGTATTCACAGACTCTTAGCATGATGGGAGCTAAGATGCCACCTAGAGCAACTGTGCTTAAACAAAAGGGCTGTAGGGTGTGTTCAGGGAAGACTAGCTACTTTCCATCTCTGGTTTCTACCTGATCTACCTAACTCTCACCTGTGACTGCAAGAAGCTGTAGCATGCATAGCAGCCATACCCCAGTAAACCATTTCAGCAGACAGGCTAAACCAGGTTGAGGGTAACCAAGAGGTCTCAAATCTGTTAGTGAGTTAGACAGGTCTCTACTCCAAGCATGTGAAGACATCCCCCCAGCAGAAAGAGTGGATGAGAACAAGTTGTTTCAGTGGCCATGAAGGCAGCCAAAGCAAGTTGTGGTGGAGCACTTAGAGCTTGGTTAGACATCGAAGATGCCAAGGTCATCCATTGCATCTCGAGGCACCACCAGTCATCTTGACTCTGAACTGCCACTGGACTGTAATGACTCTGGGAGAGTGAAGCTGACAACTTTGTGCAACTCTGCCTCACTTAAATCCAATTTAAGTACAAGTCAAAAGACATCCCCCAGGGCAGCTAGGTGGCACAGTGGATAGAGCACCAGCCCTGGAGCCAGGACTACCTGAGTTCAAATCTGGCCTCAGACACTTAACACTTACTACCTGTGTGACCCTGGGCAAGTCACTTAACCCCAACTGCCTCACTTTAAAAAAAAAAAAAAAAGACATCCCCCTACCATTTTACCTACCTCAAAGTCATATGGCAAGAGACAGGTGACAAAGCAGCAGGTGTGGATACACTGGGAGGTATAGTAACAACCCCTCACACAGAAGAGATAGCCCATGCTATGGGGTCATCTCACTCAAAGCATCAGCGGGATTGGGCAGCCTCATGAGTATTTGAGCAGTCTTTTAAGGAACCTGCTCACTGCTCACCTCCTAGTGTGAGGAAGAAGCTAGAAAAAATGCCCTATGATAACCCACTGTTGGTGAAGTTGTGAAAAGATCCAACCATTCTGGAGAGCCATTTGGAACCCTGCCCAAAGGGCTATCAAATTGTGCATACCCTTGGCTGCTAGGTTTATATCCCAAACACATCTCCATCTCTCTCTCTCTCTCTCTCTCTCTTGTATGTGAGGTAATTGGGGTTAAGTGACTTGCCCAGGGTCACACAGCTAGTAAATGTTAAGTGTCTGAGGCCGGATTTGAACTCAGGTCCTCCTGAATCCAGGGCCAGTGCTCTAACAACTGTGCCACCTAGCTGCCCTGCAAAGATATCTCAAAAAAAAGAAAAAGACCTATTTGTATAAAAATATTCATAGCAGCTCTTTTGTGGTGACTAAGAATTGGAAATGAAAGGAATGCCCATCATTTGGGGAATGGCTAAACAAGCTGTGGTATATTATGGTGATGGAATATTATTGTGCTATAAGGAATGACAAGCAAGATGATTTCAGAATGGCCTGAAAAGACGTGTATGACCTGATGAAGCAAGCAGAACCAAGAGAACATTGTGCAGAGACAGCAATATTGTTTGATGAAGAATTGTGAATGACTTAACTATTCTCAACAATGCAATGATCTAAGAAAATCCCAAAGGACTAATGACAAAGCATACTATCCACTTCCAAAGAAGGAACTGATATTGATTGAACAGAGGCATGCTATTTTTCACTTTCATTTTTTCTTTTATTCAAGTTTTCTTATACAAAATGACTAATATGGAAATGTTTTACATAATTACACATGTATAACCTATATATGATTTCTTACCATCTCAAGGAGAGAGAGGGGAAGGTGAGGAGGAGGGATGAAATTTAGAACTCAAAAGTATAAATAAAAATGTTTATTATTTACAAAAAAGAAAAGAAAAAGTGCCCTAAAAATTATCTGCTTACTGAACCCTGGCCTGATTACTATGGCAGATGGGGATCCCACCATGCAGTTGAATCACCCAAAAAATGTACAAAAACTTCTGCAAAGATGATTCCACTCACCACCAACATATGGAATGTGCGCACACTTACTGACAACACAAAATCCAGCAGAGCTGAAAGAACAGCTCTTTTTGAGAGAGAACTCAGCAGGATCACATCCAAGGTCAGCTTACTAAAGTAGAGCTGGATACACATTTTTCTGGAGTAGCCACAGTGAAGGAGAGTGCTGTGAATCTAGTGTAGGTTTTGCCATCAAAATGAATATAGTCAACAAGGTTGTATGTCTACCAAAAGGCTCATGACAATGAGATTGCCACCCACAGGAAAATGTTATGCCACCACCATTAGTGGCTATGCTCCACCATGACAAACCCTGATGATGTCAAAGAAAAATTTTATAAAGACCTGGAGACCCTTATCATCAATGCTGAAGCCACTGACTATTTACTTCAGGTTGAAGTCAACTGTAGCTCTAGACAAATTCCCAACTGAAAAAGAGGTTTTGAATATCATTAGGCTGTGGTAAAGCACCTGGTGCTGATTATATTCCAGGTAAGATTTACAAGATGGAGGGGTCCATTGTTCATATAAAAGCTGACTGAAATGTTCTGGGTTATATGGTAAGAGTAGGTTATCCCCCAGTAGTTTAAGGGTGCATCCATTGTCCATCTCTATAAAGGTAAAAAAAGTAGACTGTCCTGTAACAATCACAGGGAATCTCTTTCTTTTTCTTTTAGCAACAAACATTTATTTTATTTTTTCCAGTTACATGTAAGAGTAGTTTTCAAGGGGCAGCTAGGTGGCACAGTGGATAAAGCACCGGCCCTGGATTCAGAAGTACCCGAGTTCAAATATGGCTTCAGACACTTGACACTTACTAGCTGTGTGACCTTGGGCAAGTCACTTAACCCTCGCTGCCCTGCAAACCCCTCCCCCCACCCCAAAATAGAGTAGTTTTCGACATTCATTTTCATAAGATTTAGAGTTCCAAATTTTTCTCCCTCCCTTTCCTCCCCCCTCCACAAGAGAGCAACCAGGTTATATATGTACAATCCACAAGTGCTCTTTTTATCAGTTCTTTCTATGGGGTGGATAGTAAGTTTCATCATTAGTCCCTTGGGATTGTCTTGGATCATTGCATTGCTGAGTAAGTTAAGTCATTCACAATTGCTCATTGAGCAATACTGCTGTCACTATGCACAATGTCCTCCCAGCTCTGCTACATCAATTCATGAGTCTTTCCAGGTTTTTCTGGGATCATCCTGTTTGTCATTTCCTATAACACAAGACCATTCCACCACAATCATATACCACAGCTTCTTCTGTCATTCCTCAATTGATGGGCATTCCCTCGATTCTCAATTCTTAGCCACCACAAAGAATTGCTGTAAATATTTTTTGTACAATTTCCCCCCTTTTCTCTTTTTCATGATTACTAATGTTAATTGTTTTCCCTTCCATGATATTTATTCTATTATCCATCTTCTTTCATCCTATCCCTCTTCAAAAGGGATTTGCTTCTGTCTGTCCCCTCTCCCAATCTGCCCTTCCTGCTTTTGCCCCTCTCTCTTTATCCCCTTTCCCTCCTATTTCCCTGCGGGGTTAGAGAGATCACTCCACCTAATTGAGTGTGTATGTTATTCCCTCCTAGAGCTAATTCTGATAAGACTGAGGTCTTTGAGCCTTTTCTGATGAGTGTAAAATTAATTTACTGCCCTGCTCCTCCCCCATCTCTTCTCCCACTCCATAAGCCTTTTCCTGTTTCTTTCATGTAGAATTTCACCTCTGCCCTTCCCCCTCCCCCAAGTGCATTCCCCTTACCCCTCAATTCAACACTAAAGATGTCATCATGGGGCAGCTAGGTGACACAGTGGACAAAGCATCCACCCTGAACCCAGGGGGATCCCATCCAAAATCTGGCCTCAGACACAAGACAGTCACCCACTGCATGACCCCAGGTATGTCCCCCAACTCCAATTTTTTATGCTTCTCTAGGGTCTTGTATTTGAAAGTCAAATTTGCCATTCAGTTCAGGTCTTTTCATCACAAATACCTGAAATTCCTCTTTTTCATTGAAGTCCCATTTTTTTTCCTCTGAAAGATTAGGATCAGTTTTGCTGAGTAGGTGATTCTTGGTTGTAATCTCAATTCCTTTGCCCTCTGGAATATCATATTCCATGCCCTCTGGTCCTTTAATGTGGAAGCTGGTAGATCTTTTGCTATCCTGACTGGGGTTCCACAGAACTTGAATTCTTTCTTTTTGGCAGCTTGCAATATTTTCTCCTTGACCTGAGAGCTCTGGAATTTGGCTATAATATTCCTAGGAGTTTTCCTTTTGGGATCTCTTTCTGGAGGTGATTGGTGGATTCTTTCATTTTATATTTTAGCTTCTGCTTCTAGAATTTCAGGGCAATTTTCCCTAAGAATATCTTGGAAGATGACTTTCCTTAATCATGGTTTTCAGGTAGACCAATCATTTTCAAATGATCTCTCCTGGACCTATTTTCCAGGTCAGCAGTTTTTCCAAGAAGATATTTCACATTGCCCTCTATTTTTTTTATCCATTTGGATTTGCTTTATAGTGTCTTGGTTTCTCATTATTGTATATCTGTGAAAACCTTGACAATATACCAGTGCCATGCCAGAAAAATGAATTACTTCCATTTGAATTGTCTTAAGAAGATTCTGAAGATCACCTGGCAAGATAAGGTACCAGATACAGAGGTCCTCTCTTGTACTAAACTGCCAAGCATCCAAACTCTACTGCAGAGAGTGCAACTCCGTTGGGCTGGCCATGTTGTTTGAATGCAACATACATTTGTCTAAAAGACTGTTTTTTAGAGAATTCACAAAAGGCAAGTGTGTCATTTGAAATATTGGGGGAAAGCTTGTCTCTGTTCAAAGTTATTGGGGAATTTAGCTGGGGTTCCTAATATATTGCTACTTATAAATTAATGGCTATTGCACCAGTTTTCAGCATTAAGCATTTATTAAATCATCTTAAATGTCAATAAAGAGTTGACCAAATTTAACACAAGCCAAAAACCCCCAGCATCATAAAGAGGGAGAGAGCACATGGCTCCAAAGTAGAGCTCAGAAGCCCTACATTAGCTAGATAGAGAGCAAGAGAGATGAGACTTGTGGCTGGTTCCCCCAGGGGTTTCCCCAAAGAAGAGAGAGGGAGTATAAGCCTCCTGTGGTCCAGTCTGCTTCAGAATGGCATTCACCTCCTGACCTCCATCTTTTTTTCCTCTTCTGATGGAGGTGGCTTTTACACAGTGATCCAAGTTAATTGGCTAACATCATTCAATTCCATTGGTTGACAAGACCTGTGGGTGTGGTCCATATGAAAATGAGCAGTACTGGGCTGAGCTCAGGGTCGAGTGAAAGACAGACCCTCTGAGAGGAAAGGCTTTCAGATAGGTATGATCATAATCTCTACTCAGAGTCAGATTTCCATTTCTACTGACTCTGGGCTGGCTTTAAAAGAGATCAAGTAAGGTTCCTGAGCAAAGCCCTTGAGTGGAGGTGGGGGTGGGTGGGTGTCCCTGTGTCCCCAAAAAGTCCATTATTAGTCATCTTTTTTCTTATACAAGCATTCAAGTGGTCAGAAAAATAGATATAAAGACACGTTCAAGGTCTCAAAAACTTTGGAACTCATTGCATTACATAGGAGACACTGGCACAGGACAGCCCAGCATGGTGGGCCCTTATCAGAGAAGGTCCTGTGCTTTATGAGCAAAACAAAATTGAAGTAGCTCAAAAGAAATGCCAGATGTACAATGTTCACACGGATTATTTGTGCCTGACCTGTGGTAGAGCATTCTGAGCCCGTATTGGTCTGATCAGCCATTTAGACACAAAATAAGCTGAATCTAACATAGTGATGTCATTTTGGTCCTCTTTGAATCCCTTTTACAATATTCCTAACAAATGTTTAGTAAGGATTTGTTTTAAGACTTCCTATTGGTGAGAAGTTACTATCTCCAAAAGCACCGTACCAATTCACTTTGGGATATGCCAAGCCTAAATCTGCCTTTCTGTAGCTTTTGCTAATTGCACCTAATTTTCCCTCTAGGGCCCAGCAGAATAAATATAAACCCTCTTTCATGTGAGATGCTCAGTCTCAGTTTCCTTGTCTGTAAGATAGGGATTTTACACCTACCTTGCAAAGCTGTTGTGAGGATAAAATAAGAAAACCTGTAAAGCATTTGCAAACCTTAAAGCATTTTATAATTGCTAGATATTTTATTACGATAAAATGTACTTTATTATTGCCAATTTGTAGATTATCCTTTTACCTTGCAATTGCTAGCATTTACAATTCCATGGTAATATATCATTTCAGACAGTAAACACAAAAAAGGAAAGAAACAATGAGGTTTACTAAATCATAATTTAGGTTAAAGGATTATCATACCATTAGCTCTTATTTGTGTATCATTTTATTCAGAAAAATCCTGATGTACTATGAGCATCATTTTATAGTTGAAGACTTGCCCATATAGCTAGTGCTAGACCAAGAATATGAACCCATGTTTTCTGACTACATCCAGTGTCCTCTTTTGCCTATAGCTGTGTGCCTCTTTTCACATCATACTATCACCTTTTTACTTCTTATGTAAGAGATTAGATGGCCAAGCTACCTGTATAGATTATTGATGAGTTTTAATTATTATAGCCTACCATAAAGGAAAACTAAAATTTAATTTGGATTATTATACTTTTAATAAACACCCTCCTTACTTCTCTCCCCTCTCTCCTCCCTGAGGTGGTAAACAATCAGATATAGGTTATATGTGTGCAATTATGTAAAACCTTGCTATATTAATCATTTTGTATAAAAAAAAATGAAAGTGAAAAATAGCATGCTTCAGTCTGTTCAATCAGTATCAGTTCCTTCTTTGGAGGTAGATAGTATGTTGTCATTAGTCCTTTGGGATTTTCTTAGATCATTGCATTGTTGAGAATAGTTAAGTCATTCACAATTCTTCATCAAACGATATTGCTGTCTCTGCACAATGTTCTCTTGGTTCTGCTCATTTCACTGTATATCAGTTCATATAAGTCTTTCCAGGCCTTTCTGAAATCATCCTGCTTGTCATTTCTTACAGCAGAATAATATTCCATCACCATCATATACCACAGCTTGTTTAGCCATTCCCCAAATGATGGGCATTCCTTTCATTTCCAATTCTTAGTCACCACAAAAAGAGTTGCTATGAATAATTTTGTACAAATAGGTCTTTTTCTCTTTTTTTGAGATGTCTTTGGGATATAAACCTAGCAGTGGTACTGCTGGATCCAAGGGTATGCACAGTGTGATAGCCCTTTGGGCAAGGTTTCAAATTGCTTTCCAGAATGGTTGGATCTTTTCACAACTTCACCAACAGTGGATTAGAGTCCCAGCTTTCCCACATCCTGTCCTATATCCAATATGTAATCTTCTGACCAGCTGTTTGACTACCTTACTATCTGTGGGCTGAGAGTTCTAGAAGCAGTTTCAGCTGATGCTGATTCAGTGCCTCCTAAAGCCTGCTCCTGGTTTGTGAAGCCCAGTCTGCTGGCTCAGGCTGTGCTGATCTACACTTCACTCTATAACAAACCTTTCCTGCCGACCTTTTAAATTGTCTTTGGCTTGAAAATTATCTCACCTTCTCCCTTTATAGGTTCTGCTGCTCCAGAAATGGTCTTATGGCATTATTTAAAGGTATTTGAAGGGGTTTGGAGTAGAGTTCAGGCCAGTTGCTGCCTTTTCTCTACCATCTTGGTTCTAGCCCCTGATCCAAACATTCTGGAGAGCAATCTGGAATTATGCTGAAAGTGCAATCAAATTGTATGCCCTTTCATCTAACAATACTACAACTAGGTTTATTTCCCAAAGAGATTATAAAAAAGGGAAAAGGCCTACCAAATACTAAAATATTTGTAGCAGCCCTTTTTGTGCTTGCTAAGAACTAGAAAGGGAGTAAATTTGAAATGCAAAATTTTATATAAAAAATTAATGGTAAAAATGTTCTTTACATATAATTGGGGAAAATAAAGACTACTGGAAAAAAAAAAAGACTATAAGTTGTAGATAAGTTTCCACTTTACAACAGCAGAGGGAGTTACTTCACCGGGAGTTATGTACATTAATGGAATAATAGGTTCAGATCTCAAAACAAAACAAACTTACCAAACCAAAGTGCAGTCCACATGTGAACTTACCTTGTGGCTTTGGACTTGCAGCTGAATATGGGGACACTTTAATTGGTGTTTTTCCATTTATTCCCTGAGCCTCATCACATACATTCTGATTAGCTGGTGTGTCAGTCTTCCTTGATGGGCAAGGAGATGAAACTATAATGATCTTTGGACAGGAACTGCTGCCTGAAGAAATATAGAAAAAATGGATTATAATTCATTTCAGCAACATACCACATTCCTATAGTACTTTTCTTTGGTTCCAACCAAAAAAAATAGTCATGTAGTCATGCTAGTGTCAAGATATTAATTACAGACACCCTCTTTTCCAGAACTAAGGTCCAACAAGCAAGCTGTGACCTGGCATAACAACAATCCTTTGCACTCAACCTCTGGATGATCTCAGCCACAGCGAAATCCCAGAATTGTTTCATATAATTACTGTATTGCTTTGACTAGCACCAAGTGTTCTCTGAGCTCAGATAAGCACCTGCTGTATCCATGTTCCATTCATGGATAGTTCCCAACTATGAATCAAACTTTTCTCATTGTTGCCGTTGCCCGTCACTGTACAGCTCACTGCTTAGCCAACTATTGAGATTTGCCCCGAGTGCCTCAGGTTCCTCCACTGTGGTGGGGGTGGGGGAAGGATGGAGGGTGTCTAATATGAGAACCTATCTCCAATTCCTTTTGTTCTCTTGGGTCTATCCCAGATGAGATTTGATAAAGTTTCTCTAGGAGAGCTGGACTTTCTGGAGTGGGGGGAGAGAAAGGATTGAGTAAGTGATCTCAGGGGCCTCCAAGAAATCCATTTTTAATAATTATTTTCTCCATATGTCTAATTCCTCTTCTTGCTTATAAGTCATTTCCCTCACAGAAAATAAACTTCTGTCTTAGTCTCTGCACAGTTGCTCTTGCCTGCTCTGTTTGCCTCTGGCCTCTGCAGGACAAGAAGTTCAGTCTGACAGTAGAGAAACCCAAGAATTTGATGTTGAATTATTAGGACATAACAGTTCACAGAACTTAGAGAAACATCTCATATATACTGTCCTTTATAAAGAATTTTCTTCATAAAGATTTCATCCCATATTAATGACCCAAATGTTCTGAAGATCTCAAAAAATATTCTAATATTCTATGCTAAATGAAAATTAAAGAAAAATGAAACACTAAAGGACACTATGCAATTGGTATAAAATGTGTCAGACAACAGAAGATTGCATGGGATAAGTCAGCTTCTAAGATACTAATCCATATAAAAGCTTTACTTTCTTAGGTTTCCAACAGCTTTCAAAATACCCAGCCTATATAGGCGGTTACAGCAGGAAGATACTAAAATAGAGTAATTCCTGAACAATACCTTAATTTTTGAATACTGCTTCCATATATTATTCTCTTCCACCAAACGAGCAGATAGTTTCACACACTATTCAATGAAAGTAAAGATTGCACATATGATATAAAGAATATAAATTATTTTAAATGCTAAGACCCAGATGTTCTGAATAGCAGGTCTGAGAAAAAGATGAGAAATAACAGATGAATGGTGTTTGAATGCAGCTGCTGACACCTAGAGCTAGAAATTTCCTAATGATCAAAAACAGTTAAAAGAAGACTACTGAAAACAGTTTTTAAAAAGAATAAAGAAATCAGAAGGGGCTACCTGACTTTGATCCCAACTCAACCTAGGACTTGGGGCAGGTCCAAACTAGTTTTGCTTGGAAACAAAGGCACTTGGAGCCTGAGCCTGCTATGCTGACCAGATGACACTCCTGCAGCCTCCCTGGCCTTCTCTATGGACTCCCTCCCCCCCCACCCCCCGTTATTTTAATAGTTTTTTTTCCCCAATTACATGTAAAGATAGCCTTCAACACTGATTTTGGGGGGGGATCTTTTTTCCCCCCCAGGGCAATGAGGGTTAAGTGACTTGCCCAGGGTCACACAGCTAGTGTCAAGTGTCTGAGGCCAGATTTGAACTCAGGTACCCCTGAATCCAGGGCTGGTGCTTTACCACTGTCAACATTGATTTTTGTAAGATTTTTGAGTTTCATATTTTTCTCCCACCCTCCCTTCCCTCCTCCATCCCAAAGCCAGCAAACAATCTGATATAGGTTATATATTACAATCATGTTAAACATATTTCCACATTAGTCATGCTGTAAGAGAAGAATCAGAACAAAAGAAAAAACACAAAAAAGAAGAAATGAACAAAAAAATCAACAACAAAAGTGAAAATAGTATGCTTCAACCTGCATTCAGACTCCATAATTCTTTTTCTGGATGTGGAGAGCATTTTCTATCATGAATCCTTTGGCATTGTCTTGGATCACTGCATTGCTGAGAAGAGTCAAGTCTATCAAAGTTGATCATTACACAATGTTGTTGATACTGTGTACAATGTTCTCTTTGTTTTGCTCATTTCACTCAGCATCAATTCATGTAAGTCTTTCCATGTCTTTCTGAAATCTACCTGCTCTTCATTTCTTACAGCACAACAGCATTTCATTACACTCATACGCCACAACTTGTTTAGCCATTCATTCCCCAATCAATAGGCATCCTCTCAATTTCCAATTCTTTGCCACCACAAAAAGAGCTGCTATAAATTTTCCCTTTTTTATGATCTTGTTGTTATATAGTAGTGGTACTGCTGGATCAAAGGGCACGTACAACTCCCAAGCCCCAGGGTTCCAAATGGCTCTCCAGAATGGTTGGATCTGTTCACAACTCTACCAGCAATGCATCAGTGTTCCAATTTTCTCTATGGACTTTTAGTTGTTATGCAAAACAACTTACCTAACAGATTTTAGAGGCTGTGCCTCCTATAAAACTACCTCCCTGTTAAAATATATTTAACTCTGCTGCCCTTTGCCCCTTGTGGGCTTTCCAGTAGCCTGGTGCTGTGTGGTGACCTCAAATTGCCCTTGAGAGAAAATAATTATTAAAAATGGATTTCTTGGGGGCTCCTGAGATCACTTACTCAATCCTTTCTCTCCCTCCACTCCAGAAAGTCCAGCTCTCCTAGAGAAACCTTATCAAATCTCATTTGGGATAGACCCAAGAGAACAAAAGGAATGGAGATAGGTTCTTTTGTCTAGAACAGACTTAGCATTAACAACTTTAGTGAGGATCTTTTACATTATTTTCTCTGATGTCATCTGTAGAGTTTGTTCTTAGGTAGACCACCTTAAAGTCATGTCAATCAATGGAATTGAATGATGCTAACCAATTGGCTTTGATCAATGTATAATGACTCACTTCTATCAACAGAGGATAAAACCCCTTGAAAGACACCATAAGGTTCTTCAAGGTCTTCAGGATCTTTGAGGTATTTTGAGGTTTACTGGGTATTCTAAGGCTTTTCTCTTGCTCACACTAACTGGCTTGCTGAAACACTCTCCCTGCTTTCTCTACTGAGATTATGACAAACTTGTATATATAACAATAGCAATTAATTTTTTTAAATTATGCCCCCCCCATTAAAGAGCCTAGTTTTTGCTACTTTGGGATTCTTTTTTATTTCAGGTGGACATATCTCATGTCATGATTTGAAGACTCCTACCTTCCCAGCTGCTGTTTTTGACTTTGATGCCAGGTGCCCCTTGTATTCCAGGCTGGATTTGACTCAGTGGTTCAGTGGTGGGTTATTGAGTTTCTCAAATTTCCTGAACTCCCAACTCTTTTTAGTTGATTCTTGGTTCTTTAATCAAGGGTTTGTTAAAAGACTCATGGGAAACTTTGGGTCCACTCCATTCTTGCCCATAAAAAGAAAAATTTTAAAAAGAAATTTATATGGAATATATTTGGATATTATATTTATATTATATTATATTGTATAATATATTTGCTTTTTGTTACTTCTCTGAATAATATACCAGAACTTATTATTTGAAGAGACCAAGTTTTTGTAAGCTGTTAAGGTTTTTGTAATGGCTAAGAACATCTTATAAGATTTTGGTGTTTCCAACTCTTAGGAAATAACAGAATTATAACTGGTTGATTACTCAACAACAGTATAGGAATTAAAAAAAGTAAATATTAGAGAATAGTCTGAAATACTATTGGAATAAATAAGATGTGGATTTTCAGACTTCAGGAGAGATGTATACATAAGAACAGATGTTAAAAGAAAGGTTTGAGGGAAATTTGGGCTTCAAGTGTGAAAGTTGCGTGAAACTATAGAAACTTCAGTAATAACAATTGCCGATTGATTATAAAACAAATAGAGAATGGTTTGTAAAACATAATACTAAATAACTGACATTGTAACTTGAGACTCTGTGTGATGCCATTTGGGAAATGGATCTAGGTCTAATTCAATTAATTCTGGTATCATTTTAAGTGAATGTCTTTCCTAATGATAAGCTTTTAATAGCTTTTTTTTTGAGGTGGCTAAGAATTAGAAATCAAAGGAATGCTCATGATTTGGGGAATAGCTTAACAAATTGTGTATATGATGGTGATGGAATATTACTCTGCTATAAGAAATGACAAGCAGGATGATTTCAGAAGGACCTGGAAAAACTTGTATGAACTCATATATAGTGAAGTGAACAGAACCAAGAGAACATTGTGCAAAGACAGCACAAATACAGCAATATTGTTTGATGAAGAACTGTGAAAGACTTAACTATTCTCAAGAATACAATGATCCAAGATAATCCCCAAGAACCAATGATGAAACATACTATCCAGCTCCAAAGAAAGAATTTATATTGATGGAACACAGCCTGAAGAATGCTATTTTTCACTTTCTTTCATTTTTTCTTCAAGTTTTCTTGTACAAAATGACCAATATGGTAATGTTTTACATAAAACAATAATCTTTTAATAAGTCAGAATTTATTGTACTATTTGACATTAAGACAAAGTTTTTAAAAATTCATGGATCTGAAAATTTCTTAATTGTGTCATCTTAAAAAAAAGTTATCTCAGTTTACCAATCTGTAATGTGGATTAAGGTCATATTATTTAATTTAATTATTTAAAATTACTCTAGACATTATAAAATACCTGGAAGTACACCTGACAAAACAAACCCAGGAACTATATAAACAAAATTATAAAAAACTTTTTATACAAACAAAATCAGATTTAAATAACTGTATAAATATTAATTGTTTATGGATAGGCAGGGCCAATACAATAGAAACGACAATTTTACCCACACTGATTTATGTATTCAGTGCTATCCCAATTAAATTACCAAAACATTTTTACTGAATAAGAAAAAAAGAGTAACAAAATTCATTTTGAAAAACGAAGTCAAGAATATATCAAAGAATGAAAAAAATGTAAAAGGAGGTTTAGCAATATCAAATCTTAAACTATATTCAGTAATTATCAAAACTATTTGCTTCCGGCTAAGAAATAGAAAGGTAGACCAATGGAACAGACATAATTTACAGTAACAAATAAACATAATAACCTTGTATTTGTTAAGTGTAAAATGTAAGATTTTGGAATATGAATTCATTATTTGGGAAAAATTATTGGGAAAACTAGAAAGCAGTATAGCAGAAACTGGGCATAGAGCAATATCTTACACCATTTACCAAGATAAGATCAAAATGGATACATAATCTAGACATAGAGATTTTACAAAATAGAACATATTACCTATCAGATATATGGATGGATAGGTGAATAACTTATGAATAAACAAGAGACAGAGAGCAAAGCTGGGTGTAACATGGACAATTTTGATTACATTAAATTAAAAAGGTTTTATAGAAATAAAACAAATGTAGCCAAAATCAGAAGTGACATGGGGGTTTGGACTATTAAAGTTTAAACTGGCCAACTAGCTGTCAGGATGGACACACCTAAGAAGTAGGGGGAGATTAAATTCTACAGCAAGAAAGCTAGGAGACAGAGTATAACTCCAGAGGTCAGGACTATCATTCCAAAATAAAATCCCCCGGACTCTCAGGAAGCTTTCCTCACTCCCAAAGTGAACTTTTCATAATCAGGTGGTCACCGTATCTGTTCTCCCATCATCCATCCACTATAAAAGCTTTGGCCTCCTTCCAGGTGGAGGAGGAAAGTGACTCAAGAGAATTATGTTGTCTCTAAGCCAACTCCTCTCCCCTTGAGATGAGGTCTTTGACTCCTCTCTTGGTCACTTTCTCTAATCACCCAAATAAAAGACCATTTTATTCTAATGGGATTATGTTCCAGAGGTTTAATTCTTTAAAGAGGAATACCTAAGGACCTCCCCCCACCCCCAACCTATTTCCCTGTGACAAGAAGGAAAGCAAAAAATTGGGGGGAGAATTTATAGATATTTTATCGATAAAGGTCTCATATCAAAAATATATGAAGAACTTTGTCAAATCTCTAAGAATACAAGCCATTCCCCAATTGATGAATGGTCAAAGTATATGAAAAGGCAGTTTTCTGATGAAAAAATCAAGAGTTGATAGTCATATGAAAAATAATGCTCTAGTTGTTGATTAGAGAAATGCAAATTTTACAAACCTTGAGATATCACTTCACACCTATCCGATTGATGAAAATGATAGAAAGGCAAAGTGACAAATGTTGGAGGGTGTGTGGAAAAAATGGGACACTACTAATTCATTGTCAGTGGAATCATTAACCGATCCATCAATTTTGGAGAGCAGTCTGGAATTATGCCCAATGAGTTATTAAACTATCTAAATTAAACCCTTTGACCCAGCAATACCACTACTTGGTCTATTTCCAATTAGGGAAAAAGGAAAAGAAACTATATCTTCTAAAATGTTTATAGGCCTATATCTGAATGCTTGACACCTTAGGGATGGGATGGGAAGGGAAGCAAGAAGGGATAAAATTTTATTTATTATTTTAAAAAAAGAAAATTAAAATGTTTATAACAGCTCTCTTTGTGGTGGCAAAGAATTGGAAATTTCAGGGATGTCCATCAGTTGGGGAATGGCTGAACAAATTGTGTATATGATTATGATAGAATACTACTGTGCTATAAGAAATAATGAGCTCAATGATTTTAGAAAAACATGGAAAGACTGGAATAATGAAGAATGAAATCAGCAGAACCAAGAGAACATTAGTAATAGCAATATTGTTTTAAGAATGACTTTGGGGGGCAGCTAGCTAGCGCAGTGGATAGAGCACCGGCCCTGGAGTCAGGAGTACCTGAGTTCAAATCCAGCCTCAGACACTTAATACTCACTAGCTGTGTGACCCTGGGCAAGTCACTTAACCCCAATTGCCTCACTAAAAAAAAAAAAAGAATGACTTTGGGGTTAGCTAGGTGGTACAGTGGATAAAGCACTGGCCCTGGATTCAGGAGGACCTGAGTTCAAATCTGGCCTCAGACACTTGAATGGCTGAACAAATTGTGTATATGATTATGATAGAATACTACTGTGCTATAAGAAATAATGAGCTCAATGATTTTAGAAAAACATGGAAAGACTGGAATAATGAAGAATGAAATCAGCAGAACCAAGAGAACATTAGTAAATAGCAATATTGTTTTAAGAATGACTTTGGGGTTAGCTAGGTGGTACAGTGGATAAAGCACTGGCCCTGGATTCAGGAGGACTTGGGTTCAAATCTGGCCTCAGACACTTTGACACTTACTAGCTGTGTGACCCTGGGCAAGTCACTTAACCCCCACTGCCCTGCAAAAGAAAAGAATGACTTTGAACAAATAAGTTATTTTGACTATTATACATGCCCAAATTACCTATAAAGGATATAGGAAAAAAGATGCTATCTGCATCCAGAGAAAAACTAATAAATAGAAGTGTTATGGGCCCAGAGCACCCCAGAAGTCCTCTGGGGTACATCAAAGAACTTTCTCCTTGAGAAACTAATCCAAAGGACAGACACACCCAAAGAGATAAGTGGAACTGGATCCTAGCTCTGGGACCCCCACCCTTCATTCTAGTCTCCCTCACCCTTGGGGAGATAAATTTGGGTGTGGCTGCTGCCTTTGTGTCCTGAGGAGAGAGATGGCTTGAGAGATCTGCAGCCACCCCTCTCCCAACTCCTCCAGCCACCACCAGTGGGGGATAGTCCTCCCTCACTAAGGGAACTTTCCACAGTCAGATGATCACCCCCATCAGTCCTTTATAAAAGTATCTGCCTGTCTCCTGCTCCAGGAGATTGGTATCTCAGAGCCACACTCTGGGCCATGCCTTTCTCCCTATGAGAAGAGGTCCAAGGATTTCTCTCTTGGTTTTCCTTCCCCAGCCCCTAAATAAACTACGATCTTATTCTACTGGATTTGTGTGCAAGAGGGTGTAATTCTTTTTTTTTTTAGTGAGGCAATTGGGGTTAAGTGACTTGCCCAGGGTCACGCGGCTAGTAAGTGTTAAGTGTCTGAGGCCGGATTTGAACTCAGGTACTCCTGACTCCAAGGCCAGTGCTCTATTCACTGTGCCACCTAGCTGCCCCTAGATTCAATTTTTAAAACAACAATGTTAAATATTTGAAACTTAATTTAGACGTGCCAGAGATATTTATAATGTTTTTCTTTTAGTTGAGTGCTAGAAATTACAAAAGAAAAAGATTCTGTACGCTTTGATTTCTTAGTGCTACAAGCAAGGTTAAAGATCTAGTAGTCCAGCCCACCCACCTTTCAGGATGGTTTGTAAGAAGCTCTAGTTTATAAAGAGTACTTAACCTCAAGCCTTGCCCACATTATACATCAAGTACTATGTAAATATTGGCTATTGTGGTTTTCAGTGTCCCATTCATTGTATGAACTCTTTTTATGAAAACTCTAAACTCTAGGGCTAGCAATGGGACCTGCCAAACCAGCATCAGAGCAAACTCTTTAGTTTTTTGATTAATTTGTCATGGGGTGCAGAGCACCCCAGAAGTTCTCTGGGACACATCAAGGAACCTTCTCCTTGAGAAACTAAACCAGAGGACAGATAAGCTGAACCAAATCGGACTGAGCTAGTTTGGGATTCCTACCCTTCATTCTGGTCTCCCTTATCCTGTGGAGATAAATTTGGGTGTGGCTGCGGCCTTTGTGTCCTGAAGAGGGATCCGTAGTCACCCCTCACCCAATTTCTCCAGTCACTGCCAGCGGGGGATGGTCCTTCCTCACTAAAGGAACTTTTCACAGGCAGATGGTCCACCCCCATCAGTCCTCTATAAAAGTACCTTCCAGTCTCCTGTTCAAGGAGATTTGGTACCTCTGAGCCATGTGCTTTATGCCAATCTCCCCATGAGAAGTCCAAGGATTTCTTTCATGGTTTCCCTCCCCCCACCCTTCCCTTCCGTTGCTCCTAAATAAACTACCACCTTATTCTAACTACTTTTGTGTGCAAGAGGGTGTAATTCTTTAAAGAGGAATTCCTAAGAACCCCAACCCCAACCCCTACCTAAACCCGCACCCCATTTCCCACCATATCAAATTCAAAAGAAAAAAATTTAGATTTAAATTTTTTTAAAATTCCTCCAAATGCTATCTTAGAGTAACGAATTTTAACAGCAATGACTTATAACATAAGCTAACATAATAATGATTATGAAACTAAATTGGTAAAGCTATATATGTATTTCCTAGTGGGAAGCAAAAAAGGGTTAATAGAAAAACCTAAGAGCCAAGCTTTAATTCAGATATTAGCTCCAAAAGGGAGTCAGACCCCAGTTAATGGATAACTTATACTAGGTTCTTGTACTCACAGTGATCAGTATCCACAACAGGAACAGAGGGAGAGAGGCCATGATGTCCTTAGACAAAATGACATGGCTATAGAAATTCAAAAGAAAAATGATTATATTTTGAAACTAGCCATGGGAATCAGAAAGAGACATGCCCAGAAAAGGCCAAATTTGTCCCCAGATTCACTTTATGACATGTAAACCCCCAAAACACACCTCCACTGTAAAATGTACCCACCTTGGGGGTTGGCTTAAGACCCCCAGGAACTCCAAATTAGGATAAGCCCTCCCTTGTAACACCCCTAGGTGGAGAATATTATAATGAGGACAGGCCTTCCCTTTCCTTATTGGAGAAATACCTTTCCAATAGTCTGGTTCTCTCCCTGTGGTCACCCACAGTATTGCAATAAAACTTGGGAAACTGAGTCACTGAGTCTTGTAATTCTTTTGGGATGACTCACGATCAATTTGACCCCAAATTCTAGCCCACATCACTAGTATTGTTAATAAAAAATTAAGTGCATGTTTGTATTGTGAATCTTGATGAAAAGAAGCAAATTAAACCAAAATTTGTTTTGTTGTATTTTTAAAGCCACATGGGGTTTTCTATGTAAGATAATTTGGGTATGCATTCAACTGAAATGAGGTCATCTGAATGGTACTTGGTTTTGTTTCAAGTTTCAAATCCATATTGTTTGATATTATGCATATGCTGTTAGGAATGCAGGTTCTCTTCTAATCTGGATGTTGCTAGATTATGAGCTGAACTGCTGAGAAAAGAAATTGTTTGAAAATTATTAAAATTCATTAGTACTGCAATTTAAGAGAATGGAAACTTCCAGGTTTGCCTGTAGTAAAGAGGAAGTTTTGTCTGAAATGATTTGACTATTGTTTATAAAAATTGTGCAGCTCTGTGAATTTGTGCATTGTTTCATTTAGGAAACTGAATCCCCTTCCCCATTACAAACATTCCTTGATGAGAGGGGGGATTAAGTAGGAATCTGTTTAGTATAATACTGTTTATTGTGAATTATGAAGTTATATCTGGAACAGTCTGTACTGACATTATATCTTTAATCAACTTAGTCTTTTCTTTTCTTTTCTTTTTTTTTTTTTTGCAGGGCAATGAGGGTTAAGTGACTTGCCCAGGGTCACACAGCTTAGTAAGTGTCAAGTGTCTGAAGTTGGATTTGAACTCAGGTCCTCCTGAATCCAGGGCCGACGCTTTATCCACTGCGCCGCCTAGCTGCCCCTCAACTTAGTCTTAATAGACTACAGTCAGAAATATATTTTTGCTTTAAATAGTTAGAACCTTTATTAAATTCTAATAACTGCTTTTTTACATCAGTTTGATATATGTAAGAAAGGGAAATATTAGAAGTATTATGATGAATGTATAGATCACCTGGATTTGATGAAGCTGCCTTATTGTCCAAAAGGTTTTTATATGAGAGAAAAGACCATATTGGACCTGTTAATATGAATATATGGATCACCTGGATTTGATGGAGGTACCTTATTATCCAAGGGGAGTTTTATGAAACTCTGGCTTAAGAGGATTAATAGGAGCAAAATGTCCTTCAACTGACCTTCAAACCTGAACCCAGATAGCTAGCAGATCAAAGACCCTACCTAGTGACTACTTTTCCCTCAGGATAGCAAGTCCCTATCTCATGATAACATCTGGGCATCCTCATCCTTGCCAAACCCTTTTTTGGAATCCTGTGGTCTTATCATGATGCTTCTGTATTTCCTCCATATTTATTTTAACTGAAATTGTTAAACTGCTTTTTGTTTCTGGGTGGATTTCTGTATCCTACTATCAACATGACAATGCCCTGTAATCAGTGGACTAAAACCTTATATGCCCTGTAAACCTGGAAATTAAGGAAACAATCAATACAGGAGAAATAAGGTCTTTAATCGGGGCAGAGGAACTATAGCTCGTGGTATGGCAAAGCTCAGAAGCTAGGAATACCCAAAGATGGGAACAGAGGACAGGGTTTTTATGGGGTAACAGAACAAAAAGGGAACCAAAAGATTGCTTCAGAGTGACATACAGCTACTTAATGTAAATGAACCTTTGACAAAAGAAATAATAGAACTGCTCCTAAGTTAAGTATAGGCTACTGACTCTGAATAGAAACTACTTAATGTAGGTGGACTCTTTTTACATAATAACAAAGTCCAGGGACTCAGGTGGGGAACATTGGGAGGGGATAAGTTGCTTGGGGGAAGGTCCATAAGTCTGGAAATAACAAAGTCAGCCGGCCCAAGCAATTCATTTGTCTGGGAAAGAGGGGACTGGGTGGGGAATCAATTCTCAGTAAATTTTGTAGTTCTCAACCCTCAGAAATGAATGGGGAGTCCTCTGAGCTTCTCTCTTAGGAGGGAAGTCTCCACATGATCATGTTTTTTGTTATCTTTCTTCTTGGGACAATTGAATAGTTGTTATCTAGCTATACCATCTAAAATATCTAATGATTGGTCGCCAATAAATTATAAGCTTTAGCAAGAGTTTAGACTTTTAAGGATCTATTAAGGAGAATAAGAATTTGGTGAAGAGTGAGAAAGAGGCCTAGATGCCTACAGCTATCTATCTCAGGGAGGCAGCATTTCTAGCTCCCCTCCTCATGAGGTCCGGATGAGAGAGAGAGAGAGAGAGAGAGAGAGAGAGAGAGAGAGAGAGACAGAGAGAGACAGAGAGAGAGAGAGAGAGAGAGAGAGAGAACGAACCACACCTTCTTCGTCCCACAAACCTCCTGTCTAACCCAGAAACATCAAATGTCACTTCCTGATGCCAAGGAACTGACCTCCCAAGCCACATGGCTTGCCCTCAGACGCCTTCTCCTCATGGCAGAACTTTCCTACAGTAACTCTCCAGCAGGTGGCATCACTTCAATTGTTATACAATAAAATATTAAATTGCTATTTGTTTTTTTCTGTCTGTCTCTGTTTTCATAGGAGGATAGGTATGTTTTTTCTGTCTGTCTCTGATTTGTAGAAGAAATTAAACATTATTTCTCTGATCTGTTTGTAGGAGACAAGCAGATATATCATGTTCTCTCATCTGGTTCATTGTAGGAGATATAAGATGTTGTAATTTCTCTGATCTGTTTATTAATTTGTAGGAGAGATTAAACATTATTTCTCTGATCTGTTTGTAGGAGGCAGGCAGATACAAAAGCTATATTTTAATATTTTTTTTAATATATATATATATATTTTTTTGCAGGCAATGGGGGTAAAGTGACTTGCCCACGGCCACACAGCCAGTAAGTGTCAAGTGTCTGAGGCCGGATTTGAATTCAGGTACTCCTGAATCCAGGGCCGGAGCTTAACCACTGCGCCATCTAGCTGCCCCCTTATATTTTAATATTTTGACAGACTCTTCTCAGAGTCCTGGGGACAGAGAGTGGGTTTAGTTTCAAACCTTGTTGCTCAGACTTTCTGGTGGGGGGCTACCCAGCATACAAAGCCCTGAGAAACCAGGGCCCCTGGGACTTGAGCCAAAGCAGGGCTTGGAACGGGGCCTGCACTTAATGGGAACTGAGCTCACCTTGGGGTACTCGAAATGATCCCCACATGAACCTGGAGTTCAAACCCCAACTTGTTTTGTTTCTTGAAAAGTTATGTATGTTAACAAAGCATTGTTCTAAGGAGGAGCTGACACTCTTGCCCGTAATAGTAATTCCCATTCACTATCTTCTTTCCCCAGGAAGTAAAGAGAGACCTCCTTGTCTCTGATAATACCTGTTCCTGTTTGCACCTATCTATCCATAGCATCTGCTTTAAGTTGAGCTGTTAAACTTATTTGTATTGTTTAACTGATTTGCATTTGTAATGGGTTGATCTATATCCTGCCAATGAAATTATTCTGTAACCTGTGAGCCAAGAAACTTTAAAACCCTTAGAAAGAAGAGGAGCTTTGAGCTTCTCTCTTAGGGAAGTCTTCACATGATCATGTGCTATTTCTTTCTTCTTGGGACAAAATATTAAATTGATACTGTTTTTCTGTCTGTCTCTGGTCTGGTTTTGTTCTGTAGCAGACATGTCTCTGATCTGTTTTTATTTTTTGTAGAAGATAATTATAATTTCTTTTATCTGTTTATTAATTTTATAGGAGAGATAAAGATTATTTCTCCCATCTGTTTGTAGGAGACAGGAAGATATAAAAATGATATTTTAATACTCCACACTTTCTACCTGGTTAATTTTGAGCCTGGCTGTGGTATTGTGGAAATTTATTTTGATTTGGGGACCCTACCTTTGGGCTGAGATTAGAAAGCCTTAGACCCTCAGGGTCTCTTCTGTGTGGGAGGTGCTGGTGCCCCTCCCCCTCTGCTTCAGCTGAGCCAAAAAGCCCCGTGGGCTGTACGAGATGCCAGGTCAGACAGCTGGGAGAAAAAAGCCCCCCAGCTCCCTCCAACCTGAGCGGAGCTATCCGAGAGATCCTGGACTGGTCCAGGCTGGGCTCTGGTGTAGCCTATGCTGAGGCACGTGATGCTCGAGCATCAGAGCCCTGGCTGGCAGATTAGTTTGGTTGGTGTGTGGGTGCAAAAAGCCCCGAGATTTGAGTGGAGAAAAAAAGATTATATATATATATATATATATATAGAGAGAGAGAGAGAGAGAGAGACAGAGAGAGACAGAGAGACAGAGAGACAGAGAGACAGACAGACAGAGACAGACAGACAGACAGACAGACAGACAGACAGACAGACTTGGGGGTTAGACTCAGGGAGGCTGACAGGAGGACTGGAGGCTGCTGATGAGATTAGAAAGGTTGGAGAAGACAGAAAGATGGGGCTACAAGGACGCAGGAGAAGGCTAAAGGACTAGAAGCAGAGAAAAGAGAGGCCGAAGGGCAGACTGACAGAGCAGACAGACAGAAGGTTGGTGAGAGAGAAACACAGGGGTTCAGTGGTGGCAGTAAGGAGAGGAAAGTTAGAAGCAGAGGGATTTACAAAGTGAAAGAGGCTGGGGTTAGAATAAAGGACCTGAGTGCCCTAAGGCAAGAGGCCGCTAAGGCCCTTGCTGTATTAAAGAAGTTCCAGGTGCAGTAGGTGGGAAAGAGACGCAGTGGAAAGTGATGCACCACAATGCAGTCAGGTTGTACATTTTATTTCCCTGTATTCTTAATTTTAAATAGTATCTCATAAATAAACTCTGCTTTATTTAGTTTAAGCGGCTTCTTAATATTTTGCTTATCAATTTGGGAGTGGGGCGGTGTGGTGGAACTTTATAAACGGTCCACATTAAATTAATAGCAGTCAGATAGCCAGTGAGTCAAAAGTCCCCAGATTAGTCCTCCATAGATTAGTCCCCCAAATTAGGCCCAGCAAGTCAATTTAAAATATTCTTACAGTATATGGTCATCTTTCTCACCTGAAATCAATTGGAACTGTTAACCTAGTAATTAAGGAAACAATCAATATAGGAGAAAATAAGGTCTTTAATGGGGCAGAGGAACTTTAGCTCTTGGTATGGCAAAGTTGGGAAACTAGGAATACCCAAAGATGGGAACCAAGGATAGGGTTTTTATGAGGTAAAAGAACAGAGGGAGCTAGGAAACTATCCTTGGGAAAAGTAAGTTTCTCACAGACAGAAACTATTTAATGTAAATGAATACATAATACATACATATACTTAATATATATAATATAATACATGTATTATATTATATATGTATTATATAATAATATAATACATACATATACATAATAACTTAAAGTCCAGGAAGTAAGTTTGGAAATCTTTGGGAGGGGATAGTTTGTTTGGGAGGGGGAGATCCATAAGAGTCTGGAAATGACAAAGACTGGTCAGCCCCAGGCAATTCATTTGTCTGGGAAAAGGGGACTGGGTGGGGAATCAGTTCTCAGTAAATTTTGTAGTTCTCAGAACTAAGGATGTTTTCATTGTTCTGGGCTTTGGCCTATAGTGGTTCCGACCTGCTTTTACCTGTCATAGCAAAAAAAAACAGGGCAAGTCCTTCTTCATTTAATAGTAGTTGCAATACCTCAGGACTATCTTAAAGTAAGTATCTGTAGCTTTCAATCTGAGATCCCATACCCATAACAACTAAGGAAAATGAGTATTTGACCTTGTTATCTGCCTGTTTATAGTTATATATTCATGTATACGGTCCTTAGATTTTTCAAAATATTGTAGAAATAATAAAACAATGATGTAAGAGTTTGTGGGTCCAGAAAACACACACACACATATTCATAATTAAATCCAAAACAGCTCTGGTTTTGTTTTAAAGTAAAGGATTAACCTTAAAACAGAATAATTTAGGGAAGCTAGTTGGGAGCATGTCTAGATATGAGATCTCAGGCCCTACCTAGCTAATTCACAATAGAGTACAATAAATATTCATGAGAGCATGTATTTGTTTTTTTTAAACCAGAATAATTTATAGAATATCCAGTGCTATGGGAATTCCAATTTTTTTAGTTAGGTTTATTATTATTATTTTTTTGAGGGGCAATGAGGGTTAAGTGACTTGCCCAAGGTCACACAGCTAGTAAGTGTCAAGTGCCTGAGATCAAATTTGAACTCAAGTCCTCCTGAATCCAGGGCCAGTGCTCAATCCACTGTGCCACCTAGCTGCCCCCTACTTAGGTTTATTATTGACAAATACAATTGACTGAGAACTAACTAGATGAACTCCACCAGGTTTCATTCACAGGCCAATGAACTGCCTGGGGCTGACCCAACATAGTATTCTGGCTTCTGATTGAATTATAGAAGGGGGGGGCCCTCCCCCACTCCCACAAAAAACCTCTCCTTTTTCTGAGATTCCTAAGGTTTCTTCCAGAATTTGTTTGTTGTGCAAATGACCCTGTCTGGAACTGTGAAAAACTTAATCTTCCCAAAGGCAATCTCATATGTCTCTCTGTTCCTGTATCCCATATAAACCCTGTCCTCAGTTCTCATCTTAGGGTATTCTTAGCATTTGCAATGCAATACCATGAGTTATAACTCCTCTGCCCCAATTAAAGACCTTAATTTTGTTATATTAATTGTTTTTATTACATTTCAGGGTAACATTATTTAATGTGGGATTAATACATATCTAGAGCATACTCTGAAATGTAAGCAAATTGCACAAGAGAGCAGTGGTCTATGTGGGTGTAATATCCAGTTCATTTGAGCATGGTTAGTAACTGAACATATTTTAATATAGACAGCTCGTTTAATACAACCTGGAATTATTTACTTACTCTCTTCAGACACATCACCACAGTAAATAAGCATCTTTTGTGTCATTTGTAATCATAGAAGTCACCTACTTAAAAAGGGTGCTGTTATTAGATCCTTAAGAAGCATCTCAATCCTCCAGAGGCAGGAATGACTTGAGCAATTAATGAGATGACATACATTTTGAGTTTTCATGCTCTCTGCATTCAAATATTATGATGGCTCTGTATATTTAGTTGACATTTTTTTCATTGATATGTCCTTGAGCAAGCACTTCAGTAAAACACATCTTTTATTAAAAACAAATTTTTAAGTAATAGGTACAGAAGAGTACTACAGATTAAGCACCTTGGGTTCTGTTCTTAGAATGGCAGAAAAACATGTGTGGGAAGATTGTTTTGTTTCATAATAGGTATTCAAAATAGAATTTGTTTTATTACTATTTAGTGCTTACTATTTAGACCTTTTTCATTCAATTAATATTATTTTGTCTCATTGCTGGGTTGAAGAACTTTAGTAACATATTCCGTTTTTAACTTTTGTATTTTTTATGGTATTTTAGGCAAATTGCGTTTTCATACCAAGTGTGACTTATGTCAGATTCAACCTTAATGGGGTATCTTTTATCTTTATTTTTTTTCCAGCTACCCTCTGAACTTTCCCTAATACTGAATTACTTATAAGCAGCCCATGTAGTATGTATTCCTGATAATTTACTGTTACAATTAATTTCTAATGAAAATGTAAAAAGATGTTGCTAAAAGCATATTATTCTTTTAATATATACATAATAGTATGTACATATATTATTATTTAATTAGTTTAACTATATTAAGGTGGCTAATTAAATTTATCTTTCACCATTGTACTATGCACCAATGCCAAATAATTTAAAGGCCATCAAAACATTTCAATCAGTATTAAAACTTTAAGCCTGTTGTTGCTGACAGCATGGGTCAGTAAGTTCTTCACTGAGTGCCACACTATTTAAAATCAAGCACATGTAAGGTACTGTGGGTGTAGGTGTGTGTGTGTGTGTCCATTTCCATATATGTATATGTATATGTATATGTATATGTATATGTATATGTATATGTATACACACATATACACATGCACATACACACACATATATATTGTTAATAAGTATTTTATAAAACCTTGGATTAATAGGAGCAAAATGCCCTTCGACTGAACTCCAAACTGAACTCAGATAGCTAGCAGATAAAAGTCCCTATCTGGTGACTTCTTTCCCCAGGACATAAGTCCTTATCTTGTAGGGACATCCTCATCCTTACCAAACTCCTTTTTTGGAATCATGTAATCTTATCATAGTGTTTCTGTATTTCCTACATACTTGTTAGAACTGAAATTGTTTTTTGGTTTTTGTGGGGCAATGAGGGTTAAGTGACTTGCCCAAAGTCACACAGCTAGTAAGTGTCAAGTGTCTGAAGCCAGATTTGAACTTGGGTCCTCCTGAATTCAGGGCCAGTGTTGCCCCCAGAACTGAAATTGTTAAAACTGCTTTGCATTACATCTATTCTTGTTACAATATTTGCTTTTGGGTTGATTTATATCATGCCAATGAAACTAATAACACCCTGTAACCACTGAACAAAAAAACCTTATATACCCTCAGAAAGAGGGAGTCTTTGAGCTCCTTCTTTGGAAGGGGTCTCTGCATGATTCAACGAGTCTGCTTGTTCTTGGGACAAATAAATTGGCACTATGTTTTTCCTGTCTGTCTCTGATCTGGTTTTTCCTGTAGGAGACATTATGTTCTCTAATCTGTTTTTGTTTTTCCCATACAGGTATGGAAACAAATGGTAGGAGACATTATAAAATTGATTTCTCTGATCTGTTGGGTTTTTTTTCCTGTAAGAGACAGGCAATAAAACCAATTTTTGACAATATGTAAAAACATACAATCATCTGTTCCTTTTGAGAAACTGGTTGTAGATTTACTACCCAGAGAAATTATATGTATATTTTGCTGCCATTCATTGTCACATAGATGAAACAAGATAATTTTTATTATGTTTATATAACAGTAAGAGTGTTGCCAAATCATTCAAATATTTTCACGGAAAATATAAAGTGCCAAATGCCAGACAGAGCCCACACATTCTTATTTTTTCCAAGTCTCTGTGATTGTGTACAATAGAATTTTAATTTCCTAAAAGACAATCCTCCCAGATATCACCTAATCTCCCAGTTACTTGTATGGGAAGGGAGCTTGGGATAGTGGGAAGAACAAGGAAATTCATGACTTTGAGTTTTATATCTTTAGCTTGGCCACCAACCTGGAGCCAGCTGTGCAGATGCTTAAGTCCCTGGCCTTCCTAACCTTCACCTTAAATTATCCTCAGCCTTTAGGACCAAGGTCCAGCAGTCCATGGAACCCTTCAATGCCTCCGTTGGTAGGCTATGGAATTTGTCTTGACCAAGAGGGAGGAATATTCAATTTAACAGCTGCCCTTGCCTGATCCTAGAGCTAGAAATTACCTGAGGGTGATCAAAACTGGTTAAAAGAAGACTATTGAAAACAGTTTTTGAAAAGAATGTTAAATGAAGACATCAGAAGGGGCTAACTGACTTTGATCCCAACTGATCCCAGGACTGGGGCAGGTCCAAATCAGTTTCCCAGTTGTTGCACCTGGAGCCTGAGCCTGCTTTTCTGATCAGATGATACCCTTTCCAAGCAGCCTCCATGACCTTCTCTATGGACTTTCAGTTGTTATGCAAAACAACTTCATAACTTCTAGAGGTTGTGCCTCTGTGAAACTACTTCCAGGTTAAAATTTATTTAACTCTGCCCTCCTCTGCCCCTGCTAGGTACACTAGCACCCTGGTACTCCGTGGTGACCCCAAATTGCAATTCCCTTGTCCCCATTAAAGAGCCTAGTTTTTGCCAATTTGGCAGTCTTCATTTCATGTTGACATATAGAATGGATTTTGTTTTAATTTTTAAAAATCACAAGTAGAATTCCAAACATTTTTGGAGCCTATCATAAAAAGTTAATTTTTGGTATTGGTTCAGAAACAACAATTTTATTAACGGTATAAATATATATTCACAAAACAAATCCATAAAAGGAGATAAAGTTGCACTTGCAAAGAATGAAAAAACATTGGATACTAAGTGGAAAAAAAACAAAAAACATTTAAACTCCTCCATAATGAAAAAGTGTTTATGATGTAGGAGGTGAAAAAAGGGGTTAATAGAAAAACCCAAGACCCAAGCTCTAATTCAGATATGAGCTCTAAGAGGGATTCAGACTCCAGTTAATGGATAACTTATAAATCAGGATGCTAAGTTCTCTTACCCACAGTAATCAGTACCTGTAACGGGAATAGAGGGAGCTAGGCCATGAAGGCCTAAGACTATAACAATGACAAAATTGACAGGCTATAGAAACTCAAACTAGGAATAAATGATAAATGAAGATGTTTTGAAACTAAGCATGGGAATCAGAAAGAGACATGCGCAGAAAAGGCCAAATTTGTCCCCAGATTCACTTTATGACATGTAAACCCCCAAAACACACCTCCACAGAAAAAGGTACCCACCTTGGGGGTTGGCTTAGGACTCCCAGGAACTCCAAATTAGGATAAGCCCTCCCCTGTGCCTCCCAAAGGTGGAGATTATTATAATGAATGATAATCAATTTATCTATACTATAAATATAACTGTCTTTCCTTTCACTATTCAAGAGATACCTTTCCACTATTCTGGTTCTCTCCATGTGTTCACTCACGGTATTGCAGTAAAACTTGGGAAACTGAGTCACTGAGTCTTGTAATTCTTTTGGGACAATTCACGATCAATTTGACCCCAAATTCCAGCTCACATCATTTGGTGAGGATATTTAAGTCCCAAACTCAAACTCTTTTTCTTATTTTTTTTTGAAAGCAGCGGGGTGAGATCTTGTTAAGGTAAGTCTGGGGTCTGCCTTTAACTCTTGCACTCAGGTTTTGGCTCATTTGGGAGGCCGGCTTGCCAAATGGAGCAGGGGTATTTCTCATTGATCCGGGATCAAGTGATTTGCCCTAAGGGATTTCGCCTTTTTTTCTGAGAAAGAAAAAAGGGAATTGCCCTGTTGCAAGACCCAGCAGTCTAGGGGATACCCTGGATCGGGTTCTTTGGGGTTAATTAATGGACACCCATGTGGACGCAGGTACGGTGTCGGTAACCTTTGGGAGGTTATGGATGGGTCAGGAAGTTAAGGTAGTTTTGGGGTGCATTTTGAAAAATTGGGACAAGTGTGATTGCACTGACCTGGAAAAGAAAATGGGTGGTGTTTTATAGCACTACTATCTGGCTACAGCACCCTCTCATTTGGTTCTTGGGTTCTCCAGGACAGAGTATGCTTTGTGTTTTTATCCTCTGTTGCCTCAGAAACCTCAGTCACATTAAGTGGGCCCCCAAGGTCTGAGGTAGGATTTTTCTCAGGTATGGTCTTAGCCCAACCCACCTTAAAGGGACAGGGAGAGAAAGCATTCTGCATGACATCTCGGGTATATCCTTAAAAATTTGGAAAAAAGGGAAAACACTGGACATGGGTGAAAAGAGACAAAAAACTTATTTGCAAAAAGAAAGATTTAAGGTAACAGACCTCCCGATTAGCCCCTACCAGAGTGGGCTGGTCAGGAAGAAGTAATATTTTATGGCTGTTTGTCTGTATGCAGCCGCTAGTCTGCTTGTTGTCTCCTGCATTTATGTCTGTCAAATGTTGTAACTGTGTTGTACAATCTGTGGGGAATTTTTGGTTGTACCTCTGTAGCCTTTCAGAGTGGTGCCCAGGCTCTGAAGGTGGGGGAAGGGAAGTCTGACTTCTGGATAGCTTTACAGGTGTGTGTTTTACTTAAGTTGAAATGTTAATTCTTTGCCAGGCATTCATAGCCTTAGATGAACATTATAAAAGCTGGTTTGAAAATGCTGCTACTTTGAAATCTGTTGTAGTAGAATGGTTAAAAATCAGGAACTATTTGTAATGTGTAAAAGTTTTAATGAAAAATTGTCTCTAGTCAAGTGTGATTGGTTGCTATGCCACTGCCCTCTCACCTCCTCCCTCTTAGGTGCTGGCTGGCTGGCTGTGCAGCACCAGAGCAGAGTGGTGGGTGAGAGAATGTTTAGAAAATCTTAAGAAACTGTCTAGAGATTTTTAAATAATTGGTAAAAGCAGATAGAAAGAAAACGGTGCCATTTTTACTGACTATTCAAAGAATTTGGAATCTTGATTAAAAAAAGAGGGGGAGTATATTTAAGGTGCACTTCCACTTTAAGTGCTCACCTGCCACTTTAAGGTTTGTGAATTCTGGAAGAAACCAAAGAGTAATTGAGTTTGATTGGAAAACTAAAATGCTGTTGGAATACTGCTAAGTTTTAAAGTTACTTTTAAATTGGTGTATGTGTGTTAAAATTGGAAAAGCAATTGATGGTTTTTAACAAAACCAGGTATGGTTCTTGTTTCCTCTAAGACAGAGGAAAGCACTGGAAGCTGGTAAATCATTACACAGAAAAAGACCTTGTAGACTTTTTTTTTTTTAAGTGAGGCAATTGGGGTTAAGTGACTTGCCCAGGGTCACACAGCTAGTAAGTGTTAAGTGTCTGAGACTGGATTTGAACTCAGGTCCTCCTGACTCCAGGGCCGGTGCTTTATCCACTGTACCACCTAGCTGCCCCGCCTTGTAGACTTTTTAAAATTTGTAAACTTGCCAGAAAAGAGCTGAGGATTTATAAGGTTTCTTATTATACAGAAGTAATTTCTAATGATTCATCTTTACACCAAGATAAAATTTAAACCTGAGAAGAAGGAAGGAAAGCAACATGTGTGTGTGTCCTGGTAATTCTTTTTTGCTCATCGTAATTTCATGAGAGTAGATAAAATATTCTAGGACAGTAATTTGTAATATTGTTTTGAATTTTGAATTCAGGTATAATTGTTTGGATGGTTAAGCCAGTAATCCAAGTACTGGAGAGAATGCTACAAATCAATGCCACAAGAGGGAATGTGCCACAAGAGGGAACCTGTGTATTTGGGAAAAAACTGAGAGGACAATTTCGGACTCATTCCAAGGTAGGCTCCTTTTGGCTCACTGAGTTCTATAACGATTGGAATGATGCCACCTGCTGGACACTTACTGTAGGAAAGCTCCACCATGGGGAGAAGGCCTCTGAGGGCAAGGCCATGCAGTTTTTCTTTGGCGTCAGGAAGTGACATTTGCTTGTGCGAGGAAGAGGGGGCGAGGCTGGCTCTCTCACTCTCTTTCGTGAGGACTCTGGTGGATAAGGGAGCTAGAAATGTGCTCTCCCTTTAATAGATAGATGAATCTAGGCCTTTCTCTTTCTCTTCACCTAATTCTTATTCTCCTTAATAAATGCTTAAAAGTCTAACTCTTGCTAAAGCTTATAATTTATTGGCGACCACTCATTAGATATTTTAGACAGACTAGCTAGAATTTTAGCCCATTACATACATCAGTATGATAAGGTTAAATTAACTGGGTATCGTTTTAGTTTAGAAGAAAGTGAAATACCTCCCTATTCAGATGAGAGGAAGGATGGTAACTAGGAAACATAGCTATGCATTTTAGGTTTTATCATAAATCTGCCCAGTCAGATCTCTTATATACTGCCAAGGGCAGTACATAAGTACATGGGAATCACAGGGAAGACCTTGCTGCTAGATTAGTTGCCAGGTCCATTCACTTGTCCCCCTTAGCCCTAGTCCCCTTGTACCCTACTATGCCCCAAGGTATTTCCCCTTTCTATACCAAGGAGGAGATTATAAATCTTTAGTGTTAACTACCAAGGGCTTAAGCCCATATGTTAGTTACTTTGGACTATTTGGATTCCGGAGTAAGAATACTACTGTCTCTTCTCATACTAGAGTCAGAAGAGGAACCTGGGATAATTTTCTTTGGTGGGTCTGGAAAACTGCTGCCCTCACTATTCCTTTTGTTGGGTAACTTGAACATGAAGCTATGCTTACAAATTTAACATTGGTAATAGAATAAATTTCTGATTCTACTGCATTTGGTTACAAGAATTGGAAGAGTGCTGGAACTCTCTGGCAAATGTGGTCCTGGACTGAAATGGGGTCTATATGGTTCAGAACACCTCCTGAAGGTTGAGCTCCAGTACAGAGTTTACCTGGATGGCTGAAACTGTTTAAAATGGTTTGCTTCATCCAGTTTTTCATGGAACTCTTAGATTTATTCTATATTAGGGTCCCTGTTGCCTCTTGGTCTGTTTGTAAATCATACGTGTTTTGTGTTGTGGTCCTTGCATTTATAACTCTGGTTCCTAGATCTCCCTCAATTCTCCCAGGGGTGAAGTCTTTGACTTACCCCTTAGTCGCTTTCTCTAGTACCAAATAAAAGACCATTTTAATTCTACCTGGACTGTGTTTGAGAGTGGAATTCTTTATAGAGGAATACCTAAGGACCCCCACCTTTTCCCCCATGACACAAGTAACAATGAAAAATATAGTTACATAGTATCCTTTGTTAGTTCATCAGCAATCTCCCATCATTCAGTTAGACATTAATTTCCCCCATGAACAGAAGTTCCTGAGCCATTTTCTCTTCTCTTTGAGATTTCATCTATTTCCAAAGGTTCAACTGTAAACTCTATATGATGACTTCTAAATATATCACTCTAACCTTTTTTCTAAACTCTAAAACTACATTACTAACTGTCAGGTGTATATATCATCTCCTCTACCACACAAACCTACCCTTCCACCCAAATTCCCTTTCTGTATGTAGGTTACATAAAGAAGTCCTTTGGTTCAGAGTTGTTTCTTGAAAGGGTGAAAAAATACTTTGAGGGCAGAAATTGAATACTAGAAAGAAAGGATTAAATCAACTTGCAAAGGATGTAATGTACTACCTCTTTTGAAGATGAACAGATTGTTTACTGAGAAAGACAGAAAAATAATGATGTGCGAAAAAAGCCCTATTTTAAAATACAACTGAAGAAACACAGTTTTCCCTTTAAAATAAGAAAGGCATTCATCATGATAAAGGATGGTTCTCTGGGAGAGAAGAAAGAGAAGGAAACAAAATTTAGGTAAAGAAAAACCAAAAGATATTAATGAAATCATTTAAAAATTAAAAATAAAACCAAATATAAGTGGTACAGGTCACTTGGAGGACCAGATTGAAATGAGAGGAACTATTAAGGTAGAGAAATAACAGACAATGGATTGTTTTTTCCCCACTGTGAGGAAATAGGATATAACAGTCACCATTCAAAGTACACACTTCTGGTCCTGTTTGAGGACCAGGAAACAAGATCACATAGTTCAAGGAGCCCTGAGCTGGTCTCAATTAGGTCCTCTCCTGGGCTGTGTCCACATAAGGGAAGACTGAAGAAATGTCCCTGTGTCACCTCCCTTATTGGCCAAGAACCCAAAGAATCATTATGGAAATTAAGGTTAGGAATACTGTGTTCTGGTTAGCTAGTTTTTGCTTATAGATTGTAACCCTTGAGTAATTGACCAGTGATGAAAAAGGGGAGGTTCCATTTGCATTAGGGACTAGGTTAAAATGGGGCCTGCAAGCCCCCATTCTTTGCACCCACCATTTGCACACTGGGTGACCATTCTCATGAGTATGACAATAAATGAGCCTTTGACACATCACCACAACCAAGTTACAGAGAATTATTGAGCAGGAGAGTTGTTTTCCTTTCCCCACCTCTTTTACATGCAACTGCTTTTAGGGAGGTTAAAACTCATAAGTTGGCAAATCAAATAAATATTTACAACTATAGAAAGATTGTGGGTTTTATAACTGAAAGAAGGATTTAATGAGTTTTGAGTGATTAGAGAAAGAAGAGTCATTTCCTACAAGGAGGATTGATTTGATGCCATGAGAGGCAGTGACAGAAAGGAGGCAATAGGACCAGGAAAGAAAGCACTGGAAATTGTATGAAAAGACACCAGCAGAAGCAGTCAGCTGTTGTACCTGGTAAACCTGATTCGAGAAGAAGCATCACTTTTGGATAGGTTATTTAAAGTTCTTTACAACCATCTAGAGTTTGAGAAAGAGATTACTCTTTTCTCACCACTTTGCTTTGGAAAAGAAAAGTGGAAGTGGAAAGATGGGCTTTAAAGCTTCTTTGCTATAAACATAGGCTGATGGGACAATAGAGTAGCCTGTTAAATTAAAAGCTGGCTGGGCTTGTTTGTATTAGAGAGCCAACCAGAGGTGCTTTGCTGTGAAGCTCTATAATATTAGATGACTGAATGACACAATCCCGTGGAATGTAAAGTTGGCTGGATTTGTCCACAACCACAGACATCAAGACCTGCAATCTAAAATAGTAAACTGCTGCAATCACATAAGTTATTCTCATTCATGTACTTTCTGGCTAAGTTTCTGTAAATGTGTTCCTATTATCCCCCATTGGTGGAAGAGTATGACCCAAATTTATGTGTGGACTATAATATTTTTATTACTGAATTTGCTTTAGGTTGAATAACTATGAAGTTATAATAATTTCTGCTATTATCTTTATCATTTAGTATATATTTTATGTTTCAAAACTAATGGTGTCATGTGACTGATTTTGTGTAACTGAGAAACTACAGTGGTTATTTACATAGGACTAAGAGAGTTTGAATCATAAACCCTATGATGCTAATCCACCTCTTAAGAGTTCTAGACCTGCTAGTGGGGGTAAATGAGAAGAAATTCAGAATGTGGGCCACACCCATGTGGAAGACACTACCATTCTCCCAATTATATAGGTTTGTAATAAAAAAAAATTCTTGATTGTTCCTTTCAAATTCTAAAAAAAAAATACCATTAGTTAAGTATTTTCTATGTACCAAGCACTTGCTAAGCAATGGAAATTCAAATAGAAAAATTGAGATAGTTCCCATAAGGTAAGACCCATATGAAAGAATTTTCCCAAAGGGCATGGAAAGGCCAGAAGTTATAGAGATCAGCCAGGCAGTAAATATTATAGACTGAAAATATTCAACACTCATAAGACAAGAAAATATGTCACTTTCAAAAACTAAAAACTAGAATTTGTATAGTTTTGGTATTTTCCCCCACCAGAAAGAGTAATGATTACATTCCAAAGCAGGAAAAGTTTGTTTTCTTCTTCTTTGGTAATATACTCAGTAATTCTATACTCCTTTCTTGTACCAGAGGTGGCAAAAAGAATAATAGAATTCTCTAGTCAATTCTACTATTCTGAGTCCATGAAAACTAGGATCTACAACGCAGCTTCCTAAGAGCATATTTCTAAGAAATTTCTGATGAACTTTGCACATGTTGCTGATAAGAGTCACTTTTCATCTTTAAAAAAGTTTCTAAACACTTGGTGTTCTAAGGAATATCACTGCTTCATAATGCACAGGTTTTTCTTTTTCTTTTTTTTTTTAATAAACATTTTTATTTAAAGTTTTCACTTCCAAATTCTATCCCTCTTTTCCTCCCTCCACTCACCACTCCCTGAGGCAGCAAGCAATCAGATTTAGGTTATACATGAATGCAGAGTTTTTGATTCATGTGTGGATATAAAGAACTGACACTGCATTACCTTAGTTTTGAAGAACAAAGTGCATTTTATAATTCACACAGGATCTTAGCTATGGATCTGGAAGGAACTTTGAGGCCATACAGTCTCACCTCTTCATTTTACAGATGTTAATTGAACTGCCTACCATTATACAAGGAATAACAGAGAGCAGAAGGATTTGAAGCAAATTCTCAACTCCAGATCAGAACTCTTTTTTATTGTACTACATGACCTCTTATAACAACCTTGAATCAGAGAACATTGTATACAATCTGGAAGAGACTTTAGAGATGACCTAATTAGGAGGTATCAAACTCCCAGCCAGAACCAGAATAAAACAGAGAAATGTTTTAACAAAATAAATATACAACATAGATTATGTTAATTTAAGTCCATATGCCACTTGGAATCTGGTTTCATTTGATCTAATCCAACCTTCTTTTACATAAGGAAATTGACAGGCACAGTGGTCCTGTGGTTTGTTTAATCACAAAGGAAGTGTCATGGGGTACAGAGCACCCCAGAAGTTCTCTGGGGCACATCAAGGAACCTTCTCCTTGAGAAACTAAACCAGAGGACAGATAATGCCTAGAGAGATAAGCAGAACCAAATCAGACTGAGCTAGCTTCGATTCCCACCCTTCATTCTGGTCTCCCTTGGGTGTGGCTGCGACCTTTGTGTCCTGAAGAGAGAGCCACCCCTCACCCTGAATTCCTCTGGTCACTACCAGTGGGGGATGGTCCTCCCTCACTAAAGGAACTTTTCACAGGCAGATGGTCAACCCCCATCAGGCCTCTATAAAAGTATCTTCCAGTCTCCTGTTCGAGGAGATTTGGTACCTCTAAGCCATGTGCTTTGTGCCTATCTCCCCATGATAAGTCCAAGGATTTCTTTCATGGTTTCCCTCCTCCCTCCCCCCACCCTTCCCTTCCCTGGCTCCTAAATAAATTACCACCTTATTCTAACTACTTTTTGTGTGCAAGAGGGTGTAATTCTTTAAAGAGGAATTCCTAAGGACCCCAACCCCTACCCCAACCCGTATCCCATTCCCCCCATTACAGAAGGAAGTGGCAAAACCAGGATTCAGATCCAAGTCTCTGACTCCAAACCTGGTACTCTTTCCACTGCACTAGATTGTGTTTTTTTGTTTTTAGGTGTTTAATGCATGTTTATTGATTTGAATTAAGATAAAAAAGATGAAGATGAACACCTGTTCTATTCTAATCAACACACCAATGTGTCTTGGCATTCTCTCAGGGGACTTCCATGAGAAGAAATTGACTTAGAAGGTTGGTTCATAAGTACTTTCAACACCTACTCTGACTTCTCTGGAAGCAAAAATGAACAAAACACAAACATAAAGAATCATTATGCATGAGCACATGTTCAAGAATCCAAATATAGACATTATACGCACACACATATAATGTGTTGGTGTTTCTTTTCTCAGTTGTTTTAGTCCTATCTGACTTTTGATGACCCCCAAAATACTAGAATGATTTAGCAGAAATACTAGAATGATTTGTCATTTCCTTCCCTGGATCATTTTATAGATGAGGAAACTGAGGCAAACGGGGTTAAATGATTTACACAGGGTCACACATCTAGAAATGCATGAGGCCGGATTTGAAATCAGTTTGTCCTGACTCCAGGCCCAGCACTCTATTCACTGTGCCACCTAGCTGCCTCCAAATGTATGTGTATATTGTGTGTATGTATATGTGTGTATGCATGGATGTGGGTGGGTAGGTGTACAGAGTATGTGTATAAAAATACAGAAAGAAAGAGGCAATGTGGCATAGTAGATAGAGTTGGCTTGAGAGACAGGAAAACTGTGGTCAATTCTTCCATAAGACATATACTGGCTATGTAACCTGGAGCAAGGCAGTTAGCCTCTCAGGGTCCTCAGGAAGCTCTCAGATTCTAAAGTCATAAAGAAGATGCCAATCTACTTTGGTAGGAGATTCCTCATTTATCATCTGGGAAAATACAAATGAAATCACAGGTCCAGTCCCCATCTCTACACACACACAACTAACACTCACTCTCTCTCTCACTCTCTCTCTCTCTCTCTCTCTCTCTCTCTCTCTCTCTCTCTCTCTGTGTAAAATTGGGAAATTACATATATATGTATACACACATTTGTATGTATACTTATAAGTGATGGCTTGGTGGTACAGAGGATAGACTTGCAGTCAGGAAGGTACAGTCAGGAAGACCTGACTGGAATACAAAATGTATGAAGGAGGATAATTTGAAATAAGGACAGAACATTCTAGAGAATCACCTTAAAAAGTAGTTGAAATAATTAACAACTTTAGCAAAGTTGCAAGATATGAAATAAGCCCACATAAATCATAAACATTTCCATATATTATCAAAAAAGTGTAGCAGCAAGAGATAAAGAAAGAAATTTCATTTAAAATAACTGTAGACAATATAAAATACTTAGGAGTCTACCTGACAAGACAAACCTGGGAACTATATGAATCTGATTACAAAACATTTTTTACACAAATAAAGTCAGATCTAAAGAACTGGAAAAAATATCATTTGCTCATGAAAAGGCCAAGCCAATAATAACAAAAATGACAATAAAACTTAAATTAATTTACTTATTCAGTGCCATGCCAATGAAATGACCAAAACATTATTTTATAGAGCTAGAAAAAATACCAAAATTCATCTGAAAGAATAAAAGGTCAATACTATCAAGGGAAGTAATGAATATAAATGTGAAAGAAGGTAGCCTAGCCATACCATATCTCAAACTATATTATAAAGCATTAATCATCAAAACAATCTGGCATTGGCTAAGAAATAGAGAGGTGGATCAGTGTAATAAATAAGTTATACAATACACAGTAGTACATGACCACAGTAATCTAATGTTTGATATTCCCAAAGACTCAAGCTTTTGGGATAAAAACTCACCATCTGACAAAAACTACTGGGAAAACTAGAAAATCATTTTGCAGAAACTAGATACAAAATGGGTACATGATTTATACATAAAGGTGATACCATAAGCAAGTTAAGGGGGGATGGAATAGTTTACCTATCAGATCTATGGAGAAGGAAAGAATTTGGGACAAAACAGGAGATAAAGAGCATTATAAAATGTAAAATGGATAATTTTGATTATATTAAATTTTTAAAAATGCATCCAAGATTAGAAGGAAAGCAGAAAGCTGAGGGAAATTTTTTTATAGCAAGTATCTCTGATAAAGGCCTCATTTCTCAAATTTATAGGGAACTGAGTCACATTTATAATACAAGTCATTCCCTAATTGATAAATGGTCAGAGGATATGAACAAGCAATTTTCAGACAGAAATCAAAGCTATCTATAGTCATATGAAAAAATACTCTAAATCACTATTGATTAGGGAAATGCCAATGAAAACAACTCTGAGGTGCCACCTCACACCTATTAGATTGGCTAACGTGACAGAAGAGGAATATGATGAATGTTGGAGGGGACGTGGGAAAACTGGGACACTAATGCATTGTTGGCAGAGTTGTGAACTGATCTAACCATTCTGGAGAGCAATTTGGAGCTATGGTCAAAGAGTATAAAACCCTTTGACCAAGTAATATCACTACTAGGTCTGTATCCCAGAGAGGTTTTTTGTTTTTTGGTTTTTTTAAAGAATAGACCTACTGGTATAAAAGTATTTATAACAACTCTTTTTGTGGCAGCAAAGAATTGGAAATTGAGTGGATGTCCATCAACTGAGGAATGGCTAAACAAGTTGTGGTCTATGATTGTAATGGAAGATTATTGTGCTATAAGAAATGACAAAACTCTAAATCTTATGAAAATAAATGTTGAAAACTACCCTTACATGTGACTGGAAAAAATAAAATAAATGTTTGTTGCCAAAAAAAAAAAGAAAAGAAAAGAAAAAGAAAGAAATGACAAACAGGATGATTTCAGAATAACTGGGAATGACTTACATGAACTGATACAAAGTGAAGTGAGCAGAACCAGGTGAACATTGTACACAGTGACAACAATAAACTGAATGACTAAGCTATTCTCAGCAATACAATGATCCAATATAATTCTAAAGGATTCGTGATACAAAATGCTATCCACTTTCAGAGAAAGAACTGATAGGAGTCTGAATGCAAATTAAAGCATATTATTTTTCACTTCCTCTATTTTTTGGGGTCATGTTTTATTTTTGATCTGTGTTTTCTTTCACAGCATGACTAATATGTAAAGGTTTGCATAATTGTACATGTATAACCTATATCTAATTGCTTACCATCTCAAGAAGGGGTGAGGGGAGGGAGGGAGAGAATTTTGAATTGTGAGAAATTATTAATAATCAATATCTTGGGGGACCCAGGGATTTCTTTCTTCTTTCTCCCCCCCCCCCTCAAAAAGTTGAATTCTCCTTGAATAACTTCACCAAATCTTATCTATGGTCAAACCTACCCTACCCTAAGCTCACAAAAAAAGCCTAGGTAGAGACAGATTCTTGTGTCTAGATAGACCAAGGACTTTATTGATTAGATTTTGTTCTGATCAGCTCTAGCGTGGGTCTTGCCTTCCTTTCTCTGATGTCATCCTTGGACTTCATTTTAATATAGCGGACCTTCAAGTCATATTTGAAAAATGCTAACCAATTAGATTTGATTGATGTATAACGACCTGCCCCTTAAGGGGTAAAAAACCTGGACAGGTAGCCATGTTGTCTCCTTGGGACCATATGCTAGCTCTGGGGAACCACATGCACTGTCTAGGGACCATGATAAGCTAAGGAGACACTTGATCGATCAATCCCTTACTAGTAGAAATTGCTAAATTGATAATAAGCTTACCCAAAACTTGCATCTATAGTAATTATTTAACTATCAGGGAACTTAATTTTTTAAAAAATTAAAAATAGTTTTACATGTAATTAGGAAAAAATAGTAAAATATAATTTTTTTTAAAAAAAGAAATAAAGATAGGTAGATAGGATGTATTCAGATTAAAGACAGACAGGCTCAGTAGACTGCATGTGGCCTGCTGAATTATACATAGCACGCCACATTTTTATTTCTTGGAAACTTCCCCAATTTATAGTCATTATCCTCTAGGTTTCTTTTTCTGTCATTAAGCATGGTTCCACAGAATAGACTGTATAATATTAAAGAACTGTGCTTTACTCTATTAGTTAAGGAAAATTAGTCAAGGCCACTGTTGACACAAGTTTATTCACACCTCTGAAACAGCCAAATTCCCTTAGGAGCGGCCAGAGCCCAGATGCAATAATAGTGGTGATTTTTTTTTTTAAGTTTAATGAAGTATGGTGATCTTGATGCCTTGCAAATTGTACTGACATTTGCTGATTGGATACCTTGTTCTAAAAAAAACATAGAGATGTTCCAGAAAACCTTATATTTATTCCTCTTTGTCCTCTGGGAGTCTTACATTAAGCCATTTAGATAGATTAAATGCCAATAAAAGTCCAAGTTCTAATTAATAATAGTTTAAAGTTTATCAGTTCAGTCTAACATTTATCAGCACACACTATGACTGTAACTCAAATATCCTTCAAACCTCATTTATTATTGTTGTTATTATGTTATGCCCTCATTTGATGGGGCTAAAGATGGGGGAAATAAGTATACCTATTATTCAAGTAGATCTTGTCCTCCTTTCCTTTTCTTGCTCCTGCTTACTTTACTTACTATGCCTATATAAATGTCTTCTGCTTCTCCCTATGCTTCAGTTGCTTTCCTCATTGCTTGCTTAGAGACAAGTTTATTACTAAATAAATGAGAATTATTTTTATTCAATAAAATGAAAAGGCTTTTGCAGAAACAGATATAATGTAGTAAAAGTTAACCAGGAACTATGCTAAAGGCTGGGAATACAAAAAAAAGCAGAAAACAGGCCCTGCCCTCAAGGAGCTCACAATCTAATAAGGTAGACAACATACAAATATATACAAAATAAGCTATATACAGGAAAAGAGTTAAGAGGGATTGGGAGCTGGAACTTAAAGGCAGCCACAGAAGCCTGTTATCAGAGATGAGGAGGGAGAGCATTCAGGCATGGGAGAAAGCCAGAGAAAAAGCAAGGAGCCAAGAGATCTTTGTTCTTTGTGGAATGGCCAGGAAGCCAGTGTCACTACATCCAAGAGTACATGTAGGAAGTAAAGTATAAGACATAGGAGGGAACTGGGCTATGAAGGGCTTTGAATACCAAACAGAGCATTTTGTATAGAAAAACTCGTTTATTGAGTAGGAGGGTAGGATCAGATTTTAGGAAAATCACTTTAGTGGCTGAATTGATGATGGATTAGAGAGAACTGGGGGTGGGGGGTGGGAGGGAGACCTCAGAAGGCTCTACCACAAGTTGGGCACAAATAGTCCACGTGAACATTTGGAATGGATTCTCTAAATGTGTGCATCTCACGTTTCTTTTGAGCTACTGCAATTCTGCTTTGCTCACAAAACACAGCACTGTCTTTGATAAGGGTATGCCATGCTGGGTGGTCCTTTGCCAGTTCTCCCATGTCACGCAATCAATTCCAAAATTCTTCAGAGACCTTGAAAGTGTCCTTATATCACTTTTTCTGACCACCATGTGAGCGCTTGCCTTCTGTGAGTTCTCCATAACATAGTCTTTTAGGCAGTTGTATGTTTGGCATTCAAACAATGTGGCCAGCCTATCAGAGTTGCACTCTTTGCAGTAGAGTTTGAATGCTTGGCAGTTTAGTTCAAGAGAGGACATCAGTGTCTAGTATATTATCCTGCCAGGTCATCTTCAAAATCTTTCAAAGACAACTCAAATGGAAGCAATTCAGTTTCCTGGCAGGGCATGGTCCAGGTTTCATAGACATACAACGATGTGGTCAGCACAACAGTTCTGTAGACTTTCAGTCTGGTCTTCTCTCCCACACTTTCCTCTGGAGCCTCTTAATACTAAATTAGTTAAGGCAATGTATGCATCGATTTCATTATCAATGTTTACATCCCTGAAAAGTATATTGCCAAGGTAAGTGAACTTAAAAACTTCTTCATTTGCTGCAATTGATGGTTCCACGTACGAATAATGAGGTTGGTGGAGAACCTGTGTTTTCTTGGTGTTAATTGTCAGGCCAAAATTAACCCAAACAGCAGAAAATTGATACATATATTTTGCATATTAACTCCAGAAGCTACATTGAGTACACAATCATCTGCAAACAAAAAATCATGCACCAACTGTTCCTTCACTTTAGTCCAAGATACATAAGGAATTGATTCAAATTATAAGATTAAGTTATTCTCCAATAGATAAATTGTCAAGGATATGATAGTTTTCAAAGAAAGAAATCCAAGCTAACAACAATCATATGGAAATGCTCTAAATGACTAGTAATTAGAAAAATACAAATTAACACATCTTTGAAATTCAACCTCATACCTATTAGACTGGAAAAGATGTTCAAACAGGAAAATGATAATGTTGACAAATCTATGGGAAAACAGGCATACCACTGTACTGGTAATGGAGCTATAAGATGGCCCAGTCATTTGGAAATCAATTTCGTATTATGCCCAGAAATTTATCAAATTGTGCACACACCCTTTAACCCAGCTATCTCATTCATAGACCTAAACCTTCAAAGAAATCAAAGAAAGAGGAAAAAGATCAAATTGTTCAAAGTAGGGGCCAGAGAAGGAGGATAATTTGTTCTACATCAATCAACACTTGGCTACTCAGGCTTTCTGAACACAACATGCTTTTCTAGAAGACTCAAGTATCAACAGTCACATCTGGATGATGCCTCCCCCAAGTCATTCTCTCCTGCCCTTCCATTGGCTTGGGAAACAGAAGAGCAGGAAGAAGGATGTGTATTCAAAAGATCAAAATTTGCCCCCCAGAAGATACAGCCATCGTGTTGGGTCCCTTTGTAGTTTTACATCATAAGTAAGATCCCCAGGCAACTATAGAGAAGTCCTAGCTTTCAGGGAGGCTGGATCAATTTAGACTTGATATTAAGTCTATCTAGTTCCTGTGATGGACAAAAGTTCAGAAGCCTGTTGGACCCATAAAACCTAAAGGTTTTAAGACTTTGGATAAAAGGGAATGAAACTCATTCCCTTTGTACTCCCAACTCCCAATTACTTCTGGATGAATAGAACCTTTGGACATTAGTTATTCAAAGAAAAACAACACTTGAGGTAAACAGGAGTCTAATTAGGCATGTGCTCCTCTGTAAATAGAGCTGTTGTTTCTTTCCCCGAGAGACCTCAGACTGTAGGGCTCTTGCTTAATTGTTGCCACTTCTCTCTTTGGCATTTAAAGCCTGTCTTTACAAGATGCTTATACATAACTGCCAGTTACACAGGCATAGACCATATTCCATCTCCAGTAGCCATGCCTTTTCACAGGCTGTGCTTCATACCTATAATTCTTTCCCCTAGCTCCTTCAAATGCCACCACCTTCAAGAGCCCTTTCCCAATTCCCGAACTTGTTAGTGGCCAGTTTATTATATTATGGATCGATCTCGTACACACACACACACACTCTGCCCCCCACACACACACTCTGCCCCTAGTAGAATGGATGTTCCTTCAGGATAGAGATAGTCTTATTTCTATTTTTGTGCTTTGCAGAATGCCTGGCACTTAGTAGATGTTTAATAAATGTGTGTTTATCTCACTAAAGATTTAACACAGGACCATAACTAGTGCAGGGAGACCAGGGCAAAGTCCTAGAGTACCAAATTCACACAGCCCTGACAGCACTGTCTAAAAGCAGACATCCATCCTTCTCCCAACTCCCCTCGACAATAACTGCACCACAGGTGAGCTCCTCTCCATTCAGGCTCCATTCTAAGGGAAGATGACCTCATCCTGGGGCATATATTCTTCCTTCACCATATATACCAAGCTCCCCATCCCAACACTCTGCTCTAGCAAGAGCCAGTCTTTTCAGCAACATAGAAACCTCATGTTCTCCTGGGAAGAGCTCCCCCTGCCCGGCAATTCTACCTAAGATAAGTTCCTTCAGCCCTTTGCCAAACCCTTTTCTTTATTAAAATCCTTTTTTGGAAAGCATTACACTTCCCACAGAACAGAAACTAAAATAACCTGTTAGGCAATTAGTCACAAATACAGTCTGGGGGGGAGGGGGGTTAGGGGAAGGGATTAGGCCACACACAAAAACTATCATCTAAAACATCTTTTTAACTAACCTAGTTATGACTTTGACTAGTCATAAATAGTAATTTTGACCCCTGGGATATGGGGAGGAGGCATAGGTCAAGGTACAAGGGGAAAGTTTAATTAGACCAGTCTAGTTATGGCTTTGATTAAACATTGACTAAACATGCTTTCATGAAGCATGGTTAACAGTCAGTTAACTAGAAATCTACCCTTTAATGGATAGGAAAGTATCAAGAGAATAGACTGTTGAACCAATGAATCCATCCAGAAAGTAGTGAGGAGGGGGATATTATCCATTGCAGATTTAATCTAAACACTAGGTATCAAGGACCAGAAAAGAAATTTCAATCCGGTCCCTGTATCGTGAATTATGAACAGTTCTTCAGAAAAACCTTGACTAATCCAAATATAATCAAGCTTTTGGTAAAGAGCATCAGGATATAGAGACCACTTTGTAAACTTCTCAGCAATAAAGATTTCTGCCTCTGTACCACCATTGGGTTTTTAAGGCCTTTGAAAAGTAGTGATAGTAGTCTGGACTTTTTCTCCATCACCCCAAGGTCACAAGAAAATTAACTATCTCACTATGCTCCATACCCAGTTCTTGCCACTATCAAGGATAGTCAACTAAGTAATACAACCAAGTAGAAAATTCTAGATGTGATGGTAACTTCCAGCTTAAGCCATTATGCTTAGTATACATATTTCTTGGGGTTTACAATATTCACAGAAACGTGAAACTAATGACACAAAATGGTTTATCTCAGCTATAATAAACACAGTAGGAACCAGCTATCGTTAAATTTCATGTGCCCTTTAACACTTTTTTCTTTATTTTAAACGATGTACAAAATTTATTAGAATTCCCTTATTTTCCAGAGGAACTGTATGGAAACCAGGTCTAATATATTAAAGGTCCTTCGTAGTGACAGTTATCTATTCCTAAGGACAATAAAAGCACAAACCAAGCAGGTTTCTCCTGAGATTTTGGGAATTTATGGTCCTTCCAGAGACATCATCATTTGCTAGAGACTTTCTATCTTGCCCACCCTGACATTCCTGGGCCATTGGGAGTTTCATGGACCCTCTAAGAGATATCAGCAAAATTTCCAGAGACTTCCATCTTCACATCCCCTATCACATTGCTTTCTGATTTGCATTGTACAAAGGGAATTAAGAGCATCTTCTTGCAAACCAGGAAGCACAGAGTTAATCAGTCTGGACCTGACTGATCCAGGGACTGCACAACCTCCCTTTTCAACTGCTTAAATACTCTCTTTCCCCAAGTCTGGGTTGAACTTCTTCTGAGAGGTTTTCATGCAATGTGTGTAATTGGTTGCTGATAAGAATAAAAATGAGTGCTTGTCTTGCTGGACAGTATCTCATTCTGTTTCTGTTTTTGTGGAGGACAGTTATCTATTTTTGATAATCACTTAACCCAATCTCACTTACACATTCCCATTTCAAGAGATAATGAGGAGGTTTGAAACCTCTCAGGTCAAAGATCACACTTGCTGTTTAGTTATTGCCAGTGCACTTAGTATTGTGATTTACCCACAGCAGATAGTCCCTCTCAAAAACAACTACACAGGAGGCAGCAAGGTGGCACAGTGGATAAAGCACAGGCCCTGGATTCAGGAGGACCTGAGTTCAAATCTGACCTCAGACACTTGACACTTACTAGCTGTGTGACCCTGGGCAAGTCACTTAACCCCCCATTGCCCCGAAAAACAACAACAACAACAAAACAACCACACACCTTTAGTTGTCTCTACTAATTCATAAACTTAATGTAGTATAGCAGCAAAAATGACGGAAAGAAGCCTTAATTTTGATGATTTTATTTTTCACAAAGTTCATGATTGCTCAAGGAAAAAAAATTCTCTTATTAAAATATATAATTTTTGTTTTCATATAAGCACAAGCTGAAAAATTCTCAGGACCAACAAAGCTTTAAAGTGAAAAACGATGAATTTGTTTTGTTCTTTGCTCTTAGAAAAAAATTTCAGAATAATTCCAAAGTGGAATATATCATATAATAGAAAAAAATTTTAAACCTTAAATTTCCACCATTTTCATTATTTTTATTATTTAAAAGAATAAAATAACTGATTGGTTTTTAACCCAAAGTATTTTAAAATTATAATTAAGCACATAAAAAACAAAGGCATAGCTTTATGTTCACATTTTTAAAAGTAAAGAGCAATTAGTATTCACTTACTCTCAAAATTTGTTTGGAAAAAATTCAGGTAACAGTGTTTTCAGTGAACAGTGCAGCAGCATTACAAACCTGAAATTTCTTCTATCATTTCTTTCTCTCTCTCTTTTTTTTTTTTTTTTGCAGGGCAATGAGGGTTAAGTGACTTGCCCAGGGTCACACAGCTAGTAAGTGTCAAGTGTCTGAGGTCAGATTTGAACTCAGGTCCTCCTGAATCCAGGGCCTGTGCTTTATCCACTGTGCCACCTTGCTGCCTCCTGTGTAGTTGTTTTTGAGAGGGACTATCTGCTGTGGGTAAATCACAATACTAAGTGCACTGGCAATAACTAAACAGCAAGTGTGGTCTTTGACCTGAGAGGTTTCAAACCTCCTCATTATCTCTTGAAATGGGAATGTGTAAGTGAGATTGGGTTAAGTGATTATCAAAAATAGATAACTGTCCTCCACAAAAACAGTGTCTGAGGCCACATTTGAACTCATGTCCTCCTGAATCCAGGGCCAGTGCTTTATCCACTACAACACCTAGCTGCCCCCTCTTCTATAATTTCAAACCAGAAACATAAAAACCAAACATTGACAATTTTTCTACTAAACAGTTTTTAAAAGGTAGAGGAGTCAGTAACAGAAAATTTTAAAAAACAAACTAATCAAGTTCTGGAACAATAACGTCTTTCCATCTTTTACTACCCAGCAGACTCCCTTGGGTGAAATCTAAAACCACAATGTACAATACATTTTTAAGCTACTCTGGGACCACAACAAAACACTTATATGTAGTATTTGGCTTCTTTAACAAATGTCTATTACATAAATTCTGCCACTGAGGAACAAGCTATGTCATAAACAAATCAAATCAGAAAAACTTAAACAAGAAATTTGTTTACCTTTACCAGCATTTAACTTAATCAGAAGCCATTATTTACATATGCTAATAATAATTACTTTAATCCTCTGGGAAAAAAAAACTGGCTTTAAAGTTTTAAAGTCCATGTGACAGAATCATTGTACTTTCTTCAAAAACTGGTAGACATCAGATCAGACAACAGCTCAGACAAGTATTTAGTGCCTTAAGTAACTGCTGAACTTGCTCTTCAGACAACCCCATGCATATTGTGCCACACTCCCTGGAAGAGGGAAGTCCCAGTTTTTTCTGAGACAAGAAAAGGAAAAGAGACTCTTCATTACTGTATACAACAAAATATACTTTTCTAACCTTGAAATGCACTAGAAATGTGTTTGGTAAAATGCCGGTTTATAACTGACTAATGTCTTAACTATTTGAGAATGTCTTAAGAAATTAACATGAAAAACTTCACTACTATTTTTATCTGTCCCTGGCACAATTTTTTGTTTGTTTGTTTGTTTTGTTTTTGGCATCTCCCAATATTGTGTTTTGTCCACCTGACTGTAAGTATCACAAGGACAGCAGGGACCGTACTTTATAAGAGCTATATTCTACTTAATAAATGTGTGTTGAATGGACTGAATAGAGAATCAGAATCCTCACAGCTAAAATGGGGAAATCTTTCCTTTTCGCCAATGCTGGATCTCACTTTTTTTTTTTTATGACTTTCTTTTTCAGCACACCTCATTTTCCTGTATCCTTGTAACATCTATGCTAACCAATTTCTCATTACAATATACAATTATAACAACAATATGTGGAAAACATGTATGCTGATCAAAGGAACATGATAGGAATTTTTGAAGTATGTGGTATCTTTAAATAACTAAATTGTGTGTCTTATTCTCTACTGCATTGTAAACTTTATGAGAGCTCTGTATCTAAACTTTTTTATCTTCCTTAGAACATAGCAGATGCTCTGTATAAAACAAATGACTAATCTTTGTTAAATAGATGTTGAATATTGATCAAATTGGCTTTCATTAGTATTGATTTATGAAGATCTATATATTTTTTGGTTTGTTTTTGGTTTTTTTGCAGGGCAATGGGGGTTAAGTGACTTGCCCAGGGTCACACAGTTAGTAAGTGTCAAGTGTCTGAAACTGGATTTGAACTCAGGTTGTCCTGAATCCAAAGCCAGTGCTTTATCCACTGTGCCACCTAGCTGCCCCCAAGATCTATATTTTAAAAGCAGGACCTTTTCAAGCTTGTTAGCAGAGTCTTTTCTTACTTCCATAAGTAACATACCACCATCTCCTATAGAGTGATGGAAAGAAAAAATGATCCCTTTATCCCCTTCCTAATTTATCTTTTTTTTTTTTGGTAAGGCAATTGGGGTTAAGTGACTTGCCCAGGGTCACACAGCTAGTAAGTATCAAGTGTCTCAAGATAGATTTGAACTCAGGTCCTCCCGACTCCAGGGCCAGTACTTTATTCACTGCGCCACCTAGCTGTCCCCGTGTATAACATTCTACATCAATAAATGTAACCAATTCTTTTATAATAATTTTCAACAAAAGCTATAACGTAGGCTCCTGAAAGGTCCATTTTCCCACTTCTGTCTAGGCATTTTTTGTGCCTTCTCTTCCCATTTGCTATTTACTATTTACAGAAATCTCCAGTGCCTGGAGACAGCATGGGGTTTTAGAAATAGCTACATGGTATGAAGTACATGGAATGAGGAGGTAGGAACCTCAAAGACCTAGAAGTTTTGTGATCAAAGGCAAGACTTTCGACTGCCATTTATCTCAGGCAAGTTCCTAGTACTTCATTTTCTAAGTTAGAGAGTAGGTGACATCTTTCATTGTTGGAGAGAATTCCCCTGCTAGTTCCTTTCACTGATATGAAATACTTATATATGTCCAGAACATGGCATGGTGCCTTGCTCGTAGTAGGTGCTTAATTTGTTGTTGAATCAAAGTAGACACATTAAGCACCACAAAAAATATTTTTAGGATGGGTAAGATCATAGACCATTATGAAACTCTTGTGGTCCTGGGCTAAAAATCAAACTCCATTATGCATTTGCTTGGTAAATCCAAGAAAATCACAAATCTTTCTGGCCTCTGTTTCCCTATGTATAAAAGTATGATAATCTTGTTACATATTTTGTGAGAATTTTGTAAAATTTTGCCACAAACTAAGGGTACTGCACCCAAATTGTCATTTTTAGTATTCCTCTTAAATATTTCTCAATAAAATAGATAATCCTTAGAGAGTAAAACATGATATGGGAGAAAGAGCACTCAGTTGGGAGTGAACAGACTTTGATTTTAATTGTAACTCTGTCACTGTGTGACCTTAAGCAAATCATATTGTTTCTTAGAACATTAGTTAACTCATCTGAAAAACAGGAGAGCTAGACCAATATCATTTCATTCTGACTTTTTTTCTCATATACATACACAAAAAGAAACTGGTATAGTGGGGAAAAAGGCCACAGTGGAGCCAGAAAGATATGAGCTTAAGCATGCCTCTAACACATAGTGTTCTGGGCAGTTAAGTGTTGAGAAGGTGTTGACTTGCCAATGAAATCACAGATTCAGCAACTATTAGATAGATTAGAAAGATATATAGATATAAATTGTGACTGCATTCCAATTATCTGTTACTAAAAGTTTGCTCTAATCCAAAATTATTTCCTTTCCCAACTTTGCTGCTATTTATTATGTCTTTGGCATTTTCTTTTCCTTGTCATAGTCCATACCCCAAAATAAAATCAAAATAAGCCAAATATAGGGGGCAGCTAGGTGGCGCAGTGGATAAAGCACCGGCCCTGGATTCAGGAGTACCTGAGTTCAAATCCGGCCTCAGACACTTAACACTTACTAGCTGTGTGACCCTGGGCAAGTCACTTAACCCCCATTGCCCCACCAAAAAACAAAACAAACAAAAAAAAAAACAAAATAAGCCAAATATAAAACAGATCTCTATATAAATGGGTTGCAAGTGAGGATATACCACCATTATTAGTAGTCTACGGAGACTCAACTACTGTCATTCCTCCCTTCTAACAAAGTAATCTAGGAGTCCCTTATCTTCCTTAATAAGGCAGTGGTACTTAGAATTGTTATAAGGCAATCTTTGTACATTCAGCTCATTTATAATAACTCAGTAATAATAACTAACATTCCTATAGTAGGAACTATATAGGAATAGACCCAAGCCAGCTCAACTTGATGTAGGAGGTGAAAAAAGAATTAATAGAAAAACCTAAGACCCAAGCTCTAATTCAGATATGAGCTCTAAAAGGGATTCAGACTCCAGTTAATGGATAACTTACAAGTCAGGATGCTAAGTTCTCTTACTCACAGTAATCAATACCCGTAAGGGGAACAGAGGGAGCTAGGCCATGAAGGCCTAAGACTATAACAATGACAAAATTGATAGGCTATAGAAACTCAAACTAGGAATAAATGATAAATGAAGATGTTTTGAAACTAAGCATGGGAATCAGAAAGAGACATGCACAGAAAAGGCCAAATTTGTCCCCAGATTCACCTCATGACATGTAAACCCCCAAAACACACCTCCACTGAAAAAGGTACCCACCTTGGGGGTTGGCTTATGACCCAGGAACTCTATGCAAAATCATTTGAAGACTGTAAGCTTCTCTTCCCATTTGCTATTTACTATTATCTCTAAGACTTCTCCCGTTTTTTTCCCTATCTTTGATTATTAAGGAATGGCCAAGTAAAACTGTCTACTGCCATCTCCTCATGCTCAGTGATCCTATCACCCTCCCCCAATCCTATCCATCACCTAATCCAAGTGTACCCACCCCTTCCACTGCATCCTTTGACATTCATTTTGCTAAATAAAAGCAAAACTAAGAACTATGTTGGTAGAGAGGGTTTCCAAGTGAGTTCCCTTTATCACTGAAATCACAGGTTCGATTACTACCTCAATGACTACCCTCCCTTTTTTAAATGTAAGCTTCTTGAGGAGAGGGACTATTTTTGCTAGACAAAATTGTTTTTTGGTTTTCTTTGTATCCAAAGACAGTGCATAGTACTTAATAAATGCTTACTGATTAACCAAAGCAGTTAAACACAGTGCTTGTCCATGGAGCTATAAATGTGCTTACCAAATATTTGTCTCATTATGAATAGAAACATAGTATTTTATCTCAACCATATGTCTCCCCTGGTGTTTAGCACACACAGCAAGTATTTAATAAAGGTATACTAAATTTGATTGGTTTTGTCTTAAAAGATCACACTTGTCTCAGTCAATAAATTACAGTCAGTCTCTATTGCCTCCAGAATCAAATAACCTCTGTTTGGCTTTTAATGCTCTTCAAAACCTGTGACCTTTTTTCCTTTCTATGTCCTTATAGCACACCTTACTCTTTTCTTACATACTCTGGACTTCAGTGGCTTCTTTGCTGTTCCTCCCACAAGATATTCCATCTCCTTACTGAAACTTATTTTTTATTATGTTAATAACCCATTATTAAAATAAAGGCTTTTTATTTCCTCATTTAGGGCCCAGCCCAGGTAGAAGGTCAGTTCAGTTCAGTTGCTGAAATACAAGACATGGCTTATTGATGAGATGTCCCTAACCCTCAGGGAACATGCTCCTCCATCTTGGCCTGGACCCCACCCAACTAGGAGACCTTGCTTCTGTTTAGAGTGTAAATAGAATTCAGTCTAGGTGGGTTCTTGCCCTGAGGAAATGAGCTCCTCTCCTGGTAACCCTTCATTAGAAATTAGTAAGACCCCAGCTCATGAAGGAGAAAGCCAACTAGAGTGGGCTGGGTGAAGATGGATTGATTGCCCTGTTCAGATTTCTGGAGTAGCTGAGTTTCATGAATAGATAAATCATGGTCTCAGCAAGAAGAGCTGAAGAACTTTAGCCCAACTTCTCATTAAATATCTAGCAATCAGGATGATTTTCACTTGTCAGGGGCACCCCTTTTTTCTAAAAGTATATTGACTTCAGACTCTCCATGGTTTTGACTCCGGTTTTATGAGAGAAACCACTGACCATCAATTTATTGATTATTTAGCCTAATTAAGATATTATTACCCAGAAACTAGCATAATTAAGAAATTGGTTATTACCCAGAAATCCTCTGTCTTTCTCAGGTTTTTCATTCATCAAATGACTGAGCATTTGAACTGGCCATCCTCCAAGTCTGGAATTTTCTCCTTCCTCCTCTCTAACTCCTGACTTCCTTCAAGTCCCAGTTAAAATCTCATCTTTGACAACAAGCCTTTCTCAGTGCCCTTTGATGTGAGTGTCTTTTCCTCCATTCATTTCCAATTTATCCTGTCTATATCTTGCTTGCACAGAGTTGTTTGCACATTATCTCTCCCATTAGACAGTGAGTTCCTTGAGAGCAGACTTTTTTTTGCCTTTCTTCATTTCACCAATACTTTGTGCAGGGTCTAGCACATAGTAGAACTGTAATAAATATGTCTTGACTTAATTTGGTACAGATTAAACAGTGAAGACATACAAAATCTTAAAAATTCAAAATTAAAATCCATATTGATTACAGGATCATGTCCATGGGCAATTTGAAACTCATCACCAAATATTATAACAAGACAATCATTTAGAAGACTGTTGTACTTTCCTACCTGTTGATGACTCAATTGCATAATGTAAAATGTACAGAGATGGCTTTTACAGAGAAGGGAAAATTAGAATGAAAGCATATAATTTCAACACTATGATTTTTATGTTCTTGTATCACAGCTATCACAAATAGACTCTTTTCTTACCACTTATATTCACTTAGAACTTCTGTAGAGAATATATACTAAATTATTTAGTACTTGTTTATGTTTCTGTAAAAGTGTAGAACCTTATTTGGAGCTAATTCTCCCAAACTGCACTTACACTGTCTAGCAGCAGACTAGGACCCCAATAAAGTTGCTGACTACTTCTTTTCTCAGGGTCATAGAAACCTTAAGGAGCTGAGTTCTAGGACCATTCCAAGAGTGTGATTTCCATTAATTTCAGTCATCAAGACTTCAATTAGATTTTAGGAAAGGATATCTGCTAAGAAAGAACAGGCACTTTTCTTATGAAGAAGTCAAAACAATTTATTGTTGTATAAAAATGCCCTAAATCATTACTGATTAGAGAAATACAAATTAAAACAACCTTGAGATATCATTTTATACCTATCAGATTGGCTAAAATGATTGAAGGGGAAAGTGATAAATGTTGGAGGGGATGTGGAAAAATCGGAATATTAATTGGTAGAAATGTAAATTGATCTAACCATTTTGTAGAGGAATCTGAAATAAACTGTCTATACCCTTTGATTCAGCAATAATACTACTAGGTCTATTTCCAAAGATGATTAGGGAAAAAGGAAAAGAACCTATATGTTCTAAAACATATACAGTAGCTCTTTTTGTGGTGGAAAATAACTGGAAATTGCAGGTATACCCATCAACTGGGGAATGGCTGAACAAGTTTTGGTATATGATTGTGATGGAATACTATCATGCTATAAGAAATGATGAGCTCTTTGATTGTAGAAAAACATGCAAAGAGTTGCATGAAATAACAAAGAGCAAAATGAGCAAAACCAAGAGGATGTTGTATATGGTGATAGCAAAACTGTTCAACAAACAACTTGGAGCAACTACTGCCTATTATAAATACCCAAATTAACTACAAAGGACATGTGAAGGAAGACACTATCCACATCCAGAGAAAGAACTGATAAATATAAATATGCATACAATGATTTTACTTTTATATGCAAATATTTGTGTAGGGGAATTTACATGATAAATTTATTACATATTTTAAAATAATACCAAGTAGTACATAATAGATTTGCAGTTTAGTGTGTAATCTTTTTATCTATTATTCTACTATGTTATAGAACTACTTCTTTTATTTCATATATTAAAAATGACTGTGAAACACGGGAAACTGGGCACAGGACTGCCCACCATGGAATGCCCATATCAAAGAAGGCACTGTATTCCATAAGTAAAGCACAACTGTAGAAGCACAAAGAAGGTATAAGCTGCACAAATCCAGAGCCACTTGAATCCTAAATGTCCTAACATACCACTTGTGCCCGATCTGTGGTAGTAGCTTCCAAATTAATATTAGACTGCTTAGCCACAGCTTAAATACACTGTACCTTGACTCCAACACTATGAAGTCATTGGTGGTCTTCAAAAATGAAGAACTAACAACAACTAGGTGCCAGGCACTGGGATAAGAACTTTACAAATATTTCATTTGATCCTCACAATAACCCTAGAAGTTAGCTGCTGTTATTATCCCATTTTTATAGTTGTGGAAACTAAGGCAAACAGACTTTAAGTGATTTTCATAGTCATACAATTCCTAAGTGTTTGAAGCCAGATTTGTACTCAATTGTTCCTGACTCCAAGCGCAGCACTCTATCCACTGTACTACCAATTGCCTCTGCTTGGTCACTTCGAGATACCTCTGGGCACTGCTACCTTTTCCAGTGGACTGTTACTAACTCTGGCCAATGGTGGGAATTCTGATGGAATTTATTATCTTTCAAACTCCCCTGATCTTTTGGGGGAAGTGAGGAAAAAGAAACTCTCCTTACCTACTCCTTCCCCCACAAGTCATTTTTTCCCAGAGGCTCAACTGAAGTGCCTTCATCATTAAACTGGTCTGCTGCTAGCAATTCTGAAATGGCTGGATGTTTTATATGAAGTCCCAGAAAGGTGTATGTGATTCTTTCAAACAATTACAATATATTTCCTATGTGGTATCACCTGTTTTTATTCAATGGTCAAAATATTTCATTCCTCTCAAATTTATTAAGGTCTTTTTATATTTAGTTTACATTTTTAATGAATTTATTCAATCCAGCTCTCTAGGCCTTATAATGAGTGGAGGTAGAAATCTTAACCTTCACCCATAGGAAAGCACTTAGTATTTTTCATGTACATATTTTCAGTATCCTCTGTTTGATTTTACATTTCTAAGGGCAAGGATCTTTTCTTCTTATATGTCTGTTATCTTCTTACAACAAAAACAGAGTGTGTACCATGTTATTGAACTGATTAATTGATTTTAAATTGTGGGCAGGTTGGATTTGGGGTACGTATGTAATGAAAGCAAAACTAGAATTACCTCTTTATCTCTGATTAAAGCCCTTATCTCTTGCTCGTATATTTTTTAAATGTATCTGCTATCTATTTCTGTATATAATTCCTCTGCAAAGAAGGTGTGAGAGGACCAGTATCCATAAGAATTCCCCCTCTTCAGGAACAGAGATACAACAGGATTAGTTTTTCCTAAAATGTAACAAAGCTATCCCCAGTACTTGGTTGGCCCCTACCTCCCTTGACACAGGTTTCCAGTTACTTTAGGGAATAAAATGTCCCATTGGGATGAATTTGGAGACTCTCCACTTTGATGGATATTTGAGTCACCTGCTGATCAAATGTTTCCATATGGAGACAAGAGGGAGCCATGTCTATAGAAGCTAAGTGCCACAGTATATTTATTACATATTCTTGCTATGTTGGGGCAAAATAAAACTTTTGTTAACTGTTCGGTGACTTGTGATTGCCTTATTTCATCCCCAAATGAAAACCTGGATATAATACTGGCATTAGGCCCCACCTTGACATCTGATATAAGCAGTGACTAGGATAAAATGATATGGCCTTTTGGCTACATCATGGTTGAGTTGTGATCAAACGGCCAATAGTAGAAAGTAGTATCAGGTCTCAAGGACCCTTTGTTTCACATATAAGGAGTCTGATCAATGAAGCAAGGATCAGGTTTCCATTCACATGGAGTTAGTTGCTCAGTAAGTGCTGGACAAGAGTGCCCAAGAGTGTAAAGAAAGCACCAAATCCAGCATTCATTTCCTGGTAGTAGCCATGCTGCAGAAGTTAAACCACAAGCTTGAGACTGCAAGTGAACTGGCCCAGCATATTCTGGAATTAGAACCAGATCTTAGCATCTAGGGATCATCTGATGAATGCCTTAGAGCATCCAACAGAACTGTGTGGTCATGCAAGTGAAATGATTTCTCTAGAGAAGGGCAGGGACTGTCAGGCTGTATCTTTTACCCAGAGGATATATTTCTGTTATATCCTAGTGAGATGAGAACCATGACACAAGAGCAAAAGTGAGGACATGGGGAACTTCCAATCATGAGGAGCCCTAAAATTTTGTCTTATTACTGTTCCTGGAAGAAAGATAATTCTTTCCCCCAAGGGAGCAGGGGTGGGGGGAGGGGTGGGCAAGTATTCTACAGCAAGGAACTGGGTAAGTTGCAGGAGAAGTTCAGACAAACCTGATGAGTCAATGAAGCAATGGCTCCTTGAGGAGTTGAGCCAATGCTGAGAGGCTCTCTACAGAGGAGTTCCACAGGCTCGGGAAGCTATGTGAAGATTTACTGCTATAGAGTTAGCTAAATTTATTAGAGCTGCCAGAGGGGAACTGCCCCTTGTCTTTTTTTAAGGGAGTTCCAATGAGTTATTTGGACCACAAATCATAAATATGAATTCCTATCACAGCCAGTTCCCCATGAGAATTTGCAAGGGAGGAAATTCCTAAAGGAAATAAGTTTGACAGATTGGATTTATGTGCCCCCACGTGGCATACCAAGCCCAAAGACCAACTTGTGTCGGAAGCAATTAGATCCCTCTTTCTGGACGGAGCTCCACTACCAGAATGGCTTCTGACTTTAGTTATAGGTCTCCCCCTGCCATACAACTCTATAGGTGTGGGCTAATTGATAAAAATCTGTGCTGGAGCTCAGGACCATTGTGACATGGGCAATTACTACTCTCAGTGAAAAGAGGCATTTAGAGAATGGGGGTGTGCCATAGAGAAGGTATAGGGGGAACTCTGGGTGTAGTTCCTGAAATATGAGGACAATTTCTTTTTTGTTTGTTTTGTTTTGTTTTTTCTTTGTTTTTGTTTGTTGTTGGGTTTTTGTGGGGTTTTTTTGGTGAGGCAATTGGGGTTAAGTGACTTGCCCAGGGTCACTCACACAGCTAGTAGTTGTTAAGTGTCTGAGGCTGGATTTGATCTCAGGTACTCCTGAATCCAGGGCCAATGCTCTATCTACTGTGCCACCTAGCTGCCCCCGGATGATTTCTTTCTAAAGTAATTGCTGGCCAGTGTATGGGGTGCTAGTAAAATTGTAAAGGAAAAATCTGTATTAGTACAGAAGGGCTCCTATCTCTTCACAAATAGACTGAGACTATCTCAGAGATTTAGAGTTCCTCTAAATACTAGAATCCTGCTTCCTCTATTAGGCCTATTAGACTTGGCTTCTGAGTAACACCATTTTGCCTGGTTTAAGAATGCTATACTCTGGGGCACTGGGATAGAGCACTGGGCATGTACTCAGGAAGACTTGAGTTCAAATCTGGCCTTAAATCTGCCTCACTTACTAGCCGTATGTAATCCTGGGCAAGACACAAACTTCTGTTTGCCTCAATTTCTTCAATTTCTTAAAGTGAGGAAAATAGAAACTACCTCCCAGTGTTGTTGTGAGGTTCAAATAAGATAATATTTGCAAAGCACTTAGCACACTGCTAATAGAACTTTGGCACATGGATTAATGGAACAAGGCTATACAAATGCTAGCTATTATTATTACTATTTTCATTACTGTTGTTCCTTTTACACTATTGTAATCATTTCATTTTGCATATTGTTTTCTGGTTCTGCTTACTTAACTTTCTATTAGTTTACATGTCTTCATAGGTTTCCAAGTATGCTTCATATTCATAGTTTTTTAAAGGAAAGTACATTCATGTACCAGAATTTGTTTAGCTATTTCCCAATTGATGGACAACTGCTTCCAATTTTTTGCTACTACAAAAAAGTATTGCTATGAACACTTTGGTGTATTTTGGACCTTTCTCTGACTTTCTTGGCAAATTATCTGGCTGATAAATAAATCTGTGTGAAAAGAGTATGGAATTTTTTGTCACTTTCTTCACATAATTTCAAATTACTTTCTAGAATATATGGATACATATACATAGCTCCAACAATGATATATGTCTACAACCTCTATAATACTTGTTATTCTCATTTTATGTCCATTTTTGCCACTTTTTTAGGTATGACAAAAATCTCAGTCATTTTGATTTACATTTCCATTATTTTAAGTGACTTGGGGCAATCTTCTCTCCCTTTAATCTCTTTCATAATTTTCATTTTTCTGATCCTTCTTCTAAAATTGTCATTGAAGTGACTACCAACCAAGATGTCTGCTATCTCAAACAAAAACCTGAATTGTATATCAATCCAAAGAATGATAAAGAAATTCAATAAGAAAGTATAATGAGTGACTTCTACCTCAAAACTGCACAAAAAGTCAGCCTGAAAACCAACAGGAAAGGGGTCTCCAAAAAGAGACCAGCACCAGTGTAGGCAAACAAACTTCTCATGCCTCACAACATAATCAGGTGAGCTAGAAACAAGTATTGACAAGTACTGAGTTTAGTGTTGTAAAGCAGTAGAACAGAAGACTGCAAAGTAAAACTCCCAAAAGGGTCAGAAAGCCCATTGGTGACCAGAAAACTGATAGGGTAGTGATGTTGCAAGTCACTGTATCGCTGAGTCATTCACAGTTCTTTATCAAACAGTACTGCTGTCTGTGCACAATGTTCTCTTGGTTCTGCTCACTTCACTTCACTATACATTCGTTCATACAAGTCTTTCTAAGGCCTTTCTGAAGTATCCTACTTGTCATTTCTTTTTTTTTTTCTTTTTTCTCCTTCCTTCCTTCCTTTTTTTCTTTCTTGTGGAGCAATGAGTGTTAAGTGACTTACCCAGGGTCACACAGCTAGTAAGTGTCAAGTGTCTGAGGCCAGATTTGAACTCAGGTCCTCCTGAATCCAGGGTCAGTGCTTTATCCACTGTGCCACCTAGCTGCCCCCTACTTGTCATTTCTTATAGCACAATAATATTCCATCACCATCATATACCACAGTTTGTTTAAACATTCCCCCGTTGATGGGCATTCCTTTGATTTCCACTTCTTAGCCACCACAAAAAGAGCTGCTATAAATATTTTTGTACAAATACATATTTTTCTCTTTTGGGGGATGTCTTTGGGATATAAACCTAGCAGTGGTATTTCTGGATCCAAGGGTATGCACAGTTCTATAGCCCTTTGGGCATAATTCCAAATTACTCTCCAGAATGGATGCATCTTTTCACAACTCTATCAACAATAGATTAGCATCCCAGATTTCCCACATCCCCTCCAACATGCAAAATTTTCTGTTTTTGTTATATTTGCCACTGATAGATGTGAAATGATACCTCAGAGTTGTTCATTTGCATCTCAGATACCAATTCTAAGAGAAAATAGGGGGCAGCTAGGTGGCGCAGTAGATAGAGCACCGACCCTGGATTCAGGAGTATCTGAGTTCAAATCTGGCCTCAGACACTTAACACTTACTAGCTGTGTGACCCTGGGCAAGTCACTTAACCCCAACTGCCTCACCAAAAAAAGAAAAAAGAAAAAAGAAAAAAGAAAAAAAAAGAATAGAAGAAAATAGGTGGTTGATTGATTGAATGAACTAATTAATTCTTTTGAAGGAACAGTAGTGGTTTTATGAGTTATCGGCTCCTAAAGTACAAGAAACTACCTACAGCTAAGGAAAATTCTGCTAAAAAGAGCAGAAACAATGTAGATGACCATAAGAGACGACATAGTGCAGTAGATAGAGTACTTGAATCAGAAAGAACAGAGTTCAAATCTCCAAAAGTACCTAAACACAATAACTTAGGTAAGTTACTTGAATTTCTATGACTTGGTTTCATCATCTGTAAAAGAAGGTTGAACTTAATGGATTCTAAAGGTCCCTTTAAATCTCTGGTATTAAAATCCTAAAATGAAGCCTTAGGGTTGTCATATGTAGATAGTTGGACAGAATTTTTATTTCAGGTAATTAGTTTTCATTCTCCTAGATCACAGGAATTGCAAGGCACTGTTCTCCTTGTTGGTTTCTTGTATCTCTTTTATCATTTATCCTAGTCTGCTTTTTAAGGTATTATTTTCTTGAGGGTTGTTGTTGTTGCTGTTTTTTGGTCTCCTTTACCAAGTTGTTCACTCATTTTTCATTATTTTCTTGTATCACTCTCATTTCTCTTCCTAGTTTTTCCTTTACCTCTCTTACTTGATTTTCTAAATCCTTTTTGAGACCAATTTATATTTTTCTTAGAGGCTTTGGATGTAGGAGTTTTTACTCTGTTTTCTTCTTCTGAAGGTGTATATTTATATTCCTTGTCACCATAGTAACTTTCTATGGTCAGAATTTTTTTCTGTTCTTTGATCATTTTCCCAGCCTATTTCTTGACTTTTAACTCTTTGTTAAAGTAAGGCTCTGCTTCTGGAGTGGAAGGGGAACTGTCCCAAGCTTCAGGGGTTTTGTGCAGCTATTTTCAGAGATGCTTCTATAAGTTTTCAGTTCTTCCAAGGTGGTATGATCTAAGGAGAGGTGTGTTTACTACTCTCCTGGACTGTGTTCTGGTCTGTGAGAAACCACAAGCACTCTTTTCTGCCATGGAACTGTGACAAGGGTCCCCAGCTCCACTGTGGCTACAAGTTCCGGTGTGCTACTGTACCTCTTTGCTCTGGGATTGCCAACCAGGACTGTGACCTAGATCCAAGTATGGGCAAAGCAATAGAGTCTTGCCTTAGTGCTAGCAAAGAAATCCTATAATACCTTTCTGACCAGTTGTTTGATCCCCTTACTATCTGTGGGCTGAGAATTCCAAAAGCAGTTACGGCTGTTGCTGATTCAGTGGCTCCAAAGGCCTACTCCTTGTTTCCTGGGGCCCAGTCTGTGCTGGCACAATCTGTACTGGACTGTGCTCCACTCTTATCCAGGTGCAAAAGAGCTTTCCTGCAGACCTTCTAAGTTGTTTTTGGCTGGAAAGTTATTCCCTACCCTACCCCCATCCTTTTGTGGGTTCTGGTGCTCCAAGAATTGTTTTATGGCATTATTTAAAGGTAATTGGGGGGCAGCTAGGTGGCGCAGTGGATAGAGCACCGGCCCTGGATTCAGGAGGACCCAAGTTCAAATCTGACCTGACACTTGACACTTACTAGCTGTGTGACCCTGGGCAAGTCACTTAACCCCAATTGCCTCACCAAAAAAAAAAAAAAAAAAAGGTATAAAGGTAATTGGGGGGAATTGGGGAAGAGTTCCATCCAGTTGCTGCCTTTTCTCTGCCACCTTGGCTCTGTTCACTGGCCAGAGTCTTGAAGGGAAAGGGAAATTTGAACTGGTAAAAAAGGGGGCGTAGGTATGAGGGAGAGAATACTTTTTACCTTTTTATTTTAATTTAATTTAATTTTTTGAGAATACCAACTACTAAGAAGAGTACTATAATACTTAGAATGCAATGGCTGAAGCTAAGGAACCCTACCAAGGTAGATCTGCCATGGTATCGAGTAGTCTAAAAAACAAGAGTGGTTTAGGCTTTCAAGGCTTATGCCTCTTATGTTATGCCATCAAAATCTGATCTGGTAAAATAGAAACTATCCAGGATTAAATCTTGAAATAACAGCACTAACCATGAAAAGCCTAGTCTGGAATAATTATAAGAGTATTACAGAGTTCCAATGGCAGACTGACTAATTTGAAAGTATCTGGCAGCGTAGTTTTCTATAATAGATGATATATTTCCAGATATATTGAAAATTATAGAAGACTGGGAGAGATCTGGGATGTAGTCTTACTTCTGCCCATGACCAGCTGGAAAGCCTTAAACTAGGCTCTTAACTATTCTATGTCTCAGTTAATAGCTGACATTTGTATAGAAATGTAAAGTTTGCAAAGTACTTTATGTTAATTACCTCATTGGATACTCACAATATACCTATAAGGTATTATTATTACCATCTTTCACATGTGACGGAATAGAAACTGAGAGAGGTAAGTTGACTGCCCAATGGTCACACGGCTAGTAAATGTCAGGGGCAAAATTCAAGCCATATCATTTTGACTCCAAGATTAGAGCTCTCTCTCTCTGAGACATTAAAATGGTGGTTTAGATGATTTTCTTCCACCTAAATTTCTATGACAATGAAGCACAGGCTCTAGGCTCACTTTCTTAAATCCTAGAGGATGGTTAGCTACTTCTTCCCTCAGTGTTTTACAGGTAAAACTGAAGGGTTGAGGCTATCTTTCTTAAGGTATGAGTTCCCACTAGTATACTTTTCCACTGACTAAAAATGGACACAAATTAGCCAGCCAGACAAATTACTTTTAGAAATAAGCATTTACTAAGGTGGTAGAATCAGAATAATTTGCATAAAACATTCCTTCCAAGTTTTAGACATACTATATCACAAGAATACACAGAGTTTAGAGAAAAGTGGGCTCAAGTTTAGAATGTGCATGGCAGAGAGGTAAATTATAGCTTCTGGTCTCTGGAGGGCCATTTGTGGGAGCCTTATGAAGAATCTCTTAAGTACAGTGTAATTTTCTGTTAGGCTCACCATAGAGTCTTGAAGTTGCCTTCCTTTAGTGTATCTGGTTTATTTCCAGCTCTCATTTCAGGCACTGCTGTTCTGGAGACATTGCTAGGAGGTGAAAGCATCAGAACAGGGGAGCTTAACCTCTTTTTTGACATACAATTTTTTTGGCAGCCTGGTAAAGCTTTTCAACCTTTATTTGGAATAATATTTTTAAATGCAAAAAATAGAATACAAAGGAAACCAATTATATTGAAATATAGTTGAAATCTTCTTATAAAGCAAGTTCACAGACTCCAAATTAGGAACCCCCTTATCTAAACTGATAAAATTGATTAAATTATCAATGCCCAGCCTTAACAAAAAATAACTAGATATGGAAAACAAACCAGTGAGGTTAAATGTATGTATGTAAATGAAACCACAATCCTTTCTCATCCAACTTTCTAATTTCATTAAACCAAGTCTACCCCCAAAGAGGTAAAAAAGATATAAGCAATTGTGAAAAAAATGAAGCTATCACTTAGTGATAGTAACTGTATGGAAAGCTAATAATGCAACACAAAAGTTAAACATCTTGCTTCATGGTTTGAGCTCTTTGAAACATTTCTAAGAATATATAAAATATACGCGACATATACCAAAATATTCCCTATGATACCTTCTAGGGTTAGCAAAAAACTGGAAAAGAGATGAACTGGGACACTTTCATATAACATAATATTAATGTGTGGTAAAGAGAACAAATATGATGAATCCAGAAAAAATGGAAAGATTTGTGAGATGATACAAAAATGATAAGCAAACCCATTAGAATATAAACGACTACCATAAAGTAAATGAAAAAAAAAGGTAAAGAAAAAGGAAGTCAAACTCTGAACAATTGTAATAAACTATCTTGGTCCCAGATAATGCAACATTATTTCCCTCTTTTTAGCAGATGTCAAAGATTATAAGGGCATAATGTTGCCTACACTGTCATTCAACTGGTTATTTTTGTTTAAATGTTTCTTTTCCTTTGTTGTTACAAGGGAAAGGTTCAATTCTAGAGATGGGGTCAAGATACCTAGAAATGAATGTAATGAAGGAAAAAAAAACATACAAATTAACAAAACTTTTATTTTTTCTTAAAAAGTAGCTAAATGTGCTCATATGCCTCCAAAACAGTGGGAATTCAGAAAGAAAAAGAGCCAATGGGAATGGAAGATTGCCACAGTGGAGCAGTATGTTCCTTAATAACAAATAACTCATATTTCTGTAGCACTTTAAAGCTTACAAAATGCTTTCCTCATAACAATCCTGAGGTAGTATATTATTTTTTTTAACAAATGAGGAAACTGAGGCTCAGAGAAATTAAGTGATTTATCCAAGTTTTTTTTAACTAGTTAAGTGCCAGGCATAGGACGACTTTTTTTTTAAGTTACTTTTTTGGCGGGGGTGGGGCAATGAGGGTTAAGTGACTTGCCCAGGGTCACACAGCTAGTAAGTGCACAGGACTTAAGATATCTAACCCAAGGATCTTATTCATTGAGATACTGACATTACCCCATTTAAGAAATCACTGTAATTTTTAAAAGATCATACAATTCATCAGTTCTGACAGCTGAATAAATCACACATGATAATATAAATTAATTTTACTAGTACTCAAAGATTTACAAAACACTTTATAACTCTGAGATAGGCAGCATATTATTAGCTATATTTTATAGATAAAGGAGTATATACATTTCCCCAAATTCAGTTAGTCATCTAACCCAGGGCTTCTTAAACTTTTTCCACTCCTGACCCCTTTTTGCCTGAGGAATTTTTAGGAAACCCTGGGTATTTAGGTACATAAAATAGGTATACATGACTTTTTACTGTTGCCAAATTTTCCATCACCCCCCACATTCTTATGCAACCCCACATGGGGACACAACCCAGTTTAAGAAGGTTTGTTCTAACTCTTCTCTCTTTACTGTAAAGTGACTACCATTGTCACCATTACTCAAACACCACAATACAATTACATTGGTCCACTTGCTGTTTTACACACACACACACACACACACACACACACACACACACACACCCCTTCTCTCTCTCTCTCTCAACTGGTTGTCCTCATGGCTGGAATGCTCTCCCTCTTCAGTCACATTTCCTAGTTTCCCTGGCTTCAAGATCAGGTCAAATTCCACCTTCTGCAGGAAGCTTTTCCCAGTTTTCCCCGACTGCTAGTGCCTTAGCAGTGGACAGAACTCTAGGTCTGGAGTCAGGAAAACCTGAGTTCAAATATCAGACATGTGTCTGAGCTGATTGAGCCTGAACAAGTCATTTAACTTCTGTTTCCTCAGTTTTTTCAACTGTAAATTGGGGGTAATGATAGCACTTACCAGAATTGTTGTAAGGATTAAATGAGATATATCTAAAGTGCTTAACACAAAACCTGAAACATAGTAGGTGCTTTATAAATGCCTATTCCCTTTGCTTCCTTTCCCCTTATGAGATTACTTCCCATGTATTTAGAATATATTTTGTATGGTATCCAGGATTATTTTTGCTTTACCTTGCATATCCCCACAACTTAGCACAATGCCTGACATTAAGCACTTTAATAAGCACTTGATAAATGCTTAACTAATTACAGTTTTCACATAGTTCTTGCAATGTCTTGTACATTTAAAAGACTATTCAAAGTTATATTTAGATATTAAGTTTGATTACACAGAATGTCATTGCCACATGGAATCAAGCTATTTCAAAAGCTATAGCAAAACAGGATTGTGAGAAAAGGCAAAGGAAGGAAAGCTTAAACATTTTCCTTTTTAAATGACATGAAAAATGCAAGCAGAATCTAAAACCAGCAACTTGCAAATATATGAGCATGAGCAACAACACTGTCAGCAGGTTTGCCTCCCACATTCATACTCCTAGTATTCTGTCAGCTCTGAAAATACATTTGTAAATTGACCTCAACTTCTAAAAATGAAGATTACCGACTTTAATCCCCTAAAGCAAGTAACACCACTAAAAGGTAGTCTATAAATTTGGTCCACACCTTTCTTACTTTAGAACATATCCAGAAATGGGGGGGAACATAATAAAAGTTAATCTCTTACGAGCTCTGAAGCCTAGTTGACTAAATGCATCAGGCTCAAGTCATGTTGGAAAGCATTCCAAAATAATGTGTCAAAGGAAAAAAGCAGAAAGAATTGACTGTTTATGCTGAACAACTGCTGGGTTTATTTGAGACTCTTAAGGACTTGAATCACAGACAATATTTTTATAATTAACTTAGAACTTGAATTACTAAAGATTAATTGTAAATATTCATATTAAATTATTTAGTAAGAACAATAAAACTTGTCAGATAAAATGTATTCTGATTGGATTACTGAGGGATAGTACTGGGGATACATTTTCATTCAACTAATACTGAACAATCAACCAATAAGCTTTTATTAAGTACCTTCGGTATGCCAGGCATCATGCTAGGTGTTGGAGATAAATTTAAAGAATAAAACAATTCTTACTCTGAGGAAACAAACTCAAACACAGAAACAAGTACATATATAAATATATACCAAATAATTTTTTTTTAATTTCTTTTTTTTTTTTGTGAGGCAATGGGGGTTAAGTGACTTGCCCAGGGTCACACAGCTAGTAAGTGTCCAAGTGTCTGAGACAGGATTTGAACTCAGGTACTCCTGACTCCAGGGCCGGTGCTCTATCCACTGCGCCACCTAGCTGCCCCAATAATTTTTTTTTTAAAAGACATGATCACAGTTAAATCATTTTAGAATTGGAAAGAACCTTGAGATCATCTTACTGGCCCCCATCCCCAACCATCAAACCCTTATTTTTCAGACAAGGAAACTGAGGTTCAGAGAGCAACTCTTCATTATAGGGCATAAAGGTTCAATTTATCTTATATTTATATTATTGGAGGAAGCTGTATATATGGCAGTACACTTTTTTTGGCAGGGCAATGAGGGTTAAGTGACTTGCCCAAGGTCACACAGCTAGTAACTGTCAAGTGTCTGAGGCCAAATTTGAACTCAGGACCTCCTGAATCCAGGGCCCGTGCTTTATCCACTGAGCCATCTAGGCTGCCCCCTGAGGTACGATTTGAACTTAGGTCCTCCTGAATCCAGGGCCAGTGCTCTATCCACTGCACCACCTAGCTGCCCCCATTGTCTTCTTCTGATAAGATAATATTAACTTTTATAGACTATATCAATGAAATGTTAATTGTCAAAATAAGTATTAATGGACCCAATCACCTTATTAAAATTGGGATGCATACATACTGTGCCATTGTGCAGTCTTGTCCCTCACTAGCAACCTCCACAATGGTTCCAGAAACTATAAGAGGAAGTGCAGGAAGGGCCACTATACCACTGAAGCTACTCCAACCTCCCCTCAAATTAAATGCAAAGGTTAAACAAAATTTTGAGTTTACAGTTGATGAATATCAACTATTTTCAACATCTTAGCTTTATTACTTAGTGAGACTCAAGATTAAAATCAGCAACATATTAAGAGACTCACAAGAAGATATATAATCAAGAGTCACTGCCCATATAATTAACTGTGATGACTATATGACCTGAAAACCCATTTTAAAAATGAAATTACTAATCCTATAATGGTCTTTAAGATCACTCAGTAACGAGTAAGAGGGAAAAAACCAAAAACCCTAACATCAATATTTGGAGGGCTTAGAGACTACAAATTAATTAGACATAATTACGTCACAAATAGCCACTTCCCAGTTCCACTGTATCCTCTCTCAGAATCTAGAGGACACCTCCATATTAAAATCACACCCTGTCCTCACCGGCTTTTCAACACTTAGAAGACAAAGAATAGAAAATATGAGTAGTCACATGTTTGAGAATACTCTGAATTTATAGTTTATCTTGGCTTTCCCATTGAGTAGTAAATGAAAAACTTTAATTATTTTTTAGAGGGCACTGAGGTGCAATGACAAAGAAGTAGGTTTTCTCTGATGATCCAATTCTTATTTATTTCAAAGGGGTATCCTAAAGGGAGCTCTAACCTTTAATGGTACCATAACACCTTATTTTGTTTTGCCTGTACAAAAAAACCTTCAAATAACTCTATGTAGATTACCATGCTGCCTTTAATGGATTTTTTTTCTTCAAAATCTATGAAATAATAAATGCCAAGAATGAACAGCTAGAAGTTCTGTCCCAAGATCTGTTTTTGGAAGCATGCAAGCATTTTATTAGATTCCTGACAAATTTTGAGATTTGTTTTAAAAATTCACAAAATGGAGGCTTATTTGTACATGGGTTCTTCTGTAATCACTGGCCTAATGACAGGAGTTCACAAGATGACAGAAGACCAATACAATTAGGGAGACTAAGGTTGCAATAAGCAAACAGTTCCTTTACCACCTTCCCTATACTATCCACATAAAAATGGCAGACTCAGTAAGACACAGATGCCCTTGGAACTATGTTTAAAGGAAAGAAACAATGTAGAGGCAAGAAATATACACTTTCCGTGGAGCATTTTAAAAATATGCATTATTATTATCATCATTCTATTTCAAGGGCATCTTTTTGTGGGAAAAGATACAATGCTGCTTTACGAGGGGCATAAAAGCCCCTTGTTAAATCCACCAACAGCCTTAACAGCACAGAAAAATGTTAGTCATCCATTTGTTAAACCCAAATCTCCTACTGCCTCCTACAATATAAAACACATTTTAAAGGGCTGTTGAGACATAAAAACAAAAGAAGCCCTTGAAATAGAAACAAATCTTCCTAATTTTCCTCTTCCTTTATCTGAAAGCCTTTCTGGTTGCCGTTACAGCACTGTCACATTGTTTCCACATGCTCAGACCTCTGAAACTTGTGCAAAAGCATTGCAAAATAAAACTGCATAAATAGCACATTTCAAAATAGAAGCTAAAACCAAAAAAATCAGTCAAGCAAGAGAGAAAAGCCTGTGGATTCTTAATATACCATTTCTATTTAATGAAACCTTTTATAAAGTATAAAAAACAGTTAAGCTCCTTCAAAGAAAATTATCTTAACTGAAACTGGGCAACAATGCTTGTCTTGACTTAGTCAGACATTTTCTAAGGGTTGAAAAACAACCAATAATCAAAACTAAATCTAATGCACAGTATAGATATAAACATAAACATTCAAACATTTTCTATCCCCTTAAAATTAACAATAAAGAGGAATCTTCCCGTCCCCTAAGCTTGTTGACTTAAAGCATTGCTAGAACAGTGTCTATCCAACAATATAGTAAAAATCTAGATATGTTATGCCTCTGCTACTTGCCTTATAAAAGCTGCATTTACTCCTCTTGGTTGGGAATCACAAAGAAATGAGGTAAAAATCCGTTCATTTGTTCTTCCAGTGAGCCAAAATGAACCTTTCATTAACACACACCATTGCAGATAATTTCACACAGCACACTATACCCTGCTTTTCCCAGTTCCCAACACAGCAAGGATAATCACATTCCAGTGGGGAGTGAACAGATGGTGGATTCCATGGTAACCAGCCCTCCTGAGGCTATTGGTAGAATTGTGTGACTACTGCTTATTGGGTAACAATGGCTCTTTGTACTTCAGTCCTGTAAATCCTTAAACACAGGCACATATAGCCAGGCACTCATAAGAACTATGCTTGCCTAGCAGGTGTTTTACCATTTAAACAGGGCAATGCAGCACAACCAAAACCTTTTCAGTGGTACAAACTCCTCTAGTACAAAGTCCTAGTATTTCAAATAGAATGGCACAGTGCTCACTGAGGCAGATCACAAAAAATGAACTTGACAGATAAAAAATAAATCACCTCTCTTTTTAAAAAATTTCTGCATAAACATAATTATGTGTTAATCCTAACAGTCACTTTAAATGATTTCATATATCTAAACTGTCATGGAGTCACTGTCCAACAACCAACCAGCAAAAATATTGTATTTATCAATTATGGCAGGTTTTTGGAACTTTTTAAACTTTCTTTCGATTTAATGACAATAATTCTTTTCATTACATCCTCTTTTGGGGGCTTTATGAAAGAACACTGGTCAAGATGACCTTTCTAGGCCTCAGTTTTCTCATCTGTAAAATGAGAAGGCTGATCTCTAGATGTAGATAAATCAGATACTTTCTAGCTTTAAACCTATGATCCTGTGTTAATATAGGATAAAAAGATATGATTGTGCTGTGATTTGAAATAATTAAGTGATCAACTCACATTGATGAAATTACAGATTCCCGGGTATATTGAATCAGAAACCCAAACCATAAATATTAAAGAACAGAATTTTGTTTCCAAAATTAAAGTTTTAAAATCAAGTTAAACCCATTTTTGCTAAATAGGTTATGAAGAAAACATTTACATATTCATATTTTAACTACATTTATTAACTTTTCTTGGGCTAATGAGACTTGGAAACTTCATCTTTGTGACTTTCTAAGTAGGTCTTCTGCTGTGTTTAATCTATTTTTTAATCAATGAAAGTTAAATGCTGATTCAGCAGTGGAACAACTGCTTTGTCTAAGGATGAATGTGTGTTGTTGTACATTGACCCAGGAGCCAGAAAATCTTTTAGAATGGTAAAATGGCTTAAAGTGAGATACACCAGAGAACCACCAATTACAAGTGAGACTGAGTCATACCAATTAGGAATATTAATTAGTAAATACTAAGGTATTCAGTTTTTCAAATTAGGAAGAAAGAAAAATCACTGGGTAGAACTATAAATTAATGAAGCTTCAAATACATGACAAATGGAATCAGATTAATTTCTCAAGAAGGCTAATTAACATTTCATCAAGACCCTTATTCTGGTCCAGATAGAATTTTCCATGTTCTGATATTAGTTCTAACTTGGCACCTACTTACAGCAATAATACTGGAAGTTATAAAAGGGATGGTAGTTTAAAAGTACTAGTTAGAACTTATATACCACAAAAATCTCACGAAATATTGTTGGTGGGAAAATAACTAAGGCCTGATATTTTATCATCTGCTGAGAGTTCTCTAGTGGTATAACTTAGATATTTGTCCTTGGCCGTGTTATGTGTAGCATTTTTGTTGATCATTACAGACAAAAGTATAAACAGATTGCTCATGACATTAGTAACCAACAAATGCTGGGAAAGTAGCTACTAACACATTAGATAATACAATTGGGATACAAAAAAGATCCTGACAAGCTAGAATAGGTCACAATAAGATGAGGTTTTAAAATTTTTTTAAGATGAAGTTTAATAAGAATAAATGCAAAGTTCTACGCTTGAATTAAAAAAAAAAACAACTACCACAGCAGAGTGTGGGGAGATGACTTTGAAAGAAGGTCAAAGGTTTTAAATTTTCAAGAAGAGGAACTGATAAGTTTTGTATTACCCCATTGAGTAGGTACAATTGTCTACATACACTATTTGAATAGATGTTTCTTCTGATATGGCTGCATCTGTGACATTCAGTAAGCTGGTCTAGGTGGAAACTACCATGTAAGTGCCATGAAAGCCATCCTAGGAGAGGACATGGGAGAACAAGCAGGAGAAGATGAAACAGAAAATGGAACATTTAGTTCGATGAACTAAATGAACATGCTAGCAAGTCTACTGAAATAGTGAGGCAAAAGGTCCACTGAGGGCCAGCAAGCCAAACGATATACTATCGATCCCTTTAAAAAAAAAACCTGTTAGGGGCAGCTAGGTGGCGCAGTGGATGGAGTGCTGGCCCTGGATTCAGGAGTACCCAAGTTCAAATCCGGCCTCAGACACTTGGCACTTACTAGCTGTGTGACCCTGGGTAAGTCACTTGACCCCCATTGCCCCGCAAAAAACCCAAAAAACAAAACAAAACAAAAAACCTGTTACTCATTCAGTGGCTTTGCTTTTATATCCTGTCAAGCCAGAACTGATTCTAATGGAATGGAATATTAGTACTAACTGGTTCTGTGTAGGAAAAACATGAGAGATTGATAAGATGAAAACAAAGGTGCTGACCTTCATCCAGATTTACAGAACCACATAGTTGGAAAGGGTCTCAGAGTTCAATCAATCCTTCCTATTCCTAAAACCCTCTTTAACAACACTGCTAAAGTAATTTATAAAGCTCTTTACTACCTTAAAGTACCATATACATGCTACTTATGATGATGGTAATGGTCTTCTTCTTCTTCTTCCTCCTCTTCCTCTTCTTCTTCTGGTTTCCAGGGATAAAGAACCCATGACCTCTTTTTTACAGCATTTAAAAAAATTTTTTTAATGAGGCAATTGGGGTTAAGTGACTTGCCCAGGGTCACACAGCTAGTAAGTGCCAAGTGTCTGAGGCCAGATTTGAACTCAGGTACTCCAGACTCCAGGGCCGGTGTTCTATCCACTGCTCCACCTAGCTGCCCCAATCCATGACCTCTTGAAGGATTCCATTTGGATATTTAGTATTAAAAAAATGAAATACTGCTTATGCATCAAGCACTCTACTAAAAGATATAGAAAATGGCACAGAGATAATAACCCATTTTGCTTGTATTTAATAAAATTATAACAGAGTTGCTATACTCTTGGCTCCTTTTTCCATCTATATATACCCAAAGCCTATATGTCAAGTTCATAGAGAAAGGAGATAAGAGGAAGATCGGCATGAATTCTTATTTCTTCCTCTTCTCTCCTCCACCAAATTCCATTTTCCTAATACAGTTAATAGGAAGGAGCAATCAAAGAAAGGGAAAGACGAGGAAGGAAAATTCATTGTCTCTTCTTATCATCTCTCTTACTCTCACTTCACTGATTCAAATACAGCCTCTTCTTTATTATCCCCATTCCATGCAACAGTTCCTCACCTCTCATCCCCAATGCCAGAGATACTGCCCCTTCCTACTTCTTGCTATGGTCTTCAACCTAATTATTCTTTCTACACTTATTGTTTTTACACTTTCCTCAACCATGTACTGCTGAGAAAAAGGTATATTCCTTTCTATTCCCATGCAATTCTCTCTAGATATCTTTCATATCTAGCTTACCTAAGATTTTATTTATCTCCTTGACTTTCTTATTTATTTTTCAGAAGTTTCTAGTTCTGAAAGGAGAAGGTTGAAGTCCCCCCTCTTATCATTTTGTTATCTATTTCCACCTGTAATTTACTTAGCTTTTCCTTTTAATTTTTGGATGCTATAGCATTTGGTGCACAGAGGTTTAGTACTGATATTAATTTATTATCTATGATGCCCTTTAAAATAATGTAGTTTCCCTCTTTATCTCTTTTAGTTAAATGCATTTTGGCTTTAATTTTAAGATCATGATTGCTACCCCTATTGCATCAGTTGAAGTATAATAAATTCTACACCGGCAATTTATTTTTACTGTGTATCTCTCTCATTTTTAAATGTGCTTCTCATAAACAAAACATTACTGGGTTCTGGTTTTTAATCTATTCTGCTGTTTCCATTTGGTGGGTGAGTTCATCCCATTCATAATTCAAAGTTATAATTACTTTTTGTATATTCCTTTCCACTCTATCTTCCCTCACTGTTAATCCTTATCTCCCTCTCTTTTTACCCTATCCCTATTCAGAGGTCTAATTATTTCTATCCATCTATCTGCTAATTTACTCATTTATTTATTTATTTATAATTTTCCCCACCTTACATGTAAAAACAAATTGTAACGCTGATTTTTGAAACTTTGTTCCAAATTCTCTTCCATCTTCCCTATCCCCCCCCTTAAGAACTCAAGCAATTCAATATTTTATACATGTGCAGTGATGCAAAACATAGTTCTTTTTTCTAAAGTTTTTTGTCTGCTAACAACAACAACAACAAAATATACATCCATCTGTATTCAGATACCATCAGTTCTTTCTCTGTGGATGGTTGCATTTTTCCTAAGTCCTTCACAGTCGTCTTAGATCATTGCATTGCTGAAAATAACTAAGTCATTAGCAGCAGATCATCTTACAATATTGCTGTTATTTTAAATACAGTACATTTCACTTCTTCAGCTCATGTAAGTCTTCCCAGGTTTTTTTGAGAGCATCCTGCTCACCTTTATTTTTTTAATAGTAAACTACATTTATATAGTACTTTAGAAGGATATTTCCTTGCAAAACAGCCGTGAGGTTGCAACAACAATAACATTTATACAGTACCTTATATCTTGCAAAGAGTTTTCTTCACAATAGCTCAGCAAGTACCATCATCATCCTCCTTGTCTTACATTGTGCTTGCTTCTGCTTCAAACGTTTTTCCCAGTTACTACTGTGTTTCCCTCCATCCTATTCGCTCCCCATGATATTAACTCTATTTTCTATCTTCTTTTACCCTTTCCCTCCTCAAGTGTTTTGCTTCTGACTGCCCCTTCCCCAATCTGTCCTCCCTTCCTTCAATTCTCCCCCTTATCCCCTTTCCCTCCCACTTCTCCTCAGGACAAGATACATTACTATACCCACTTGAGTGTGTATGTTATTCCTTCTTTGAGTCAATTCTGATGAGAGTAAGGCTCATTCACTCCCCCACTCCTCCCCATCTTCCCCTCCACTACATTAGCTTTTTCTTGCTTCTTTTATGTGAGATACTTTATTCCATTCTGCCTCTCCCTTTCCTTTTCTCCCAGTGCAATTCTCTCACCCCTTAATTTAATTTTTGTGTCTGTGAGGTAATTGGAGTTAAGTGACTTGCCTAGGGTCACACAGCTAATAAGTGTCAAGTGTCTAAGGCTGGATTTGAACTCAGGTCCTCCTGACACCAGGGCCGGTGCTCTATCCACTTCATCACCTAGCTGCCCCACCTTAATTTAATTTTAAAGATGTCATCATAGGACAGTTAGGTGACACAGTGGATAAAGCACCCACCCTGGATCCAGGAGGACCCCAGTCCAAATTGGGCCTCAGACACAAGACACTCACCAGCTGCTTGCTCGACCCTGAGCATGCAACCCGACCCTAACTGCCCCGCAAAAAAAAAAAAAAGATAAACAAAAAATCCTTTACAGATATCATCCCTTCATAATCAATTCCCACCTATGTTTTCTAAATTTATTCCTTTCAGCTGCCCCAATACTGAGAAAGTTCTTATGAGTTAAAAGTATCATCTTCCCAAGTAGGAATGTAAACAGTTTAACCTTTTAACCTCCTTCATGATTTCATTTTCCTGTTTACCTTTTTATGGTTCTCTAGGGTCTTGTATTTGAACGTCAAATTTTCTATCCTGTTCAGGTCTTTTCATCACGAATACCTGAAAGTCCTCTTTTTCACTGAAGTCCCATTTTTTTTCCTCTGAAAGATTATACACAGTTTTGCTGGATAGGTGATTCTTGGTTGTAATCCCAATTCCTCTGCCCACTGGAATATGATATTCCATGCCCTCTGATCCTTTAATGTAAAGGCTGTCAGATCTTGTGTTATCCTGACTGTGGCTCCACAGTACTTGAATTATTTCTTTCTGGCAGCTTGCAATAATTTCTCCTTGACCTGGGAGCTCTGGAATTTGGCTATATTATTGGGAGTTTTCCTTTTGGGATCTCTTTCAGGAAGTGATTGGTGGATTCTTTCAATTTCAATTTCTATTTTACCTTCTGAACATTAGGGCAATTTTCCCTGACAATCTCTTGGAAGATGATGTCTAAGCTCTTTTTTTGATCATGGTATTCAGGTAGTCCAATAATTTTCAAATTATCTCTCCTGGATCTATTTTCCAGGTCAGCTCTTTTTCCAAGGAGATATTTCCCTCTATTTTTTTTAATCATTTGGATTTGTTTTATTGTGTCTTGATTTCTCATAAAGTCATTAGCTTGGGGGCAGCTAGGTAACATAGTGGATAAAGCACCGGTCCTGGATTCAGGAGAACCTGAGTTCAAATCCAGCCTCAGACCCTTGACATTTACTAGCTGTGTGACCCTGGGCAAGTCACTTAACCCCAACTGCCTCACCAAAAAAAAAAAAAAAAAGTCATTAGCTTCCCTAATTCTTAAGCAATTATTTTCTTAAGAGAGCTTTTCCATTTGGCTTTTCAAGCTGTTGACTTTTTTCCCCCCGTAACTTTACCACATCATTCTCATTTCTCTTTCCATTTTTTCTTCTACCTCTCTTAATTTTCCCTCTACCTCTCTTTATCTTCAAAGTACTTTTTGAGCACTTCAATGGCCTGAGACCAATTCATATTTTTCTTGGAAGCTTTGGATGTAGGAGCTTTGACTTTGTTATCTACTTCTGAGGGTGTATTTTGATCTTCCTTGTCACTAAAGAAACTTTCTGTGGTCCACATTTTTTTCTATCTGTTCATTTTGCTAGCCTATATCTTGACTTTTAACTCCTTCTTAAAGTGGAACACTGCTTCTAAGACACACTGTCTCAAACTTCAGGGGGTCCCATGTGGTATGATTTAAGGAGAGGCATGTTGTGCTCTCACCTGTCCAGTGCTATGGTCTGTAAATAACCCCAGACCTACTTGCTTTTTTTGTTTTGTTTTGTTTTGTTTTTTTAGTGAGGCAATTGGGGTTAAGTGACTTGCCCAGGATCACACAGCTAGTAAGTGTTAAGTGTCTGAGGCCGGATTTGAACCCAGGTACTCCTGACTCCAGGGCCGGTGCTCTATCCACTGCGCCACCTAGCTGCCCTCCCTACTTGCTTTTTAACTTGGAAACAAAAAAATCTGTTTCACTGTGGTAGCAAGCTTGAGGTGAGCCTGTGCCCCTCTCCCACCTGGGCCCACCACTTAAGACTGCTTCCTGATTCCAAACACAGGCAAAACAACCAAGTTCTGCTTTAGCACCAACAGAGATCCCTATAATCTCTCCTAGCCAGCTTCTCAGTCCTCTCACCAGACCGTGAGCTTAGTTCCAGAAGCCACCATTGCAGCAGATTCAGAGGCTCCAGGGGTCTTTTTCTGTGGTGCAGCCTGCGGCTGAATCTGCACATACAGCAGTAGGGCTGTACTTTGCTCTCACCCCAGTAAAACAGACCTTTCCTGCTGACCTTCTAAGCCGTCTTTGGCTAGAAAATGATCTCAAGCTGTCCTTTTATGGGTTCTGCTGTTCCAGGAATTGTCTCATGGCATTATTTGGAGGGGTTTTTTCGTGATCATGTGGGGAGCTCTGAGAAGTTACTGCCTTTCCTCTACCATCTTGGCTCCACCCCCTGGTCTAATTTACTTCTGACCACAGCCTCCAGAATCCACACCCCTTCTAAGAATCCTTCCTTTATCTTCTCTCCTTGTACTCCTCTTTGATCTGCACACCCTTCTAAGAGTCTCTCCCTTACCCTATCCCCTTGCCCTCCTATTTCTCTCTAAATTTCTATCTAATACCCTTCTAAACGTATGTTACTTCCTCTTTAACCCAGTTAGGATGAGAATAAGGTTCTAGCACACTACCAGCTCTCCACCCACTCCTGCCCTCCACTTTAACAATTCTTCTAGTTATACCTTGTTCATATGAGATAATTGCTCCATTTTACCTCTCCTTACCCAATTTTATTTAAGGACCATCCCCGTCATACTTAACTCAACCAAGTCTTTTATGTATATATGCTCTGTCAAATTACCTTAGTAATGATAACACTCTTAAGAGTTACAGATAACATTTTCTCATATAAAAAGTAAACAGCTTGACCTTATAAAGTCCCTTATAATTAGCCTTTTGTGTTTATCATCTTGAATCATCCTGATTCTTATAGGTCAAATTTTCTGTTTATTTCTGGACTTTTCTTTAAGAATACCTGAAAATCCTTTATTTCATTAAATAACTACTTTTTCCTTGCAGAATAACACGCAGCTTTGCTGAGTAAGTTATTCTTAATTGCAAACCCAGCAACTTTGCTGTTGTGAACATCATGTTCCATGCCCTTAGGTCTTTTGTAGGAGCTTCTAAGTATTAGGTTATCCTCACTGTAGAACCACGATGTTTAAATTATTTCTTTCTAGTTGCTTATAGTATTTTCTCCTTTATTTGAGAGCTTTGAAACTTAACTGTATTGTTGCTGTGATTTTTCATCCTGGGATCTCTTTTAGGTGGTAATGGGTGGATTTTTTCAATTTTAATTTTACCCTCCAGTTCTAAAACTCCATGGCAATTTTCCTTAATGATTTCTTTAAATATACTATCTAGAATCTTTTTTTTTCATCATAACTTCAGGCAGACCAACATTTCTTATACTGTATTCAATGTATTTTCCAGGTCAGTTGTTTTTGTAATGAGATATTTCACATTCTCCTAATTTTTCACTTTTTTGATTTAGTTTTATTATTTCTTGGTGTTTTTACAAAGCTTCCCCTTGCCCAATTTTAAGGAGTTCTTTTCTTATATAAGTCTTCAGATCTCTTTTTCCAATTGTTTGGCTTCATAATTTTCTTTATTTTCTTGTTACTTTAATTTTGTCCTTAATTTTTCCTCAACTTCTCTCATTTAACTTTGTTTGTTTGTTTTTAGTGAAGCAATTGGGGTTAAGTGACTTGCCCAGGGTCACACAGCTAGTAAGTGTTAAGTGTCTGAGGCCAGATTTGAACTCAGGTACTCCTGACTCCCGGGCCAGTGCTCTATCCACTGATCCACCTAGCTGCCCCTCATTTAACTTTTAAAGTCCTTTTTAAGCTCTTTTCAGCTTGTGACCATTCTACATTTTTCTTTGAAGCTTCAAAAGAAGCTGTTTTGACTTCATTCTTCTTCTTTTAAACCCTGATCTTTATCATCATAGTAGTAGCTATTTATGGTCAGGTTCTTTCTATTTTGCTTACTCATTTTAGTGGCTTATTTCTTTTCTGTTAACGTTATGTTAGAATCAGGCTCTAGACCTGAGGTGTAGCAGATAATGTCTCAGGCTTCAGGTTTTTCTTGCTATTGTTTTCTAAACTCTATCTAGGGGGGCTGACCTCAGGTAATCCTCTCTGTCCCTTAGCCTTGACCCAGGCCCCTAGCAAACTGTCACTACAAATGCTCTTATTCCCTATGGTCTCTCCTATGGTTACAAGCTTCACCTTATCCCTCTGCCCTTGAACACAAACCAGGGACTCTGCTTTCCGGTAAATAAGCGTAGCCAGCAGGACTTCCACCTCTCTGTGACCATGACAACCACATGTACTTACTCTCCCTTACCCACTGCCACAGCCTGGGCCATGTCTGGTCAGCACAACTGTACCCCATGCCTAGTGACAGCCAAGACAGAGGCCTGCAATTTCCCCCTGTTCAGCCTCCTGACCCCCACACTCTCCATAGGGCAAAAGCATGAGAAGCTGAGGATACTTCCTACACAGCTTCCCCTAGGACTTGTTTGTTGATTCAGCAGTATCTACCCAGAGGTATCTGCACTATAACCAGGCCAGCCCACCACTCCAGGGCTTCCCCAACCTCCTCCTAAGTTGTCTTAGGTTGGATAACTTTACTACAACTTTTCATTATTTCTGTGACTCTACAATTCACTTTAAGATATTATTTAAAATTATTTGTGGGGGGATTTGGGAGAGACATATTCCCAGAATCTTCTCCCCTTTCAATAGCTTTTGACAGTGTTGACCACTGGCTACCCAGTATGTTACCTTAAAGTCATCCACAATTCCTTAATCTCCTCCATCCCTTTATAGCTAATCAACTGCCAAGTTTAGGCTATTTTGTCCCCACATTTTTAAACTCTATTGCCTTCTTGCCAGTCACAACCACTATGCCAGTTCCAGCCCTTATCACCTGAACTAAAGCAATAGGCTCCTAATTGGGCTCCCTGCTTCAAGTTTCTCCCATTTCTAATCTATCCTCCACAGAGCTGTCAAATTATATAATTAAACCATAAGTTAGATCATTTCATTTTCATGTTCAATCAAATCTAGTAGCTCCCTATGATTTCTAAAATCAAATGCAAAGGAAAAATAAACAGAAGGATTCAAGGCTAAAACCTAAATTGATCGACCAGGAAATTAAACCAGAAGCCAGGGATTTCTGCAAAGGGTGGGTCCTAATAGTAATTACTTTTGCAGAGCTGGTAACATCATTGTAGTGAATACATGGGAGTTGGACTTGATGTGGCCATCTTAGCTGAAAATCAAAATCTTTCTTCTCTCTTTCTCTCTCTCTCTGCAGTACAATGAAGATTAAGTGACTTGCCCAGAATCACAAAGCTAGGTAAGTGTCAAGTGTCTGAAGCTGGATTTGAACTCAGGTCCTCCTGAATCCAGGGGTAGTGTTTTATCCACTGTGCCACCTAGCTGCCCCCAACAACTTAGTTTCTTTTTTTTCCCTTGGTAATTAGTAATCTTATTAATAATTGTAATAAAATAGGTCAGTGGCACTCTGGAATGCCAAAGATCCCTGTAACTGTTGGCTCATGGCTTATATGCTCTTTGGTTTTGCTTTTTTGTTTTTCTCTTTAGAATTTTGTTTTCCAAAGTACATGTAAAAACAAATTTTGACATCAATTTTTAAAACTTTGTGTTCCAACTTCTCTTCCCCCCTCCTCCCCATCCCTTTCCCCCACCAAGAACTCAAGAGATCCAATATAAGTTATATATGAGTAGTCATGCAAAACATTTCCACATTAGCCAGGTTGTGAAGGAAAGCAGACAAAACCAAAACTTCAGATTAAGAAACTATGAAAAAAATTATGCTTCAATGTGTTTTCAGATACTAACAGCTCTCTCTATAGATGGACTGCAATTTTCATAAGTCCTTCAGAGTTATCTTGGATCACTGCCTTGCTGGAAATAACCAAGTCATTCACAGCAGATCATCTTCGCAATATTACTGTTATTTTGTATACAGCAGATTTCACTTTGCATCAGCTCATGCAGGTCCCTCCAGGTGTTTCTGGTAGTATTCTTGCTCATAATATTTTTTTAATACTAAACTATATTTATATAGTACTTTTTTTTAAAGTGAGGCAATTGGGGTTAAGTGACTTGCCCAGGGTCACACAGCTAGTAAGTGTTAAGTGTCTGAGGCCGGATTTGAACTCAGGTACTCCTGACTCCAGGGCTGGTGCTCTATCCACTACGCCATCTAGCTGCCCCCTATATAGTACTTTAAAGAGAGATTTCCTTACAATAAACCCATGAGGTTGATTATTGCCACAACAATAATAACTTTTGTATAGTACCTTAAACTTGACAAAGAATTTTCTTCACAACAGCACAGTTTTGCCATCATCAAACATTCATCATCCATCAATCCTCATCACCATCCTTAGTCAATCCTCACCATTTTCAATCATCTTTATTCAATCCTCCTCATCATCATTCAATCCTTATTATCAGTTAATCCTCAATCCTCATCAATTCATCAATCCATCATTATCATCAATATCTTACATTACTCTTGCCTCTGCTTCAAAAATTTTTTTCATAATCATTAGTTAACTGTTTCCTTTCTTCGAATTCTCTTCCCATATTTCCTCTATTTTCTATCTTCTTTTACCTTATCCCTCCTCAAAAGATTTTTGCTTCTGTCTGCCCCCTACCCCAATCTGCCCTCCCTTCTTTCACCCCTCCCTCCTTATCCCCTTCTCCTCCTTCTTTCCTACAGGGTTACACAGATTACTCCACCTAATTGAGTGTGTATATTATTCCCTCCTTGAGCCAACTCGGATGAGATTAAGGTATTTGAGCCAATTCTGATGAGTGTAAGGCTCATTCACTTCCTCACTCCTCCTACATCTCTCCCCCAACTCCATAAGCCCTTTCCTGCTTCTTTCATGTGAGATTTCTCCACATTATACCTCTCCCCTTTTCCCTCCCCCAATGCATTCCTCTCCCCCCTCAATTTTACCCTAAAGATGTCAACATGGGGCAGCTAGGTGACTAAGCACCTGCCCTGGACCCAGGAGGACCTGAGCCCAAATCTGGCCTCAGACACAAGACATTCACTGGCACCCCCCCAAATAAATGCTATACAGGTATCATCCCTTCATAATCAATTACCACCCATGCCCTCTGTCTAAATTTATTCCTATCATCTGCCTTAATACTCAGAAAGTTCTTATGATTTAGACATATCATTTTTCTATGTAGGAATGTAAACAGTTTAACCTTTTAACATCTCTCATGATTTCTTTTTCCTGTTTACCTTTTTATGCTTCTCTAAGGTCTTGCATTTGAAAATCAAATTTTCCATTCAGTTCAGGTCTTTTCATCACAAATACCTGAAAGAGGGGCAGCTAAGTGGTGCAGTGGATAGAACACCAGCCCTGGATTCAGGAGGACCTGAGTTCAAATCCGGCCTCAGACACTTAACAATTGCTAGCTGTGTGACCCTAAGCAAGTCACTTAACCCCAATTGCCTCACCAAAAAACAACAACAACAAATACCTGAAAGTCCTCTTTTTCATTAAAGTCACATTTTTTCCCCTGAAGATTATACATAGTTTTGCCGAGTAGGTGATACTTGGTTATAATCCCAGTTCCTTTGCCCTCTGGAATATCATATTCCATGCCCTCTGATCCTTTAATGTAGAAGCTGCTAGATCCTGTGCTATTCTTACCGTGGCTCCACAGTATTTGAATCGTTTCTTTTTGGCTGCTTGCAATATTTCCTCCTTGACCTGGGAGCTCTGGAATTTGGCTATAATATTCCTGGGAGTTTTCATTTGAGGATCTCTTTCAGGAGGAGACTAGTGGACTTTCAATTTGTATTTTACCTTCTGCTTCTAGAATATCAGGGCAATTTTCCCTGACAATCTCTTAGAAGATCATGTCTAAGTTCTTTTTTGATCATGATTTTCAGGTAGTTCAATAATTTTCAAATTCTCTCTCCTGGAAAATAGTCAGGGAAAATTGCCCTGATATTCTAGAAGCAGAAGGTAAAATAGAAATTGAAAGAGTCCACCAATCACCTCCTGAAAGAGATCCCAAAAAGAAAACTCCCAGGAATATTATAGCCAAATTTCAGAAATCCCAGGTCAAGGAGAAAATATTGCAAGCTGCCAAAAAAAAAGAATTCAAGTACTGTGGATCCCCAGTCAGGATAGCACAAGATCTAGAAGCTTCTACATTAAAGAATAGAAGGGCATGAAATATGATATTCCAGAGAGCAAAGGAATTGGGATTACAACCAGAATCACGTATCCAGCAAAATTAAGAAGAAAAACTGCTTCAATGAAAAAGAGGACTTTCAGGTATTTGTGAATGAAAAGACCTGAACTAAATGGAAAATTTAACTTTCAAATACAAGACCATAGAGAACCATTAAAAGGTAAACAGGAAAAAGAAATTAGGAGGGATGTTAAAAGGTTAAACTATTTACATTCCTCCATGGGAAGATGATACTTCTAACTCATAAGAACTTTCTCAGTATTAGGGCAGATGTTAGACATAAATTTAGACAGAGGGCACAGGTGGTAAATGATTATGAAGGGATGATATCTGCAAAGTATTTATTTTTTATCTTTTTGTGGGGTGGTTGGAGTTGGGTGATATGCCTGGGGTCATGCAGTGGGTGAATGCCTTGTGTTTGAGGCCAGATTTGGGCTCGGGTCCTCCTGGGTCCAGGGTGGAAGTTTTGCCCACTTTGTCACCTAGCTGCCTCATGATGACATTTTTAGGGTAAGATTGAGGGGTGAGAGTAATGCACTGGGGAAGGGAGAAGGGGAGAGGTAGAACGGGGTGAAATTCCACATGAAAGAAACAAGAAAGGGCTTGTGGGGACCAATTTTTAATTGGGGAGTGTTAGCTAAGCGGCTCGCCACAATATTGGAGCAAGGAAGGAGACCGGCAGCCTCCCTCAAAACGGAGCAGGATTTATTTAACAAAAACGAACTTAAAAAAACACAAACAGGATCAGTAGGATTAAAGTAAAGGAAATAAAATGGGGAAAGGGAAATTATACAACCTGAATAATACTACCTCCCGGAATCAGCTAAGAATACACAGCAGCTCTCCTGTCGCCTTCCAGCTTCCAGCTTCCAGCCAGAATGCTGGAAAAGCTCCCTTCTTCCCAGCACACCCCATACAGCCCCCAGCCAATTGGCTGGCCTCTCTGACAGTCACATGACTGCCCTCACTAGGCTTCCAATCCTTATAATTTTGCCAGGCCCATGTAGGCGTCAGTGAGTGGTGATGACGTGAGGTGCCAGTGCCATGGCAACAGCTACAACCAGTGGGTGGTTTGCAGAGCCCCAGACCAGTGCACACTGAGGTTTTTTTGGTTTTCTTTTTAATTCTAGCCAAAAGATGGTGTCATAAAAACCTCAAATAGCAATTAATTCTTTACAGGCTTATGGAGTTGGGGGGGGGGGAGACGTGGGAGAGGAGCAGGGCAGTAAATGAACTTTACACTCATCAGAATAGGATTAAAGACCTTAATCTTATCAGAACTGGCCCAAGGAGGGTATAACATACACACTCAATTGGGTGGAGTAATCTCTCTAACCCTGCCGGGAAATAGAAGGGAAAGGGGATAGGGAGGGGCAAAAGAAGGGAAGGCAGATTGGGGAGGTGACAGACAGAAGCAAATCCCTTTTGAGGAGGAACAGGGTGAAAGAAGATAAATAATAGAGTAAATATCATGGAGAAGGGAATAGGATGGAGGAAAAGAGTTAAAAATAATAATTGTGAAAGAGAAATGGGGTGAAATTATACAAAAGATACTTATAGCAACTCCTTGTGGTGGCTAAGAATGGGAAATGAAAGGAATGTCCATCAATTGGGGATTGACTGAACAAGCTGTGGTATATGATTGTAGTGGAATATTATTGTGCTATAAGAAATGACAAGCAGGATAATTTCAGAAAAACCTGGAAAGACTCATATGAACTGATGTATAGTGAAGTGAGCAGAACCAGGAGGAAATTGTGCACAGTGCCAGCAGTATTGTTCTATGAGCAACTGTGAATGACTTAACTACTCTCAGCAATACAATGATCCAAGACAATCCCAAAGGGCTAATGACGAAGGATACTATCCACCTCCAGAGAAAGAACTGATATTGATTGAACACAGACTAAAAAAGAAGCATACTTGTGGACTGTACATATATAACCTATATCAGATTGGTTGTTGCTTTGTAGAGGGGGAGTAAAGGAAGGGAGAAAAATTTGGAACTCTAAATCTTATAAAAATGAATGTTGAAAACTACCTTTACATGTAATTGGGGGGGGGGGGAAATGCTTTTGGAAAAAAAAAAATCTCCCCTGGATCTATTTTCCAGGTCAGCAGTTTTCCCAAGAAGATATTTCACACTGTCCTCTATTTTTTTATTCATTTGGATTTGCTTTATTGTGTCTTGGATTCTCATAAAGTCACTAGCTTCCATTTGTTCAATCCCAATTCTTAGGCAATTATTTTCTTCAGAGAGCTTTTGTATCTCCCTTTCCATTTGGCTTTTCAAGCTGTTGACTTTTTTTCATGGCCCTCCTGCATCACTCTCATTTCTCTTTCCAGTTTTTCCTCTACCTCTCTTACTTTATCTTCAGTCCTTTTTGAGTGCTTCTATGGCTTGAGACCAATTCATATTTTTCTTGGAAGCTTTGGATGTAGGAGCCCTGATGTTGCTATCCTCTTCTCAGGGTGCACCTCGATCTTCCTTGTCACTAAAGAAACTTTCTATGGTTTGCAACTTTCTCTGCCTGCTCATCTTTGCCCATCTTTTACTTGACTTTTAGCTCCTTCTTAATGTGGGGCACTGCTCCCAGGCTGCCCTGTCACAAGCTTCAAGGGGTCCCAGGTGGTAAGATTTAAGGAGGGGCAGGTTCTTCACTCACCTGGCCTATGCTCTGGTCTGTAAATAACCCCAAGCCAAATTGCTAATTAACCAGGCAACAAAACTGTGTGTGCTGTGTGAGCCTGTGCCCCTCCCTTAACTGGTCCTCTGAAGCTCAAGATTTCTTCCTGGTTCCCTACAGGGGTAAGACAACTGAATTCCTCCTCCTCTGCTCCTGCAGACACCCCTGTATTCCCTCCCTTTCTCCCCCTGTGCCCCCAGCCAGCCATTCAGCCCTCTCACCAGACTGAGCTTAGTTCCAGAAGATGCCAATGCTGCAGCTGATTCAGAAGCTCAGGGATTTCTCTGGCACAGCCTTCCTGGGGCTGGATCTGTGTCAGCATGACCATAGGGTTGGACTCTACTCCCAGCCTCCTCCTGCCAAACTTCTAAGCTGTCTTTGGCTGAAAAATAATCTCAGCCCATCTTTTTGTGGGTTCTGATGCTCCAGGAGTTGTCTTATGGCTGTGTTTGGAGTTTTTTTGGAGTAATTGTGTCAAGACTTCAACAACTTATTTTCAAATAAACATTTAGAACACAGTTTGTCAACTAAGAAATTGTCTATAATGTGGATATGATTTTATTAATATAAAAAACCCAACTTGAATATATTGTAACTGAAGAAGTAAATTTAGTTCATTATTAAAATACTACTAATTATAAAACAGGATCTTTTCTTTGAGAGAGTGTCAGTCAACTTTTAGACACTTCTGTTGGGTTTCTATATAAGAAAAGAATACAAGTCCAGCTATGAAACAAAAAGAATTTGAAATTTAGAAGGGATCTGAGCAGCCTAACTCATACACAAAGGATGCCCTACCTATAACATGTCTAACAAGTGGTATCCAGCTTTCACTTGAAGTCTTTCAAGGAGGAGGAATCCATCAAGGCAAGTCATTCCACTTTTGGACAGCTCTAATTGTTAGGAAGTTTTTCTTAACATCAAGTGTAAATTGACCTTTGCCACAACCTCATGCTTGGTATCTAAAGCAAATGGCTTTCATTTAAATTCAAAACACCATAATTGCTTGTCTGAAATAGTGCTAATATTTACACAATATTAATATTTGTCTGAAGACTGATTTCTGAAATTACAAACTTAGCACTTGTTAGCTCTTTTCTCCCCTAGATATAGGAAAGGGAATAATGGGCACACTAACTACTGAGCCATCTATATTTTCCTGTTCCCTCATCTATACAATGGGAATAATAATAGCACCTTACTTTCCAAGGTTGTTGTGAGGATAAAACATTTTGCAAATCATAAATGGTTATAGAAATGCTAACTAGCTATTAAGTAATTAAAAAATAAACATACCTATACTACATCACTCCAGTCCCTTGTTTTATACTCTACTATTATGGGAGAGTTGTAAGAAAATCTTGCATTTGAACAATGTTTCTGAATCTTTAATGAAATAGTGGTTACAGGAACCACCCATAATGTCACTCAATATCCCTTGTACCAGGCCCTACATGATAAATTCCAGTTTCTGTTACAGAAAGTTTTCTTTGCATAAATATGTGTATGTTCACTCTTGTTAGAAAACAATTTTACCTGAAATTTCCCTTTTCTGCTTTAGCTGACTTGCTTAACTCAGGTAAATAAATAGAAATCCCTCTTATTTATTTCTAATATTTTAAAATTAATTAATCTTTTAAAATTCTTAAAGTCCTATCTTGAACTGTTTATATATAGTATACAGGCATACTTTGGAGATATTTGGGGTTTGGTGCCAGACCATCACAATAAAGTGAAAATTGCAATAAAGCAAGTCACATGAATTTTTTGGTTTCCCAGTGCACATAAAAGTTATGTTTATACTATAATTGTCATCTATTAAGTATACAATAGTATTATCTTTTTAAAAATGTACTTGCCTTAATTAAAAATACTTTATTTTTTAAAAATGTTAACCATCATCTGAGAATTCTGTGAATTGTAATCTTTTTTGCTGATGGAGGGTCTTTCATCAATGTTGATGGCTGCTGACTGATTAGGGTGGTGATTGCTCAAGGTTTGGGTGGCTGTGGTAATTTCTTAAAATAAGACAAAAATGAAGTTTGACACTAATTAACCCTTCCTTTCATTTGAATACTTTGATGCCACTGTGGGGTTATTAACTGACCTAATTTCAATATTGCTATGTCTTAGGGAATAGGGAGGTCTGAAGAGAAGGAGAAAGATGAGAACAAGCTGTTGGTAGAGCAGTGAGAACATGCACAATATTTATCAAGTTCATCTTATATGGGCATGGTTCATAGTGCTCTATAACAATTACAATAGCACCATCAAAGATCACCTTAACATATAATAGTAATGAAAAAGTTTAAAATGTTATAAGAATTACCAAAATGTGACATAGGGCCACAACATGAACACATGTTATTGGAAAAAATGGTGCCACAAACTCACCACAAATCTTCAATTTGTAAAAAACATAACATTTGTGAAGCATAATAAAATGAAGTATGCCTATGTAGACAATGATAAAACAGCCTGTATAATAGTTAGCATTTAAGTGGCACCTTAAGGATTATACAGTGCTTTATTTTATTTTATTTTTGGGGGGGCAATGAGGATTAAGTGACTTGCCCAGGGTCACACAGCTAGTAAATGTCAAGTGTCTGAGGCCAGATTTGAACTCAGGTCCTCCTGAATCTAGGGCCGGTGCTTTACCTACTGTGCCACCGAGCTACCCTTCTATACAGTGTGTAACGATTGGAATAACGCCACCTGCTGGATACTAACTGTAGAAGAGTTCTGCCCATGAAGCGAAGGTCTTTGAGGGCAAGACCAGGAGTCTTTTCTTCAGGAGTCAGGAAGTGACGCGGACTAGTGGGAGGAGGAAGGAAGAGACTGGCGCTCAGTCTCGCGCTTTTTCTTTTGGACTCTGGTGGAGAGCGGAGCTAGAAATGTGCTCTCCCTTTAATAGATAGGAATCTAGGCCTTTTTCTCTCTCTTTACCAAATTCTTATTCTCCTTAATAAATGCTTAAAAGTTTAACTCTTGCTAAAGCTTATAATTTATTGGCGACCACTCATTAGATATTTTAGACAGTTTAGCTAGAATTTTAGCCCTTAACAGATGGCTGACCACGAAGAGGAAAGCTAAACCTGTCTTCTGATCTTCTGGTTGGGTAAGGCATTTTCTCTACCCTCTCCCTTTAACTGCCAAGTACTGGCGTACTGGCTGTGTTTTCCCTTTAAATTTTTTCGAATGGACCTTTTAAACTCCCTAATTACCCTATTTTTGATTTTAGTCTGTTTAACCAGACAAATGGGAGATAAGATCATGTTAATGCTTTGTTTTTGTGGATTTTCTATTTTTCTTTTTATTTTTGTTAAAAGAGCCAGCAACTTACTCACACAAGGAAATATCTCTCCCTCTCCCAACCATGCTTTTTCAGAGAAACCTGAAGAGATTCCCGCAGCTTTTCCCAGTTCTAACAGTAATTGTTGCTTTAATTTTGCATGCCTGGAGGCAATGACCCACCCTCTAGAAGCTTTTAATCCCCTAGCTCCTGGAGGCAAAGTGGGGGAAGAGGAATCCAGGCCTGAGTTCAAAATCAAGTCTGATTCAAATTGCTCTGGTCCCTCCCCTCCTCTCCAGACTCCACCCTCTACTCCTCCCATGGCCAAGCCCATAGCTTCCCCTGCCTGGGAAGTCCAGAGATCTGATGCGCATGCTCAACTTTTTCTACCTGCATTTGCAGCTTCAGGCTCAGCCCTTCCCCGGCCTGGCTGTGCTTTTGAGACAATCTTAGAAAACTCTTTAAATTCCAGATATGCTCGTTTTGTTCATAATTTTGCTAACCTGCTTTTGTCTTTAATTAGTAATCTTATAAAGCATTTGTATGGTGAAAAGCCCGACAGACAATATAGAGGGGTTAAAGAAGAAAAACTTAAGCTGAATAAGAATGACAATCAACATAGTTCAAGACTCTGCTTCTTTTGCCATGGAAGGGTATATATTTTACAGAAATGTAGAAGTAAGCAGCAAGGTATTGATATGAGTATTGGGGATTTTAGATATCGGAATCAAAAGTGTTCTGAATTCACTCAGAGTAATAGTATCAGTTCAGAGGTTACATAGGATTTCTGTGCTATTATATATACATTTTGAAATTAATGGTATGGGTTTATTTTCATAGAGATTTTCATGCTTTTGAGATTGTGTCTTATACTTAGTTTCTAAAACAAGGAGAATATTTGTAAAAGCTTTTTATAGTCATGTGATCAAGTTTATATTTTATAATACTCTTATTGATATTAAGTTCATATTCATTTAGATTTCCTTAGTTTGAATTTCACTGTATTTTATTGTTCCATGTGTATTTTCTTCTATTCATTTGTCTATCTAATTTTGAAACATTGCAAGATGGTTTTGATTTTATTATACAATGTTAATTCTAGGAGTATTGTGCTCCCATATTCTGAGTTGTTTGTTTTTGTTATTTTTTCTCAACTGATTATTTGATCAAACTCTTTAAAGCATTTCCCTGGCAAATTGTTTGCCATGGCAAGTGTAAATTGATTCTAGAAGTATTATTTTTGATAAGCATATTCCAAAAAAAAAAAAAAAAGAGGGGAACATTTGTAAAAGTTTTCTTTGAGATTGTGTTGTGCTTTAACTTGTATTTAAATATGTTCAGATTTTTCAAAAAAGTAATTGTATACTAAGTTAAAAAAAAAGGGGTATTATTTGAAATTGTTGCATAATTATATATTGTGTTCTGAGTCAAGATGTATTCACATTTTTTGCAATCATTTATTATCCTCAATTTTTAAATCCATATGAGACTTGGATTATGGGAATTTATCATTTAAGACATTAATTGCCTTTATTCTGAGTTATCAGATGCCAGTTGGCCAAGATGCCATCCAATCACAAGAGAAATATATGCAAGAGCAGACACTGAACTGTCACATGAGGGGAGACATGCATGAAGTCAAGGTATGGCCGAGGGAACGGCTTTTGACTAATGTTGAGGTTGGATTCTCTTGGTTTAATATTTTATTTTATTTTTCCCCACAATATTGTACAGATGGCTGGAAGTATTCATCCCACCCATCTCACTTCTACACCTGGCTTCTATGCCCCCTCCTATATGCCTGATGCCATGGACATCTCAATCCCATGCATCTGATTAAGTCTGACTCAGTTTCCTCCAATATGTTTGGTGGCATGGACATATATTCCATCCACCTATTTTAAGCCTGGCATACTGTATGGGCAGTATATATTGCTCAAGTGTGGGAATGCTCATATCCCATCATTTCTCTGTTCTTTTATGGTAACCCCCATAATTATCTCAGGTGTCATGATAAATAACAGTGTTGAATTTGGCCTTGACACCTGTTACCAATTATATTAGATTTTCTAATTTCTCATAATGGCATGAGGATAATTAGGCAGATGATGCAAAAAGTGATGAAACAAAGATAAAAATTATTTTTAAAAATTAATATCGCAGCAATTGTCTTCTCAAATACCCTCCATAAGGGGGGACTATAGTAATATTATAATTTTAAAGAATGGTTCAATTTTTGTTTTATTATATGTTTCATGTGTAACAACCAAGATTCTGAATTCCCTTAGACATGTTTTTGAGAACTTTCATTGTTTGATTTGATTATTGACAAAGCTATTTTAAAGTTGTGTTAAGCTCAATTTTGTAGGAAATTTTCCTGGCTGATTACCAGCATCCACACATCAACCCCTGAAAAGACTTCCATTCCACGACTACACCTAGAGGACATCTGAGAAAAGACTTTCAGAGACTTTAAATGAACAGTTTTGATTTGTTGTTTTTGTTGTTTTTTTCTCTTTCTGTTATAATATACACCATCTGTAACATGTACTCTCTGCAGAGGCCCTCCCTTTGCAAGACTAATGTCAAAGCGTCGGTTCATGAGGACAAAAAAAAAATCGCCCCTCTGGACAAAACTTTCCTCTCTTCCTTTTCTATATTGTTGTTCACATATTATTAGTTAGCAATAGTTATTATATTCTTTTTACTGTTCCATCAAGGAAACATTTTGTTTCTTGAGGAACAACAGGGGGGACTGTAACGATTGGAATAACGCCACCTGCTGGATACTAACTGTAGAAGAGTTCTGCCCATGAAGCGAAGGTCTTTGAGGGCAAGACCAGGAGTCTTTTCTTCAGGAGTCAGGAAGTGACGCGGACTAGTGGGAGGAGGAAGGAAGAGACTGGCGCTCAGTCTCGCGCTTTTTCTTTTGGACTCTGGTGGAGAGCGGAGCTAGAAATGTGCTCTCCCTTTAATAGATAGGAATCTAGGCCTTTTTCTCTCTCTTTACCAAATTCTTATTCTCCTTAATAAATGCTTAAAAGTTTAACTCTTGCTAAAGCTTATAATTTATTGGCGACCACTCATTAGATATTTTAGACAGTTTAGCTAGAATTTTAGCCCTTAACAAGTGCTTTATGAATTATATCTTTTGATGCCTGATAAAATTAGCAATATTATTATTTTCCCCATTTTACAGGCAAGGACATCAAAGTAGAGAGAAATTATTAAGTGTTTTGCCCAGGGGTATAGTTTCTAAGTGTCCAAGGAAGGATTTGAACTTAGGTCTTCCTGAGTCCAATTTCAACACTCTACCATGCTATGTTTTGTGGGGACCAATTTTTAATTGGGGAGTGCTAGCTAAGTGGCTCGCCGCAATATTGGGGCAAGGAAGGAAACCGGCAGCCTCCCTCAAAACAGAACAAGATTTATTTTAACAAGAACGAACTTAAAAAAAACCAACACAAACAGGATCAGTAGGATCAAGGGAAAAGAAATAAAAATGGGGAAAGGTAAATTATAATACCTGAAAAATACCACCGCCCAGGAATCAGCTGAAAATACACAGCAGAACGCCTGTCACTTTCCAGCTTCCACCTAGAATGCCCAATTCTCCTCCCCCAAACCTAGAAACACCCCACACAGTCCCAGCCAATGGGATGTCCGCTCTGACAGTCACATAACTGCCCTCACTAGGCTTCCAATCATTATAATTTTGCCAGGCCCATGTAGGCGTCATTGAGTGGGTGCCAGAGCCCTGGCAACGGCTACAACCAGTGGGTGGAGCACCTTGCGGTTTGCAGAGCCCCAGGCCAGTGCTCACCGAGGCATAAAAACCTCAAATAACAATTAATTCTTAAGTGAAAGGTATTAATCTTATATAGATTACACATCATGTTCTGTGAAACAGTAAAATCTAAACTATTGAAATTTCATCTACCTTAAACTGGCTTAATTCAACTGACATTTATTAGGGATCAGTTACTATAGCAATATATAGTGCTTAAAGTAAACATTTTCATTAAAACTACTTCATAAGGCAGGCAATGCATACATTATTTTTTCCTTTCTTTTTTTTTGTGGGGCAATGGGGGTTACATGACTTGCCCAGGGTCACACAGCTAGTAAGTGTCAAGTGTCTGAGGTTGGATTTGAACTCAGGTCCTCCTGAATCCAGGGCTGGTACTTTATCCATTGTGCCACCTAGCTACCCCCAATGCATACATTATTTAATTCCATTTTATATATGAAGAAACTGAGGCTCAAAGAGATGAAGCAACTTTGCCCATGGTCACATAATTACTAAATGTCAGAGCGAGGGTTCAAACTCAATTCTAACTCCAAGTCAACATTCTCTTCCTCATGCCATACTAATACTCCTGGCTTTCTTGCAGTTTACAGCTTAGTAGGGAGAAAAATGTATATAAAGATATCTATAATACATAATTATAGAACATAATCGAGTGTGTTAAAGAAATATATAAAGCTAAGTACAATGTGAGGCCAAGGGTGAGGGTGGGGAAGAGGCACCAAGGAATGCTTCCTGGAGGAAGTAGCATTTGAGTTCCACTTTAAAGGACAGGAATTCAACAAGCAAAAAGAAGGAAGAGAGATTGTGGGTATAAGGAAGAACATGAGCAGAGGCAATAAGGCACAAAGCACAGTATGAACTAGGAGACATGTAAAGAGGAAGTAGGAAAGCAGACTGGAAAATGAAGTTGCTGCTAGATTCAGAGGGGCTCAAATGCTAAGAAAAGGAGTTTGAACTTTAATTGGGAGGCAACAGGGAGCCACTGAGGATAATGTCTATACTTCAGGAACAGATTTGACCAAGAAGAAGAATATCCTTGTAAAGGATATGAGGGACAGATTGTAGTGATGAGAAAGTAGGTGAGGAGCCTTAACTATTGTAACTATCTACAGCAGATGATAATAAGGACTCAAACTACAGTGGTAGCAGTGGGAACAAAAGTTAAGGGAAAAATGTGAGATGTTGCAAAGGTAGAAATCACAGAGCTGTATAACTAACTGGATATGAGAGGTGTGGAAGAAGCGAGAGTCAAAGATAACAGCAATGTTTCAAGCATAAGAAACTCACTGGTGCCCCAGAGAGAAACAGTGAAATTAGAAAGATGAACGAGTTTAAAAGGAAATATAATGTGCTAAATTTTAGATATGATGGATTTTAGATACTAGTATGATGCAAATCAGAAGATCAGAAGGGAGGTCAGTACCAGAGCAATAGGTGGGTTTTGAAGCTGTAAGAATGAGATTGCCAAAGAAGGGTATATGAAGAGCCAAGTGCAGAAACTCTGGGGAGCAATCACCTTAAAATGTTGGAAAGTTCAAGTGCCAGGGAAAGATAAAGAAAACTGGTGGTGTTTCTGATGCCAAGGAAGGAAAGACTAACCAAGTAGGAGGAAGTGAGTAGTGTTAAATAGAGAAGGAAAATAAAGAAGTTGCAAACTGGGAGGAAAAACAAGCCATCATATTTGGTAATGAGGTTGCTGGTAAAGGTCACCCTTGAAAGATGTTAGTTAAGTTGAATTGTAGGAACAGGAGTCAAATTGTATGAGGCTGAGAAACTAAATGGGAAGAAGTACAACCTTCAGGAGACCTTTTCAAGAAAGTACAGCACTAATGAAGAGAGAAATGGGATGGTTGCTGGAAATTGAGCATGGCTGGACACAGATGAGGAGCCAATAGACAAGGGAAAAAAATTAAGCTGTATAAGAGTGGACATAGGAGGAGAAAGAAGAAATTATTGCAAGAGTAAGGAGCTGAAAGTTTACACTATAATTAATTTTTATAATGTCTAAAAACTTCACAACATATAGTACACTTTAAAACTTAAGTCAAGGAGATTACTGCAAGGCAAAGGAGAGACCCATTAAAAAACAATATAGTCATCATAGTGCTTTTAGATTTCTTTTAATTAGGACAAGGAGATCAGGATACAACATAAAATGTAAATTGGATCTACAACCTATTCAAAGAATGATTGATTTTTCACAAATTGAACATTTTCCTAGGAAGTTACATTATAATTTCAGAGATGCTTAATAATCTTCATTTTTGACTGATGGGGGGCAGGGCTATGAGGGTTAAGTGACTTGCCCAGGGTCACACAGCTAGTAAGTGTCAAGTGTCTGAGGCCAGATTTGACCTCGGGTCCTCCTGAGTCCAGGGCCGGTTCTTTATCCACTGTGCCACCTAGCTACCCCCATTTTGACTGATTTTTAATTGGAAGTGGCTCCAAACTTTTTTGTTAAGTTTATTCCTATACCTACTTGTAGTGAAGCTTTTCACAATGTGATCAGGGAATCCATGAAAAAGTTTTAATATTAGTATTATTTTCTCTTCTAAAGCAGAGTTTCTTAAACTTTTTCTACTCATGAACCCCTTTTTCCAGGTAAATTTTTATGTGACCCTAGGTATACAGATATAGAAAATGGTATACATAACCTTTTAGAGTTGCCAAATTTCTCATGACCTCCACATTCAGTCATGTGATCCCATATGGGGTCATGACCCAAAGTTTAAGAAGTTAGGTTCTAAAGTACCAAATGTAAAACTATGTAAAGGTGATCATTTCTTATACTTAATAAAGTATTTTAAAGGATGTAATGTGCTTCCTCATCCCTTTGTAATACAGGCTCTAAATGTATACCATAATCTGAAATCATTTAGGGGTTCTGTAAATATACTTCAGACTGGAAGTGTTCTGTGACCAAGTCAGTGGAACAATATTAATCTAATGAATTAAGTAATTACTAATCTGTAAACCAGAGGAGTCAAACTCTCAGCATGTGAAACTACCAAGTACAAGCTAAACCAGATTAAAATGTAATTGGGAAATGTTTAACAAAATAAATAAAAATATCATATAACATAGATAATGCTAATTTCTGGTTTTCTAAGTTAATATGTGGTCATCAGGGATCCATTTCTACTTCAGTTTTACAACATTGCTGTACACTATCATTTAAGGACAGGACTCATTATTTGAAGTAATTTTAATCATTATGCCCAAAAAGTGATTAAGCTGTACATAAACTGGGGCAGCTAGGTGGCACAGTGGATAAAGCACCGGCCCTGGATTCAGGGGGACCTGAGCTCAAATCTGGCCTCAGACACTTGACACTTATTAGCTATGTGACCCTGGGCAAGTCACTTAACCCCCACTGCCCTGCAAAAAAAAAATCCCCAAAAAAGCTGTACATAAACTTTTACTCAGAGATACCACTATGCCTCCAAAGGCATCAAAGGAAAGGAAAAAGAGCCACAGGCACAAAAATATTTACAACCTCTCTTTTTGTGGTAGCAAAGAACTGGCAACTAGGGGAGTGACTATCAGTTGGAGAACAGCTAAAGAAATTATGGCATATGAATGTATTAGAATACTATTACGGGGCGGCTAGGTGGCGCAGTGGATAAAGCACCGGCCCTGGATTCAGGAGTACCTGAGTTCAAATCCAGCCTCAGACACTTAACACTTACTAGTTGTGTGACCCTGGGCAAGTCACTTAACCCCAATTGCCTCACTAAAAAAAAAAAAAAAAAGAATACTATTACACTGAAAAAATGAGGAAGGCGATGGTTTCAGAGCAACCTGGAAAGAATTCTGTGAAAGTATAATGATAATTCCAAAGGAATTGAAAACAGAAACAGGAATAAAACATGTCCCCCATCTCCAAATGGAAAGGGAAGCATAAAAAGGTAAACAGGAAGGAGAAATCATAAACGATTCAATAAGTTAAACTGCTTACATTTCTGCATGAGAAAATGATACTTGTAAATCCTAAAAACTTTCCGATTATTAGGGAAGTTGGAAGGAATATACATAGAAAGCACAGGTTTGAGTTGAATATGATAATATGATTATAAGAAAAATAGAATTAAGAACTGAAAAAGAATATTGCACTGGGAGAAAGGGAAAAAGGAAAGGTAGTGTTAAGGGCTAAAATTCTAGCTAAACTGTCTAAAATATCTAATGAGTGGTCGCCAATAAATTATAAGCTTTAGCAAGAGTTAGACTTTTAAGCATTTATTAATGAGAATAAGAATTTGGTAAAGAGAGAGAAAGGCCTAGATTCCTATCTATTAAAGGGAGAGCACATTTCTAGCTCCGCTCTCCACCAGAGTCCAAAGGAAAGAGAGTAAGAGCGAGCGCCAGTCTCTTCCTTCTTCCTCTCACTAGCCTGCATCACTTCCTGATGCCAAAGAAAAGACTCCTGGTGTTGCCCTCAAAGACCTTCCCTTCATGGGCGGAACTCTTCTACAGTAAGTCTCCAGCAGGTGGCGTTATTCCAATCGTTACAGTTGAATGGAGTAAATCATCTAATATAAAAAAGTCCCAAAAGAAATTTTATAGTGGAGGGTGGAATGGGGAAGAGAGGAGTATGCAAACCTTATTAACATTGGAATTGGCTCAAAGAAATAACATGCATACTCAGTTGCTTATAGACATCTATCTTATCATTACACAGAAGTACGAGAGGAAGGGAATAAGAGAAGGGGAGACAGGTGATAGAAGGGAGGGCAGTCTGAGGGAAATAAAACACTTTTGAGAATGTGCAGGGCAAAAGGAGAGAGAATAGGATAAATAGTGGTAAAATAGGATGGAGGTAAATACATAGTTGGTAATCATTACTGTGAAAAAAATTTTTCAGCAATGTCCTCTGATGATGACCTCATTTCTTAAATATATATAAAACTGAGTTAAATTTATAGAAATAAGAGACATTTGGGAGCAGCTATGTGGAACAGTGGATAAAGCACCAGCCCTGGACTCAGGAGGATCTGAGTTCAAATCCAACCTTAGACACTTGACACTTACTAGCTGTGTGACCCTGGGCAAGTCACTTAACCCTCATTGCCCTACCAAAAAAAAAAAAAAAGAAAGAAAAAGAAATAAGAGACATTCTTCAACTGATAAATGGTCAAAGGATATAAATAGGCCATTTTCTTTTTTGTTTTGTTTAGAATTTTGTTTTCCAAATTACATGTAAAAGCAAATGTTGATATCAATTTTTTAAAACTTTGTATTCCAACTTCTCTTCCTCCTTCCTTTCCCACCCCCCACCTCAAGAACTCAAGCAATTCAATGTAAGTTATACATGAGTAGTCATGGAAAACATCTCTACATTAGCTAGGTTGTGAAAGAAAAGAGATAAAAACAAGACTTCAGATTAAGGAGTTGTCCCCCTCCCCCCCCCAAAAAAAAGTGTTTCAGTCTGTTTTCAGATACCATCAGTTCTTTCTCTGTAGGTGTATTGCAATTTTCATAAGTCCTTCAGAGTTATATCTGATCATTGCCTTGCTGAAAATAACCACGTGCTTCCCAGCAGATCATCTTACACTATTGCTGTTATTTCATATACAGTACATTTCTCTCTGCCTCAGTTCATGTGGGTCTTTCCAGGTTTTTCTGATAGCATCCTGTTCATCATAACTTTTATATAGTACCTTAAACTTGATAAAGAATTTTCTTCACAATAGCCCAGCAGAGTAGGTACCATACATTTTGCCATTGTAATCAATCATCATAACTATTTCCCTCCATCCTATTCCCTTCCAATGATATTTACTCTATTTTCTATCTTATTTTGCCCTATTCTTCCTCAAAAGTGTTTTGCTACTGACTGACCCCTCTCCCACTCTACCCTCCCTTCATTCACACTTCCCTCCTTATCCTCTTCCCCTCCTACTTTTCTGTAGGGTTAAATAGATTACTCCTCCCAATTGGGTATGTATGTTATTCCCTCCTTGAGTCCGCTCTGATGAGGTTAAGATGAATAGGCAGTTTTCAAAGTAATCAAAGCTATCGACAATCATGGAAAAAATGCTCTAAATCACTATTGATTAGAGAAATGCTAATGAAAACAACTCTAAGCTACCACCACAAACCTATCAAATTGGCTAACAAGACAGAAAGGGAAAATGATAAGTGCTAGAGGGGATATGAAAAAATAGTACACTAATGTACTATTTATTGCTGGGGTTGTGAACTGATCCAACCATTCTGGAGAATCATTTAAAGTAAGCCCAAAGGGCTATAAAACCATGCATTCCCTTTGACCAAGCAATACCACTTCTAGCTATTTCCCAAAGAGATTAAAAAAAAAAAAAAGGAAAAAGGCCTATATGTACAGAAGTATTTATAGCAGCTCTTTTAAGGGTAACAAGGAATTGGAAATTGAGGGGATATGCATCAATTGGGGAATGGCTGAACAAGTTGTTCTATATGATTGTTTTTTTGTTTTGTTTTGTTTTGTTTTGTTTTGTTTTGTTTTTAGTGAGGCAATTTGGGGTTAAGTGACTTGCCCAGGGTCACACAGCTAGTTAAGTGTCTGAGGCCAGATTTGAACTCAGGTACTCCTAATTCCAGGGCCGGTGCTCTATCCACTGCGCCATCTAGCTGCCCCTGTTCTATATGATTGTGATGGAATACTATTGTGCTTTAAGAAAGGAGAAGAGGGGCAGCTAGGTGGCACAGTGGATAGAGCACCGGCCCTGAAGTCAGGAGGACCTGAGTTCAAATCCAGCCTCAGACACCTAACACTTACTAGCTGTGTGACCCTAGGCAAGTCACTTAATCCTAATTGCCTAACCAAAAAAAAAAAAAGAAGAAGAAAGGAGCAGGATGCTCTCAGAAAAAACCTGGGAAGACTTACATGAATTGATGTAAAGTGAAATGAGTAGAACAAGATGAACATTGTACAGACTAACAGTAATATCGTATAATGATCTACAGTGAACAACAGCTATTCTCAGCAATACAATAATCCAAGACAATTCTGAAGGGCTTGACTTATGATGAAAGGTCCTATCCATCTCCATAGAAAGCTGGTGGAGAAGCGCTCAAAAGGGACTTTGAAGATAAAGTAAGAGAGGTAGAGGAGGGGAGCAGCTAGGTGGTGCAGTGGATAAAGCACCAGCCCTGGACTCAGGAGGACCTGAGTTCAAATCCGGCATCAGACACTTGACACTTACCAGCTGTGTGACCCTGGGCAACTCACTTAACCCTCACTGCCCCACCAAAAAAAAAAAAAAAAAAGAAAGGAAGAAAGAAAGAAAGAAAAGAAAAGAAAAAAAATGAGGTAGAGGGAAAAGTAAGAGAGGTAAAAGAAAAAATAGAGAAATGAGAGTGATGAAGGAGGGTCATGAAAAAAAGTCAACACCTTGAAAAGCCAAATTGGCCAAACGGAAAAGGAAGTACAAAAACTATCTGAAGAAAATCATTGCTTAAAAATTAGAATTGAGAAAATAGAAGCAAATGACTTAATGGAAGTGGATTCCCAACATCCTTTGGCAGAACAGTAAATACTATTACATTTTTGTAGAATGAATCCAAGAGAAAATAAAGATACCATTTTTTTTCCTTTGCCTTTTTCACCCCAACCCAGTTCTTCATCCTCCCTAATTGGGTGCCATGTTCTGTAGATTCTATTTGTATATCTTTCACATCTTCCCTCTAAAATACATTCCATACAAAATAACATTCCTAAGGCACAGGTCTGCCCATGTCACTAGCTAGCTTAAAACCTCGGACCCAAACTACCCTTCTGCTTTATTTCACATTACTCCCTTTAATGCATTCTATGTTTCACCTAAATTGGTTTACAAAACATTCCCTCTTACTCTGTGACAGTAGATTTTCATATTGCAATATAGTTACCCATCATTAGTCACATTGGTAATGTATCTACCCATTATTAAAGATATATCATGTCCTTATTTTAAATAAATAGCATGTCATTTTATTTTAAAAATTAAATATTTTTATTCTAAATTAACTCTTGACATTTCCAGTTGATAATATCTATTTTAATTTTATTTTTAAAATAAATTTGCAGGATGTTTTGGAAACCAGCTTTGTTACATTGTAGTTATCAAAATGAGTGTTATTGAGAAATATGAAAGTCATCATGGTCCTTTTAATTGCCACAGAGACATTGTTTAACTTAGAGTTTACACACTTGACATTCCAATAAAACAAGTAGAGGGATAACAAACTGATCTATCTCAGGAGACCACAATGAATGACAGTAACAGGTTAAGATTCAACAGGCACTGCCCCCAACTTGACCATGTTTATACATATTTGAATTTCATTTTCACTGACAAACATTTATAATTATTACTAACTGACAAATACTTATAATAGTAATTATAATATCTAGCATTTATATAGCACTTTAAGGTTTACAAAATATTTTACATAAATTGTCTCATTTGGTCCTCACAACAATGTTGTGAGATAAGTACCATTATTATGATCTTCAATTTAAGGATGAAAAAAATGCAGCTGAGAGAGTTTAAATGACTTGCTCTGGGTCAAACAGCTATTAAGTGTCTGAGGCACATACTAGTTGTGTGACCCTAGGCAAGTCACTTAGCCCTGTTTGCCACATTCATAAAATGGATAAAATCAGTTTCCTCATCCATAAAATAAGCTGGAGAAGGAAATGACAAACCACTCCAGTGTCTTTGCCAAGAAAACCTAAAATGTGGTCATGAAGAGTTGAACATGACTGAAAACAATTGAACAATAACTAAGGTCTTCTCACTCCATGCGATTTGCCAAATTTATAATGGAGTTGTGATGTAGGAGGTAAAAAAAGGGTTAATAGAAAAACCTAAGACCCAAGCTTTAATTCAGATATTAGCTCCAAAAGGGATTCAGACCTCAGTTAGTGGATAACTTATGCTAGGTTCTCTTACCCACGGAAATCAGTACCCATAACAGGACCATAAAGGGTCAGGTCAAATAACAATAAAACATAAGACAGGGGTATAGAAATTCTAATGAAAAATGGAGATTTTTTTTTTAATGAGGCAATTGGGGTTAAGTGACTTGCCCAGGGTCACACAGCTAGTAAGTGTTATGTGTCTGAGGCCGGATTTGAACTCAGGTACTCCTGACTCCAGGACCGGTGCTCTATCCACTGAGCCACCTAGCTGCCCCAAAATGGAGATATTTTGACACTAGCCATGGGAATCAGAAAGACACATGTGCAGAAAAGGCCAAATTTCTCCCCAGATTCACCTTATGACATATAAACCACAAAAACACACCACCACAGAAAAAGGTGCCCACCTTGGGGGTTGGCTTAGGACCCCAGGAATTCCAAATTAGGATAAGCCCTCCCCTGTAACACCCAAAGGTGGAGAATATTATAATGAGACTTTTAATTAATTTATCCATACTATAAATATAACTGTCTTTCCTTTCCTTATTTGAGAGATACCTTTCCACTATTTTGGTTCTCTCCCTGTGGTCACCTACAGTATTTCAATAAAACTTGGAAAACTGAGTCACTGAGTCTTTTAATTCTTTTGGGATGACTCATGATCAATTTGACCCCAAATTTCAGCCCACATCAGTTGTACTCAAAGAGCCAATAATTTTGGCTATTGTTTCATGCCCAAGTGTTAATTAGAAAATTATTTACATTAATTCACAGACAAAATGTGCATCCAAGTCACAAAATACCCATCAACCTACATCTTTTTGAATGAGATGCCTACCATTTAGAGACTGCTTTAGAAAAAAACTTAAAGGACTTCTGGTGCCAAGATGGCAGAGTGAGGAAGGAGCCCTCTGGAGCACTCCCAAATTTCCCCTCCAAACCAATAGAAAACTGCCTCTGAATCATTCCAGGAGCAGGAAAGCAGCTTACCAGTCCAGCAGAAAACGTTTGTCTTGCCTGGGTGGGAGGGAAGTGAGGTGCAAGAGCAGCAGCAGCAGGAAGCCTGAAGCAGGGCTCTGAGTCTGGGGCAAATCATCAATGAGGCTCTGCCCTCCTGCAAACCAGCAGCCCCCTAGGAAAGTGAGCAGTCTAGGCAGCATAGTAGGGCCCCTCACCAGGTACCCCACACCTTGCACAGACCACCAGAGAGGCCTTGACCCCACTGCTGACCAGTAGTGAAGCCCCACCTAAGAAGAGGTCCAGCAGCAGAGAGACTCTTTTTCTAAAGCAAAACAGCAGCAGGTAAATGTGCAACAAAATTACTCCTCCAGCATTTGATAGCAGAGTGACCCTGTTACCACAGCAACCCAGTAGCAGGGCCACCACACTTGGGCAGATTAGAAACAAAATTATTCCTCCAGGGCCTAACAGAAAGGCCTTGCCAACAGAGCAACTCAGCAATAGAGCACCACCCCTGGGGGACACCAGCAACAAGATCACTTCTCCAAGGCCAGCCACCAGAAAGACTTTGTTAACTTTAGCAATCCAATGCCTGGAGAAGGCCAGCCCACAGCTAAGAGAGGCAAAAAGGAAAGAACCACCGCCCAATACCAGTCAGAAGGGAAGCTTACTCTGTAGAGAAAGCAAGTGGCTACAGTCTGATGCCCAGTGAAAGCTACCTGTAAGACCCAAAGCCTCAACACAAAAACATGGGACAGTGCAGGAATAAAGCCCAACTTTCTCATAAAAACACCAAGTCACCAAAAAAGGCATAAAAATGAACAAAAAAAAAGTTTAACTATTGAAAGTTAGTTACTACACTGAAAGGGAAGATCAAAGCATAAACTTAGAGGAGGACAATAGTATCAAATGGATAGAGGTGAAGTTTCAAAGAAAAATGTAAATTGATCTCAGACCCAAAAAAGAATTCCTGGAAGAGCTTAAAAAGGAATTTAGAAGGCAAATTGGAGAAGTAGAAGAAAAAATGGGAAAAAAAAATGAGGGTAATGCAAGAGAATCATGAAAAAAGAATCAGTAGCATGCGGAAACATATACAAAACTTTGCTGAGGAAAATAACTCCCTAAAAAACAGAATTAGCTAAATGGAAAATCATTCTTTAAAAATTAGAATTGAGGGGGCGGCTAGATAGCACAGTGGATAAAGCACCAGCCCTGGATTCAGGAGTACCTGAGTTCAAATCCAGCCTCGGACACTTGACACTTACTAGCTGTGTGACCCTGGGCAAGTCACTTAACCCTCATTGCCCCGCCCAAAACAAAAACAAAACAAAATAATTATTAGACTACCTGAAAGTCACTTAACCCCCATTGCCTTGCAAAAAAAAAGAAAAAAGAAAAAAATTAGAATTGAACAAATGTAAACCAATGACCCTATGAGATATAAAAATACAATAAAACAAAATTTAAAAAGTAAATAAAAATAGAAAATGTGAAATTTCTCATTGGAGAAACAATTGAGTTAGAAAATAGATTTAGGAGAGATAATATAAGAATTATTAGACTAGGGGCAGCTAGGTGGTACAGTGGATAAAGCACTAGCCCTGGATTCAGGAGGACCCGAGTTCAAATCCAGCCTCAAACACTTGATACTTACTAGCTGTGTGACCCTGGGCAAGTCGCTTAACCCTCATTGCCCCACCCAAAACACAAACAAAACAAAACAAAAGAATTATTAGACTACCTGAAAGCCATAACCACCAAAAATAAAAAATAAAAAAGGGCCTGGATAGTATCTTTTAAGAAATTATCAAAGAAAATTGCCATGATATATTAGAACCAGAGGGCAAAATAAATATTGAAAGAATCATCAATCACCACCTGAAAGAGATTCCAAAATGAAAACTCCAAGGCATATCATAGCCAAATTTCAAAGCTCACAGATGAAGGAGAAAGTATTGTGAGCAACCAAAAAGAAACAATTCAAATATTGTAGAGTTACAGTCAGAATTACACAGGATTTGGCAGCTTCCACATTAAAGAACCAGAGGGCTTAGAATGTAATATAATGGGGGGCAGCTAGATGGCGCAGTGGATAGAGCACTGGCCCTGGAGTCAGGAGTACCTGAGTTCAATCCGGCCTCAGACACTTAACACTCACTAGCTGTGTGACCCTGGGCAAGTCACTTAACCCCAATTGCCTCACTAAAAAAAAAAAAAAATGTAATATGCTGGAAGCCAAAGAAATGAGGTTTACAACCAAGAATCACCAACCCAGAAAAATTGAATATAATCTTTCAGGGGGGAAAATGGACATTTAATGAAATAGAGGACTTTCAAGCATTTTTGATTAAAAGTCAAGTTGAATAAAAAACTTGACCTTCAAATACAAGACTCAAGGGAAATATAAAAGGTAAAAAGGAAAAAAGAAAGAAAAAATGTAAGAAATTCAATAAGGTCAAAATGTTTATTTCTCTACATGACAAGAAAATATTTGTAAGTCTGAACAATTTTATTATAAGATCAATTAGAAGGAGTATATGTAGACAGAGGATGTGGTTATATGGTGACATTGATAGGACAACACACCAAAAAAATAAAATAAAGGGGTAAGAAAAAAATTGCATGGAAGGAAGGGGTAAACTGAATGAGGTAAATTATCCCACAAAAAAGAGTCATGAAAGAACTATTATAATGGAAGGGGAGACAGCTGTGGTGGTAGCAGGCAAAGATTAAACCTTACTCTCATCAAAGTTGGCTCAAAGAGGGAATAACATACATACTCAGTTGAATATAGAAATCTATCTTACCTTATAAGGAAGTAAAAAAGGGATGGGGAGGGGAGAATGATACAAGGGAAGGGATATTAGGGAAGGTGGTGATGAGAAGTAAAACGCTTCTGAGGAAGGAAAGAGTAGGGGAGATAAACAGGTGAAAATAGCATGGAGGGAAATAAACAGTCATTATAACTATAAATGTGAATGGGATGAACTTATCCATTAAATGGAAGTGGATAGCAGAATGGATTAAAAACCAAAATTCTACAATATGTTGCTTGGGGGTTTTTTTGTTGTTCTTTTTCTTTTTCTTTTCTTTTTTTTTGTGTGTGGGGCAATCAGGGTTAAGTGACTTGCCCAGGGTCGCACAGCTAGTGTCAAGTGTCTGAGGCCAGCTTTGAACTCAGGTCCTCCTGAATTCAAGGCCAGTGCTTTATCCACTGTGTCACCTAGCTGTCCCCAATATGTTGTTTACGAAAAACACATTTGAAGCAGAGACATACTGACAGGGTAAACATAAGGGGCTTGAACACAATTTATTATGCTTCAGCTAAAGCAAAATCAAAAATAGATCTAATTAAAAGAGATAAAGAAGGAAGTCATATCAATACTTAACATATATGCACCAAATGGTATAGCATCTAAACTTTTGAAGGAGAAGCCAAATGAGTTACAGGAGGAAATAGATAATAAAACTATACTAGTGGGGAACCATAACTTTCTCCTCTCAGAACTGGATAAATCTAACCAAAAAAGCAATAAGAAAGAAGTTAAGGAAGTAAATAAAATTCTGGAAAATTTAGATTTGATGCATCTCTGGAGAAAATTGAATGGGAATAGAAAGGAATACCTACACAAAAACTGACCAATTTTTTAGGGTATAAAAACCTTACAGTCAGATGCAGAAAAGCAGAAATAGTAAACACATCCTTTTCAGATCATAATGCAATAAAAACTGCATTCAATAATGGACAACTGAAAAAGAAATTAAAAATCAATTGGAAATTAAATAATTTGATCCTAAAATAAGTGGGTCAAAGAACAAATGACAATGATGATACAACATAACATAATTTATGGGATGTAGCTAAAGCAGTACCTAGGGGGAAATTTGATCAATGCATTGGACATGCAACAACAAACAAAAAAAAATATATAGAAAATGAACAAATTAAAAATCCCCAACTAGACACCAAATTGGAAATCCTGAAAATCAAAGGAGAGATTAACGAAATTGAAAGTATGAAACCCATTTATATCCTAAAGACATCTCAGGAAAGAGAAAAATATTCAGAGCAGCTCTTTTTTTTTTTTTTTAAGGGCAATGAGGGTTCAGTGACTTGCCCAGGGTCACACAGCTAGTTAAGTGTCAAGTGTCTGAGGCTGGATTTGAACTCAGGTCCTCCTGAATCCAAGGCCAGTGCTTTATCCACTGCGCCACCTAGCTGCCCCAGAGAGCAGCTCTTTTTATGGTGGCTAAGAAGTGGAAATTAAAGGAATGCCTATCAATTGAGGAATGGCTAAACAAGCTGTGGTATATGATGGTGATGGAATATTATTGTGCTATAAGAAATGACAAGCTGGATGATTTCAGAAAGGCCTGGAAAGACTACTATGAATTGATGTATAGTGAAGAGAGCAGAACTAAGAGAACTTTGCAGAGACAGCAATATTGTTTGATGAAGAACTGTGAATGACAACTATTCTCAGCAATACAATAATGCAAGACAATCCCATAGGACTAATGATGAAGTATACTATCCACCTCCAGAGAAAAAACTGATAATGATTGAACATAGACAAGCATGCTATTTTTCATTTTCTTTCATTTTATTCAAGTATTCTTATACAAATGACTAATATGGTAATGTTTTATGTAACTGCACATGGATAACCTATATTTGATTGCTTACTGCCTCAGGGAAGGAGGAGAGGAGGGATAAAATTTGGAACTCAAAACTTTAAATAAAAATGTTCATTATTTAATAAAAAACAAGAAAAGAAAAGAACTTTAAATTCAATTACTAAATCTACCACTGTCATGTTGGGATCACTGCAGCAAGGTAAACATTCTATTCCTCAATCAGTTTGATATCCCACACTTTCCACAGTGGTAGTTCCAAATTCGCTGGTCCCTTCTCATGCCTCACATGGCACCACTTCCCCACATCTTCTCAACTGAAGAGCTTGCCTCACATGTCACAAAAAAAGCTGAGGTCATTCACTAAGAGTTACCACTTCTGACCATCTCATATGATTCCAGAATCTTCCCTCATTACCTCCTCCTTTACTCCACTTTCATATGAAGGTGGCCCTTCTCTCCAAACTAGTCCCTCTAATATGTACCTCAATCCCATCTCCTACCTTAATTCTCCAGCAGACTGCCCCGACTCTCTTCAATCTCTCCCTATTTATTGGTTCCTTCCCTGACATCTATAAACATTCCCATGTCTCTCTTGATCCAAACATCTTGCTAGCTAGCATGCTCTATTTCTCCTCCCTTTTGTGTCTAACCTTAAAAAGGCCATCTACTACCACTGGTGCTTCTACTTCCTTTCCTCTCACGTTTCTCTAGACTGTCTCCTGACTTAATCACTTAATGAAATTATGCTCTCCAAAGTCATCACTTATTTGCATATAAATGTATATGTATGTGTGTATATGTGTGTGTGTGTGTGTGTGTGTGTGTGTGTGTGTGTGTGTGTATATATATATATAACCCCCCCCCCAATCCTGATAGTTCTTGACTTCTCTGACATGACACTGTTTATCACCTTCTCTTCCTGGATACTTTTCTCTAATTTTTCATGGTGTTGTCCAACCACTCCTTCTCAGTCTATTTTGTTGTATCTTCATTCATGCCATGCCTGCCCCTACCCCCACTCCCTCCTTCCCCCCATCTCCTGGAAGAATCCCAGATTTATTTCCCTCAAAACCCTTCTGTCATCCAAATTTTTCTCTCATTGTTGAGGACACTGCCATCGTATCCAGTCTTAACACTTCAATGAAATCCTCCACTCCTGCCTTTCACCCACCCCATATATCTAGCTCACTGGCAAATCTTATTGCTTGTACTTTCACAACATATCTTATATAGACCTCCTTCTCTCCACTCAAACAGCCACCACCCTAATTCAAATCCCCATCAGTTCTCACCTGTACTATTTCTAATCACCTTCTAAACAGTATCCCTGTCCCAAGTCTCTTATTTTTTAGGTGAAGCAATTGGGGTTAAGTGACTTGCCCAGGGTCACACAGCTAGTGTCAAGTGTCTGAGGCCACATTTGAACTCAGGTCCTGCTGAATCCAAGGCCAGTGCTTTATCCACTGTGCCACCTAGCTGCCCCCCACCCCTGCCCAGTCTCTTTTAACTCTGATCTATCCTGCACTCAGCTGCAATGTTTGACCATGTAATAACCCCCTCTTTCCTAACCCCAATGAGCTCAACTGGCTATCATGTTCTGCATCAAGTATAAACTCCTTTGTGTGGAACTGAAAATTCTTCAGAACCTGCTCCCTTCCAACCTTTCCAATCTTCATACACTTTGCTCTCCTCCACATATTCTATAAGCTAGATACATTGGCCTACTTCCTGTTCCTGTGAAACTCTTATCTATAGTCTCCATTCCCTTGCACTGGCTGCTCCACCCTGCAAGGACCTGCAAGGACCTGCAATGCTCTACCCCATCACCTCAGTTTCCCTGGCTTCCTTCAAGACTAAGCTCAAATCCTACGTTCTGCTTAAGTCCCTTCCAAGTTTCATTAGCTATTTGTTCCCCTCTCAGATTACCTTCAAGGTACTCAGGATATATCTTAAATGTACAAGGTGCGCCAAAAGTCATGATGGGGTTTAATTTAATTTATTTTTTGTTTTTAATTTGCAATACCATAGCATCACATATACTATATATAGGAAATGAATTTACATTACATGTGAAAAATCAAATCTCATAAATGGCAAAAAATAAAGAAAAAATAATTTTCAAAAACGTATTAAAACATCATGACTTTTGGCCTACTCTGTATTATTTATTTATTTCCATGTTGCCTCCCCTGTTAGAATGTAAGCTTTAGAAGGCAGGGATAATATTTCTCTTTCTTTGTATCTGCAGATTTTACTATAGAGCTTGGAACATATTAAGTACTTAAATTACTAATACTGATTGACTAACTGAATGACCTTACTTTAAAAAAAACAACACCAAAAAACTAAGGCTCAGAATAGTAAAATGATTTGTCAAAATTCTCACCACTAATAAGCAGCAGAACTAAAATTCAAATCCAGGTCTTCTGACCCTAGCAGGTGCTCTTCTCATATTTAAAAAGTAATGGTTAGGTTTCTCACACAATACTCGCCAAGCCTTTACTTCAAACAATAAGTAGAAAGTTTTAAATGTGTAAAGAAAATGATGTCTTTGCTTCAGTGTGAATTTCTTTGATTGGGTCAAGAAAGAAAGCAATGGGATTGGCTAAGAGGGTCACCTCTGGGCCTATGGATAAAATAGCAGCCAGTCCAGTAGACTGTGAGAGCTGGGACAGGTTTTGTCTTTCTTTGTATCTCCAGAGCTTAGCACAGTACCTGGCACATGAGAGGTGCTTTGACCCATTTATGAGCACAGTAAAGCAGTTGGTCAACTAGTGAAGAACTCAACAGTGCCTAGAGGAAGCTTTTATTTCTATACCAAAGGTGAGCAGAGGGGAGGCTGGGAATGAGCCAAGAGGAAATGCTATACTCATTCCCCTACCCCACATTGACCAAGTTATCGGAGACACTGAACAGTAAGAGACAGTGCATCCAGAGGACACACCAAAAACAACCACAGACACAGGCAGATACAAAGAGATGGCTACCCAAGGGAAAAAGCAACTTTAAAGAGTATAATCCTTTGCACCAGAAAAGAATGATAGCTATGGACTTCAAGTAAAAAGGAGTTGAAAGTTTACCCCACTATTAATGATGCCATGTCCTTTAAGGATGTAACCATAACAAATAATTAGATCTTCCTACAATCCTATTTTCTTTCCCGTGCCCATTTTACTGATCTGGAGAAAACTTTGGATTTGCCATCTATAAAGTAACTCTACTATCAAAGTGTTCTTTGATAGACTTGTTAGTCTTTTGGTTTTTTTTTTGCTGGGCAATGGGGGTTAAGTGACTTGCCCAGGGTCACACAGCTACTACATGTCAAGTGTCAGAGGCCAGATTTGAACTCAGGTACTCCTGAATCCAGGGCCAGTGCTTTATCCACTGCACCACCTAGCTGCCCCTCTTGTTAGTCTTTTTAAAAAACTAAGATTGATATAGACAATATAACAACAACAACAATAAAAGGTAACATCTCTATAACACTTTAAGGTTTGCAAAGTGTTTTACACAAATCAGCTGATTTGATTATAAACATGTTCCTGCCATTATTATAGGGTCCCACGCACAGTAAAGAGAAGCAACAAGGTATGATGGAAAGAAAGCTGGCTTCAGCAACAGGGATCAATTTAACTTGCTACTGTGTGACCCTGGCCAAGTCACATAACCACTCGGTGTTCTAGGCAACTCTTCAAGACTATAAGAGGCAGAGAAGGTGCATAAGTCTCAGTATCTTGTTCTGATTTCAAAAATACAAATCAGAGACTATAACATTCTTCAATGCCTTGTTTTTGTTTTCATATTTTTTGTTACCAAAGTTAAACTAAATCTACATTTGTTAAAACTATTAATGAGGGCAGCTAGGTGGTGCAGTGGATAAAGCACGGGCCCTGGATTCAGGAGGACCTAAGTTCAAATCCAGCCTCAGACACTTGACACTTATTAGCTTGTGTGACCCTGGGCAAGTCACTTAACCCTCATTGCCCCACCAAAAAACCCCAAATTATTAATGTAATTTTAATCAAGCATTTAGTGAAATTGCTTAATTTCATCACATAATTATGAAGCTCTAACAATAAACTTGTAAAACCCATTCTTGCCAAACTTAGGAAATTATTATGAGATCAAAACAATAATTAAAATGAAAATAAATATAGGAATGCACTATTAAAATAGAACTATATATTTATTTTTAAACTTCAAAGTAGAATAAATCATGAAGTATAATTTTACAGGGCTTTACCATTTTTGTTTGTTTTTGGGGCAGGGCAATGAGGGTTAAGTGACTTGCCCAGGGTCACACAGCTAGTTAAGTGTCAAGTGTCTGAGGCCAGATTTGAATTCAGGTACTACTGAATCCAGGACCAGTGCTTTATCCACTATGCCACCTAGCTGCCCCTTACCATTTTTTTCAAAAGTAAATAATAGCATATTAAAAAAAACTGTAGTATGTCCTACACAAAAGTAAAACGCAATTAGCAAAAGATTTAACCAATGACTTTTATCTACTGTAGCTGAATGGAAGGAAGGCAGGCAAAAGGGAGAAAATCAGATTAAGTATATAAGGTGAATCTTGCTGAAGACTTAGTGAACGCTTACCAAGAAATGCCTCCATCTTAAATACACACATTTTATGCTGGAAAAAAAATCTTTTGTAGACATTTTCCCCAATAGTAATTTATCAAACTAACCGTATATAAAATATTGTATCTTTTAAAAAAATTATTGACAACTAATTTCTCTTGACACAAATATCACTTCATTTAAAAAATGAGATATCATGTACTCTTAGGAATTGGCACTAAGACATTATAGAGCTAGAGACTGTAAGACAACACAAAATACTTACATCCTCCCATGGATTATTCCTTCCAAATAATGTCCAATGTTGTCTTTATTCCTTCTTAATGAAATTGAATTACTTTCCACCAGGAGACAAATTATTTAGAGTCAAATTTGTAGAAAAAAAAACTACAGGCATTCTTGAGTTAGATACCAAGTAAAGCTGCATCTTGAATTCACCACATAAAAAGAACTAAAAAATAGGAAGTACGTTTCATAATAGTGCTTTTAGCAGTGGCGCAGCTCAAAGGAAATATGCAAGTGAAACATTTCTAAATTCAATTAAGATATTTCAAATTGAAGTGAAATATCTAGAAACCTGGGGGTAAGAATGGAGTTTTGAGGAAAAAATACTAATGATGTGGATGCGGTTAGTCATGATCAGAGGATTTACAGCTAGAAGGGACCTTAAACAACTATGTAGCAAAATATTTTCCAAACTTTAAAGTGCCATACAAATTAATTAATATTACTAAGTCCCATTTTATAGATGAAGGTAATGAGGTACAGACAGGTTAACACATTTGGTTAAACGGTAGAGCCCAAATTCCAAACCAGGTCCTCTGACTATTTTTCATGCAAGATCTTTTCATGCACATGCTCTCAGGCTACTAACTAAACTTCCTTTTAGAACCCTGATAGCCTCTGTCCTCTGAAGGCAGAAGACAGCTGACTACTCTTGATCAGGGGTGTTTTTTCTAGTACTATGAATATCTACAGGCATGCTTCCAACATTATCAGCTGATCTCATTTGGCCAGCAAGACTTAACTAGCTTTGAGAAATGAGTCTCTACTAAGGAAAATATAGAATAGTTAGTTCTTCTAGTTAGTTAGTACAAATATCTCCCCCCTCTCTCCCACAAGTATATACAGAGTTCGGGGGAAGTGGGCTCACGTTTAGAGAGTACATGTGTCTAAAGGGTAACTTACAGGTCCTGGGTGGAAATCATTTTCTCCCCTTTGTATGGTACTCATGAAGTTCCCATTAGGTATGAAATGTAGTTTTCTACTGGAGTCCTTCTAGAGTCCTGAAGCTTCCTAGCTTGTCCTCAGCTGCCAACATAGATATTGCTGTCAGATGCTGCTGTTTAGGGAATATTGCTAGGACACCAATGGGAAATCCAAAATCTGATCTTTTAAGTTCTTATGGTCACCCAGGAGTGGGAGTTGGAAAAAACAGACACTTTATTTCCTTCCAACCATTACTCACCTTAGCCCCCACCAAGAAATTCCTTTTCAAGGACTTGGCTGAAGCTTGCTTCCACCACTGGGGATGCTCCAGATTCAAATATTTTACACTCAAACTCTAGGTTTAACTAAAAATCTTTAAACTCAAATGCTGGGTTTTGAAATTGCTTTCTATTTTATCCAGGACTCAGAGGATGTTACTGAGTCTCTTCAGCCTATCCCAATACATTTCCTATTTAACATCATTTCATTTCATACAATATCTCTCATGGCTTCCAAATTGATTAAGGAATTTTCCCATCTAGCTTAATATCTTTCACTGTTTTTTACTCAATATATATGTTCTTACCTAATAAAGGTATTAGGATTAGACCAACTTATTAGTTGCTTTAAATGGGGTAAGGTGATTGATTCAGTTTACTCCCATAGTTATATAAGGTATAACAAAAAAAATCTACAATGATTTTTTGTTAAAACTAAAATTTGGTGTTAAAAAACACACAAATCAGAGGAGCCTAGTACCATCTCTCTTCTGACTATAACAGACATAAGAGAATACTACTCAAGCCAAATATTTACCAATTACACAGGGTGTCCCAAAGGTATTAGTGCAGTTTTAGGATATTAAAGCTAAAACCACACTAAAACCTTTCAGTCACCTTGTATAAGCCACGCTCCTGCTTCAAAGGGAAGAAGTTCATTAGTGTGACCAGGCTCATACTACTGTTTTGGGTGAAGTAATATTTTTATATTAGAACTCTGATTCAACTGAGTACTGAGAAGTCCTTTTTGAAGTTGTTCCACTTTCTCTTTGTCAACTTCCTAAATTGCTTTTCCCTTTCAGATTCATTTGTTTCTCCAGTTTTACAAGGTCTTCTGAAACAGGAAGGTGTAATGGAATTTATTAATTTGATCATTGACAATGCTATGCTAAGGTTTAGTAAAAATGCAGCAATTCAAACAGTTAAAAAAGAGAATCCAGCTTTCCAGACCAGAGTCCAGAATCCAGTTTTTCCAGACCAGAATCCAGTTTACCAGACCAGAATCCAGTTTCCTCCTGATGACATCTTACCACTTCAAGAAGACAAGAGAACTCAGAGACTTTATATGAACTGTTTTGTTTTGTTAGTTTTTACTATCTCCTTTCTGTTATATACCATCTGTAACATGTACCCTCTGCAGAGGCCCTCCCTTTGCAAGACTAATGTCAAAGCGTCAGTTCATGAGGACAAAAAACTGACCCTCTGGACAAAACTTTCCTCTCTTCCTTTTTTATATTGTTGTTAACATATTATTAGTTAGCAATAGTTATTATATTCTGTTATTTTTTACTGTTCCATCAAGGAAACGTTCCGTTTCTTGAGGAAGCAAAGGGGGGAATGTGGTAAAAAGTGAAAGTTTTTAACTGTCGGTTAGCGAAAACTGAAGGACCACCCTTTAGGGGAGGAGACCGGAACGGCCATGCATCTGCTAAGCACTCTACCTCCGTCTGCTAGGGACTCCACTTCCGGGGTGTGAGCTTAAAAGGCAAAGAGAGAACGGAAGTGAGGTCTTTTTTCCCCACTCTCCTTGTCCGCTGGTTGCGCTGCACACACAGACGCTGACTCAGGTTTGACTCGGCCCGGTTCTCCATAACAACACGTGCTTGACTCGGTTCTCAGCCTCAGAGGTGTCCTTGGGTTTTTGGTGAGTTCTATACGGAATATTGTATTTCTACTTTCCTATCTTTTTTTTTTTTTTAAGTGAGGCAATTGGGGTTAAGTGACTTGCCCAGAGTCACACAGCTAGTAAGTGTTAAGTGTCTGAGGCCGGATTTGAACTCAGGTACTCCTGACTCCAGGGCCGGTGCTCTATCCACTGCGCCATCTAGCTGCCCCCTTTCCTATCTTTCTAATCAACATCACCTTGTAATTTCCAAACAATAAAAGCTCTAACTAAAGATCAGAGGCTTCTTCCACTTACTGGTCTGGGAGATAAATAAGGGAAAGGTTAAAAGCGAGTTTAATGCTCTTGTATCCAATTTTAAATCTCACAAAGGGCTTTAGTAAGTTTCATCAAACTCACATACAAAATTAGATACTATACATTTATAATCACTAAGGTCAGCTGCCATATCTCTTTCTACAAATCAAAAGTATTCTTGGCTATATAGTCACATTTATATTAGTTTGTACCATTTATTGTTATAATCAACCCTTCTCTCTCATGTATATTCACTTTCCTCCTTTCTATTGTCTCCTTCCTATCTACCTTTAAAGAAGTCTTACCAATTCTAACAATTTTCTTTGACCTCATCAAGGTTCATCATGGCGGTAGAGTACACACTGATGACTGATGGTGGCATGATGCTTTACTACAAGTGGCCATCACATTTTCACGAGCTTGTCATTCACTCCTTTTAGCAGACATGGAAGCTTGTTGACTAGATTAGTTTTAATTGCAAAACCTACACCAGATTCATGGTGTTCCTCTTCACTGTGGCCACTCCAGAAAAATGTGTATCCAGCTCTGACTATGGTAAGTTGCCTGTCATTTGCCAGCTTTGTTTCACTCAGGGCTGCTTTTGGAATGAATTCTGCTGAATTCTCTTGCAACAAGAGCTATTTGTCTTTTAGGTGTACTGGGCTTTGTGCTATCCAGAAGCATGTGCACTTTACATGCACAGGTGGTGATTGGAATAATTTTTTGCAAAAGTTTTTGTACTTTTTTTGTGTTTTGACCACAGGGTGGGATCCCCACCTACTGAGGTAAGCTGGCCTGGGTTGAATGGAGCCAACTGTTTTCAGGGCACCTTTTCTAGAGCCTTGGAGTGAGGAATACCTGGGTTCAAATCACACCTCAGATACTTACTGTGTGACCATAGCAAGTCACTTCATCTCTCTTTACCTCAGTTTCCTTATCTTTAAAATGAGAAGACTGGACTCAATTAACTTCAAAGATCCCTTCTATCTCTAAATTTATGAGCCTTTGATATATGCAAAATATATACAAGGTGATTTGGTGGGGGGAGACATAAGATTAGTAGCTTGAGAATCAGGAAAGACTTCTTATAAAAAGGTAGTTCATGAACTGTCTCGAAGGAAAGTAGGGATTAAAAGAGGCAAAGGTGAGGGTGAGGAGTGCATGCCAAGCATGTGAGATGGTGAGTATAAAGACAAAGAGAAAGAAAATGAAGTACTAGACTAGGTATGAGGTTGAGTATAAGGAGAATTGAGATGCAATAGGGCTGGAACATTAGGTTGAGTCAAATTGTGAAGGGCTTCAAATGTTAGTATATTTGCATGGAGAGATAGCAAGGACTCACTAGAGTTTACTGATTAAGGGAGTGATATGGGCAGACCTATGCTTTGGAAAAAGCACTTTGGAAGCTATGTAGAAAAAGGACTGTACTGTGGAAAGAACTGAAACAGACAAAATGTCTGTTACAAAATAGACCAAGGAAGAAGTACTAAGGACCTAAAATATGGCAATAGCCATGCAGGTGGGTGGGTAGAGAAAAGAGGGTGCAAAAGAGAAATGTTGTAGAGATAAAAATAACAAATTTTGGCAAATGATTAGCTATGTGGGGTCATTCAGTCAAAAAACATTTATTTATCACTTATGGTATGTGCCCTCGAGAAGCTCACATTGCAATGGGGGAGACAACATGCAAATAACTAATTATATACAAGACATATATAGTATAAGTGGGAGGTAATATCAGAGGATGAGGGAGGAGTGGTGGAAGAGACTAAGGGTAAGAATCTAGATGATTGGACAGTAATAGGGAAGACTGGTAGTGAGGTGTTTTAGGGAAGAAATATAAGAAGCTCTGTTTTGGATGCATTAAATTTGAGATGTGTACAGAACATTCAGTTTTGAATGTCCAATTGGTAGCTGGTGATACAGCATGGAAATTCAGAAGAAAGGCTTAGGGCTAAATATGTAAACTTAGGAGTTACACATTAATGTGATTATTACATTCAGGGAGAGTTGAGGAAACAGAGAAGAAGAGAGGGCTCAGAACAGAGCCCTATCAAATATCCCACAGTTAGAGGGCATGTTATGGATGATGATCCAGCAAATGAGACTAGAAGGAAGAGTCAGACCGGTAAGAGAACCAGGAAGGCATAGTGTTAGAAAAAACTCAGATTCTGAGTTGGAGTCAATTGTCAATGCTCTTAAGTGCTATAAATAGTAATAAGGATGAGGTCTGGGGGAAAAAAAACAATGTAAAATTTATCCATTATGAGATTACTGGTTACTCTGAAGAGAAAAAATTCAGCAAACTAATGATGATAAAAGCCAGTTGCAAAGGGTTGAAAAATGAGTAGGAAAGAAGAAGTGTTGGCAGTGAGTATAAATACTTTTTCTGGGAGTCTGATTGAGAAAGAAAGAGGTAAAGGATGACAGCTTGAGAGGATCATAAGGTCCAGTGATGTTTTTAAAGATGGGAAAGACTTGGGAATGAGACTGGTCAAATTTCCAGGAAGGCAGAATATAGAAAAATAGTTTAAATTGCACAGTAGCAAATTTAAATAACTTTCTTACAATGTATTCTAAAACATTAGAATTAAGTACATGGAAGATTATGGAAACCTATAAAATACCTAAGTATACATCTTCAACAGTTTTGCCATAGTTGTGGCTGTGAATAGAGAATAGAGATGTCTCGGTGGGGCAAGGGGGGCAGGAGTGGGGGGCAAAAGGGACTGGAAGTTTAGCATTTTAATAATACTTTATTTTTCCAAATTTCATGTAAAAACAATTTTTAACATTCATTTTAAAAAATTTTAAGTTCCAAATTTTTTCCCTTCTTCCCTTACCCTCCTCCCTCTCTGAGACAGTAATTTGATATAGGTTATATATGTGCAATCATGCAGAATATCTTTCCATACTAGTCATACTCTGAAAAAAAAAAAACAGACTAAAAAAAACATAAAAAAATCAAAAAGGTGAAAATATCATGCTTCAATCTGCATTCAGACTGCAGATTTTCTCTGAAGATGAATAGCATTTTTCATCAGGAATCCTCTGGAATTGTCTTGGATCACTGTGTTGCTGAGAATAGCTAAGTCATTCACAGCTGATCACCATGCAATATTGTTGTTACTATGTATAATGGTCTCCTGGTTCTGCTCACTTCACTTTGCATCAATTCATATAAATCTTTCCGGTTTTTTCTGAAAGCATCCTGTATGTCATTTCTTATAGCACAATAGTATTCCATTACAATCATATACCACAATTTGTTCTGTCATTCCCCAATTGATGGGCATTCCCTTAGTTTCTAGTTCTTTGCCACCACAGAGAGAGCCACTAGAAATATTTGTACACATATAGTACTCACCCCTCCACCCCTGCTTTTTAAAATCTCTTTGGGATATTACCTCATAGTGGTATTGCTGAATCAAATGGTATACAGTTTTATAACCCTTTGGATATAGTTCCAAATTATTCTCCTGAATGGCTGGATTAGTTCACAACTCTACAACAGTGCATTAGTATCCCAGTTTTCCCACGTCCCCTCCAATGTCCAACATTTTCCTTTTCTGTTATTTTAGCCAATCTATAGATGTGAGGTGGTACCTCAGAGTTTTTTTAATCAGCATTTCTCTAATTAATAGTGGTTTAGAGCACCTTTTCATGACTATAGATAGTTTTCAGATGAAGAAATGAAAGCTGTTTGTACCCTTTCATGACATATCAATTGTATTCTTATAATTTTGAATCATTTCCCTATATATTTCAGAAATGAAGCCTTTATCAGAGACACTTGCTGTGAAAATTGTTTCCCAGTTTTCTGCTTTTCTTCTAATCTTGGCTGCATTGGTTTTGTTTGTGCAAAACCTTTTTAATTTAAAATAATCAAAATTATACATTTTACATCTTATAATGCTCGCTCTCTCTCATTTGGTCATAAATTCTTCCCTCATCCATAGATCTGACAGGTAAATTATTACATGCTCTTCTAATTTGCCCATGGTATCATCCTTTATGTGTAAATCATATATCTATTTTAACCTTTCTTGGTATTAGATGTCCTTTCAAGGACTACTCTGAAGATCATATAAGCAAATAATTAAAACAATCAGGTAGACAAAGAGAAACTGCAGTTGTGAGTGCCATATATAACACTGCGGTTTAAAGACTGGCAGGGAGATGAGAGGATGGCCAATATCTAAACACTGGCAAACTCTGGTTTCATGTATAATAAAGTCACTGCAATTATAATTTAGAGCACAGGTGTTTGTAAAGTGGTTTCTTTTTTAAAATTACTATCAGTAACAATAATGTGTCAGAAAAAGTTTAAACCATGGTTTGACATGGAGAAGAGAACAATAAGAATCATCCCCCTATAAATAAACCCATATTAGAAAAAGAAATTGAACAAGCCATTAATGAACTCCCTAAGAAAAAATCCCCAGGGCCAGATGGGTTTACAGGTGAATTTTACCAAACATTTAAAGAACAATTAATTCCAATATTATACAAATTATTTGGAAAAATAAGTGAAGGAGTTCTACCAAATTCATTTTATGACACAAATATGGTGGTGATATCAAAACCAGGCAAAGCAAAAACAGAGAAAGAACATTATAGACCAATTTCCCTTATGAATATTGATGCTAAAATCTTAAATAAGATATTAGCAAGGAGATTACAGCAAGTGATCACCAGGATAATACACTATGACCAGGTGGGATTTATACCAGGAATGCAGGGCTGGTTCAACAGTAGGAAAACTATTAACATAATCAACCACATCAATAAGAAAACCAACCAAAATCATATGATTATCTCAATAGATGCAGAGAAAGCTTTTGACAAAACACAGCACCCATTCCTAATAAAAACACTAGAGAGTTTAGGAACAGGTGGAGCTTTCCTTAAAATAATAAACAGTATCTACCTAAAACCATCAGCAAGTATTATATGCAATGGAAATAAATTAGAGGCCTTCCTCTTATTGATCTTATTGATCAGGGGTGAAACAGGGATGCCCATTATCACCCCTATTATTTAATATTGTCCTAGAAATGTTAGCTTTAACAATCAGAGAAGACAAAGGAATTAAAGGAATTAGAATAGGCAAGGAGGAAACAAAACTATCACTCTTTGCAGATGATATGATGGCATACTTAAAGAATCCTAGAGAATCAACTCAAAAATTACTTGAAACAATTAACAACTTCAGCAAAGTAGCAGGATATAAAATAAATCCACATAAATCATCAGCATTTCTATACATGACCAACAAAGTCCAGCAGCAAGAGATAGAAAGAGAAATTCCATTTAAAGTAACAGTAGATAATATAAAATACTTGGGAGTCTACTTGCCAAGACAAACCCAGGAACTCTATGAACAACTACAAAACACTCCACACAAATCAAATCAGATCTAAATAATTGGAAAGATATCCATTGCTCATGGATAGGCAGAGCTAATATGATAAAAATGACAATCCTACCTATATTAATTTACTTATTCAGTGCCATACCAATCAGACTACCTAAAAATTATTTTATAGAGCTAGAAAAAATAATAACAAAATTCATCTGGAAAAACAAAAAATCAAGGATATCCAGGGAAATAATGAAAAAAAAAATTCACAGGAAGGTGGGTTAGCGGTACCAAACCTGGAGCTTTACTGTAAAGTGGCAGTCATCAAAACTATCTGGTACTGGCTAAAAATTAGAGTAGTAGATGAATGGAATAGGCTAGGCACAGGAAATACAATAGTAAATGACACTACATTACTAGTGTTTTATAAACCCAAAGACTCCAGCTTCTGGGATAGGAACTCAGTATTTGGCAAAAACTGCTGGGAAAACTGGAACATAGTATGGCAGAAATTAGGCATAGACCAACATCTTATACCTTGTACTAAAATAAGGTAAAAATGGGTACATGATTTAGACATAAGAGGTGATACCATAGGTATATTAGGAGAAGAAGGAATAGCTTACCTATCAGATCTTTGGAAAGGAAAACAGTTTATGACCAAACAAGAGATAGAGTATATTATAAAATGTATAATGGATGATTTTGATTACATTAAATTAAAAAAATTTTTGTACAAACAGAAGCAATGCATCCAAAATTAGAAGGGAAGCAGAAAGCTGGGAAACAATTTTTGTGGCTAATACTTCTGATAAAGGCCTCATTTCTAAAATATATAGGGAACTAAATCAAATTTATAAGACTCCAAGTCATTCCCCAATTGAGAAATGGTCAAAGGATATGAATAGGCAGTTTTCTGATGAAGAAACCAAAGCTATCTATTCCCATATGAAAAAATGCTCTAAATTTCTCATGATTAAAGAGATGCAAATTAAAACAACTCTGAGGTACCACCTGACACCTATCAGATTGGCTAAAATGACAAAAAAAGGAAAATAATAAATGTTAGAGAAGCTGTGGGAAAATTGTAACACTAATGCATTGTTGGTGGAGCTGTGAACTGATCCAACCATTCTGGAGAGCAATTTGGAATTATGCCCAAAGGGCTATAAAGCTGTGCATACCCTTTGACCCAGCAATACCACTTTTGGGTCTTTATCCCAAAGAAATCATGGAAAGGGGAAAAGGACCCACATGTACAAAAATATTTATAGCTGCTCTTTATGTGGTGGCAAGGAATTGGAAGTTGAGGGGATGCCCATCAATTGGGGAATGGCTAGACAAGTTGTGGTATATGAATACAATGGAATACTATTGTGCTGTAAGAAATGATGAGCAGGAAGAGTTCAGAGAAACCTGGAGGGTCTTGCATGGGCTGATGATGGGTGAGATGAGCAGAACCAGAAGAACGTTGTACACAGTATCATCAACATCGAGTGCTGATCTACTGTGATGGACTATATTCTTCTCACCAATGCAATGGTACAGAAGAGTTCCAGGGAACTCATGATAGAAGAGGATCTCCAAATCCAAGGGAAAAAAAAAAAAGAACTGTGGAGTATAGATGCTGAATGAACCATACTATTTCTTTTGTTTTTGGTGCTGTTGTTTTTTTCTATTTTGAGGTTTTTCATCATTGCTCCAATTTTTGCTCTTACAACATGACTAATATAGAAATAGTATTAATGTTATTATGTGTGTGTATACACATACATACATGCATATATATGTATATATATGTATGTATATATATGCATATATACATATACATACATATATATATATATAAAAACCTATATCAGATTACCTGCTGTCTAGGGGATGGGGGAGGGAGGGAGAAAAATCTGAAATAGGAAAGCTTGTATAAACAAAAGTTGAGAACTGTCTTTACATGTAATAGGAAAAAAAATACTTTATTAATTTAAAAAAAAAAAGAATCATCCCCCTACAATTCTGATCTCTTCCACCATAAATATGGCCCCATCCTTGAACCTGTATCACCATAGAGTAATGAGAATGAAAGGAGAAGAAATAAAGGAATATGCATGGGCAAAGTGGAGAGAAACAAATGACAATTGACAAGGGGGAATAGAGTAGGAACTGTATAACTAAAAACATTTTAGAGATAGTCAAAAATTAAACAGTGAAATTAAAACACAGCAAAAGAAAAATTAATGCTCTTCTCCCCCATCTCAGCACTTATATAGATGTATGTATATTCTGTTTAGAAAAAGACTCAAACAGTAGTAACAAATAGCACAGTGCCTGGCCCAAAGTGGGAACTTAATACATTTTTATCTAACAACTTAATATCATGATAACTTTATAACACATAGTAAACTAAAAAAAAGGAAGGTTAATACCCTAAGGTAAACTGATCTACTGGTCTCTAGTCTACAAGACAGAATGTATTACTGTGTTAATTCTTTAAAATCTTCCCCAGGAAGAATGTTTAACAAATTTAGAAAGCCCTTTACAAATGCAAGTGAGCTAACCTAATGGATGTTATGGGTAAATGAACAAAAGGAAAGGCTATTTTTGCTGCCATCTGTTTCTTCCACTATTTCCAATCTCAAAACAGCTGCAAACAAAAAATTCTGAATGACAGATGTCCCTGGAATCCTTTTAGGTTCACTTCTAATATAATCACTTTTGCATAGCCCCAAGTATCTGCTTTTTGTCTTCAGGATTCAAATCCACTTTTCTTCCCTTTTCTTATACAATGTGATGGACAGCAGTTTAGCCTTTCTAGAAGTTAGCAGAAAAGGAAGAAAGTTAATAGTTCAATATTAAGAAAAGAAGACATAAGCCTATTTGAAAATTTCCTCTACCACAAAAATACTGTTTAAAATAAGTGTTAGAAAATCATTCTAGCCTTAATATTAAAATTAAGTTGTAAAACAATTATTTTTGTTCATTCCCAGAGTATTAAATTTAAATTTATCTAAAAGAAAATAAACAGAGGCTCTTGAAAACAAAAAGTTCTCCATAAACCTCTTTTCAGGGTTGGGCATATTCCTAAAGGTAGTAAACTGTCAGTTCAATTAACTTCAATCTATCTTCCTCCAGGCCCCACCCCCAACTCCATACCATTGAAACAAAACTGGTTGCAAAATTGTACACAGTGTCCCCTTCAGCAGAGTGCTAAATTTCCCTCTCTTCTGTCTCTAGTAGTTCAATGCCAAATGATCAAAATTAAACATGAAGAAAGTTTTTTTTTTACTGGAAACATGGTTATGATTATGACCACAGTTATGAAATAATGAATAATTATTTTTAAAGTATTTTTAAATGGAGAGTTAAAACACATTTATCAACTAAGAAATGTCTGTTAAGAAAATAATGGCAGGGGTGGCTAGGTGGCGCAGTGGATAGAGCACCGGCCCTGGAGTCAGGAGTACCTGAGTTCAAATCCTGCCTCAGACACTTAATACTTACTAGCTGTGTGACCCTGGGCAAGTTGCTTAACCCCAATTGCCTCACTTAAAAAAAAAAAAAAGAAAAGAAAAGAATGGCAAAGTGCATCAACTGTTTTGAAGAGAACATATACAGAAACCAATAATCAAGGAACCTTAGAGGCACTCTTAATTCAATTTGTACTTGACTAAAGAAAACTCTACAACATCCCCAAAAGTTGGTCATCCAGTCTTAGTTCAAAAGGTGCTAGCAAAGGGGCTCCACCAGCACCTCAAGCACCCCATTCCATTTTTGGATAGCTGTTAATGGTAAGAAATTATTTCTCCCTAGATTCAAGTGAAACCTAACTCTTTTCAATTTCCAACAATGCTCCTATTTCTGCTCTTGGAGATAAAAAGGATAAATATAAACCTTTCAAAATTGTTTAAATACTTACATCATGTTCTGTTCCCCTTCCCAAGTCTACTGTTTTTCAGGTTAAACTTTCCTCCCCAGTTCCTTCAATCAATCCTCATATGGCAGGGTCTGAAGGTACCTCAAATACACTAAGGTGGCACTGCAGATAGAGCACTGGGCTTTGAATCAGGAAGACATCTTCCTGAGTTCAAATCTGACCTCAGACACTTAATAGCTGTGTGACCCTGGGCAAGTCCCTTAACCCTGTTTGTCTCAGTTTCTTAACTTTAAAATGAGCTAGAGAAGGAAAAGACAAACCACTGCAGTATCTTTGCCAAGAAAACCTCAAATGGGGTCGTAAAAAGTGGGACATGACTGAAACAAATGAACAACAACAAGATCTCTCACCATGCTAGATACCCCAGCTTGTTACTACAATATAACTCGCAAATGGAACATTACATTCCAGATGTAGTTGAAAAAGTCAAACACACTATGCTCCTCCATGAAAAAATAAGATCACATTAACACTTTGTGTGTGTGTGTGTGTGTGTGCAATTACTACTCCACCACTCAGCTGTTTCCCTTTCTTTTTTTCCTGACTCTATAACAACCTCGTTGCAGAAAAGAGTTTGTAAAATCCATTCCATTTCCAAAATAAGGTACTTGAATATTTTCACGTGGTTTTTGCCAAACCAACATGACACAAAGGAACTATGACACAGTAGAAAGAGACTGACACAGTTCTACCACTAGCTTTGTGACAAGTTATGTAACTTCACTGAGTCTGTTTCTCTCCTCTTAAAGAGATAAGAGACTACTGAACCTGGAGTAAAGAAGATCCAAGTTCAAAGGAGCCCTTAGACACTCACTAGCTGTTTGACCCTGGGAAAATAATTTAACTTTTGTCTGCATCTGTTTTCTCGTAAATTGTGAATAATAAGTAGCACTTTCCTCTCAGAGTCATCATGAAGATAAAATAAGATGTTTGTTGTGAGAAAATGGGTAGTTGTCTCCTCTCAATGTGGATATAACAGTCAGTCATATTCCTCCTGACCTGTTTGTAGGACAAAGGTCTCAGATTCCCTTCCCCACTCAGGTTAACACAATCACATGGTTCAAGGAGTCCTGGTCTCAATAAGGCCTGCTCCAGAGTTGTGTCCATATAAGGAAGTATAAGGTCCACCCCTGAGTTATGCCCATACAAGGAAGAGGGGTGGGAATACTGCATTCAGATCAGCTAGTTTTTGTGCGTAGATTGTATAACCCTTGAGTAATCAGACCAGTGATGAAAGAGGGGAGGGTCCGTTCGAGTTAGGTACTAGGGTAAAAAACATGGCCTGTGAGCCCCACTTCTGGGTACCCACTAGCTGCACACTAGAGTACCTCCTCCTCATGAGAAGGAAATAAAGAGCCTTTGTCACCTCACTGCTGAGTTCCCAAGAACTATTGAGAAGAGGATGGATTTTTCCCTCACATTTGTAAAATGCTTTGTAAATATTAAAGCATTCTAGAAATGCTATTATTATTGGTTCACCTCTAAAATTCTGTGCTTCTGGGATAAGTGAGGTTAACCAAGTAAACAAACAAGAGACTATCAAGTCAATCATTTGAGTATATATTAAATAATAACCCTAGCTGTGTGACCCTGGGCAAGTCACTTAACCCCAATTGCCTCACCAATAATAACCAAATCAATTTTCCTTACTGTTCAATAATTTTCAAAGTATAGTTTGTCTGGAAAGAACTTTAAAAGCATAAATACTGCCGTAAAGGAAAACTTCATATGACATCCCTTTCCAATGATATCATTCCCAAATGACCAGGGGTATGCTGGTAATTATTTAATAACCAATTCTCAAAGAGTGTGTGTGTGTGTGTGTGTGTGTGTGTGTGTGTGTGTGTGTGTATACACACTTCCATAGGTTTATGCACACAGCATGCAATTTATAAATAATAAAATATAAATGCTCTTTATTATAAATTCCACAGCCAATTGATTTTCACAGAATGTTTTGATTTATGTTTAGCATTGCCAAACTCTTGAATATGGTTGTAATTCAACTATGATTTGATCTGTAAGAACTTCACTCATTTATCAATGATGTGAATAACTTCTTTGCTATAACAGTTTTTGAATACTGAAAGATTATTTCCACAATTGTTTTCATAATAAGCACCATATAAATATCACTTATTCACAACATAGCCTCACCTTTAAGATGAGATATAGCTCACTTTTAAGTTTAATCTGCATTGTTAATATTTTCTCCATTGCTTTAAGTCTAGGAAATAAGCAAAACAATAAATTAAGCTCTGATTTGTAGCATCTTCCAATTTTGGGGTGGGGGGAGGAGAGGATGTAAATATTCCCACCAAGAACAATTTCAAAGATATGCATCAGTACATCATTATAAAGTATTTCCACCCTATATATAAAATAATTGTAAATAACCTCAGGAACATGGAAAATAGCAAAATGTATTTTTTTGACGTGCTGAATATTTTTTATTTAATTTTGTTTATATAATTTAATGGGGGGGGGCAATGAGGGTTAAGTGACTTGCCCAGAGTCACACAGCTGTAAGTGTCAAGTGTCTGAGGCCAGCTTTGAACTCAGGTCCTCCTGAATCCAGGGCCAGTGCTTTATCCATTGTGCCACCTAGGTACCCCCTAATTTAATTTTTAATAATGACTATTCACAAATCATTTCACAAATTTCATGAAAATTTAACAATCGCAAGATGCCACAGCCCCCAAATTAATTTGCATTTTTTGTCCCTTTGATGCAAACCGGCTACTGCTCATTTATTCTAGCTCAGGCAGATAACCCAGCCACTTAGTTGTCTTATCTAGATTATCTCCCTATCCCCAAACCATATAGAACTTAAACTCCTCAATGGCTAAGAATACTGTTTTTGTATTCTCAGCAACCAGCTTGTTGAATAAATGAATAAATAGGCCAATTTAGGTTTCCAAAAGCAGTCAAATTGGGTATTGTTTCCAGGATGCAGGATTTAAGCTAATATTCTTTAAAAGACCTAATCTTCTCTTTTAATAACTTGTGGTTTGGGGGTAAAAGACTCTCTAACATGTATAATTGTCTGAAATAATTTTTAAATCAAAGTTTTACCAAGGAGAAAACTCCCTACCCCAACCTTTTTTGAACAATTATCAATAAGTATCTTTATTAAGTGATCATAGCTTGAGATGTGGGTGAGGGTGTGAGTGTGTGTGAGTGTGTGTGTGTGTGAGAGAGAGGGAGAGAGGAGAGAGAGGGGAGGGAGAGACAGAGAGAAAGACAGAGAGAGAGACAGAGAGAGAAACTATATATTCATCCTAGCTACTTTGCCTGAAGTTTTGGAATGCTGCTGCTGCTGATCTCACATTTACTTGGTACTTAGAGGTTTACAAAACAATTGATTCAGAACAATCTGCTAAGTATATTATCCCCATTTTGCAGATGAGGCTCAGGGAGGTAATGTGATTTGCTCAATTGTCAGAATTCAGATTTTATCTCTGATATTCCTAATTTTAAAAATCCAGAACTTTAAAAAAATAATACCTTCTACTTTTTGATCCAGCAATACCACTGCTAGGTTTATATTCCAAAGGCATCCCCAAAAGAGAAAAAGATGTGTTTGTACAAAATTATTTATAACAGCTCTTTTTCTGGTGGCTAAGAATTGGAAATCAAAGGAATGCCTATCAATTGGGGAATGGCTAAACAAGCTGTGGTATATGATGGTGATGTAATTTTATTGTGCCATAAGAAATGACAAGCAGGATGATTTCAGAAAGGCCTGGAAAGACTTGTATGAACTGATGTATAGTGAAGTGAGCAAAACCAAAAGAACATTGTGCACAGAGACAGCAAATTGTTTGATAAATAACTATTCTCAGCAATACAATGATCTAAGACAATCCCAATGGACTAATGATAAAACATACTATCCTCCTCTAAGGAATTGATATTGATTGAACACAGACAGAAGCATGCTATTTTTACTTTCTTTCATTTTTTTCTTTTATTCGTTTTCTTGTAAAAATGACTAATATGGTAATGTTTTATATAATTGTACATATATAAGCCATATCTGATTGCTTGCAGCCTCAGGGAGGATGAGAGGAGGGAGGGAAGAAGGGATAAAATTTGGAACACAAAACCATAAATACAAATCTTTATTACTTTTTAAAAAATCAAGATGAATTTGACCAAAGTCCCCAAAAAACTCCAGGTAAAAAAAATTCTGTCTCTTCCAAAAAAAAAAAATAAAATGATGCCTTCTGTTTTTACACTCATCCAATTCTGAATGTATCTTTTCCCTCTCCCCTACCTTTCCACTACACTATCCTGGCTTAAAGTATTATGCACTTATAATCAGAAAAAAACAGGCTTCTAGCTAAATGAGAACAAAATTAACATTTTCTAGATAATTATCTATATTTAATAAATATAATACAATTATAAGAGCCTGGAAATACTGTAAGATGTCTCTAGGTCAGACACTATGTTTCATTTATCTCTGTCCCTTCTCCTCCTTCATATATTCCCTTATTCTGAAAGTCTCTGGTAATGCTAGTTGGTGTAATGGAGAGCATGCAGGGCCTGAGGTCCAGAAAATCTGAATTCAAATACAGCCTCTGACACTTAGTAGCTGTGTAACCCTTTGATGTAGGAGGTGGAAAAAAAAAAAAAAAGGTTAAGATCCAAGCTCTAATTCAAATATTAGCTCCAAAAGGGAGTCAGATCCCAGTTAATAGATAACTTATGTTAGGTTCTTGTACCCATAGTGATCAACATCCATAACGGACCAGAATGAGTCAGGTCAAAATAACAATAAAGGAAAAAGACAACCTATAGAAATTCTAAAGAAAAATTATTATATTTTGAAACTAGTCATGGGAATCAGACAGAGACATGCGCAGAAAAGGCCAAATTTGTCCCCAGCTTCACCTTATGACGTGTAAACCCCCAAAACACACCTCCACTGAAAAAAGGTACCCACCTTGGGGGTTGGCTTAGGACCCCAGGAACTCCAAATTAAGATAAGCCCTCCCCTGAAACACTCCAAGGTAGAGAATATTATAATGAGAAGGACAGGCCCTCCACTGTATCTCCCCAAGGTAGAGATTATTGTAATGAGACTGATAATCAATTTATCTATACTATAAATATAACTGTCTTTCCTTATTCAAGAGATACCTTCCCAATATTCTGGTTCTTTCCCTGTGATCACCCACGGTATTGCAATAAAACTTAGGAAACTGAGTCACTGAGTCTTGTAATTCTTTTGGGACAACACACAATCAATTTGATCCCAAATTCCATCCCACATCACCTTGACAAATTACCTAACTTCTGTTTGCCTCTGTTTCCTCATCTATAAAACAGAGAAAATAATAGCTCATACCTACCAGAGTTATGAGGATCAAATGAAACAATAATCATAAAGTACTTTAGCACAGTGCCTAACACATAATGGGCACTATGTTACAAATATTAGACAAGATTGTCAAGCGGCACAGTGGACAGAGTTCTGAGCCTGGAATCAGGAAAACTCATCTTCCATGTTTAAATCTGACCTTTGACACTTAACAAGCTGTGTGACCCTGGGCAAGTTCACTTAATCCTGTTTGCCTCAGTTTTTTCCTCTATAAAATGAGCTAGAGAAGGAAATGGCAAACATTCCCAGTATTTGGCAAGAAAATCCCAAATAGGGTCTCAACGAGTCACAATGGGGTCACTGAAAAACCCACTGAAAAATATTAGCTATTGTTATTGTATGGGATAGGTGGACTTGAGTCAGTTCAGGTTCTGAGGACGGGGTCTAGAAAGTAGCCAGCCCCCAGTCCCTGTTATAGTCAGATTATTCTGTTCATGTTTTATTCCATTGCTAACAACAGAAATCATGTATTTTGCCTTACTAAACCTGATGTATCCAGGTACCCCTTGCCCCGCCTCTGCCTACATTCCAAACCCCCAGTCCTGGTTATGCTGTTGCTACAACACACCTCATGACCAGGCAGGAGATGTCTCTCGCTAGCTCAAACCCCACCCAGATACTACCTCCCCTTTTACATTCCTAAGCCCCAGCCCCTGATACCAGCTCCTGGTACCATCACTCCCTTCTTCCCCTGGGTGGAGTGGTTTCATCCTTTCCCCCTCCCTTGGTTTGACCTTTTCCCCCTCCTCTTTCCCCCCAGCTCTTGGACATAGCTGAGCATGCATTCATACCCCGATCACGAGCTGAACAGGCACCCTGGGTGAGACAGAATTGTATGTCAGATTGTGAGCTCACCCTGTGCACAAGGGGACCCCCCACCTTAAATTCTCTATAAAAACCCAAATCATGAGCCCATTACTGTGCTCCTCAGCCCTTGCAATGGGGTCATGGGGTCGCCTATTCTCATGAGAATGTAATAAATCTGCCTCTGCTTGACTTGGTGGTCTCCTTGAGTTATTTGGGTAAACTGAAGCAAAACATTATTATCATGATTTTGTCAGTGTAAGGATTTCCCTGTTTGAGATACCTCTCTACAAGAAGACATGATACAACCCATCTATAACTTAGATAAATCCTAAAGAGTTACACAAAAGTTAAGTGACTTGTTTAGAGTTTACTCAACCAATATGTATCACAGGCCAGTCTTGAACCCAAATGAGAGAAGTGATTATTTTATATTATATTAACAACCAATTATTAATTAGGATCCAGGCTTTTTATTTCCTCTTCTTGATCCAGCCCTTGTAGGTCAGTCAGTCTCTGAAAGTCAAGGTTGACAGATAGGGACTGGCCTAATTTTCGGGACACATGCTCTTAGATGGCAGTACCCCATCCAACTGGGAGACCTTACTTCTGTTAGAGTGTAAACAGAATCTAATCTAGGTAAATTCCAGCCCCAAAGCATTAAGCCCATGCCCTTGCACTTCTCTTTAAGAGTTTAAGGTAACTCTGCTCATGAAGGAGAAAACCAACCAGAGTGGTATGGGTAGAGATGGATTCCTTTGTCCAGACCACTAAAGGTGAATGAGTCTCATGATCAAACCACATTCATAGCTGGAGGAGCTGAAAGCTTTCAGCCCACCTCCCCATTTAAAAGTCTACGTCCTCATTAATTATTCACCAATCATCACTGATTTCTCCTATCAGGGCCATTCCCTTTCAAAAAATATTTAAGGCATTCAATGTCTCCATGAAGTGTTTGGTTACTGAGAGAAACCACTGACCATCAATTTATTATCAGATAGTCTAATTAAATAAATTGATCTTTAATTACCCAGAAACTCTATCTCTTGGGTTTTTCATTTGTCTCACTGGTATTCCCCACTCCAAAGCAGGATCTCTACCCAAGCTCTGTATCCACTACTCAGGCTGCTTCTTGCAATAAGAGTTTACTGAAATTAGATTTTATAATATTAAAAGAGTTCAGTACAAAAATTAATCCCCATTATTACTTATTTATATGGCATGCCCACTTAGATCAAGATTTAAGGAAATGCACATAAAGCACCTTTCTCCTAATGTTCAATTTATCAAATATTGAACCCAAAGTGAGTCCAAAGTGTCTGAAGCAAACAAGGTTTTTCTAAACTTAAAAAGAGGGGCAGCTAGATGGCGCAGTGGATAAAGCACCGGCCCTGGATTCAGGAGTACCCGAGTTCAAATCCGGCCTTAGACACTTGACACTTACTAGCTGTGTGAGCCTGGGCAAGTCACATAACCCTTATTACCCTGCAAAAACAAACAAACAAACAAAAAAACCTTAAAAATAATGTTACTTTCAATTCATCAGCCATTCTAACAACTGCTTTTGGCACAGGCTGTGTATTGCTTTTTTCCCCGGCTGGGGCAACTTAAAAGCACTGTAGTAGCTCAGGGTCATTCTCACCACCCTAAACCAAGGAACTGTCTCAATTCAAAGGGCTGTGAGAAAATAATTATTAATAATGAGTTTTCTTGGGAGAACCCAGATCGATTTTAGCCCTCTCTCCCCCTCACCCAAGAAAGTCCAGTTCTTAGGAACTTTAGCTGGTTTGGGGACCAGCCTAAGGGTACAATAGAGATGGAGATAGATTCTTTTGTCTAGCTAAACAGAGCTGATGGGATTAGAGCACACCTAAAACTGGACTTCATCCTTTTCACAGTGTCCTTTCCATTAAGTCATTACATCATGATGTCATCCTGTAGAGCTTATTTTAATTTGGACCACCCTCAAGTCATGTCAACCAATGAAATTGAATGAGGTTTTGATATCAAAAGAGGATAAAAGCCTCTATCATGTCATCACCATCTTGGATCACATTCTTGGCTCAGATTGCTGTCTCTTGGTTCTTGCTCTCCTCTTAGGACAGAGTAGGTAATGTAGGGATTCTGAACCCTGCTTGTGCTTTCTCTCTGTGAGACATGTTGATAGGGCTTCCCTCCTGCTTGTGTTAAATGCCACAAGGTCAATACTTTACTAATATTTAATATAAATTAATAATAAATGCTTACTGTCAAAATGGGTGCAATAGCCATTATTATATAAATAGCCACACATACACTCACATATATCTATACATATATATATCTATACATACATATATATATATGCGCGCCACAATAATTTTAGAAAGCCCAGCCTAGCCCCAATAATTTAAAAAAACACAGGGCTCTTAACTGTTCCTAACCAGATGTTTTCACTCTGATTGTCAAATAGTAGAACTATAGCTAAGGCATAGGCTAGTGAATCCAAAAGTGGACAAAACAATATGGGAGGGGTGAGGGGCTCAGCTAGGTGGTACAGTGGATAGGGCAGTGGCCCTGGATTCAGGAGAACCTGAGTTCAAATCTGAACTCAGACACTTGACATTTACTAGCTGTGTGACCCTGGGTAAGTCACTCATTGCCCCACCAGAATACAAACAAACAACAAAACCACCATGGGGCCTGAGGGGAAAGGGGGGGGGGGGCATAGTTTAAGGCCAAGCTCCAAGGCTTCTTCACTTATGCTGTTTCTTCCTAAGGTTTGGGCCTACACAGACTTTCTCAACAAAAAATGTATTAACTTTTTTTTAAGCATATTGCTAATGTACTGAGTGAAAATAAATACTTAAGAGAAATGACTGGTGAGTATTAATCTTTGAAACTTTTGTCTGAATACTTACAGCTCATCTCTATCCAGTGATGTTGATAACAGTCAAAATGTGATACGACTTTTTATGTGTAGAAATAGCAATATACTTTACACTTAAAAATTAAGCCTAATCTATTTACTCTAAAAATAGCTGAGGAAATATAAATGTATTTACTAAATAAATTGACCCTTTAATGTGATACTCATAACGTTTTGGCATTATTAGGTTTTTATTTAAGACAAAAATCCTACTACAAAAAGGAAATTATAAGTGGTTTCCTATGTAGTATAGTTACTTTTTTCTTTGAACAGAATTAAGTAGTAAGCAGAATCAGAAAAATATATACACTGTTTAGAACAATGCAAATGGTGTGACTTTGGAAAACTGATGATAAAATGAACCTCCCTCCCCTTTTTAAGAGAGGTGGGAGACTCTACTGATGAGCTGGCTGGTTCTGCTGAATTGTTTTTTTTCTCTTTTGAAAATATCTTTATTTCAAGAAATGGATTGCTGGATAGGGGGAAAGAATGATAAATAAAGGTTTTTTTTAAAAAATTAAGTTATTGATAATAATTTTAAAATGTTGATTCATTCTAGTCCCTACAGAAAAACTCAACAAAAGGTTCTACATTCTATTTGTTTTCTGTTCTCTTCCCCACATTGTTTAGTACAGTGTTCTGCTACAGCAGATAAGCACATAATGTATGAATAAAGGACATAGAATCATTTAAAATGGAGGAAACAAAGACTTCTGAGGTAGAAAAACAAATAATCAACAAATCAAAAAACCATTAACTGAGCTCCTACTAAATGTACAGCACTGTGCTAGAATGGAAACCAGAAAATTGCTTGGATTTGGCTGTCACTTAAACATTTTGTATTTCAGATTTCTCATCTCTAAATAGGTATTTTACCTATCCTCAAGGAACTTCAAAATAATTTCTCAAGATATCTGAAAGAGGAGCTGACATGCTTGATGAAAAAAACATCACAGATGTTAGTAGAATGCAAAGAACACTGGGCTTTGGAGTAAGATGATCTAGTTCAAATCTTAGCTTTGACATTTATAACCTGTGTGACTTTGGACACGTCAACTTGGATCTCTGGGCCTCAGTTTCCTCATTTGTAAAATTAAAAGTTGGACTAGATAATCTCTAATGTTCATTCCAGCTCTTTTTTTCTTTCTTTCTTTCTTTTTTTTTTTTGGTAGGGCAATGAGGGTTAAGTGACTTGCCCAGGATCACACAGCTAGTAAGTATCAAGTGTCTGAGGCTGGATTTGAACTCAGGTCCTCCTGAATACAGGGCTAGTGCTCTATCCACTGCACCACCTAGCTGCCCCTAGCTCTAAGTCTTAATACTGCAAAAAGGGACACTGAGGAAATGGCAATTACTACCAACCCATATGCCCATTTTACCATGTCCATAAGATCTTTATGAAAATAACAAACACATAATAAAGTGTTTGAGGAAAGTATGAAAAGGAAATAAAAAGGCTTCTGATAATCTACAGCAGGCTTCATGTTTATAGTCACAAAAAGGTTCAGAAAATACAAACCTGTAACAACTAACTTCTATATACTGGAACTATGCCCAAAGGGCTACAGAACTGTGCATACCCAATACTACTGCTAGGTTTATATCCCAAAGACATCCCCAAAAAGAGAAAAAGACCTATTTGCACAAAGATACTTACAAGCAGCTCTTTTTGTGGTTGTTAAAAATTGGAAATCAAAGGAATGCCCATCAACTGGGGAATGTGCTATAAGAAATGACAAGCAGGATGATTTCAGAAAATCCTGGAAAAACTCATATGAACTAATGTATAGTGAAGTGAGCAGAACCAGGAGAACATTGTACACAGGGACAGCAATACTATTTGATAAAGAACTGTGAATCCCAAAGGACTAATGATGAAGCATACTATCTACCTCCAAAGAAAGAACTGATATTGACTATAGACTAAAGCATGCTATTTTTCACTTTTTCATTTTTTCTTTTATTCAAATATTCTTATACAAAATGACTAATATGGTAATGTTTTACATAATTGTACATATATAACCCACATCTGATTGCTTACCACCTCAGGGAGGGGGAAGGTGAGGAAAAGGAGGGATAAAATTTGAACTATAAAAAAAAAGTTTATTTTTTTAAAAAGGGTATGCACATAAGGAAATAAATTAATAATAATTTACATTTTAATTTCAGGAGTATGGGGACAGTACTAAAGACTTAGGGAATTCAGAAAGTCAATCAATAGGATGTGGCACATTGCTGAATCCTTAAATAAGTTATAAATCCTTTTTTAAAAAATAAAAGTATTTTATTATTTTCCAGTTACATGTAGAGATAGTTTTCAACATTTGTTTATATAAGATTTCCAATTTCAAATTTTTCTCCCTCCCCTAGACAGCAGTTAATCTGCATTGGTTATGTTATGAGAAGAATCAGAGCAAAAAGGAAAAACAATAGCACCCAAAACAAAAGAAATAGTATGTCCAATCAGCATCCATATTCCACAGTCCCCCCCACCCCCCACCCTGGATTTGGAGAGCCTCTTCCATCATGAGTCCATGAGTCCTTTGGCACTTTCTTGTACCATTGGATTGGTGAGAAAAATCTAGTCTATCACAGTTGATCAACACATAATGTTGATGATACTGTGTATAATGTTCTTCTGGTTCTGCTCATCTCACTCATCATCAGTTCATGCAAGTCCTTTCCGGTTTCTCTGAAGTCCTCCTGCTCATTGTTTCTTACAGCACAATAGAATTCCACTACATTCATATACCACAACAATAAGTTATAAATTCTAAAAGATGAAGGTGATAAGATTGTGGATTCCAGATCTAGGATTTAAGAAGAACACTGATGTTTAAGGATGGTTTCAATATTTTAAGCCTGCACCAATAAAATGATTGTAGTATCCCTGACAAAAATATTGATATTAGAAAGATGGATAGACTTTGTGGGGAAAATATTTTTCTTTGTATTGTTTTTGTTTCTTTTTTCTTTGGAGTTGTCTGCCTCATAGGCTGTATGTCTTCATAAGTAAAAATGCTAAAAATAAAGAACAGTTACAATGGTTAAAAAAAAAAAAAGGTATGCACAGTTGTTATAGCCTTTTGAGCATAGTTCCAAATTGCTCTCCAGAATAGTTGGTCAGTTGGCTCACTCCAATAGTGGATTACTATATCACATCCCCTCCAACATCCAACACTTTCCTTTTTGGTTATATTTGTCACTCTGATGGGTGTAAGGTGGTACCTTAGAGTTGTTCTAATTTGTATTTCTCTGATCAATAGTGATTTAGAGCATTTTTTTCATATGACTATAGATAGCTTTGATTTCTGTACTTAGAAATTCTGAGCAGTTTTCTCTTATCTCTTGCATTATGATGTTTAGATTTTTTAAACTTGTCATATTCTTTTAGGAGACCTATAATCCTTAAACTGTCTCTATAACATCAATGTTTTGTTCCTGTGGAGAGCATGCTTTCTTTTAGTGTTGTTGCTTTCTGCTTCTCTTATAGATTTTCATTCAATTTCATGTATTTTTATTGCCAATCAGCTATTTTCTATTGTTTCTTTGATGATATTTATTCTATTTATTATTTCTACTTACAAACACTGTAAATTCTGCCCTCAAAATTCTTATTTTTCTTTTAAACCATTCAGTAACATCCTGCTGTAGTTCCATACTTTTTTGGTAATCCACAGGGTCTTCTACCTCATCAGGTATTAATTGTTTTCTTTTTGTCTTGCAATATTTTTTCCATAGAAGTCTGAACTTTTTCATTTGATCTGAAGGTCACATTGTTTTGTTATTAATAACCAACCCCATTGATTTATCTGCTAATGCTCAAGGTTGTTAACTGAATTATCTTCCTCTTGAGATCTTGGATGATTTCAGTTCTTTTTTCTTACAAGCCTCTATTACTGACTTTCTGACTTCTCCTTTAAGTGTGGTTTCCATGGCAGATGGATATCAAAGCCATCTCAGACTCCTCCCACACAGCAAAATTCATGGTTTACTTTTTCAGTTTCTGTCCTAATTGGCTTCTGGAGGAATAGAATTGGCTCTAGCTGGATGTAGGGTTTGGTCCCTCAGGATTAGTGGCATACTCCACAATCACACACATGTCCTTTCCCAGGGCCTTCTGTTCTTCAGTTCCCTGACTGAATTCTGCTGTGGCACAGAGCACTGCTGGGCTGCCACAGCTTTTGCAGCCTAAGCAAGTTTCTGCATTTTAGATTTCTGAGGCACTTTTAGAAGGTGGAACAGGGTACAATTACGTTGTTTTAGGACTTGTGCAGCCCTGCTGCCAGTCTGTTATAGCTAGTGAGTAGCCTTCTCTGATGTTAGATCATTAATTACATTTTTGGTGTCCTAGAGAGTGGAGATGGCTGAAATTGCTTTATTGCTTGGACATAATTTGTTTTTAAGGTTCTGAAGTCATGAAAATCATAGAAAATGTCTAGTCTTCTACCTACCCCAGAAGTATGGTTTGTTGCATTGTAAATTACTACCTGGTACAAGGTCTTGAAGTAAGTGGGTCCATTCACAAGAGGACTCATGGTTTATAATGGTGGTAGATAATACAATTTCAGATATAGCTAAAACAGGAAATAATCAGCTTCTATTATAGCCACCCCCATAAACTCTAACCTGAAATGGGATAGTAAATGTTTTTTTCATATGCTCTACAAAATGGCTAACCTTTTAGGTATAGTGGAGGGCTCACCTTCTCAATGAACCATCAGTCCACCCCAAGAAATATAAATATATACACACACACACACACACACACACACACACACACTCTCACTCTCTCTCTCTCACTCACACTCTCTCTCTCTCTCTCTCTCTCTCTCTCTCTCTCTCTCTCTGGTAGACCTGAGATCTGCACTACAAGAGTATTCCTTTTAACATTAAGAACACAAATCCATCATCTCTTCTATACCTGAACCTGTACCTGAATAAAAATTCCTCCACAGCATATGACAAGTGGCCAGACAACTTTTAAAAACCAATAACATGAATGTCATAAGGTCAATAAGTGGTCTTTTGATGTTAAATCCAGCATTCTTTCCACTCTATCACAGCTGCTACTGCTTATTCTTACTGTCCAATCACTTCCCTAGGAAGTGTATGTATCTTTTTTATAAGCTGTTTTTCTGGTTTTTTGGTTCGTTTGGTTTGTTTTTTTTTTAGTTAAATTATAAGTTTTTAAGAGGGCGAAGCTTACCACCTCCCCCAAAAAAGAGGGCAAAGCTTTGGCTTTCTCTACATTTCTATAACCTGTGAATCCTGTAAAGTCTCATTCACCTTATAGAAACTCAGGTATTTTGATTTTTTCAATCACTCTAATCTTTTATAGTTAATTCTATGGCATGTCTTCTTTTCTTGAAATGACATTAATAACTTGGCTTTAGTTATCAGTGATGAGTTGGGAGGCAGTAGTACCTAAATAACCAAAAGGGCCAAAGGAAAAAGACCATATCCCTTAGCAGTTAAGCCTGTTAATTTGTTCATTTTTTTTTTTACCTTCCCACTGGCTTAAAACAAATGTTGCTATGGAAACTGGAAGATAAGTGCCTTTCTTGATAGCTCTAGAAGAGCAGACAGAAGGCAAACTTTAGAGTGAAAGGCTGATTCCTTGTAAGCAAAAAATGACAAATCAAGAATACTTTTTTTTAATTGCTGAAGACATAAAGACTGGTGATAATCATTACTGAAACTATATGATAACCTCTTGGATGGATTCTATAATTCAACAATAGATCAACCAAACCTTTTAGCTCATACAATATTCTATCACCTAAAAATGTTCACCATCTCATTCTACATTCAGTAGTCTCATAATATTGTAGCCAATGACAGGTATAAGTGCTACAGTATCTGTTTTAAGATTTGCTAAAATTTTTACCTGCTCATATTCTCATTCTTTATTTGTAAAGATCATTCTCAATTCCCGCCAGTCCTTAAATCAATAATAATTCACATCATGTTAACAAATCTTGAAATGATTTAAAAATAGCACTAGAGAACCCTAAAGTTAGAATTTTCTTTTTTCCTTTTGCAAGCATATAAATATAGTACAAGAAGGGAAGAATCAAGATAGTGAAGGGAGAGGAAACATTTCTGCCAAACCAATCCTCCACAATAACCTAGAAAGTGCACTAGACAAAATTCTGATCAAGAAAGTCAAGAAAAAGTCACAGACATTAACATTCTATCTCAGGGCAGCTTAGGAAAGAAAACACACAGAGAAGTATGCAGATACTGTGGTAGGAGGTGGCTAGGACTGCATGGTGGCAGCAGGAACATTCTGCCACCCAGAGAAAGAAAGGGAGTTGAGAGCACCACGGTAAAAAGATATTCCAGGGGATGTCTGAACTAGCAATGGGTGCAGAACAGATATCATTTGGCAACTCTGTTACTTTTTAACAGGAAAGGAAAAGAGTGGTCACAAGTCAACTAGGCCTTAGCTGAGCTGGTTGGTTATTGTCCTTCATTCTCGAAGAGGACCAAAATGACAGTATGTCTGACTGTGGCTGATCAAACCAATGAGCTTGGAATGCTCTACCACAGTATGGGCACAAATAGTCCGTGGGAACACTGGAGGTGGAGTCTCTAAATATACACTTCTCACCTTTCTTTTGAGCTACTTCAATTCTGATTTGCTCATAGAGCAATGGCACCTTCTCTTGATGAGGGCATGCCATTGTGATAAAATAATGGAATTTGGCAGACCCCCAGGGGCTCCACCTGATTGATTTGGTATTGTTTGAATTGGGTGAGAATGAGAAACTGACTGGGTACCTACTTGGAGATGATTGGATGGAGGCCAAACCTGGCCAGCCCTGGTGTACTACTGACTTCAGCAAGAAACCACTCTCAACCAATCAGCTTGAAGGACCTCCCCTTTGGGGGAGGGAGAGAGGAACTAGGAAGGGAAGAGATTCATTCTGGGGTGAGAAAGCTTCAGAGTGAAACAGAGAGGGACTGTGTAGCTGACTCTCATTGAAAAACTAAGGACCCCAGGTGGTGAGTGGAAGTGAAGCCAGCTCTTTGAGCTAGCTGAGCAGCAAGCAAGTTTGGGGTCAACCTTTGCTAGAGCCAGGGAGCTTATTTGTTTTCTCTTCCTCTTTGTCCCTGGCTTTATTAACTTCACCTGTGTTGTAAATTTTGTTCCCTTTAATAAAACTGGATTTGTTTGTAGAAAAGAGGCCGTTAACCTCCTTTCTCATCAGTCTGGGAGAAATAACTAAAAAAAGGCATTTTGGAAGGGAGGACACTTTGGACCTAGAGGTCTCTCATTATTTTCTGAACCCCAATATTATGGTGAGCCACCCAATTAAAATTTGGTCCTTACACCATGCTGGGCAGTCCTGTCTCCCATGTCATACAATCAATTCCTAAGTTTTTTAGAGAGACCTTGAGAGTATCCTTGTATCTTTTTTTCTGACCACCATGTTAGTGCTGTGCCTGCTTTGTGTACTCCATACGGAGTTCTCCATAAAATAGTATTTTAGGCAAGCATATGTTTGGCATTCAAACAACGTGGCCAGGCCATCAGAGCTTGCCCTCTCTGCAGTAGAGTTTGAATACTTGGAAGTTCAGTTTAAGACAGGATCTCAATGTCTGGTATCTTAGGGTATCCTGCCAGGTGATCTTCAGACTCTTCCTAAGACAATTCAAATGAAAGCAATTCAGTTTCCTGGTATAGTGCTGGTATACTGTCCAGATTTCACAGGCATATAACAATGAGGTCAGCACAACAGCTCTGCAGACCTTCAGTTTAGTAGTCAGTCCAATTCCTCTTCTGTCCCACAATTTACCTTGGAGACTCCAAAACACTGTAGCTCTGGCAATATGTACATCTACTTCATTATCAATGTGGTTCTATCAGCACTGAGTAGTTGAAATACACCATATGTTTTTGGCCTAAAAATAGCCTTCAGGGTATCATAAAAGCACTTTGGACTGTTATCAGCATAAAACTGAATTTCATCAGTCTTCTTACTGAGCCAAGAATCTTGCATCTCTCCAAGTTGTGCTTGCACTTTACTTCTGATGGAGTTAAATACAGCCTTCTTAGACACAGATGAACTATCTTCCTGGTTAAACCCTGTGGAATTCTCATTTTTCATTAAGCAGCTTCTGAATTTCCCCATCATTTTCATGACACCTATCTTGATGTTTGTGAGTATTCCAGCCCCAATGAGTAAAAGCAGTCCTGTATACCAAATCTCTGAAAGTTTTCTACTCCTATTCTGTTTCACTGTTGCCAACAATGTGTTAGCTCAACTTTCCCTCCAAATTAGCAACAAACTGTGCCCTCTCAGAGATGTTCTCTAATCTGTTGACATGAAGTCTTCTAGTAGTCATTCTACCTTGCCCCCAAGGCCAAATGAGAATATTTAGCTTGGACAGGATCAGTCCAGCACTCTGCACCACACCTTGCCTTTGTCACTCTCACACCCTGTCTGTCTCTTCTCCTTACAATAACATAGCCAATTAAATTTCAATGCTTGTATCCATGAAGTTTTATTGCATTTAGGTAAACACAAGACAGTGTTGGTGATAATAAGGTCATGAGAAACACAAGTCTTCAATAGTAAGTGACCACTGCTGTTGCTATTTCCAACTCTATTCCTCACAGGGACTCCCTGCCATGTCTGGACTCTAGGACTAAAGTCACCAGGAATTATAAGCTTGTCTTCTTTTGGAACACTGACAAGGGTCTCCTGAACTGAGCACTCTAGGCAGAACAACTTCTGGAAAGGCAGTTGTGTGGGTCTGAGCCCAGAAACATAGTTGTAATGTGTCTAGCCTGCAGAGGAATAAGCAGAATAGAAGTAACCAGAAAAAAAGGGGAACCAGCAATTCAGCAACTCTAAATTTACAAAACCTCCAAATGGGCTAACAGTAAATGAGACCAACAGCAGTCTACTGAAACCCAACTGATAGACTCAAATCTAGATGACAAATTTTCAGAGCTCACACCTTCCAACATGAATACCTAGAAGAGTTCAACAGAGTCAAGAGAAAAAAAAAATTTAGAAACAAAATAAGAGAGGTAAAGGGAAAAATGAAAAAAGATACGAGAGTCATGCAAGAAAGATATGTAAAGTGAACTGACATCTTGGTAAAAGAGGTATAAAACTAATGAAGAAATAAGTCCTTGAAAATTAGAATTGGCCAAATGGAAACTAATGATTCCATGAAACATCAAAAATAATAAAAAACAAAAATCAAAAGACCAAAAAAAACAGAAGGAAAAAGAACTGACCTGAAAAGTAGATAGATAGAAGAGAGTCAATTTAAGAATCAGGGGCAGCTAGGTGGCACAGTGGATAGAGCACTGGCCCTGGAGTCAGGAGTACCTGAGTTCAAATCTGGCCTTGGACACTTAACACTTACTAGCTGTGTGACCCTGGGCAAGTCACTTAACCCCAATTGCCTCACTAAAAAAACAACAACAACAACAAGAATCAGTGGTCTACTAGAAAGTCACGAACCCCCACCCCACACTCCAAAAAAGACTTTGTATTTCAAAAAATTATGTAAGAAAACTCTCCAGGTACTACTACACCAAAAAACAAAGTAGAATTCTAAATAAAATGGACGAATATTTACAAAAATATAAAATGCCCATGTTAACAGAATGCAAAATAGAATACTTAAATAACTCTTCTAAAAAATGAAATTTAACAAGCCATAAATGAACTTAAGAAAACTCCATGGGAGGAAAGGGAGGGAGAAAAATTTGGAACTCTAAATCTTATGAAAATGAATGTTGAGAACTATCCTTACATGTAAATGGAAAATAAAATGTTTGTTGCTGAAAAAAAAAAAAAAAGAAAACTCCAGATGCAGATGAATTTAGAAGTGAATTCTACCACATATGTAAAGTACTAAGGAAAAAATCCTACCAAATTCCTTTTATGACACAAATATAATCTTGATACCTAAATCAGGAACAATCAGAACAGAGAAAGAAAACTACTAACCAATTTTCCTAATGAATACTGATACAAAAAAAAAATACTAGAACATTACAACAATTTCACAAAGATCATATATTAATTTATAATAGTAATGCAGGGCTAGTTCAATACTAGGAAAACTGTAACAAAAATAACAAAAATCATGAGTATTTCAAAAGATGCAGGAAAAGCTTTTGAAAAATTAAATAAAAGAAACTTTCTTCAGAATGAAGAGTATATTTCCAAGTTTGGAGAGGCTTACCAGGTGGTGGTAAATATTTTCCTGTGTCTGAAAGGTGTTTGGGAAAAGAATTGTATTAGGTTTGTTCTTCTTGACCTTAGAGAATAAAACTAGTCATGAGTAGAAGTTACAGAGAAGTGGATTTCTGTTTGATTGAAGGAAAAACTTTAAATTAGAGGTATCCCAAAATGGGATGGGCTGCCTCAGGATATAGGGGATTCCCTCATCATCACTGAAGGTCTTTAAGCAAAGGCTGGATGACCACTTTGTAGCTCTGTTGGAGAGCCTGGTATTGAAGTCTATTCATTTGTCTGAATATGACCTTTTTAGTGAGGATAAAATTCTATTCAGTCTCCCCAAATTCAATTCCTTTGGCTGCTTTGGATGTAAGCTTAGTTCTGAGGCAATCCCCTACTAGAATTTAAAGTAGTCTTAAATACCAAGCCAAAAGGCCCAACAAAGCGAGAGGGTTTAAAAGACTCTTTACCGTAATTATGTTCAAAGTACAATTCTTAAGGACACAGCATACTTACATAGGTTTCTCCTTGCTGAATGGCCACAGGCAGATAAGTAACCACAGCCATTAACCAAAAGCACAACTAGATGCATTAAGGCCAATCTGGGTTCACCTTTAAAGCACTTTGTACTTCAGAAAGCCTAATATGTTTCTTTCCTGCAGCATTTCACCAATTATACTGTTCAGGGCCTACCGCAGGTCATTCCCCTGGTAGTTTTAAATTCAATACTGGAACAAAATTGAGACACTTACAACAGTTAAAAGGGAGATTTACTTAGCCATAGCAGGAAAAGGATATTCTGCAAGGATAGTCAATAAGCAAATCAGTAGTGCTAGAAATGGAAATACAAGCAAAAACAAAAGACAGCCCCTGTCCTCAAGGAACTTGCATTCTAATGTGAGAAGATTGACAGTTAAAAGAGTATTGAGAGGGGGCAGCTAGGTGGCACAGGGGATAGAGCACTGGCCCTGGATGCAGGAGTACCTGAGTTCAAATCCGGCCTCAGACACTTGACACTCACTAGTTGTGTGACCCTGGGCAAGTCACTTAACCCCCCATTGCCCCACCAAAAAAAAAGAAAAGAAAAGAAAAGAAAAGAAAAAAAGAGTATTGAGAAAAGGTAGAGGGAAGGCCTAGTAGGCATGGGGAGTTCTGGAAAGCCCTTGAGCTGGGAGAAGAGTGATGAAATGGAGGGAATGTGCCTTTGGACCAGAGGGATCTTTCATCATGAGAAGACAAGAGAGTAGTGCTACTTTCCAGGGGGGAGAAGTCTTAAGAAACATGTCTTGTAGAGGAGGTTCTGGTTTTATAGGCTAGAATAATTGGTGGTTCAACTTTCAGGATTATTTCCTGAAATGATTCAAACAATTTTTCAGAATTGTCCTTACCATCTGATTTCCACATGCCTATTCAGTGCCTCCTTACTGGTCTCCCTTCATTACAATTTTTTTTTCTTTTGCTTAAAATAGGTTTTTATTGATATCTTTTGTTTCTTACATCAGAATTATCTGCAGTATCATCTCAGCCCCAAGCCATCCCATATAACAGATAATATTTTTAGAGGAAAAAAAAAATAGGCACAATGTATTGATACATTGAAAAAGTCCAAAAATGTTCAGTGTGTAACATGTGTGGGCCTCCCACCTTCATGAAGGGGTTGGTTAATGGTGTCTTCCACTGTCTTTTCATTTGAGTCATGCCTGATTCTTTATAATTTTGTTACATTCATTTGTGTGTGTGTATGATTATTTCCATTTATATTGTAATTATTGTATATTCCTGGTAATCTGTAAATATCTCTGATGAATTCTACATAAAACAATTTTACTCTAAGATCTTAGAACACTTGCAAAACATCTTATTATGTTCCCTAATTTCATGGGGCCCAGAGTACCCCAGAAGTTCTCTGGGGCACATCAAGGAATCTTGTCCTTGAGAAACTAAACCGGAGGACAGATACACCTAGAGAGATAAGTGGAACCAGATTGGACTGAGCTAGCTTCGGGACCTCCACCCTTCATTCAGATCTCCCTTACCCCCTGGGGAGATAACTTTGGGTGTGGCTGCAGCCTTTGTGTCCTGAAGAGAGAGATGGCTTGAGAGATAAGAAGCCACTCCTCACCTAATTCTTCTAGTCACTACCAGTGGGGGATGGTCCTCCCTCACTAAAAGAACTTTCCACAGTCAAATGGTCACCCCTTCCCCCCATCAGTCCTCTATAAAAGTACCTGCCAGTCTCCTGCTCGAGGAGATTGGTACCACAGAGCCATGTGCTTTGTTCCATACCTATCTCCCCATGAAAAGTCCAAGGATTTCTTTCATGGTTTCCCTCCCCTGCCCCATCCCTTCCCTTCCCCCCTAAATAAACTACCATCTTATTCTAACTGCTTTTGTGTGCAAGAGGGTGTAATTCTTTAAAGAGGAATTCCTAAGAACCCCAACCCCTAACCCAACCCGTACCCCATTTTCCACTATAACACTTGTGTCTATATAGAAAAAGGCAAATGTCTCCATTTTACAGAGAATAAAGTCCAGAAGGGGTCACTTGAACTTGTCTTTTTGAGTTGCCGTATTTTCCAGAAACACTGGACCCAGAGCATGTAAGGAAGCTCTGAATGTGTCGAGGACAAAACCCACTGCCCCTCTCATCCCTGCCCCCTCCAAATGACATAATTTGTTCTTTGCATCCCAAACTGGCCTCCCTGTATTTCCTTGGGAGTCAAGATTGGTGTCAGTCAGTCTGGGCTAGGCTAAGAAACTGCTTGTGCAGCTGGGACCTGGTAGATAAGCAAACCATCCCATTTTTATAGTCTAGCAGTTTCCAAGGGAAAAGAATTCTGCTTTTGCCATTGCCTTGGTCCTCCCTTTTTTGGGTGGGGAGTGATGTTGTGCTTTTCCCACCTTTACTGCACCTCCCCCCAGGCCATGGCCCCTTTAGGTGGAGATTTGTGTTTCTTCCTCCTTCCTTTGTCCTGCTGTTATAAAAATGCAAACTTCTGTATGGATTATGGACTCTTTGGGTTCCACATGCATGTTCATTTCTCTTGTAATAAACCCAGTTTTCATGTACATTTCATGAACTTGTGATTGATTGCCTGTTGACAAAGACAACTAGTATAAAATCTAAATTTTCTAACAGCTTTCATCATTCTGTAATCAGGAACATGCTGCCACCTAGTGTCTAAAAATAGATTAAAGCACTTTGTCCTTTTCTGTGAATTACCTTATCTGATTTCAGGTCTTCATTATGGTCACAAGTAACAGTGAAAGGAATCTCTCTCATTTCTATGTGGACATTTTCCACATAAAATACCAAAAGAATCAAGGAGAAAAGAGGAAAAAGAGGCTAATGTGCTGAAAAGACGATCTAAATAGAGAAATAAGTTTCAGTGCCAATTAAATAATTAATGCTACTGAGAACCATTAACTTTTCCAATCATAAGTAACCAGTTCTGAGAAGGTAAAAGATAACAGTAATAATACTTTTTAAATGTATGCTAAAATCCAAATGCTACAGGTAACTTCAGCATGTCCCAAAATTCATTATTTCAGTGTGGGGTCTCCCCTTACCACCATATACATTGTTGCTCCTTAGTAGATGGCTTAATTAATTAAATAAGCTTTTATTAAGTGTTTAATATATATGCAAGGCACTTGGAAAGAACTGAGAATACAAGAATAGAACAGCCTTTGCCCTCAAGGGCATCACCTTCTATTGAGGGGTGAGGAGGAGGCAAAACACGCACAGTAGTTAAAACAAAATATATACAAAATAAATGCCTTTGAAGGAGGCAACTCTTGAGTTAAGACTTAAAGGGAGATAAAAGTTTCCAAAGAAAAATGTGAGGAAGGACAGTTATTCAAGGCACGAAAGGGGAAAAGCCTTTGCAAAGAAAGGCAGAGAAGCAGGGATGGTATGCTACATACAGAGAATAACAGTGAGTAGGTCAATTTGGCTGGAATGTATTGGGCATAAATGGGATTCTTAAAGCTGAGCTTCAGGCATATCAATTCATCAACTTTAAGGAAAATAAATTTGAGAGAGAGAAGAATGGAGGTAGGGATGACAATTAGGAGGTTGCTCCAATGCTCAGGTAAGAAGTGACAAGGACCTAAACTAGAGGGATGGCCTCGTAAGTGGAGAAAAGAGATTGATGTGAGTGATGCTATGGAAATAGGACCAAAAAGATTTGGCAACTGATTTATGTATAGGAGGGAGGAAGACTGAAGAGTTAAAGAGGACTCTGAGGTTTCAAACCTGGGTGACTGGAAGGAGAATGGTATCACCTTCAAAAACCTGAAGGTGAGATAGAGGCAATGAATTCTACTTTGAATGTGTGGGATGTGAGATACTACAAGATATCCTATTGAAGATGCCCAGTAAGCACTTGTTGATTAGGCAAAAACTTAAGGCTAGATATAAATCTGTAAGAATCCATGGGAGCTATTGTGGCAGCCTGGATGATAGAGATAAGCCAGGTCCAAGATAATGCCTTGGTATACATTCATTATTGGGAGGAAAGGAAGCTCATTGGGAGAGATGCATGGTGGATGACCCAGCAAAGGAGACTGAGAAACATTAGCCAAATAGGAAGGAGGAAAACCTGAAGGATCTTAAAGCCCTATCACAAAGGAAGAGCAAAATTTCCTAAAGCTTTACCGGACACAGAGTAAGCTAGTTTTTCCTTTAAAAGGCACCAGAGGGGGCAGCTAGGTGGCACAGTGGATAAAGCACTGGCCCTGGATTCAGGACGACCTGAGTTCAACTCTGACCTCAGACACTTGACACTAGCTGTGTGACCCTGGGCAAGTCACTTAACCCTCACTGCCCCACAAAAAACTTTTTTAAAAAATTAAAATTTAAAATTACAAAGAGGTATTTACTTCAAAGATAAATCAAGAAAAAGAAAAAAAAAAGAATAAACATTTTATGGGCAGCTAGGTGGCACAGTGGATAAAGCACCGGCCTTGGATTCAGGAAGACCTGAGTTCAAATCTGGTCTCAGACACTTGACACTTACTAGCTCTGTGACCCTGGGCAAGTCACTTAACCCTCATTGCCCCACCAAAAAAAAAGGTACTGAAACTGTCCCCAAGATTTAATGGGCTAAGGGGACTAAAGCTCATGTTTCTTGGCTGAGTACCAAAAGGGTAAGGGACATGAGGAACTCCTAATATTCCTTCCTGCTTCTAACCAGGGGTCATCATGGGCAACAGAGAAGTAGGGAAGTGTTACTCAATTCTATCAAGGCTGTATCCTTGGTGAAAATAATTTACTTGCACTTAATATCCTTTGCCAACTCTGAAAACAAAGTCTCTTGACTTCTTGGCTCAGGTACATTTGTTTTTGTTTCCCCTCTAGTTGTAATATGGGAAACCTGAATTATCCAGGAACCTCTCGATTTGGACCCAGAGAAGCAGAGATCCCTTCAGAGCTGTCAAGTGAAGCCTAGTCTAGAATGTCTAAGATATCAAGGGATGGGATGACCACATGAGAAATGAGACTCAAGATGTGCTGATTAAATCAACATTGGGAGTGGGTTACTAAGATACAAGGAGACAATGTTAGTTAATATTGATGATCATTATTGTATTGCTCTGGCCTTTTCTAGCATAGTGTTTATGTTTAAGTTTTCTTGGTTACCTTGGTAACATGTAAATCTCCCTTCCCAAAATTCAGTTAACAAGCGGTTGCAAAACCTCTGACTGGTCATTTGTTTTTAGAGTTGACAACTTCATTTACTCTGGCTAAGTAAATCTCTTATTAACTACTAAATATTCCATAGGTATCTTACTTTATTCCAATCTTGAACCCAAGGTACCAGACTAGACTGACCTAATATGCAGATCAATCTTTATTGATTATTTATTAATATTTATTGATATTTATTAGGAAGAAGGAGACAGAGCCAAGATGGTAGAGAAAAGGCAGGGACTCACCTGAGCTCTCCCCCAAACCCCTCCAGATACCTTTGAATAAAGCCTAAAATTCTAGAGCAACAGAATGCACCTGAGGACAAAGTGAAAGAGTTTTCTAGCCCAAGACAACTTAGGTCGGCAGGAAAGGTCTGTTGCACCAAGATGAGGGTGGAGAGTGGAGCACAGGCCAGGCCCCAGCAAACCAGGAACAGGCCTTAGGGGTGATGGAATCTGAGGTGACAGTGGCAGTTTTCAGACCTTTCAGCCTACAGATGGTAAGGGGGTCATACAACTGGCCAGAGGGAAATTACATCAGGGGCAGGACTCTATTTCATTGACCATACTTGGATCTGGGACACAGTCCTGGGTCTTAGTCCCAAGGAGATGAAGGGTCTTAGTTCCACTAGCAGATCCTGGTCATAGTTCCAGGGCAGGAGGAAAGAATACTTATGGTTGCTCACAGACCAGTGCACAGTATAAGAGAGTAGTAAGCATACCTCTCCCTACTTGGAAAAGCCAAAAACTTACAGGTCCCCAGAATTACTTCTGAAAATACCTGCACAAAAAACCTGAAGCTTGGGACAGTGTGCCCTCAACTCCAGAAGCAGAGCTCCACTTCAGCACAGAGTTAAAAGTCAAGAAATAGGCTGGAAAATGAGCAAACAGCAGAAAAAGATCTTGACTCTAGAAAGTTACTAAGGTGACAGGGAAGATCAAAACACAAACTCAGAAGAAGACAACAAAGTCAAAACTCCTACATCCAAAGCCTCAAATAAAAATAAAAATTAGTCCTAGGCCAGGGAAGAACTCAGAAAGGATTTTTAAAATCAAGAGAGGTAGAGAAATAATTGGAAAGAGAAATGAGAATGATTCAAGAAAATCATGAAAAAAAGAGTCAACAGCTTGGTAAAGGAGGCACAAAAAGTACCAAAGAAAACAATACCTTAAAAAACAGAAGACACCAAATGGTAAAAGAATCACATACACACACACACACACACACACACACACACACACACATCCCAAAACAAAACAACAACAACAATAAAGAGAAGAGTGCTTTGAAAAGCAGAATTGGCTAAATGGAAAAAAGTACAAAAATCCACTAGGAAAAAAAAACTCCATAAAAAGTAAAATTAGCCAAATGGAAAAAGAGATACAAAGGTAGAACTGGACAAGTGGACGCAAATTTTATGAGATATCAAGAATCAGAAAAACAAAAATCAAAAGAATGAAAAAATAGAAGACAATGTAAAAAAAACTGACCTGGAAAATAGATCCAGGAGAGATCATTCTAAAATGCAAACTCCCAGGAATATCATAGCCAAATTCCAGAGCTCTCAGGTCAAGAAGAAAATACTGCAAACAGCCAAAAAGAAACAATTCAAGTGTCATGGAACCACAGTCAGAATAATACAAGACTTAGCAGTTTCTACATTAAAGGATCAGAGGGCCTGGAATATGATATTCCATAGGGCAAGAGCTAGGATTACAACCAAGAATCACCTACCCAGAAAAACTGAGTATAAACCCCTTCGGGGCGGCGGGGGGTGGGGTGGAGGGGGAGGCAGGGGAGACAAGAGGGGGAATGGATATTCAATGAAACAGAACATTTTCAAGCATTTCCTATGAAAAGACCAGAGCTGAAAACAAAATTTGACTTTCAAATACAGGACTCAAAAAAAGCACAAAAAGGTAAGGGAAATCATAAGGGATTCAGTAAGTTAAATTGTTTACATTCTTACATGGGAAAATGATACTGGCACTCCTAAAATTTTTTTCATTATTAGGGCAGTTGTAAGGAGTGTGCCTAGACAGAAAGAACAGGTGTGATATGAAGGGATAATTATCTAAAAAGTAAAATTAAATTAAGAGGTGAAAAAGAAGAATGCACTGGGAGAAGGGGAAAGGTAAGGTAGAATGGGGTAAATCATTTAACATAAAAGACACCCAAAGGAAATTTTAAAGTGAAGGGGAAGATAGGGTAAGGGAGGGAGATGATCACATGAACTTTAACCTCATTGGAATTGACTCAAAGAGGGAACAACATACACACCTAGTTGGGTGTAGAATTCTGTCTTACTATACAGGAAAGTAGAAGGTAAAGGGAATAAGAAGAAGATGGTGGGGTTGTTGATAGAAGGGTAGATTGGAGGGAGGTAAAAGTCAGAAGCAAAACACTTTTGAGAATGGACAGGGTGAAAGGAGAAAGAGAGAGTAGGATAAGCAGGGGAAAATAGGATGGAGGAAAATACACAGTTGGTAATCATTACTGTGAAAAAAAAATTTATAGCAAGTTTCTTTTTTTTTCTTCTCTCCCCTGGTGCAATGAGGGTTAAGTGACTTGCCCAGGGTTACACAGCTAGAAGTGTCAAGTGTCCAAGGCTGCATTTGAACTCAGGTCCTCCTGAATCCAGGGCCCGTGCTTTACCCACTGCGACAGCTAGCTGCCCCAACAGCAAGTTTCTCTGATAAAGACCTCATTTCTCAAATATACAGAAAACTGAGTCAAATTTATAGAAATAAAAGCCATTCCTCAATTTATAAATGGTCAAAGGATATGAATGGGCAGTTTTCAGAAAAAATAACCAAAGCTATCTGTAGTCATCTGAAAAAATGCTCTAACATTGCTATTGCTAAGAGAAATGCAAATGAAAACAATTCTGAGCTACCACCACACACCTATCAGATGGGCTAATATGACAGAAACAGAAAAAGAGCAATGTTGAAGGGGCTGTGAGAGAGCAAGATGCTTTCAGAAAAAACCCTAGAAAGTTTTTCATGAACTGAAGCAAAGTGAAATGAGAGAACCAGGAGAACAATGTACACAGTAACAGCAATATTGTATCTACAGTGAATAACAGCTATTCTCAGCAATACAACGAGCCAAGACAGTTCTTAAGGACTTATGAAAAAAGGTCCTGTCCATCTCCATAGAAAGCCAGATAAAACATGTTTTTGGGGGGCAGCTAGGTGGTGCAGTGGATAGAGCACCAGCCCTGGAGTCAGGAGTACCTGAGTTCAAATTTGGCCTCAGACACTTAACACTTACTAGCTGTGTGACCCTGGGCAAGTCACTTAACCCCAATTGCCTCACTAAAAAAAAAAAGATGTTTTTTCTTTATTTTTCTTGGGATTTTTTTGTCTCTGTTTTCTATATAATCTTATCAAACTGCTTGCATTCTCAACAAGGGGTGGGAGAGATGGGAGGAAGAGAGTCTGGAAGTCAAAATTTGGAATAAATAAATGAATGAAAAATGAATACAACTGAAATAAAAGAGTAGGATAGGAAATGAAACTTTCTTTTAAGAAGTAGCATTGCCTTCCAACAGCATCTTAAAAAGATAAAACCAAAGAATTTCAAATTTTACTTAATTTGTAACAATCATTTTTGTTCTAAACAACATACTTTCTAAATGTGTGGTGCAGTGAATAGAACACTGGGCCTGGAATCAGGAAAACTTGAGTTCAAATTTGGCCTCAGATTCTGTCTGCTTCAGTTTCTTCAACTATAAAACAGGGTTCATGACAGCACCTGCCTTGCAGGGTAGCTAGAACAATCAACTGATGAGGTCTGTACAGTGTTTAGCACAGAGCCTGGTGAATGCCAGTCACTTAGTACATGCAATGATATGAGCATAAACAGCTGTTACTGCTGAATCCTTTACTGTTGGTGGAGCTGTAAAGTGACCCAAACATTCTCCATCTCAACTAAGTGAATTTAACAAGACTTTTTTCATAGACAATCCATTCCACACAGCCAGTATGTCCACAACAAATGATTCTAAATTAATTTATTTAAGCACTTTAAAAATTCTCTAGGTTCTCCTTTTCTCCTCTTGTTCTTACCCTTATTTATTTTACTTTAATATAAGTTAAATAATCTACAGCAAAGTTGCTCTAATGTGGCTGATAAGTCTGATTTATTGTGAATTCCAAATTAATAAAATTTAGCATCCCGTTAGGGAAAAGACAAGAATAAAGTTCATATAAGACCTCAGGTATATTATCAATAATGTAGTGGGAAAGATACTCCAAGTATTAGTATGTATACATCCATTAAACATCATGAGGATTAGCCACCTATGGAACTGGGAGACATATTTGTAAGAGGATCTTATTGTATTCTAGAAACAAGTGGGATAAATAGCCAGCACTCTGATTAAGGAAGACTGAAATCTCTCACGCTAAAAATGATGAAATGGTATTTCAGGATGATAGAATTTTTTTCCCCACATAAATAATTTAATAAGTGATTACATCAAGAACAGGTTATAAAACATCATTTGACCCTGTGATCCCATTATTTAAAAATCAGCAAAGTCCAACAGCTACCAAAACATTCATAACAGCCCTTTGTGGTGGCAAAGAACTGGAAACAGTCAATGCCTGTAATTGTGAAATGGTAGAGTGAGTCACAGCTTATTAGTAGGATTAATGTGCAGTAAGAAATTATAATATATGAAGAACCAAGATGGATGAGATTTCTGTGAACTGCTTCATAATGAAATAAGCAGAACCAAAAGAATATTACAAATGACTACAGTCATGTAAATTAATTGCACACTAAAAGGAACCTTAACCCTAAACAACTGAAAAACCAATAATGGTTCCAGAGAACAGTTAATAAGACATACTCCCTTCCAGCAGAGATGGAAGATACGATAAGGACAGAATATTGCCTACATTAAAAACTAGCTTTCTTTTCTTTTTTTTTGGTGGGGTAATGAGGGTTAAGTGACTTTAAGTGGATTTGAACTCAGGTCCTTCTGAATCCAGGGCCGGTGCTTTATCCACTGTGCCACCCAGCTGCCCTTAGGATGATAGGATTTTTATGCTTGCTAGTATAAGAAGATTACAAAAGCAAGAAATCACCATTTGCTAGACTATATTTGGTATCTACAGTGTACTTTGTCTTAGATCCATGCAGTAATGACAATTTTACAATCACATTCTTAAAGAAACATGAAGTATCTGTCAACATTGGCATTGTTTATCATGACAAGAATGTAATATTTGAGTAGTTTGTGTAGTTGGGATGTACAGGAAAGATTAGCTCCTCTGCTGTCAGGGCTGCTGAGCCCTTTTCAGGGCTGCTTCCACCTTTGGTGTCCAACTGGTCACCCAACTATCACCTATGGCTCCAAAAAGCTGTCACATTGGTAGTAGCCACACACCAGTAAACTATTTCAACAAACAAGCAGAGGGTAAACTGACAGGTCTCAAACCCATCAGTAAGTTGGGGAGGGAGGGAATGTCCACCCCAAGGATATGAAGATATCCTCTAGCAGAATAGACAGATGAAAACAATTTGTTCCAGTAGCCATGAAGGTGGCTGAAACTGGGGCTGTGGGAACACTTAGAGCTTGGTCAGACATTAAAGACACCAAGGTCATCCAATGCAACCTGAACCACCACGAATCATCTTAACACTTACTAGCTGTGTGACCCTGGGCAAGTCACTTAACCCCAATTGCCTCACTAAAAAAAAAAAAAGAGAGAGAGAGAGAGAATATACAATAGTCATAATCTTGCACACAGGAGGCCCAGGTCAAAGGATTATCTTCTCACTGGAATGATGCAGCAGTGGGATTCGGGAGTCCCCTGGGTGTCTGAGCAGCCTTTTTGAAGGACTGACTGTACCACACACTTCTGGTGTTAGAAAGGGGTTAGAAAAGAAGCCCTAAATACTGTCTGCTTCACCTACCCTAACCCTGGCCTGCTTACTACAGCAGGCAGGGATCCTACTCTGAAGTTAAAACACACACACACACACACAAATATACAAAAAGTTTTGCAAAGATGAATCCATTCACCATCGGTATATGGAATTTGCACACACTTCTGGATAACATGAGAGAACTCAGCAGGCATAAGGCTGGTTTCTGGAGTGGCCACATTGATAAGGAGCACTATGAAGCTACCACAGGTTTCAAAATCTAAAATAATTTAGTAAACAAGCTTGGATGTCTCCCAAAAGTAGTGAATGGCAATGTGATTGTTACTTGCAGGTGTGTCAAGATAATGGAATGTGATAGATGAGATTTAGCAGATACTCAGGAGCCCACCTGGAGATTAATTTAAACTGACTGAATTGGATAAGGGGACTGACTGCTAAATGGATTACTGGCTGACTTCTAGTTAAGCACATCTGGCTGGTACTTAAGGGTACTTAATGAATTTGAATGACACTAGCGAATCAACTTGAAAAATCTCCCATTTCTGGGAGGGGAAGATGAAGCAGGAAGTGGACACTGGGGACTGGCTCCTGTCTCTTTGGCTTTGAGAGATTGGCATGGTGGCAGAGGACTTCAGAAGTGGGAGCTAGGGAAGATTAGGATTGCCAGGTTATAGGAAATCTGTTCTCAATCTTTCTCTTTCTTTTACTATCTTTCAATAAACCCTTAAAAAACCTAAACTTGTTTATCAGTGGTTTTGGTCAGTTTCCCCCCAAAACTGGGGGGACAGATTAGAACCCATATTTAGAATTTTAAATTACACACAGGAAAGCACCACACCACCATCATCAGTGCATATGGTCCCACCATGACAATCCTTGATAAAGTCAAAGAAAAATTTTATTATGACCCATACACCCTCATCATCACTGTGCCAAAAGAGGACAAGCTTATAATTCTGGATGACTTTAATGCAAGAGTAGGCACAGAGTACGAGATATGGAAGGAGTCCTTAGAAGGAATGGAGTTGGAAACAGCAAAAGAAGCAGTCACTTAATAACAGAAGACTTGTCTTTTTCTTAACCTTCTCATCATCAAGACTGTCTTCTGTTTATACAATAAAACTTCATGGATGTACCCTCACAGCAAACACTGGCATTTAATAGACTATGTCATTGTAAGAAGAAGGGACAGATAGCATATGAGAATGACAATGGCAGATGTGTGACTCAGTGCTGAACTGATAGTCTCATTCAACAAAAGGCAAGGCAAGAAAGCTACCAGAAGACTTAAAGTCAAAAGAATAGAGTGCTTCTTCAAGCAGAAACAGTTGGAGGGAACTTGGAGGGAAAGCTGAACTGACACACAGTTGACAACAGTGAAGGAGAATAGGAGTAGGCAACTTTCAGAAGTTTGGTATACAGGACTGCTTTTACTCATCTGAGCCAGAATACTCGCAAACATCAAAATTGGTTTCATGAAAATGATGGGGAAATTCAGAAGTTGCTAAATGAAAAACAAGAACTCCACAGGGTTTAACCAGAAGGATGGTTCATTCTGTCTCCAAGAAGGCAGTATTTAACTCCATCAAAAGTAAAATGCAAGCAAAGTTTAAAGACATGCAGGATTCTTGGCTCAGTAAGAAGGCAGAAGAAATTCCGTTTTGATTGATAGCAATCCAAAGTGCTTTTATGATACCCCGAAGGCTATTTATAGGCCAAAGACCTGTGCATCTCAAATACTCAGTACTGATGGAGCCACACTGATTAATGATAAGGACATGATCCTGGACAGGTGGGCTGCACACTTCATAGTGTTATTAAGAGATCATCACGGGGGCAGAGCCAAGATGGTGGAGAGAAAGCAGCAAGCTGCCTGAGCTCTCCTTCTGTTCCCCCAAAAAGGACATTAAATCAAGCCTCTGGACGGATTCTGAAACTACAGAACCTGCAAAGAGACAGAGAGACACAGTCTTCCAACCAGAGATAATTTAGAAGACTTCAGGAAAAGGTTGGTCTGACTCGGGCAAAAGGGAGGCCCAGCGCCGAGGGGGTCAGGGCAAGTCAGCAGGAGCTGTGGGCCACAGACGAACAACTGAGGCCCCTGGAACCTGGCTCAAAAATGTGGTGGCCAAGAAGGACAGTGGAAAAATCTACCTATACCAGAGGGCAAGTTGCCAGCTGTAGGGCCACGAACAGGCGGGATCAGGTGCCTGACCGAGCGCACTCAGACAGGAAGTGCAGGGGGGCGAACTGCGCACACCATAAAGGCCTCAGAGTAAAAAGCCAGTCACACAGCACCTATACCCCTGCCCAAGAAGCCCAAAACAGGGATCCTGGTGCCCCCAGAGCAGACCCCAACTTAAATAAATAAATAAGCTGCAATAATGAGTAAGAAGCAAAAAAGAGCCCTCTCCATTGAGAGCTTCTGTATCAATACAGAAGAAGCCAACACAAACTCAGATGAGAACAATACCCTCAAATTGCCTACATGTGAAGCCTCACGAGGGAAGGTGAATTGGTCTCAAGAACAAGAAGTCTTCCTGGAAGAGCTCAAAAAGGATTTTAAAAATCAATTGAGAGAGGTAGAAGAAAAAATGGGGAAAGAAATGAAAGCAAAACAAGAAAACTATGAAAAAAGAATCAGCAGCTTGGAAAAGGAAGCACAAAGATTGACTGGCCAAATGAAAAAAAGAGCATAATTTCACTGAAGAAAACAATGCCTTAAAAATTCATCTGGCCAAATGGAAAAAAAGGTGCATAATCTCACTGAAGAAAACAATGCCTTAAAAATTCATCTGGCCAAATGGAAAAAAAGGTGCATAATCTCACTGAAGAAAACAGTGCCTTAAAAAATTCATTTGGCCAAATGGAAAAAAGGTGCATAATCTCACTGAAGAAAACAATGCCTTAAAAATTAAAATTGGACAGCTGGAAGATAAGGAATCCATGAGACACCAGGAATCAGTCAAGCAGAATAAAAAGAATGAAAAAAATAGAAGAAAATGTGAAATACCTCATTGGAAAGACAACTGATCTGGAAAACAGATCGAAGAGAGACAATTTGAGAACCATTGGACTGCCTGAAAGCCATGACCAGAAAAAGAATCTAGACACCATATTCCAGGAAATTATTAAGGAGAACTGCCCTGATATCATAGAATCAGAGGATAAAATCATCATTGAAAGAATCCTCCGATTACCTCCTGAAAGAGACCCCAAAAGGAAAACTCCAAGGAATATTGTAGCCAAATTCCAGAATTATCAGGTGAAGGAGAAAATACTCCAAGCAGCCAGAAAGAAGCAATTTAAATATCATGGAGCCACAGTCAGGATTGCTCAGGACCTGGCAGCTTCAACATTGAAGAACCACAAGGCTTGGAATATGATATTCCAGAAGGCAAAGGATCTTGGATTGCAGCCAAGAATCCATTACCCAACAAAAATGTGCATTCTCTTTCAGGGGAAAAGATGGACATTTAATGACATTGGGGACTTTCAATCTTTCCTGATGAAAAGACCAGAACTGAATAGAAAATTTGATCTTAACATACAAGACTCAAGAGAAGTTTAAAAAGGTAAACAGAGGGGAAAAAAAAAAAGGTTACTCAATTAGGTTAAACTGTTTATATCCCTACAAGGGAAGATAATACTCATAACTCTTAAGAACTGTAAATGTATTTGGGTAAAGAGACGGACTTTACACGGAGGGTATAAATATAAATTGTCTTTGATGTGATGATACAAAAAAAATTAAGGGGTTAAAAAGGGAGTCTATGGGGAGGAGAGGAAAGGGGAGGTGGAATGGGATGAATTATATCATATGAAGAGGTGAAAAAAAACCCTATTACAATACAGGGAAAGAAAGGAGGGGTGAATGTTGTTTCAACCCTACTCTCATTAGATTTGATTCAAAGAGGGAATAACATATATGTTCATTGGGATAAAGAAACAGCTCATTCTTTAGGGAAGCAAAAGGGGAAGGGAAAGGGGGGGACTGATAGAAGGGAGGACAAAAGCAAGGGAGAAAAGGGTAAAGAAAAGAGAGGGGGGTGATAAAAAGGGAGGGCAGATTGGGGGAGGCAGGGGTAAGAAGTAAAACATCGGTGAGGAGGAATAGGGTGAAAGAAGGGGGGAAAAGTATAAAGGGGGTAAATAGAATGGAGGGGAATAGACAGTCAGTAATAATAACTGTGAATGTGAATGGGATGAACTCTGCTATAAAACGGAAGCGAATTGCAGAGTGGATTAAAAACCAGAATCCTACAATATGCTGTTTACAAGAAACACATTTGAGGCAGAGAGATACACACAGAGTAAAGGTAAAAGGCTGGAGCAGAATATATTATGCTTCAGCTTAAAGTAAAAAATGCAGGGGTAGCAATCCTTATCTCAGACAAAACGCAGGCAAAAACAGATCTCATTAAAAGAGATAAGGAAGGAAATTACATCTTGCTAAAAGGTACTATAGATAATGAAGTAATACCAATATTAAATATGTATGCGCCAAGTGGTATAGCATCCAAGTTCTTAGAGGAGAAGTTAAATGAGTTACAAGAGGAATTAGAGAGCAATACTATACTAGTGGGGGATCTGAATCTCCTCCTCTCAGAATAAGATAAATCTAGCCAAAAAATAAATAAGAAAGAAGTGAAAGAGGTGAATAGATTACCAGAAAAGTTAGACATGATAGATGTCTGGAGAAAACTGAATGGGAATAGAAAGGAATATACCTTTTTCTCAGCAGTACATGGCACATTTTCAAAAACTGACCATGTATTAGGGCACAAAAACATCATAGTCAAATGTAGAAAGGCAGAAATAGTAAATGCATCCTTCTCAGATCATGATGCAATAAAAATTACATGTAAGAAAGAGCCAGGGATGGGGGTGGCTAGGTGGCGCAGTGGATAAAGCACCGGCCCTGGATTCAGGAGTTCCTGAATTCAAATCCAGCCTCAGACACTTGACACTTACTAGCTGTGTGACCCTGGGCAAGTCACTTAACCCCCATTGCCCCGCAAAAAAACAAAAACAACAAAAAAAAACCAAAAACAAAAAAAAAAAAGAGCCAGGGAAAAGTAGAATGAAAATCAATTGGAAACTAAATAATTTCATTCTAAAGAATGAATAGGCCAAACAACAAATCATAGAAACAATCAATAATTATATGCAAGAGAATGACAATAATGAGACAACATACCAAAATCTATGGGATGCAGCCAAAGCAGTGCTTAGGGGAAAATTTATAGCTCTAAATGCTTATGTGAATAAAAAAGAGAAAGAGGAGATTAATGAACTGGGCATACAACTTAAAAAGCTAGAAAAAGAGCAAATTAGAAATCCCCAATTAGATACTAAACTAGAGATCCTGAAAATTAAAGGAGAAATTAATAAGACTGAAAGCAAAAAAAACCTATAGAATTAATCAATAAAACTAAGAGCTGGTTTCATGAAAAAAACAATAAAATTGATAAAATATTGGTTAATTTGATTAAAAAAAAGAAAGAAGAAAACCAAATTACCAGTATCAAAAATGAAAAGGGTGATGTTACTGTAATGATTGGAATGACGCCACCTGCTGGAGACACTGTAGAAGAGTTCCACCCATGAAGCGAAGGTCTTTGAGGGCAAGACCAGGAGTCTTTTCTTTGGCATCAGAAAGTGATGCTGGCTAGTGGGAGGAAGAAGGAAGAGACTGGGGCTTGGTCTCGGGTTCTTTCCTGAGGACTCTGGCAGAGAAGGGAGCTAGAAATGCGTTCCCCCTTTAATAGATAGGAATCTAGGCCTTTCTCTCTCTCTTTACCAAATTTTTATTCTCCTTAATAAATGCTTAAAAACGTAACTCTTGCTAAAGCTTATAATTTATTGGCGACCACTCATTAGATATTTTAGACAGACGAGCTAGAATTTTAGCCCTTAACATTACCACCAATGAAGTGGAAATTAAATCAATAATTAGGAATTATTTTGCCCAACTGTATGCCAATAAATTTGACAATCTAAATGAAATGGATGAATATTTACAAAAATACACACTGCCCAGGTTAACTGAAGAGGAAATAAAATCCTTAAATAAACCCATATTAAAAAAAGAAATTGAACAAGCCATTAATGAACTCCCTAAGAAAAAATCCCCAGGGCCAGATGGGTTTACAGGTGAATTTTACCAAACATTTAAAGAACAATTAATTCCAATATTATACAAATTATTTGGAAAAATAAGTGAAGGAGTTCTACCAAATTCATTTTATGACACAAATATGGTGGTGATATCAAAACCAGGCAAAGCAAAAACAGAGAAAGAACATTATAGACCAATTTCCCTTATGAATATTGATGCTAAAATCTTAAATAAGATATTAGCAAGGAGATTACAGCAAGTGATCACCAGGATAATACACTATGACCAGGTGGGATTTATACCAGGAATGCAGGGCTGGTTCAACAGTAGGAAAACTATTAACATAATCAACCACATCAATAAGAAAACCAACCAAAATCATATGATTATCTCAATAGATGCAGAGAAAGCTTTTGACAAAACACAGCACCCATTCCTAATAAAAACACTAGAGAGTTTAGGAACAGGTGGAGCTTTCCTTAAAATAATAAACAGTATCTACCTAAAACCATCAGCAAGTATTATATGCAATGGAAATAAATTAGAGGCCTTCCTCTTATTGATCTTATTGATCAGGGGTGAAACAGGGATGCCCATTATCACCCCTATTATTTAATATTGTCCTAGAAATGTTAGCTTTAGCAATCAGAGAAGAAAAAGGAATTAAAGGAATTAGAATAAGCAAGGAGGAAACAAAACTATCACTCTTTGCAGATAATATGATAGTATACTTAAAGAATCCTAGAGAATCAACTCAAAAATTACTTGAAACAATTAACAACTTCAGCAAAGTAGCAGGATATAAAATAAATCCACATAAATCATCAGCATTTCTATACATGACCAACAAAATCCAGCAGCAAGAGACAGAAAGAGAAATTCCATTTAAAGTAACAGTAGATAATATAAAACACTTGGGAGTCTACTTGCCAAGACAAACCCAGGAACTCTATGAACACAACTACCAAACACTCTTCACACAAATCAAATCAGATCTAAATAATTGGAAAGATATCCATTGCTCATGGATAGGCAGAGCTAATATGATAAAAATGACAATCCTACCTATATTAATTTACTTATTCAGTGCCATACCAATCAGACTACCTAAAAATTATTTTATAGAGCTAGAAAAAATAATAACAAAATTCATCTGGAAAAACAAAAAATCAAGAATATCCAGGGAAATAATGAAAAAAAAAATTCACAGGAAGGTGGGTTAGCAGTACCAAACCTGGAGCTTTACTATAAAGTAGCAGTCATCAAAACTATCTGGTACTGGCTAAGAAATAGAGTGGAGGATCAATGGAATAGGCTAGGCACAGGAAATGCAGTAGTAAATGACACTAGTAATGTAGTGTTTGATAAACCCAAAGACTTCCGCTTCTGGGATAGGAACTCAGTATTTGACAAAAACTGCTGGGAAAACTGGAAGATAGCATGGCAGAAATTAGGCATAGACCAACATCTGATACCTTGTACTAAAGTAAGGTAAAAATGGATACATGATTTAGACATAAGAGGTGATACCATAGGTATATTAGGAGAGGAAGGAATAGCTTACCTATCAGATCTTTGGAAAGGAAAACAGTTTATGACCAAACAAGAGATAGAGTATATTATAAAATGCAAAATGGATGATTTTGATAACATTAAATTGAAAAATTTTTGTACAAACAGAAGCAATGCATCCAAAATTAGAAGGGAGGCAGAAAGCTGGGAAACTATTTTTATGGCCAGTACTTCTGATAAAGGCCTCATTTCTAAAATATATAGGGAACTAAATCAAATTTATAAGACTCCAAGTCATTCCCCAATTGAGAAATGGTCAAAGGATATGAATAGGCAGTTTTCTGATGAAGAAACCAAAGCTATCTATTCCCATATGAAAAAATGCTCTAAATTTCTCATGATTAGAGAGATGCAAATTAAAACAACTCTGAGGTACCACCTGACACCTATCAGATTGGCTAAAATGACAAAAAAAGGAAAATAATAAATGTTAGAGAAGCTGTGGGAAAATTGTAACACTAATGCATTGTTGGTGGAGCTGTGAACAGATCTAACCATTCTGGAGAGCAATTTGGAATTATGCCCAAAGGGCTATAAAGCTGTGCATACCCTTTGACCCAGCAATACCACTTTTGGGTCTTTTTCCCAAAGAAATCATGGAAAGGGGAAAGGGACCCACATGTACAAAAATATTTATAGCTGTTCTTTATGTGGTGGCAAGGAATTGGAAGTTGAGAGGATGCCCATCAATTGGGGAATGGCTGGACAAGTTGTGGTATATGAATACAATGGAATACTATTGTGCTGTAAGAAATGATGAGCAGGAGGAGTTCAGAGAAACCTGGAGGGTCTTGCGTGGGCTTATGATGAGTGAGATGAGCAGAACCAGAAGAACATTGTACACAGTAACATCAACATTGAGTGTTGATCTACTGTGATGGACTATATTCTTCTCACCAATGCAATGGCACAGAAGAGTTCCAGGGAACTCATGATAGAAGAGGATCTCCAAATCCAGGAAAAAAAAAAAAAAAGAACTGTGGAGTATAGATGCTGAATGAACCATGCTATTTCTTTTGTTTTTGGTGCTGCTGTTTTTCTATTTTGAGGTTTTTCATCATTGCTCTGATTTTTCTCTTATAACGTGACTAGTGCAGAAATAAGTTTAATGTTATTATGTGTATGTATATATATAAAACCTATGTCAGATGACCTGCTGTCTAGGGGAGTGGGGAGGGAGGGAGAAAAATCTGAAATTGGAATACTTGTATAAACAAAAGTTGAGAACTATCTTTACATGTAACAGGAAAAAAAAATACTTTATAAAAAACAAAGAGATCATCACCATCAATGCTCAAGCCACTGAATGCATACCTCAGGTTAAAGCCAAGCTCTCTCTAGCCAAACTTCCAACTGAAGAAATTCTGAATGCCATTAGGCTCCCCTCATGTAGCAAAGCACCTGGTACTGATTCTATTCCAGCGGAGATTTTTTTTTTTAATGTTTTAAATTTTTTTTTTTCCCTTTTTTTCAGCTGAGATTTACAAAGTAAGCAGATCACTGCTCATTCAAAAGCTGACTGTAATTTTTCAGGTTATATGGCAAAAGGAGGTTATCCCTTTAGGACTTCAAGGATGCCTCCTCTGTCCATCTCTATAAAGGAAAAGGAAAGAGATTGTCCTGTGACAATTACAGGAAGGTTCTCTTCACATTGCTGGCAAGCTTCTTGCCAGAGTCCTACTTAATTGGCTAATCCTTCACCTAGAATCAGATGGTCATCTTCTTGAAAGCCAAGGTAGCAGGGCCGCTAGATGGCGCAGTGGTTAAGCACCGGCCCTGGATTCAGGAGTACCTGAGTTCAAATCCAGCCTCAGACACTTGGCACTTACTAGCTGTGTGATCCTGGGCAAGTCACTTAACCCCCGTTGCCTGCAAAAAAAAAAAAACAAAGAAAGAAAGAAAAAAAGAAAGCCAAGGTAGCTTTGGAAAGGATTGAGGAACAGTCAATATGCTGTTTGCTGCCTACCAAGTCCAGGAGAAATGCCAGGAGCAGAACAGCAGTCTGTATGCAATATTCATCAATCTGATCAAGGCCTATGATACCATCAGTTATGAGGGCATGTAATCATGGCAAAATGTGGTTGCCCAAAAAAGTTCATCAGTACTGTATGTTAGTTTCATGACGGCATGAATGCCTTGGTTCTGGATAATGGACAATGTTCTTGAGCTTTCCCAGTCACCACTGGAGTTCTGAAGCAGGCTTGCTCCTATGCTTTTTTTTGTTTTTTAGCATGATATTTTCAGCAATGTTGTCAGAAGCCTTCAATGAAGATGAACATGACATCAAGGTCAGCTACTACACTGATGGTAAATTATTTAACTTGAAAAGTCTACAAGTCAAGACTAAAATGAAGGGAGAGTTGGTATGTGACTTTTTATTTGCAAATGATTGTATCCTCAATGCAGCCGGAGGCTAAAGGATACAACAAAATATGGATCAGTTCTCTACTCCTTGTGCTAATTCTGGCCTAACAATTAATACCAAAAAAAGCACAGATTCTCCACTAGCCAGCACCACACCATCCATGTGTGAAACCACTGGTTTATAGTAAATGGACAAATTTTGGATGCTGTGAATAAGTTCACTTACCTTAGCAGTATACTTTCCAGGGATGTACACAAGGATGATAAGGTTGATACATACATTGCCAGAACTAACTCAGTGTTTGAAAGGCTCCAAAAGAAAGGGTTAGAGAAAAGAGGTATTAGATAGACTGACTACCAAACTGAAGGTCTACAGAGCCATTGTGCCTGTGAAACCTAGACAGTATATCAGCCACATGCCCAGAAACTGAATCACTTCCAATTGATTTGTCTTAGGAAAACACTGGCACAGGACCACTCGGCATGGCTTGCCTATACCAAAGATGGTGCTGTGTTTTCTGTGTCAAGTAGAATTGCAATAGTTCAAAAGAAATGTGAGAGCTACAAATTTAGAGTCATCTCCACTCCAAATGTTCACATGGACTATTTGTGACTAATCTATGGAAGAACCTCCCAAGCTCACATTGGTTTGATTAGTCACAGTCAGACACACTAGACCCTGACCCCAACATAGTGACATCATTTTGGTCCTTTTCAAGCACAAAAGAATTTATCTACTTGGAAGAATTCATTTTAAGTTGGCATTTTATTTGTTAAAATTTTTGATGCAATTTGCTTTTAGAACATTTCATTCATTTCCAAATATCTCCTTTTACCCCCACCAGAGATCCTTCCCTTGTAACAAATATTTAAATACTTCAGCAAAGCCAACCATATCTGACAACATATGCAATATTCCACACCCATATTCCCTCTACCTCTTCAATGAAAAGAGCAAAGTACATTTTAATAAAGCCTAGAAAGCACATTAACATTCTTGGTCACCAGATCATACTGCTGACTCATATTAAATAAATTTAAGTTACTATTGAGTCATTATGACTCACTGAGTCAGTAAATAATACTGAGACTAATAATATTGCCACAAAGTCCAAAATTTTTCATCCAAATGTATACTGGACAATTGTCCCTTTAAAATTTCACTATTAGACTTGTTCTAGTCTGTCAAGATATTTTGGAATCCTGTCATTCAGTATGATTAACAATGATCCTTCCTGGCTCTGTCTTCTCCCATTTGCCATGTCCTTATACAAATCTTCAATAAAAATATGAAATAGTACAAGGTGCTAATTAACAAATTTACTTTCTCTAGGTTAAGGAAAAGCTTTGCCTTTTCCTTTCTCACTCCTTTCATCCCCTTGTACTCACTAAGATATCTTCCACCTAATGGCACTGTATTCCTGGGCCCCTTTCTAGCACTGGCTGCACTTTCAAATTCCCATGGTTCCAGATAAAGGTTGGAAATACTCCTCATTCCCCATTAACATGTCCACACACACTCTCTTTATCACTGTCATTCAGCAATCTCTCTTCCTGTAGTTCAGGTTACCCAAATGTACCATCCAGTCAAGATCCTGGTGGCCATTACCTATCTTTTTCTAGGTCATTCTCAATGAATTCAATCCTGGCTCACAGTCATCCTTTCTACCACAAACAAGTACTTCACCACACACACTGATTCTCCCTAAACTTCCCAATTCCCCAACCTATTTAAATCCTGTGACCTACTCTTTTATTCCACCTAAACTTCATATAAAGATGATCATAATTAGGGGCAGCTAGGTGGTGCAGTGGATTAAACACCGGCCATGGATTCAGAAGGACCCGAGTTCAAATCTGGCCTCACACACTTGACACATACTAGCTGTGTGACCCTGGGCAAGTCACTTAACCCTCATTGCCCCCCCCCCATCATAACTTTTAATCTTTCCATCACCCACAAGTGTTCTCCTTCTGTGTTCATGATCTTTGAAATCCCTTTACCAATCACATTTTTTTCATTCTATATTTCCTCATGCCTCACAACCGCTAACCCTATTCTTCATCCTCACTGTGATTTCCATTCCCTCTATTCTTCTCTTCTTTCCCAGGCTATCATCCTTGCACAAGCTACAATCTCCTCCCTTGCCTAACTAGACTCCTTGGTAAATCAGTTCAATCCTATACTATTTTTACATACAAATTCTTTGCTCCTTTTCCCTACTGCCAATCATGCCCATCAAACCCCAACTTTGGATTATTCTCACCATCTACCTCCTTCATTTCTATTCATATGCTGCTGAATGGAGCCATAGAAAAATCACAGTGGTTGGAACCACAATAGGTCACTATCTACCATGGTGCCCCATCCAACACACTTGTGGGTTAGGCTATTTTTTCCCTGAAAGGCAACAAATCTCTTTTCACAATTTGATTGGCCCAGGGAGCCAAAGCTATGCCTTCCTTGAAGCAAGTTCCAGGTGAACTCTGGCTATACTGATGTGGTGACATAAGGTCATAAAAAAACCTATGCAGGCTACTGAGTATCCTGAGATCACACGAGTCCCTGCCCTGCTGACCAGACACATTTCCATATGGCATCTAGGTGGCCATGTCTACACAAACTAAGTGCTAAAGTATCCTTGTTAAATACCTTTTCAATGTCACAGCTATGTAAACTTCCTTGTACTAAATGGCAAATGACCTAGGAGTGTTTCATTTTGTTCCAGCACCAAACCGAAAATAACAGGAAACCAGTCAGGGTAGTACCCAACCTCCATTACAGGTATACTATGAATTTATACTACAGTAATCTCAATGGGGCCTCACCACTGCAAGATAATCCCTTTATACCTTCTTAACCTTCCATATCCCACTTACTACAGTACCTATTCCAAAACTTTTCATCCCTTCTTAAGGCTTTCTATGTTCGATAGTTCCACTGTACAAATATTTCCTCCTCCTTCCCTCTATTCCAAACCCCTCTGTCCCAATATTCCCCCTACAAGGCAACAAAACTGTCCCTACATCTTGATTGGCCCAGGGGGCTAAGGTTCACACTGCAGCTACCTTAATGCAGCTGCTGGCCCTATTAACATAACTTTCTGGTCTTCCTAGTCATGCAGGACATAAAAAGGCCCACCTATGTGCAATCAGGACCTCCCAAGACCACATGAAACATCACACCCTACCTAGGGAACAGATGTTTTTTCCATATGGAGAGGGTCATAAGTATCTTTTCTATATTAGGGCTAAGAACATCTCTGAATGTTAACTGCTGAATGGCCTACACATGTCTCATTTCATTCCAAAATAGAACCTTTTACTGACAAGGGATGGGCCTGAGTCAGGCCTGCCCCAATATCATGGTATCCCCTTCCCCCACACTCTCAGCTCAATCTCCACCTCATATTTCACCTTAAAAAACTGAGGCCCTTCAAAGACCTCCCTCTTCTCCTCCTTTCTTATAATATAGACATCTTTTTATTTTTCCATCTATTGCTTTCTTATTACTAAGACAAACTGCAATATCTATATATTTCATCTTACCACCTGATGTCTCTTCCAGTAGACTGTCCTCCCCCCATCATTCTGACTTTATCTAATATTCAATCTTTCCCTATCTACTGGTTCCTTCCTTGATACCTACAAATACATATGTCCCCCCATCCTTAAAAAGTCTTCACTTCATCCAATCATTCCCACTCACACCTGATATCTTCCCCTCTTCTTGGCCAAATTCCTTGAGAAAGCCACGCACCTCCATTTCCAATCCTTTTGCAACCTGGCTTCTGATCTCACCATTCAAATCAAATGGCTCTCTCTAAAGTATTTCTTATTTGTTAAATCTAACAGCTTCATGCTTCTTGGCCTATCTACAGGCTCTCACACTGTTGATCACTCCTCCTAGATATACTCCTCTCTGGTATTTCATGATACTACTCTATTATGGTCCTCCTGCTCTCCAGTATCTACCAGGGTCACACACACACACACACCCCTATACATGTTAGGGAAAGGTTACAAAGCTAGGGCTTGATGAGGAATGGGGTAAAGCTCAAGCTGTGCCTCTCTTGATACAGCTTCTTAGTGGCCTCTGGCCATGTTCATGAGGCTTCCTGGTCACCTTAGGTGATATATCACAGTGCCTACCATATAGCATGTATTTAATAAATATTTGCTGACTTGACTTTACCCAGGGTCATAAAAGTCCCATCATTGTGGGGTTTGGGCTCCTCTGATTTGGTGGATATCTGAGAACCATGAGAAACATCATACCCCACCCTACTGACCAGAAATATTTCCACACAGAAACCCAATGGCCGCACCTACAGAAGCCAACAATCATGTATCCTTGTTACCTGTGTTAAGACCTGGTGAACCTTCTTCTGTCACCTGACATCTAAGTGCTTCATTTCATCCCAACATCAAACCTCAACAGGATGTTGGTGTCAGATCTACCCCAATACTTCCTAAGACCTTAGGAAGGAAATACGGTTATTAGAATATAATTATCTTTGAAATCATTCACAACTTATTTAGAGTAAGTTCAACTCACTGACACCTAGCACTTTTAAGAAAATAGATTATAATATTATTATAATAGAAAAAAGATTGTTTTTAAAGGGATAAAAATTATTCAGGAACAAAAAGTACCATTGTCTATTTCAAAAGAATATCAAAAGAAAACCAGCTGATATTCAAGATAAAGGGCTCTTAACTAAGAATCCATATGTAAAGTCCAGGGGAATCTTTGAACTTGCTTTTTTAACATGTGGAAAACTGTATTTCAATATAATTGGTATCCTCTGTAATCCTACATATTTTATTTTATGCATGTAAAAACATGATTCTGAAGAGAGTTCTAGAAATCTTTTGAAAGATTGTCAAGGGAGGCCTTGACACAAAAAGTTAAGAAGTCCTCTTCTAAATAAAAAAAATTAAATATCATTTTTCTAGACTTTTAATTAAAAACCTAAAGCTTTAAGTCAAAGGTAACTCTTTAACAGTCTGCTAATGGAAATATTTTCTTTACCCCATAAATATAAATGTCCCCCCCGCCAGAATGTACAAAAGGTTTTGGCCTTTGAATCAAAAGATTTTTCTCCCTCTCCCTCTTATTGACTATATCATTGAAAAAGACTTGACTAGCAGGACATAATGCACTCTGCCATAAGCAGAGAGACATGCTGAAGGTAGATAGACCCTTTGTATAAGGAGACACATGGAAAGCATACAATATTACAAAGAAAGTTACCCAAGGGGGGAAGTAGTTTTGTAGAGTGTAACCCCTCATGGCAAAGAGGGGTATGAGCTATGGTCTCAGGAACAGTCTTCCAAGAAAATCCTAGAAAGACTTACACAAACTGATGAAAAGTAAAGTGAACAGAACCAGGAGAATGTTGTGCCAGTAACAGTAATACTGTTCAATGAAGAACTGTGAGTGATTTAGCAATACAATGATCCACTTTCAGAGAAAGAACTGATATTGATTGAATACAGACTGAAGCATGTTATTTTTCACATTCTTTCTTTTCAAGTCTTCTTGTTCAAAATGACTAATATGTAAATGTTTTACATAATTGTACATGCATAACCTATATCTGATTGTTTACCACCTCAGGGAGGGAGGAAAAGAATTTGGAATTCAAAACTTTAAATAAAAATGTAAAAAAAAACAAAAAACAACACAACCCCCCCCCCCCGACTTCCAGTACCAAGAATTGTGTTACCTTTTTGCCACATCTTTAGAATTGAAGGATCATCTATAGAGAGTTAGAATGGACCTTAGAGACTGGTAAGACCAACCCTCTTATTTTGAGTAAGAGAAAACTGAGGCACAGAGAGGTTAACTGACCTATGCAGGATCACTTGCAGGTATGTGTGGTAGGATTTGAATTAGGGTATTCTTAACTACAAGCCCAACATTCTACCCACTGCACCATCTAGCCACCTCCCTACACAATGTACCTCACTATTACTCTACTGTTTGAAGCTATTCTTTCCATGCTTGTGTGTACAATGGGAGAGTGCATACAGACTTTTGGGATTCATGTTTTGTGCCAACTATTCTTGCTATAGCATCCTAGTAAATACCACTACTAAAACCTAATTAAGCCTATTGGCTAATTAATAGAAATGACAATAAGATTCATGTTAGTTACCCCTAGAAACTGAGAATAGCAGCCACCCTCTGGGGACCCAATCTGTGAGGCTGAGTAGCCCTAGAGGGGGTATTATTATATAAATATACATACACTCTCAAATTATACAAATAGAGTTTATATACACATACACAGATAGACATAACAGAAACAAGAGAAACAATTGAGACACTGATACGCAATGGTACTCTTTTTTTTTTTTTGGTGAGGCAATTGGGGTTAAGTGACTTGCCCAGGGTCACACAGCTAGTAAGTGTTACGTGTCTGAGGCCAGGTTTGAACTCAGGTCTTCCTGACTCCAAGGCTGGTGCTCTATCCACTGTGCCACCTAGCTACCCCGGAATGGTACTCAGAGAATGATGCCGAGAGAGAGAGAGAGAGAGAGAGAGAGAGAGAGAGAGAGAGAGAGAGAAAATGATAAATGGGAATTCAAAGAAATACTTTCACTTTCTTCTTTGGAGTTCTCATCTACTTTCACAGTATAAAATATCACTTCTTGACAATGACTCCTAAATCTCCAACTCTAATTCCTACCTACTAAATAACTACACATCAATCAAACAAATTATTTTTCCCCATGACCTGCTCCTCTTCCCATCTTCACTAATTCTGTAAATGATACCATCATCCTTCTTATTACTATGCTCAAAACCTCAAAGACATCTAGGCAATATGGTTTTGTGGAAAAGGTGCTCAAGATAAAATCAGGAGAGATGTGGATTCAAATATTACTTGTGTGCCTACAGATAAGCAACAGAATCACCAGTTCCTTTATCTGTAAAACCTCCAACCCCATCTATCAAACAGTGGTTGTGAGGAAAACTGTACTATCATCTTTGATAACTCTCAATCATTTCTCTTTAATATGTCATAAGACCACCAAGCCCTGTTGATTCTGCCTATAACTCTTGTATCTGACCCCCCTTTTATTTATCTTTTTTTATCTGACCCCCTTTTAATCACTGTTACCACCTCTCTAGTTTAGTTTGATATCTTTTCTCTGGACTAATACAATCGATTCTTAACAGGAATTAACACACTCTAATCAATTCTTGTGTGTGTGTGTGTGTGTGTGTGTGTTTGCTGGGCAATGAGGATTAAGTGACTTGCCCAGGGTCACACAGCTAGTAAGTGTTACGTGTCTGAGGCCAGATTTGAACTCAGGTCCTCCTGAATCCAGCCAGGGCCGGCGCTTTATCCACTGCACCACCTAGCTGCCCCCCACACTAATAAATTCTAAATATGTCTTCTATTAAGCCAGACATTAAAGAAATTTGCAAAAATATAAAACAATATAATTTTTCTCACTAATTTTTGTTTTAGAAAATAGTTTTTTCATGAAAAATGTTATTTATGTTACCCTATAATAGTTTATTATTTTAATGAATACATATTTTTTAAAATTTATCAGTTTTAATTTCCAATATGGTAAATATCAATAGATATAACTCACATAAACAAAAGCTCTTTGGGGTGCTCAATAATTTTTAAGAGGATAACAGGGTCCTGAGATAAAAGTTTGATAACTGCTACTCTACACTCTCATTTAGTGACTTCTTTAGCTCCCATGGATTTATCATCTCAATGCTGATGACTCCTAGATCTATATTTCCATTCCCAATATCACTCCCAATCTCCAGACACCTACCACCAAGTGTCTGTTAGATATTTCAAACAGATATCCTAAAAGTTTCTAAAAAGCAACAGGGTGAAAACAAAATTTACCATCTTCCCCCCAAACTTCCTCCTCCCAAAAACACCCTGGGGAATGGAATTCCATAAAAACAGGAAAACTGGATAAGCATATAGTAGAAAAATTTTAAATTGACATATTATATTAGACTGCAACTCAATCAATCAATAAACATTTATTAAGCAAGCTCCTACTATAGCAGCCACTCTGCTAACTGAATTAATTATCTAAAAACTAGAAGTAAAAAAATTAATATTTGTATCAGCTATGAAGCATAAACATTTTTATCAAACAATAAAAGAAATTATTGAGAACAAAAGGGAAAGATTCGATTGTTACACAAAGACAAAAGAATTTCCCAAGACATACAAAGAGCTCAGGAAAGATATTTTCAGCAAACATAAGATAAAATTCTGATATCGAGACGCTATAAGGAACTGTACATATCTACAAAACACTCTCCAACATCATGAACAGATAATTTTTAACTGAGGAAAAACAAATTAATATGCAAAATGATATTCAAATTCCTTAAATCAGAAAAATTGAAGCCAAGACCACAAAATCAGAACTCACACCCATTAAATTGGCAAAAGTTATCCCCCAAAATAATAAATACAGTTTTGATGGGAAAAGGGCACCATGGGTGGGATCATCAAATGAATTGTGCAAACTTTTTTGGAGAGTAATCCAGCTATATACAATAAGAATCACAAAAAAGGGGGGGGGCAGCAAGATGGCATAGTAGATAGAGCACTGGCCCTGGATTCAGGAGGGCCTGAGTTCAAATCTGGCCTCAGACACTTAACACTTACTAGCTGTGTGACCCTGGTCAAGTCACTTAACCCCAATTGCCTCACACACACACACACAAAAAAGAATCACAAAGCTTATACTCTGTTCCTCCCCAGTAATTCATTGCTGGAACTATATTCTAAAGAACATCATGCATAAAACTGTGTATATCCTTTGATCCAGCAACACCACTGCTAGGTTTATATCCCAAAGACATCTCAGAAAAGAGAAAAAGACCTATTTGTACAAAAATATTCATAGCAGCTTTTTTTTCTGGTGGCTAAGAATTGGAAATCAAAGGAATGCCCATGAATTGGGGAACGGCTAAACAAGCTGTGGTATATGATGGTGATGGAATATTATTGTGCTATAAGAAATGACAAGCGGGATGGTTTCAGAAAATCCTGGAAAGACTCATATGAACTGATGGTATAGTGAAGTGAGCAGAACCAGGAGAACATTGTACACAGAGACAGCAATACTATTTGATGAAGAACTGTGAATGACAACTATTCTCAGCAATACAGTGATCCAAGATAATCCCAAAGGACTAATGATGAAGCATATCTATCCACTTCCAAAGAAAGAACTGATATTGATTGAACACAGAACAAAGCATGCTACTTTTCACTTTCTTTCATTATTTTCTTTTATTCAAGTTTTCTTATGCAAAATTACTAATATACATAATTGTACATGTATACCTTGTGAAGAATTAATTGTTATTTGAGGTTTTTATGACCCCATCTTTTGGCTAGAATTAAAAAAAAACCTTGGCACAGGCACTGGCCTGGGGGTCCGCAAACTGCATGGTGCTGGCACCTCACGTCATCACCACTCGCAGACGCCTACATGGGCCTGGCAAAATTATAATGATTGGAAGCCTAGTAAGGGCAGTCATGTGACTGTCAGAGTGGCCAGCCAATTGGCTGGGGGCTGTGTGTGGTCAGCTTGGGGTCTGCTGGGAAGTCGCCATTCTAGCTTGAAGCTGGAAGGCGACAGGATGCTGCTGTGTGTTCTTAGCTGATTCCTGGGTGGTAGTGTTTTTCAGGTTGTATAATTTCCCTTTTCCTTCATCCTACTGATCTTGTTTGTGTTTTTTTAAGTTTGTTCTTGTTAAATAAATCCTGCTCTGTTTTGAGGGAGGCTGTCTCCTTCCTTGCCCCAATATTGAGGCGAGCTGCTTAGCTAACACTCCCCAATTAAAAATTGGTCCCCACAACCTTATATTTGATTGCCTACCACCTCAGGGAGGGATGAGAGGAGGGAAGGAAGGAGGGATAAAATTTGGAACTCAAAACTTTAAATAAAAATGTTTATTATTTTAACAAAAAACATCATGGAAAAGAAAAAAAGTCATACATACAAAAATATTCATAGCTGCTTTATTTATAACAGCAAAAAGTATTGGAAACAGCCTATATATTCAAAGACAATGTCTGAACAAGTTATAATATGGGCAACCGGGGAGTGAAGAGATGCTGTGAGTTCTCTGGTATAGTGAATTTAAGGTGAGGAAGCACCTATCAACAACTGCTATCCAATTTACTAGGATCCTGACAGGTTAAGTAACTTGCCTAGAGTCACAAAGCCTGCATGTGCCAGAGGCAGGCCTCAACTCCCTGGAAGAAAACTATATTATGGTGCCTGCCTACAGATCCTGGGGAGGACACTGGCTCTATGAGAAATACCATGATAACCTACTAAAGGAAGCAACCTCTCAAGAACCACAAGTATTTGTAAATCAACTTATTCCTTCCAATGCACACATCTCAAAGAAGGCAACTGTCTCTCTTGATAGTGCAGCTTCCAAAGGAAAAACCATAAAAATTTTTGAAAAGCATTCAGCCCTAGTTTTAGACTTATCTGCTATGGATGTGACTGTTGTCAAGACAGATTATTATGGACAAACCAAGAAGCTTCTAAAATTAGTGGAAATTTAGTTCCTGATTCTATCTACTATTGGGTGCTGACTTCCTTATTTTGTCAATGTTCAGCAGCTGAAAACATTGAAAAATAAAATTTTATTTGTACTTCCCAAGACCCCTAAAGCTAAGCTTAGTTTAGTGAAATTATTTAGACCATACTTTCTTTTTTCTTTTTTTTTTTTGTTTTTTTTGTTTTTTTGCAGGGCAATGAGAGTTAAGTGACTTGCCCAGGGTCACACAGCTAGTAAGTGTCAAGTGACTGAGGCCAAATTTGAACTCAGGTCCTCCTGAATCCAGGGCCAGTGCTTTATCCATTGCGCCACCTAGCTGCCCCCTAGACCATACTTTCTTAAACTAATTTGGCCATGAAATATATGGGATTTGGGGCAGCTAGGTGCCGCAGTGGATAGAGCACCGGCCCTGGAGTCATGAGGACCTGAGTTCAAATTCTGCCTCAGACACTTGACACTTACTAGCTGTGTGACCCCGGGCAAGTCACTTAACCCCAACTGCCTCACTAAAAAAAAAAAAAGAAAGAAAGAAATACATGGGGTTTTAAAATATAAATACAATAAATCCTGATTGGTGGAGTTTGGGGGTCATAGTGAGAGGGACATATGGATATGACCCTCCACTGAGATGGAAAGTGCCCCCCCTTCGGCCTAGTGATCTGATCTCAAAGTCTTAAAGTCCTTTACAGCCCCCTATTTCTCTCCCTCTATTTTTTTCTAGAGAGAGGCAATAATGGGAAGCTACTATCCCCCCTTTCTAAATATAGGCATATCAACTTAAAAACTGTTTCAAAGAGTCTGCACTGAGACATTACGTAGACATGATAAAGTTGTTGCAGAAACTGAAAATGTTGCAAAATAAGTAATCGCTAACATTCCAGGAGAATGATTTATGGCTGAACCCAATTACCACATTTTGCTCAAATTAGATGTCTGTAAAAAGTATAAAAACTGCTTGATTTCTAATCCCGGTGTGTCACACCTCCTGGTTGTCCCAGTGAGTGTGGTACACCTTTCTTTCGAAAGAAATAAATCAATGCTTTGGCCTCCTTTCTCCTCGAGTCTCTATTACAGGGGTCAGTGGGTGTACTCCCATCCCACTCAATAGCATACCCCTAAAACAAGAAAGATAACCAGGGAAGTTTTACAACAAGACAGATTGGACAGAGATATGAAAGAATGTAAAAGTATGAAAGAATACAGTGGTGGTCCTGTAGCAGAAACTCAATGTTGGAGGGGACACAGGAGTGATATGCTTCTAAGAATACATAGTATATTTAACAACCACAAGGTATGAGGAGAGGGAGGGGGGGCAAGGGGGAGGAGGAAGGGAGGGAGAAGGGGAAAGGGAGGAGAGAGGAGAGGGGAGAAGAGGGAAGAGCACAGGTGCTGGGGATGGAAAAGACTAAAATCTGTTCTAGTCTTCACCATCATTTTTGTTTTGTTCAGTTGTGTCTGACTCCATTTGAGGTTTTCTTGGCAAAGTTACTAGAATGGTTTGCCATTTCCTTCTTCAGCCCATTTTACAGATGAGGAAACCGAGGTAAGCAGGGTTAAGTAACTTTACCCAGGGTCACACAGCTAGTAAGTATCTGAGGCCAGATTTGAACTCATGAAGATGAGTCTTCCTGACTCCCAGACCCAGCACTCTATGCACTAAGCCACCTGGTTGCCCTTCATCATCATAGTATCATAAGATCAGACCCAGAAAAATCACCTAGTCCAAACTGCTCATTTTACAGAAACAGAAAATGCCATATATAGCTCCTTAATCTTTTTCTTGTTTGTGTTTTCACATACTAATATTTTCTACTGTTGTGTCTTCTCTGGACTATAAATTCAGGACAAAGACTAGAAGATGAAAACGAAGAGGAAAATTAAAGTCTCCAACTTTTATCTTACCATGTTACAACAGATTTGCTAAATTTATCAATGTTGTTTTCCTGAAACAAGAGGTTGCCCTATAAAATTGTTTCTACAGGGATATCTCACCTCTACCACTATAGGCTTTCAAATCAAAAGGCCAAATTTTAACAATGATTTTTAAGGGAAATAAAAACTGTTGTAGTACATGAAAATTCCTCAAAGAATTAATCAGCAAAACCAGCACTCCAAATGCAGGCTCTAATGGGAATAAGAAGCCCAAAATGATATGGTTAAAAAAAAAAGTCATGAAATTATCAGAATTTTTTTTTCCAAATCAAAGGCAAATCCTGGATCTATGAATTGCTCTACCTGTGTGACCTTGGGTAAGTCATTTCATCTCCTCAGATTCTCAGTTTTCTCATCCTGTAAAATAAGGGGGGGGTGAACTTGATGGTACCTTGGGTCCCTTTCAGTTCTAACTCTTGGAATCCCATTCCACAGGCTGCCCATTTACTGGACAAGATAACAGGGACCAAAAGATCAAAGTGAGAAGAATCATCAGAAACACCCTGCCCACTGTCACCCAACACCAAGGCCCAGACCTAGAAAAAGGCTCTGTTCTCCTCCATCACATTACGTTTTCACTAAACTCTGCCCCCCCCCCCCACCAAGTTACACAGCATACTTCCGGGCTGGAATTTCTAAATGACCTTCCCGCGGAGGCGTTGGGGCAGTGTTCTCTTCAAGGTCCTTTGCGGGAAAGGCCAAAAAGCTTGGGATAGGTATGGAAGCAAGGAGGCCGCCCCCAGCGCACGCAAAGACACAGAAAAAGCATAAGGTTCACCGTCTCCATCCCCACCCCCATCCCAACACCCCAGCATGGGACTAGGAAAAAAGGTCGACCCAGAGCCGGTGGCAGAGGGCGAAGCTTACCTGTTGCGTCCTTGGGCACGTTCTTGGAGTCGGCCGAATCAGGCGGCCTTGAGAGGGCGGTGGGCCGGCTCCAGGGGCGGGGGGTCCCGGGCAAGAGGCAGGACTGGTTGGACTTCCGCCGAATTGCCATCCGCCTGAAGTTAGTGCTGCCTTCCGCGTTCATCTTGCTCCAGTTGGGGCTCGCTCTCCTTTCCTTGGTCTTTCTCTTCTGTGCCCCTACCCGAGTCTCTGGCTACATGCTGCCATCCCAACTCTCTACAGATTGGGACCTCCTTTACTTTCTTGCCGGCTATGGGGGCTGTTTAATCTCATAACGCACACTACTACAGATAAGCGCCGGTCCTCCGAGCTCCGGCTTCGGGTCCAGTTCTCTGCATTCCCTGCCTTATCTGTACACTCCTTTCTTCCCTCCCTCTTTTCTTCGTCCGTGGGAGCGTACAGGACGCTCCGGAGCAGAGACGCGCTGCCGCAACCCGACTTTGGCTCTGAATTCCTTCTGCAGCAGCTGCAACTGCCGCAGTTTGGGAGCTTGCTTCCACGCTACAGCGTTAAAGCTCACTTGCGTCCTCCACTGCCACAGGGCAGATCTCCCCAGTCTCCTTTTACACACTTGCTACCTTTCCCTCTTTTTTTCGGAAACAGTGAGCAGCCAGCCAACGGAAGACAAAGGATCCGGCCTATTTGAATATTTCCAAAGTGCTGCTTACCCTGGAGCCAGGAACTCTAGAAGCTGCAAGCAGGTTCCAGAGCCAGTAACTCAGGTTCTTCCTCTTCACATGCCTAGCCCCGCCTCAGTATTACCCATTTGCCCAATTAGAAGCAGGCAGCTCACCTATAAGCTTCTCACCTGTTCCAAAGCAACCTTTAAGATCTTAGATCTAGAGCTTAAAGGGATTGCAGACCATATTGAAACAACTCCTTGTGGAACAGCTGTAGAGATCCAGGATAAAAAAGAAATATAACGTATGGATCCTTTTCGAATATAAATGGTGCCCAGGGACTTAAGGAATGAATGTTGCACAAATTATTAAAGGGCTCCCTTTTTAAAATTATGTTTTAAGCTTGGCTCTTTTTAATCATTCAATTGATTTATTGCGTGAAAATCATCCCTTTAAAATAACTACATCTTGTTCTCCCCACTCCATTTTTTTCACTGGGATATTTTAAAAGAAATTACTTAAAGATTGAAATAGAATAAAAAATAAAATCTTTAACATTTTCCCGTCACCTTTCTCTTTTAGTTGTTTGCAATTTTATTGGAATCTCATCATAGCTAGAAGGAATATTTGGGGCTGCTTTTTAGTTTTTCATATTAACCAAGCCTCTCCAGTTTTCTCTTTCAGAATCCCCAGTAAATCCAAAAGCTTTGCTCATGAACTCTTCACAAGCTGTAGTAGAAGTTAAATTAAAATACATCAGTTTTCAAGGGTTGAATTTATCTGACTTCAGACTCACTAGCACACACTGAAATTGGAGCACAAAGATTATAAGCCTTTCTTCTTGGTCTTCCAGCAAGATAATTGTCCTAGAGCACTGAGGAGACTCAAACTTGCCTTAAACCCCAGTACTTAATGCAGGCCTGCCTTTTAAAAAGATTTGTTCTCAAATGATTTGCTAACTGAGGCACCACTGTATTGAACAAACTTGTCGTCCCTCCATGGCATATTTATAGGGCTAATACTGCCCATTATTTGGAGTATTTTCTTTCTTTTCTTTCTTTCTTTTATTTTTTACACAATAACTGGCTTTTATTATGCACCTACTGTATACCAGGCACAGTGCTAAGTACTGAAGATATAAAAAAGGCAAAAGATAGTTTCTCCTCTCAAGGAGTTCACAGTTTAATGGGATATATGTGGCATGTAAGTAACTGTGTACAAGCAAGGTATAGACAGGATAAATTGAAAATAATCACAGAGGGAAGATAACAGAGCAAAGAGCATATGTCTCTGAAGTCAAAGAAACTGGACTTTGGAGTGTTTTCTTAAACTAATTTGTTTATACCGTCATAAACTAGCGCTTATTTAGCACTCTGCTGTCTCCACTGACTGATTCTGAATGTCTTCTGCAGCAGTTGCAGCTGTCTGTATTTGTGGTAACTGCTTTTAGGCTTCCTCTTTAAAGCTTCACCTGCTACCTCCACTGCCACAGGGCACAGTGTCCCAGCACCCTTTCCCACAGTTTCTACTTCAATGTGTATAATAATAGCACCTTCCACCCAGGGCTGTTGTGAAGATAAAATAGAAAGTGCTTTGCAAACTTAAAAACAACATATATTCGTGTATATATATAAAATATATATGCATATGCTATTGTTATTAACATTAAATAATGATGATGATTGTTAAGCATGTGGTTCACTGGGGTGAATGTGAAAGTTCTCTTGCAGAGTCCCATTGGCTTGTCACAAAAGACTCACTTTTGCAAAGTCAGTTAAAGTCAGATACCTTTGTCCCTTTTTAGGTGGCTAAGAAAGGTGATTGCATATACCTGCCCCAGTAAAAGTGTATTCTCTTTGCAGATGATTTCCTGAGAGGGAATGAGAAAACAAAAAGAGATTAGTTTGTTGGACCGGCTTCTACTCACCTCAACACAGTCCTCTACCCTATGACATGCCAGCACAAGGACCAATGAAATTTCATCTTCTAGGTGGAGCCCCACCTAAGTGGTATCAGCTTTAGCCAAGGGCCTTCCCTACCACAATACCACAACTTTGTTGTATTGTTAGACCATACAAGCTAGATGCTGGTACAACCAGAGTTAACTGTCTCCAAAAATGATAGTCAAGACCCACCACCCAACTTGGTGGTGGGCCCAGGTTGATAATACCCCTTCCCTTAAGGATCGTGGGATTTAGCTTCAAGGTTGATAAGGTCAATCACCAGCCTATGGGAGTGCTAGTAAAACTGTAGTACATCCAGAATCAGGGCAGTACGTGCCATCTAAAGTTTCTTGCAAGTCCCAAGCTATCCAAGTTCCTGTATCCAAATTTGGGGGACATCTGATATGATTTCCTGTGAGGTGAACTCTGATGTTCTAACCATAGGACTCTAACAGAGGCCATGTGCCCAAATCATGGTAGGCTGGAAAGGGGGGGGGGCCGGAATTGCCAAATGTATAAGGGTCTGCTGGACACCATCAACCATATTGCACCTGTTAAAATAAAAACCCCTGTGAACTCTTTTAAAAAAATTAATAATAAGCATTTTTTATTTAAAGTTTTGAGTTCCAAATTCTATTCTTTCTTCCCTCCTTCCCCTCACTCCTCCTTGAGGTGGTTACATATATTGTGCAATTATGTAAAACATTACCATATTGGTCATTTTGTATAAGAAGACAAAAGAAAAAAATGGAAAAAAAAAGTGAAAAATAGTATGCTTCAGTCTGTGTTCAATCAATATCAGTTTTTTCTTTAGAAGTGGATTAGGATGCTTCAGCATTAGTCCTTTGGGGTTGTCTTGGATCACTGTATTGATAAGAATAGTTGTTGTGCACAGTTCTTCATCAAACAATATTGCTGTCACTGTATACAATGTTCTCCTGGTTCTGCTCACTTCACTATACATCAGTTCATTTAATTTTTTTTGCAGTGATTTTATTTTAAAATAAAAGTATTTTATTATTTTCCAGTTACATGTAGAAATAGTTTTCAACATTTGTTTATATAAGATTTCCAATTCAAATTTTTCTCCCTCCCTACCCTGCTTCCCCCCCTCCCCTAGACAGCAGGTAATCTGATATAGGTTATATATACACAATAACATTAAACATATTTCTGCACTAGTCATGTTACAAGAGAAGAATCAGAGAAAAAGGAAAAGCCTCAAAACAGAAAACCAACAGCACCAAAAACAAAATAAACAGTATGGTCCATTCAGCATCCATATTCCACAGTTCCTTTTTTTTTTTTTTCTGGATTTGGAGAGCCCTTTCCATCACGAGTCCCCTGGAATAGCCCCCTGTACCATTGGATTGGTGAGAAGAATCTAGTCCATCACAGTTGATCAACACACAACGATGATGACACTCTGTATGATACTCTATATAATGTTCTTCTGGTTCTGCTCATCTCACTCATCACCAGTTCATGCAAGTCCTTCCAGGTTTCTCTGAACTCCTCCTGCTCATCATTTCTTACAGCACAATAGAATTCCATTACATTCATATACCACAACTTGTTCAGCCATTCCCCAACTGATGGACATCCCCTCAATTTCCAATTCCTTGCCACCACGAAAAGAGCAGCTATAAATATTTTTGTACATGTGGGTCCTTTTCCCTTTTTTATGATCTCTTTGGATAAAAGACCCAAAAGTGGTATTGCTGGGTTAAAGGGTATGCACAGCTTTATAGCCCTTTGGGCATAATTCCAAATTGCTCTCCAGAATGGTTGGATCAGTTCACAGCTCTACCAACAATTAATTAGTGTTCCAATTTTTCCACAGCTTCTCCAACATTTATTATTTTCCTTTTTTGTCATTTTAGCCAATCTGATAGGTGTCAGGTGGTACCTCAGAGTTGTTTTTATTTGCCTCTCTCTAATCAATAATGATTTAGAGCATTTTTTTCATATAGCAATAGATAGCTTTGATTTCTTCATCAGAAAACCGCCTGTTCATATCCTTTGACCATTTCTCAATTGGGGAATGACTTGGAGTCTTATAAATTTGATTTAGTTCCCTATATATTTTAGAAATGAGGCCTTTATCAGAAGTACTGGCCATAAAAATAGTTTCCCAGCTTTCTGCATCCCTTCCAATTTTGGATGGATTGCTTCTGTTTGTACAAAACCTTTTTAATTTAATGTAATCAAAATCATCCATTTTGCATTTCATAATATTCTCTATCTCTTGTTTGGTCATAAACTTCTCTCCTTTCCAAAGATCTGAAAGGTAGACTATTCCTTCTCCTAATATACCTATGGTATCACCTCTTATGTCTAAATCATGTACCCATTTTGACCTTCTAATTTCTGCCTTACTATCTTCCAGTTTTCCCAGCAGTTTTTGTCAAATACTGAATTCCTATTCCAGAAGCTGGGGTCCATAAATTCATTTAAGTCTTTCCAGGACTTCCTGAAATTATCCTGCTTGTCATTTCTTATAGCACAATAATATTCCATCACCATCATATACCACAGCTTGTTTAGCCATTCTCCAATGGGCATTCCTTTGATTTCTAATTCTTAGCCATCACAAAAAGGGCTGCTATGAATATTTTTGTACAAATAGGTCTTTTTCTCTTTTTTGAGATGTCTTTGGGATATAAACCTAGCAGTGGTATTGCTGGATCCAAGGGTATGCACAGTTGTATAGCCCTATGGACATAATTCCAAATTACTCTCCAGAATGGTTGGATCTGTCCTGTGAACTCTTTTTTGGGGTTTGTTTTTTTTTACAGGGCAATGAGGGTTAAGTGACTTGCCAGGGTCACACAGCTAGTAAGTGTCAAGTGTCTGAGGCCGGATTTGAACTCAGGTACTCCTGAATCCAGGGCCGGTGCTTTACCACTGCGCCATCTAGCTGCCCCCCTGTGAACTCTTAAAATGGAAGAATCATCAGGTCCAAAAGGGGAACTTGGAATGAACCAGATTCTGATTACAGTGTACAAAGATTGTAAATGCATTTATTGCCTGAAAAGAAGCAGCTTGCAAGCTGTAGCTATGAAATAAGGTTCACGTTTACTCAGAGGGGAGTTGGAAAGGATGACATATTTATATATGGCTAAGTCAGGATTAAAGGAGAAACACAATGAATTGGGAGGTTGGTGGGGAAGTGGGGGTCTAGGGAGAAGATATCTGTAAATAAAATAAATCTGATAAAATAAATCAGAAACCAAGATGTCTGCTTCCCCTTAGATAAGTCAGGAGCCAAGATGTTTGCTTTTCTCTCTGAGCAGGTCAAGACTGGTTTCAGCAGTTACAGGCATCTCTGAGTTCAGCTAATGTTTACTCCCAAAGGATCACTGGTATTTCAAGCAGCCTTGGGCTTCAAACATCCTCTTGATTGGCTGGTTGTTGTGCTACTCCATTCTCTGGTTCCCCTGTGAGAAAGGGAAGCTCTAGCTATTCTCAGCAACACAATGATCTAAGACAATCCCAAAGGACCACCTCCAAAGAAAGAACTGATACTGATTGAACACAAACTGTTTTTCACCTTCTTTCTTTCATTTTTTTCTTCAAATCTTCTTGTACAAAATGACTAATATGGAAATGTTTTACATAATTGCACATGTATAACCTATATCTGATTGCTTACCACCTCAGGGAGGAGTTAGGGGAAGGAGAGAAGGAGGGATAGAATTTGGAACTCAAAACTTTAAATAAAAATGTTTTTTTTTAAAAAAGGGGAAAAAAAGGGATGCTCTAGCATATTTAATTAGTTAGTACAAGCATTCACACACTCATGCCAGAGATTTCCCAACAAGTCCACCAAGATACCCTAATTTCCACCAGGAGTTTTGGGACAGACCACAAAGTAAAAGGACAACTTTGCTGAAATGGAGGTAGGTGGAAGAACTTCCATGTAAGTCACCATTATGGTGGGAGTCAGTCATGATGAGGGTATTGTAAGAATAGATTCCATGATCTCTTAGGAGTCATTGCCTTTGTAAGGCACTTAAGGGAACTTCTATCAATCCACAAGTGTTTTACTACATTCTATGCACAGTCATAAATTCTGGGGATATAAATGTAAGGTTGAGCCTGGTAATTTTGCTGATTGACAAAAACAAAATGAGGCAAAAACAAATATGAAACTTCCATATGAAAAATACTTAAGAAAGCAACTGCCCAGAGATGAATTAATGGACCAAATGAAGCCAAGATTAAGACCAACAGGAGAATTTAGAAATAAAAACTGGGAAACCTATAGAGATAGAATTAGAGTGAGGTCTCTTGCTGAAGGCTTGACCCAGCTCCTGAAACCAAGAAAGGTAGTCAAAGATCTCAGAACTTGGTTGAACAGGGGCTGTATAACTGTCTGTACTGCCACCTGCTCCCTTGAAGAGGGAAATCTCTCAGAACCCCACCAAGGGTCTTTGGTGCATCCTGGGCCAAGTATCTCAGGCATTCCTAAAAAAACACAGCATTACCCCGGCTGTGTAATGACCCAGATCTTAGAGAGGCAACCTGACCCAGCTGAGGAGACACAGTGCAAAGCAGCAAGACCAGCAACGGATACTAGTCCAATACAGATGCCATGACCATCAATGAACTTTGGGAGGACAGTTCCTGGGAAAGAAAAAGGACACTGAAGCCCACAGTTAAAGAGTTGCCAAGTGCCTTCCATTGTACCTCATAAAGCCCAAGCAGTCACCCCTTTGATGACCCAACCTGCTAGAATGAGTACAATTTGCAGAGATTACTTAAGGGGCATTGGGAAGGGGAGGAGGCAGTTATGCTACATATAGAAAAAGCAATAACATTTTCCATCCTCACATTATAATGCAGTAATATGCCAATGACTGTGGATAAGACTAAATGGAAACCCCTTGGGTTTTCCTGAGCCAGCCTGTGTAATCAAAACCAGAAAATCAGGTCCTGGGAGGCTTAAAACTCTATTTCCTCCCTAGTAATGGAGATAAAAGAGGCCAAAGTACTTTAGTCTACTAGTTCCTCTTACAACAACCTTGTATGGTTAATGAAGAAGGCAAGTGATACTTGGAAGTATACAGTAGAGTACAACAAAGTTGTCACACCAATTGCTATAGCCATTACTGACCTCATCAATGTGGTGAACTAGCAGCCCAGACACACCATAAGTGAGTAGTGTGGTATTGTAGATCTCACTAATGCTTCTTCTTCATTCCTGTGGCTAAGGCCAGTCAATAACAATTTGCCTTCATCTGGAAAGGAATTCAGAATACCTTCACTATTCTTCCCCAGGTTTACTTCAACTTTCACTCCTACTACCATAATGTTGGGCAGAGACTTGAAAAAAAGTATTGCTTCCTGAGGGCATTGTTGTCCACCATTACACTGATGACCATATGAAGGACAAAAGGTAGGAGATCAGTCTTAAGGAAATTTCGAAACCAACCCTCTCAGTTAAGTTTTAGAGAAGAACTCAGATAATTCCAGATATAGTCCAGAGCAGGTTATTGAGGTTCACTTTCATATAGTCTAAGGAAATGCCTTTCGATGCTCTTAAATGCTTTTCAGACTCTTCAGCTTTTGGAGAGCTCATATTCCTCAGTTGGGACGTCCTCATGTTCTTTATTTACCAAGTTGTTCATAAGTCTAGTAACAAGCAAAGGTACCACATCTGAGCTTATAGGAAGTGGAAGGGTCAGCTATACAGGAATAAATATAGGCAGCAAGAGTAAAGGTAGCATGACCATCAAAAAAGGCATCAACAAGAGTACCAGCATTGACAATGACATAGTTACCAATACTAGCAGTGATACAAGAACCATTATTGGCAACAAAGCATACAGGCCCATCCTTTGACTACTTTATCAAGGAACTGATAAGGCATTTACATTAATTCCAGTATAGTACCAAGTGGTCAATCCCATAATTGACAAGTAGGAAAGGATGAGCCATTGGAGGAGTCAAAAGCTGGAATATACTCTTTTTTTTTCCTTTTTTTTTTTTTTTAGTGAGGCAATTGGGGTTAAGTGACTTGCCCAGGGTCACACAGCTAGTAAGTGTTAAGTGTCTGAGACCAGATTTGAACCCAGGTACTCCTGATTCCAAGGCTGGAATATACTCTTGAAACAATAGCTTCATTCATCCTCATGCTCCTGACCACTCCTGACCAGCTAGAAAGCTGTCTCCATGATGATGAGGGGGGCACATTAGAAAGAAGAAGGGATCTTCACTGAAGCAGTTTCTTGGACCTGGCCTCCAAGAAAACTTACTCAACTAGGAGGAACTAGATTTGACATACATGTGATTGGCTGTCTCCAGCCTTTCTTCATTCCATCCTCTGTTAGGAATTGCCCAGCCCACTAAGGGGGCTTCAAAAACCTCAGGGAAATGGCTCACAGAGGTAATATTGGAAGGTCCTTGTCACTTAAGCTAGTTTTTTTTTCAAGATGATGAAATGATCTTCAAGCCTTAAGTGGTTCAAGGGCCAGCTTTCCAATCATCTAAAATATTCCAACATACAGTCCAACAAACTAGTATCCTTTTTTAAAGAAGTATTTTATTATTTTCCTGTTGCATATAAGGAAAGTTTTCAACATTTGTTTTCACAGGACTTTTAGTTCCAAATTTTTTTTTCTCCCACCCTCCCTTCCCTCCCTCTTCCCCAAGACGGAAAGCAGTCTGACATAGGTTGTATATGTACAATCACATTAAACATATTTCTACATTAGTCATCTTATAAAAGAAGAATCAGAGCACAAGGGAAAAACCTCAAAAAAGAAGGAAAAAAATAGTCCAAAAGTAGAAACAGTACGGTTCAATCTGCATTCATAATTCACAGTTCTTTTTTCTGGATGTTGAGAACATTTTCTATCATGAGTTGTAAGCAGTGTTTTCAAGTTTGATAGACTTCCCATTAATGTGACAACCAACTTTTCTGACCAGGAACACCATCACAGTGAACATGGAAGAAAGGGAGCTCTATCCAAATGAATCACATGCTTTCCATGCTATTGCTGAGGAAACTCCCTCTTTAAAAAGGAAGGTTCAATAATAGTTTTCAACAATAGTTAAAAATTTTGGTATACAAGTATCTAATACCAAGCCTGAGCTACCATACTGGCCTGAGTTACTCCTGGCCAGACTCCCAAACATACTCCAAGGCTATTTTGGTTGAGAGTCCCATTAATAGAAGGCTCATAAAGACTCTCCCAAAGATTAGAGGGGTTGTGATCTATGTCAGTAGGGGAATTTTTATATCAATGAAATCACACATCTTTTAAAATAATGAAATAAGTCTGCTATCAATTAGGCAAATATAAATATGAGAGAATATGAAAATTACAACTCCCTAAAAAATAATTAAAATACTTCTTGACCTTGGGCATTGAAGAAAGACTTTAACATGGATAAAAACTTTACTGTTGATTCCATTTCATTTTGATTTTTGTTAAACTATTATTCTAATTTTATTCTCATGGGTTTTTCATAACAAAGTGAATAAATTTCATATCTGTTACTTGTTATTTATTTTTTAATTGTTGTCATTGATTGGAAGTTTATATAAATGTCACTGAAATAATTTAAAGGCATGTATCATGCTTACTTTGTGCAGTCACATTAGGAGTTGACATATAGAAACTAACTGTATATGGATGCAATGAGTAAAATGTTTCCTAGTGACTCAAAAAGTGGGATAAAATTCTAAGTTTGAAAAACATCATTGGATTCATACACCTGAGATTGCTTGCTACTGGGGAAATTGAAGCTATTGAGGTTGAGAGTTCTAAGCTGCAGTAGGGCTAAAACTGATCAGGTATCTGTACTAAATTCAATACTAATATGATGAACCACCTGGAGTAAGGGGGTCACCAGGTGTTCTAATGAGGGACAAACCAGCTTAGGTCTGAAATGAGATAGGTCAAAGCTTACATGCAGATTAGAAATTGGATGGGGTGGGGGGTGGGCAGCTAAGTGGATAAAGCACTGGCCCTGGATTCAGGAGGACCTGAGTTCAAATCTGACCTCAGACACTTGACACTTACTATCTGTGTGACCCTGGGCAAATCACTTAACCCTCACTGCACTGCAAAATAAATAAATAAATAAATTTTAAAAAAATGGATAGGGCTATGAGGGGCTACTCCACATCTAGCCTGGGTGAAATAGGGAGACCTATATATATTGAATGAGTCCAATATGTTTCCTCATCTGTAAAATGGCAAGATCAAGAATCTGACTATATTTGTGTACAACTAAAGTGGGTGGAGGAGCAGGTAATTGGAAATGATCAAGTTAATGAACCAGGAGCTAAGAGTTTTAGGGGGAATAATCTAAACGGAGTTCCTAATTCACTCTTCACCAGGACAAGTAGGTTCAATGAACTCAGAAAAGGCTCAAAAAGGCATGGAGCTCCCTCAAAGGGACTAAGCACTTTGGATTGATTACTTTAGTTTTTAGTTCAGTAGACCAACCTTTTCCTATGGATTAGAGATGCTATCTGTATTCATGTCACAAATAAGGCAAGAAGCCTATGTTTTCGTAAAAAGAAAAAGAAACCCAAACATTTGGGAGCTACATAGGCAATGAGGACAGGTAGCTCTTGGTGTCTAAAAGAGCGATGACCCTCAGAACAGAAAAGGGAGCTACACCGTAGGGAGACTTCATGATGGTTCCAGGAATGAAGAAAAGAATCTCAGTAATCAGGAGATAAATTTTCCTACACATAAAACTTATCACAGAAGTGCTACAATTTTGAGCCTCCACTGTGGGACAATGTACCCTAGACTTTGGGGGGAATATTTTTGTATCAACTATTCTTAGTAAGTCACGTCATAAAGCATTTTGTAAGTACTTACTGTACTCCAGACACTGTGATAAGCACTGGCTATACAAAAAAAAAAAAAAGACAAAAATAGTCCCTTCCCTTAAGAATATATATGACTGGGGCAGCTAGGTGGCGAAGTGGATAAAGCACCGGCCCTGGATTCAGGAGTACCTGAGTTCAAATCCGGCCTCAGACACTTGACACTTACTAGCTGTGTGACCCTGGGCAAGTCACTTAACCCCCATTGTCTCGCAAAAAAAAAAAAAAAAAAAAGAATATATATGACTTAGAAACTTCCGGAGTGGAGCCAAGATGGTGGAGGAAAGGCAGTGAGCTCTCAAACTCATAACACAATCACTCAAAAAAAATCCAAATAATGCCATAGGAAAATGCCCAGAGCAGCAAAACTCACAGAAGAATGTGCTGAAATCATCTTCTAACCAAGAATGACTTGGAAGGTCAAGATCTAGCAGCTTCTACATTAAGGGACCGGAGGGCATGGAATATGATATTTCAGAGGACAAAGGAAATGGGATTACAACCAAGAATCACCTACCCAGAAAAATTCAGCATAATCTTTCGGCAGAAAAAAATGGGACTTTAATGAAAAAGAAGACTTTCATATATTTGTGATGAAAAGACCTGAACTGAGTGGCAAATTTGACTTTCAAATACAAGACCCTAAAGAACCATAAAAAATTGGAGCTGGGGGACATACCTGGGGTCATGCAGTGGGTGACTGTCTTGTGTCTGAGGCTGGATTTTGGCTGGGATCCCCCTGAGTCCAGGGGTGATGCTTTGTCCACTGTGTTACCTAGCTAGGTGATGACATCTTTAGGGTTAAATTGAGGGGTGAAGGGAATACACTGGGGGAGGGGGAAAGGCAGAGGTGAAATCCTACATGAAAGTAACAGGAAAAGGCTTATGGAGTGGGGGAAGAGATGGGGGAGGAGCAGGGCAGTAAATGAATTTTACACTCATCAGGAAAGGCTCAAAGACCTTAAACTCATCAGAGTTGTCTCAAGGAGGGATTAACACACACACCCAATTGGGTGGAGTAATCTATTTAATCTGGGCAGTAAATGAGCCTAACACTCATCAGAATTGGCTCAAAGACCTCAATCTCATTAGAATTGGCTCAAGGAGGGAATAATGTACACACTCAATTGGGTGAATTAATCTCTCTAACCCTACAGGAAAATAGGAGAGGAAGAGGATAAAGAGCAAAAGAAGGAAGGGAAGAGTGGGGGAGGGGACAGACAGAAGCAAATCCCTTTTGAAGAGGGATAGGATGAAAGAAGATGGATAATAGAATAAATATCATGGGGAAGGGAATAGGATGGAAGGGAAACAGTTAACAATAGTAATCATGAAAAAGAGAAAAGGGGGAAAATTGTACAAAAAAATATTTATAGCAACTCTTGGTAGAAGCTAAGAATTGAGAATCAAGGGAATGTCCATCAATTGAGGAATGATGGAAAAAGCTGTGCTATATGATTGTAGTGGAATGGTCCTGTGCTACAGGAAATGACAAACAGGATGATCCCAGAAAAACCTGGAAAGACTAATGAACATCAATGTATAGTGAAGTGAGCAGAGCTGGGAGGACATTGTGCATAATGACAGCAGTATTGTTCAATGAGCAATTGTGAATGACTTAACTACTCTCAGCAATGCAATGATCCAAGACAATCCCAAGGAACTAATGAGGAAGCTTACTATGCACCCCCATAGAAAGAACTGATAAAAAGAACACTTGTAGGCCTCAGACACTTAACACGTACTAGCTGTGTGACCCTGGGCAAGTCACTTAACCCCAATTGCCTCACTTTAAAAAAAAAAAAAAACACTTGTGGATTGTACATATATAACCTGGTTGCAATCTTGTGGGGGGGGGGGAGGGAGGAAAGGGAGGGAGGGAGAAAAATTTGAAACTCTAAATCTTATGAAAATGAATGTTGAAAACCATCCTTACATGTAACTGGAAAAAATAAAATAAATGTTTGTTGCTAAAAAAAAAAAGAAAACAAATGTTGAAAACTATCCTTATATGTAACTGGAAAATAATAAAATACTTAAAAAAAACCTTAAAAATAATAATAATAATAAAATAAAATAAATGGTGGCACAAAAAATAAATAACTAAAAAATAAAATAATAATAGTCAAAAAAATTTTAAAAAGAATATGTAAGAATTATGCATATGTGATAAATTGAAGATAATCACAGAGGGAAGGCACTGGCATTAAGAGGAAGTAGGAAGAGGCAGCTAGTTGGTGCAGTGGATAAAGCACAGCCCTGGATTCAGGAGGGCCTGAGTTCAAATCCAGCCTCAGACACTTGACACTTACTAGCTGTGTGACCCTGGTCAAGTCACCTAACCCTCATTGGTCCTCAAAAAAGAAAAAGGAAAGAGGAAATGGGAAAAGCTTCTTGCAGAAGGTAGGATTTTAGTTGAAACTTAAAGGAAGCCAGGAAAGCCAAGAGGTTGAGATGTGGAAGGAGATAATCTCAGTTTGTATGAGACAACCAATGAAAATGCACTGAGATGGGAGATGGAGGGTTTTATGTAAGAAACAGCAAGGAGGAAGATGGTGGAGGAAAGGCAGTGACTTGCCTGAGCTCTCCCCAAGACTGCTTCAAATACCTTCAAATAATGCCATAAGACAATTCCTGGAGCAGCAGAATTCACAAAGAGACAAGGTGAAATAATTTTCCAGCCAGGGACAATTTAGAAGGTTGATAGGAAAGGTCTGTCCCACCCAGGTAAGAATGGAAAACAGTCCAGTGCAGGCTGCACCAGCGCAGGCCCAGCCCCAGTCTTGGCAAACCAGGAGCAGGCCTTGGGAGCCTCTGAATCAACAGCATCAACAGCTGCTTCTGGAATTCTTAGTCAACAGATGGAGATTACAAGGATCTCTTTGCTGGCACTGAGGCAGGACTCTGTTGTTTTGCTCACACTCAGATCAGGGTGTAAGGGGTAAAATTCTAGCTATACTGTCTAAAATATCTAATGAGTGGTCACCAATAAATTATAAGCTTTAGCAAGAGTTAGACTTTTTTTTTTAAGTGAGGCAATTGGGGTTAAGTGACTTGCCCAGGGTCACACAACTAGTAAGTGTTAAGTGTCTGAGGCCGAATTTGAACTCAGATACTCCTGACTCCAGGGCTGGTGCTCTATCCACTGCACCACCTAGCTGCCCAAGAGTTAGACTTTTAAGCATTTATTAAGGAGAATAAGAATTTGGTGAAGAGAAAGAGAAAGGCCTAGATTCATCTATCTATTAAAGGGAGAGCACATTTCTAGCTCCCTTTTCCACCAGAGTCCTCAGAAAAGAGAGAGAGTCAGAGCACCAGCCTCAGCCTTCTTCCTCCCACAAGCAAACATCACTTGCTGAAGCCAAAGAAAAGATGCATGGTCTTGCCCTCAGAGACCTTCTCCTCATAGTGGAGCTTTCCTACAGTAAGTATCCAGCAGGTGGCATCATTTCAATCATTACAGGGTCACAGTCTTAGGTGGTAGTCCCAGGTTGGGGAGGAGCACAAGCACACCAGAGCTCACAGACACAGTGAAGCAGGATTCTCTTCATAGTTCCAGGGTAGAAAAGTAGGCCTGTGGTGGCTTACAGACCAGAGCATAGGCCAGGAGAGTAGTAATTCATACCACCTTGGAAGAACTAAAAATGTACAAATTCCTAGAAATATCTATGAAAACTGGTGCACATACCCCCCTGAAGCTTGAGACAGTGTGCCCTTCACCCTGGAAGCAGTGCCCCCACTTTAACAAAGACTTAAAGTCAAGAAATAGGCTGGAGAAATGAGCAAACAGAAAAAAATTCTGACTATAGAAAGTTTCTATGGTGTCAAAGAAGATTAAAATACACCCTCAAGAAGAAGATAACAAAGTCAAAGCTCCTACATCCAAAGCTTCCATGAAAAATATGAATTGGCCTCAGGCCATAGAAGCACTCAAAAAGGACTTTGAAAATAAAGTAAGAGAGGTAGAGGAAAAAATGGAAAGAGAAATGAGAGTGATGCAAGAAAATCATGGAAAAAAGGCAACAGCTTGGCAAAGGAAAACACACAAAAAAAGATACTGAAGAAAATAACAGCTTAAAAACCAGACTAGGCCAAATAGTAAAAGAGGTACAAAAATCCAATGAGGAAAAGAATGCTTTGAAAAGCCAAAGTAGCCAAACAGAAAAGGAGGTACAAAAGCTCTCTGAAGAAAATAATTCCTTAAAAATTAGGATCGAGGGGCAGCTAGGTGGCATAGTGGAGCATGGGCCCTGGAGTCAGGAGGACCTGAGTTCAAATCTGGCCTCAGACACTTAACACTTACTAGCTGTGTAACCCTGGGCAAGTCACTTAACCCCAAATGCCTCACCAAAAAACCCCAAAGAAACAAAAGAAAACAAACAAAAAAAAATTAGGTTTGAGCCAATGGAAGCTAATCACTTTATGAGAAATCAAGAAACAATAAAGCAAAACCAAAAGAATGAAAAAATAGAAGGCAATGTGAAATATCTCATTGAAAAAACAACTGACCTGGAAGATGGAAGAGATCATCTGGACTACCTGAAAGCCATGATCAAAAGAAAAAGAGCCTAGACATCATCTTCCAAGAAATTGTAAGGGAAAATTGCCCTGATATTCTAGAAGCAAAAGGTAAACTAGAAATTGAAAGAATACACTGATCACCTCCTGAAAGAGATCCCAAAATGAAAACTCCAAGGAATATTATAGCCAAATTCCAGAGCTCCCAGGTGAAGGAGAAAGTATGGCAGGCAGCCAGAAAGAAACAATTCAAGTATTGTGGAATCACACTCATGATAACACAAGATTTAGCAGCTTTTACATTAAAGGATCAGAGGTCTTGGAATATAATATTTTGGAGGGCAAAGGAATTGGGATTGCAACCAAGAATCACCTACCCAGAAAAACTGGGGGAAAATGGGAATTCAATGAAAGAGAGGACTTTCCGGCATTCTTGATGAAAAGATCTGAGCTGAATAGAAAACTTGCATCTTTAACTACAAGATTCAAGAGAAGCATAAAAAAGGTAAACAGGAAAAAGAAATCACAAAGGATATTAAAAGGCTAAACTGTTTACATTTCTATATGGGAAGATGATACTTGTAACTCATAAGAACTTTCTCATTATTATGGCACCTGGATGGAGGGCACAAGTGGGAGTTGAATATGAAGGGATGATATCTTTATTTAATTTTCCTTTTTTCTTTTTTTTCTGTTTAGAATTTTATTTTCCAAATTATATGTAAAAACCAATTTTGGCATCAATTTTTAAAAAAACTTTGTGTTCCAACTTCTCTTCCTCCCTCCCTTCCCATCCCCACCCCCAAGAATTCAAGCAATTCAATATAAGTTATACATGAGTAGTCATGGAAAACATGTCCACATTAGCCAGGTTGTGAGAGAAAATAGACAAAAACAAAACTTCAGATTAAGGAACTATCAAAAAAATTATGCTCCAATCTGTTTTCAGATACCATCAGTTCTTTCTCTGTAGATGGACTGCAATTTTCATAAGTCCTTCAGAGTCGTATTGAATTATTGCATTGCTGAAAATAATCATGTCCTTTCCAGCAGATTATCTTACACTATTGCTGTTCTTTTATATATAGTACATTTCACTCTGCTTCAGTTCATGTTTGTCTTTCCAGGTTTTTCTGATAACATCCTGTTCATCATAACTTTTATATAGTACCTCAAACTTGATAAAGAATTTTCTTCACAATAGCCCAGCAAAGTAGGTACCATATGTTTTGCCATTATAACCAGTCATCATAACTATTTACCTCCATCCTATTCCCTTCCCATGATATTTAGTCTATTTTCTATCTTCTTTTACCCTATTATTCCCCAAAACTGTTTTGCTTTTGACTGCCCCCTCCCCTGCTCTGCCCTCCCTTCTTTCACCCTTCCCTTCTTATCCTCTTCCCCTCCTACTTTCCCGTATGGTTAAATAGATTACTCCTCACAATTGGGTGTATATGTTATTCCCTCCTTGAGCCAGCTTTGATGAGATTAAAGTCTTTGAGCTAATTCTGTGTTCTAAATTTTCTTCTTCTCTTCCTCCTCAACACTCCCTATGAAATCCAGCAATTCAATATAAGTCATACATGTGCAGTTATGCAGAACATCTTCACCTTCCTCAAAAGTGTTTTGCTTTTTACTGCTTCCTCCCCCAATCTGTCCTTCCTTCCTCCCCCTCTCCCCCTTATCTCCTACCCCTCCTGCTTTCCCTCAGGGCAAAATATATTACTATACCCACTTGAGTATGTATGTTATTGCCTCTTTGAGCCACTCCCCCACTCCTTCTCCCTCTTTCCCTCCCCTCCATAAGCTTTTTCTTGTTTCTTTCATGTGAGCTACTTTTCCCCAGTCTACCTCTCCCTTTCCCTTTCTTCCAGTGCATTCCTCTTACTCCTTAACTTTATTTTAAAGATCTCATCATGGTGATGAGTGAGATGAGCAGAACCAGAAGAACATTATACACAGTATCAACATTATGTGTTGATCAACTGTTATTGACTAGATTCTTCTCATCAATACAACTGTACAAGAAAGTTCCAAAGGACTCATGATGGAAAAGGCTCTCCAAATCCAGAAGAAGAAAAAAAGAACTGTGGAATATGGATGCTGATTGAACCATACTATTTCTTGTGTTTTTGGTGCGTTGTTTTTCTATTTTGATCTTTTTCCTTATTGCTCTGGTTCTTTTCATGACTAATACAGAAATATGTTTAATGTTATGATATATATATATATATACATATATATATATATATAAAATCTATATCAGATTATCTGCTGTCTAGGGGAGGGGGGAGGGGGGAGGGAGGGGAGGGAGGGAGAAAAATTTGAAATTGGAAGTCTTATATAAACAAATGTTGAAAACTATCTCTACATGTAACTGGAAAACAATAAAATACTTTTATTTTTTAAAATGTTATGAATAATAAAAAAGATATCATCATGGCTTAGCTAGGTGGCACAGTGGAAAAAGCACCAGCCTTGTACCCAGGAGACCCCAAGCCCAAATCTGGCCTTAGACATAAGCCATCCCAACCTGCCTGCCCCTCAAAAAACAGGGATAAGCAAAAGGGATGGTATCTTTTAAAAAATAAAATTAAGGGGTAAGAAAGGAATGCACTGGGAGAAAGGGGAAGGGAGAGGTGGAATGGGGTAACATCACATAAAAGAAATGTGAGAAAATAATGGGATTTGGCAGATACTCAAAGGCCCACCTGGAGATTAATCTAAACAGATTGAATTAAGTGAGAGTGATTGACTTTTTTGATTAGCCTACTTAAAGTTAATTAGATTGTAACCACACCTGGCCAGCCCTTAAGAGGGTATTGTCTTCAGAAGCTAAGGGCTTTGAATTCAACATGAGACCACCTCCAAGTCCAGTGAACCAATGGATTTGGATGATGCTAACCAATCAGCTTGAAGCAGTATGTAAGGACCACCTCTTCTCCTGACCTATAAAAAGCTTCCACACTCAGTTTGCTAGGGCAGTTTGTGGTTGAAGCAGGCTCTTGGTGGAGGACTTGAGGAAGAAGCAGATCAGGCTGGAACTCTAGGCTATATAGACCTTTTCTTAACTTTCTGAACTACACATGTTTTCCTTTTTACTAATACCTAGTATACTTTAATAAATGCTTAATGCCCAAAGACTGGTGCTAAAGCTTCTCATTTAAGGTGACCACATGTTTAGATTTTAAACATTACAGAGAAAAAAAAGGGCTTATACAGTGGAGGGGAAGATGGGGGAGTGCTGGGGAGTGAGTGAAACTTACTCTCATCAGAACTGGCTCAAAGAGGGGTATAGAAATATATCTTATTCTGCAAGAAAATAGGAAGGGGTTTATGTGATAGAAGGGAGGGAAGACTGGGGGAGGGGGTAGTCAGAGGCAAAACACTTTTGATGAGGGGCAGGTTGAAAGGAGATAGGTAATAGAATAAATGTCATGGGGAGGGAATAGGATGGAGGGAAATACAGTTAGCAATAGTAACTGAAAAGTTTTTGAAGTGTTTGTCTGCTAAAAGCCTCATTTCTCAAATACATAGAGAACTGAGTCAAATTTATTAAAATAAGAGCCATTCCCCAACTGATAAGTAATCAAAAGATATGAACAATTTTCAAATGAAATAATCAAAGCTATATATAGTCATAAAAAATGCTCTAACTCACTATTGATTAGAAAGATGCAAGTCAAAACAAGTTTGGGGTACTACCTCATACCTATTGGATTGAATAATAGGATAGCAGAGGAAAACTCTTTGACCTAGTAATACCACTAAAAAAAGAAATAGCAAGAAGGCCACATTGGATCACAGAATATATCTGTGGAGGGGATTAAGGAGTAAGAAGACTGGCAATGTAGGAGGGGTCTAGGTTACAAAGGGCTTTAAAAACCAAACATGGGATTTTTTTTTGCTGGCAATGAGGATTAAGTGACTTGTCCAGGGTCACACAGTTAGTAAGCGTCAAGTGTCTGAGGCCAGATTTGAACTCAGGTACTCCTGAATCCCAGGCCAGTACTTTATCCACTGTACCACCTAACACTGCCCCATCAGGACCAAACACAGGATTTTAAAAAATTTGATCCTGGGATGACAAGGTCATACCTACATTTTAGGAAAATCACTTTGATAGTTGAATGGAGGATGGGCTGAAGTAGGGAGAGACATGAATTAGGGAGGCCAACCAGAATGCTATTGCAATAGTGCAGCCATAAGGTGATAAGGACTTGGACCAGGGTAAGTGGCAGTGCCAGAGGTGAGAAGGAAGTGTATCCAAGAGATGCTGTCATGGTAGAATCAATAGCTTTGGAAAGAGATTGGTTATATAGAGAAGAGGGGTAGAAAAAGTGAGGAGTTGAGAATGATGCCTAGGTTGTGAGCTTCTTTCTTTTTTTCTTCTTTCCTTTTCTTTTCTTTTCTTTTCTTTTTCTTTCTTTTTTTTTTTTTTTGGTGGGGCAATTGGGGTTAAGTGACTTGCCCAGGGTCACATAGCTAGTAAGTGTCAAGTGTCTGAAGTCAGATTTGAACTCAGGTCCTCCTGAATCCAGGGCTGGTGCTTTATCCACTGTGCCACCTAGCTGCCCCATGAGCCTCTTTCTAAGAGTTAAGTATGGCTGATAATGGAACATATTAGAACAGAGATTCAAGTTGCCCCTGGAATCCAGAAAGGAGAAGTTGTAAGCTGCCCTCTGGGGATCCAACCTGCCATTTTGGAAGTTGGGAGTTGGAAAGAATGAACCAGGGGGTACTATGTTTTGTATTTACTGAAAGGAAATTTATGTAGCTAATACTAATTTACAGAAACTATTTAGTGGTTTTATACTAAATATGTTACAAAAGTAACCATAGTCAAGGAGTCCTATATTGCTATAGTTTTTTTATTAGTAAAAGATTTAACAAATCCTAGCTACTTTGAAATTTGTTTTTATTATGAACTAAAACTCCAAAAAAAAAGAGAACATCTCTATAAACACAGCAGAACACAAAAAGAAGAATATTTATGAAATGATGAATTTCCATTTCATATAGCTTGCTCTTGAGGGGAAAAAAGCCTCTAACAAATTCTACACAATACTTTCATAATAGCCCTACTTGTCTGTGTTTCTTTTGGAACTTCCTGTTCTCTTCTGTGCATTTTAAATAATGTTTTCAATGCCCCTCTTTTCAGGGAGAAGGAGGGGGAGGATATCATTATTGCTAGCCTTCCTTCTTCCTTCACTCCTCCATTAATCAAGAGAAAGAAAGAAACCTTTTATAACAAATAAGCATAGTTAAGCAAGATGAACCAACATACTGGCCATGTCCAAAAACCATGTCTCTTTCTGCACCTCGAGTTCATCACCTCTCTTTCAGGAAGTGGGTAACACATTTCATCATACGTACCTCAGAGACTATCGATCAAGTTCTTAAGTGTTTTGTCTTAACAATGCTTTCGTTGTCTCTGTGTATATTGTTCACTTCATGCTGCATAAACTTATACTACATAAGACTCTTTGAAATGGTCTCTTTTGTCATATCTTAGAACACAATAATATTCCATGACATATAGTCACATACCACAATTTAGTCAGCTATTCTCCAGTCATATTAGAAACAATCTAAGGCAACCGCCCTCATTTTGCTTTTGGCTCTTCATTCCCTGGGTATTATCCTTCCTCTTAATTCCCCCTCCTTAACTGTTCCTTCCCCCACACACTTGTTTCTTGAGTTTGATGTAGTTTTACACCAACAGCCTGCCTTTGTGTTTGAGATACGATTCACCTAATGCCCAATGCCCCTACCCCTTCCTCCACATGCCCCAATTATGAGAAATAGCAAGTTCTACTCCCCTCCTTCCTCCTTTCTACTGTATTACTTTTACCCTTGCTTTTATTTCTCTTTTTCAAACCCTCAGATCAGAACCAATCTACCTCCTTACTCTGATTTTATCTATCTAAATACCCTTTGAAGACATTAAGGCTCTGAAGGGACTCTTGTGATGTATTTTATTATTTATGTATTTGCCTTAATATGACTTTTAAAATATTATTTCTTTTGCTATACTGTTAAATAAATGTTAGTCTAATATTTTAAAATGTCATTATTGTGAATGGGTAGTTGAGTAAATATCATTTACTATATGAATGTATTACCTTGTAAGTAGCTGGTGGTGTAAATAGTAAATACATACAATAAGGTCTCAAGAGCTGGAGTGGTGAGTAAGGGTGGGAGGTATTTCTTCTCAAAATGCTTACCCTTGTGATCCTTAGAGTATTTGAATGTAGCTTTGTGGTAGTAGTCTATCTCTGGGAAGCTACACCTCTCAGGTAAGGCAGGTTATAGTGAGTGCCTCTTTCTCCTTTCTTCATAGAGTTTTTTTTTTGTTTTTTTTTTTTGTTTTGTTTATTTTTTAGTGAGGCAATTGGGGTTAAGTGACTTGCCCAGGGTCACACAGCTAGTAAGTGTCAAGTGTCTGAGGCCGGATTTGAACTCAGGTACCTCCTGAATCCAGGGCCAGTGCTCTATCCACTGCGCCACCTAGCTGCCCCCTCTTCATAGAGTTTTAACAATCTAATAGGAGAATACAATTTCAAACCTTGGTGATTGGAAGGATGGTGGTACTCTCAACAGAAATGGGAAAGTTTGGGAAAAGAGGAATTTAGGGGGAAAGATAAATGAATTCTATTTTAGATATGTTGACTTTGAGACCCCTCTTGATCTTTTGGGTACATATGTTCAGTTGGCAGTTGGTGAAATAGGGTTCAAGCTCAAGAGAGAGGTATAGATTTGAATCACCTGTGGGGGGAAGATATCTGAAATATTGGGATCTGATGAGCTTACCAAGGGGAGAACATAAAGAAGAAAACAGTACTTAGGAGAGAGCAAGAGGGGGCCTGAGGAAAATGAATGAAACATAATGATAATTCAGCAAAGGATAGAGAAAATACAAGTGGGAGGAAAACCAAGAGATAATAATGTCACAAAAAGGTTAACAGTAAGAACTGAGAAAGGGCATTAGATTTAAAATTTTTTAATTATTTAAAAAAATGTTAAAGCAACAAACATTTATTTTATTTTTTCCAGTTACATGTAAGGGTATTTTTCAACATTCATTTTCGTAAGATTTAGAGTTCCAAATTTTTCTTCCTCCCTCTCTCCCTTTCTCTCCCCGCTCCACAAGACCACAACCAGGTTATATATGTACAATCCACAAGTGCTCTTTTTATCAGTTCTTTCTATGGAGGTGCATGGTAAGCTTCATCATCAGTCCCTTGGGATTGTCTTGGATCATTTCATTGGTGAGAGTAGTTAAGTCATTCACAATTGCTCACTGAACAATACTGCTGTCACTATGCACAATGTCCTCCCAGTTCTGCTCACTTTACTATACATCAGTTCCATGAATCTTTCCAGGTTTTTCTGGGATCATCCTATTTGTCATTTCCTATAGCACAACACCATTCCACCACAATCATATACCACAGTTTGTTCCATCATTCCTCAATTGATGGACATTCCCTTGATTCTCAATTCTTAGCCACCACAAAGAGTTGCTATAAATATTTTTTATACAGTTTTTCTCCCTTTTCTCTTTTTCATGATTACTATTGTTAACTGTTTCCCTTCTATCCTATTCCCTTCCCCATGATATTTATTCTATTATCCATCTTCTTTCATCCTATCCCTCTTCAAAAGGGATTTGCTTCTGTCTGTCCCCTCCCCAATGTGCCCTCCCTTCTTTTGCCCCTCTCTCTTTATCCCCTTTCCCTCCTATTTCCCTGGAGGGTTAGAGAGATTACTCCAATTGAATGTGTATGTTATTCCCTCCTTGAGCCAATTCTGATGAGTGTTAGGCTCATTTACTGCCCAAATTAAATAGATTACTCCACCCAATTTGGTGTGTGTGTTAATCCCTCCTTGAGACAACTCTGATGACTTTAAGATCTTTGAGCCTTTTCTGATAAGTGTAAAATTCATTTACTGCCCTGCTCCTCCCCCATCTATTCCCCTTTCCTGTTTCTTTCAGGTAGGATTTCACCTCTGCCCTTCCCCCTCACCCCTCAATTTAACCCTAAAGATGTCATCATGGGGCAGCTAGGTGACACAGTGGACAAAGCATCCCTCCTGGACCCAGGGGGATCCCAGCCAAAACCTGGCCTCAGACACAAGACCCACTGCTCAACCCCAGGTATGTCCCCCAACTCCAATTTTTTATGGTCCTCTAGGGTCTTGTATTTGAAAGTCAAATTTGCCATTCAGATCTTTTCATCATGAATGCCTGAAACTCCTCTTTTTCATTAAAGTCCCATTTTTTCCTCTGAAAGATTATGCGCAATTTTGCTGGGTAGGTGATTCTTGGTTGTAATCCCAACTCCTTTGCCCTCTGGAATATCATATTCCATGCCCTCTGGTACTTTAATGGAGAAGCTGCTAGATCTTGTGATATCCTGACTGGGGCTCCACAGTACTTGAATTCTTTCTTTTTGGCAGCTTGCAATATTTTCTCCTTGACCTGAGAGCTCTGGAATTTGGCTATAATATTCCTAGGAGTTTGCCTTTTTTGGATCTCTTTTAGGAGGTGATTGGTGGATTCTTTCAATTTCTATTTTACCCTCTGCTTTTAGAATATCAGGACAATTTTCCTGACAGTTTCTTGGAAGATGATGTCTAAGCTCTTTCCTTGATCATGGTTTTCAGGTAGACCAATCATTTTCAAATTATCTCTCCTGGACCTATTTTCCAGGTCAGCAGTTTTTCCCAGAAGATATTTCACATTGCCCTCTGTTTTTTAATTCATTTGGATTTGCTTTATTGTGTCTTGGTTTCTCATAAAGTCACTGGCTTCCATTTGTTCAATCCTCATTCTTAGGCAATTATTTTTGTCAGAGAGCTTTTGTACCTCCTTTTCCATTTGGCCAATTTGACTTTTCAAACTGTTGACTTTTTTCTCATGTCTTTCCTGCATCACCCTCCTTTCTCTTTCCAGTTTTTCCTCTACCTCTCTAACTTTATCTTCAAAGTCCTTTTTGAGTGCCTCTATGGCCTGAGACCAATTCATATTCTTCTTGGAAGCTTTAGATATAGGGGCCCTGATGTTGACATCTTCCTCTGAGGGTGCACCTTGATGTTCCTTGTCAATGAAGAAACTTTCTATAGTCCTCACCTTTCTCTGTCTGCTCATTTTGCCTTTCTTTTACTTGACTTTTAGCTCCTTCAAGTGGGGCACTGTTTTCAGGCTGCAGTATCTCAAGCTTCAGAAGTCCCAGGTGGTATGATTTAAGGAGAATTAGGTTCTTCCCTCACCTGGCCTGTTCCCTGGTCTGTAGATGACCCCAGACCAACTTTCTAATCAACCAGCTTTGTGTGTTGTGGTTGTCAGCTCCAAGGAGCCTGTGCCCCTCCCCAACCTGGGCCATTGCTACTCAAGCCTACCTCCTAGTTCCCAGGAGGGGTGAAAAATCCAAGTTCTGCCTCAGCACCACCATAGATCCCTGTTATCTCCCCCCTACCAAGAGCTCAGTCCTCTCACCAGATTGTGAGCTTAGTTCCAGAAGACACTGGCGCTGCAGCTGATTCAGAGGCTCTGGGGGTCTCCTTCTCTGGTGAGGCCTTCCTGGGACTGGATCTGTGTCAGGGTGACTGTGGGGTTGGGCTCAACTCCTGTCTCAGCACAACAGCTCTCCCCCTTCTGACTTTCCAAGCTGTTCTTGGTTAGAAGATGATTTCAGCACATTCTTCTGTGGGTTTTACTGCTCCAGGCATTGTCCTTTGGCATTATTTGGATGTTTTTTGAAGCAATCGTGTCATGAGTTTGAGAGCTCATTTCTTTTTCTCCACCATCTTGGCTCCCTGGAAAGTTTTTCCAAGGAATTTGGCATAAAAAAGAAGAAAACATAAAGGATGGTGGTTTGAAGAAGTGGTAGGATCAACGGAAGGATTTTTAAGGATGGGGAGATAGTGGCATATTTTTAGGCTTTATGGAAGGAGTCAGTGGAGTACCTGAGTTCAAATCCAGCCTCGGACACTTGACACTTACTAGCTGTGTGACCCTGGGCAAATCACTTAACCCTCACTGCCCAGCCAAAAAAAAAAAAAAGAATTATTGGACTACCTGAAAGCCATGATCAAAAACCAAAAGAACCTAGACATCAGATATCATGAAATTATAAAGTAAAACTGCCTTGACATTTTAGAACCAAAGGCTAAAATATACATTTAAAGAATCTATTGATTACCTCCTGAAAAAGATTCCAAAATGAAAACTTCCAACCAAATTCTAGAGTTCCCACATAAAGGAGAAAATATTGTAAGCATCCAAAAAGAAACTATGATCCAGGGAGAGGTGCAGTCACTGCTTTCCTGGTCTATCCTCTGAGAGAGGGCCCCTTTTCTACTGTAGCTGTGAGCTCTAGCACTCTTCTCTGCCTTAGAACTGTGACCAGGGCCACTTACAACTGACCAAAAGTATTCCTGTCTATGGTCTAGAATTGTGACCCAGAACTAGGTTTACGCAAGAGAGTTGTCGAACAACATCAGACCCTGCACCCAGTGTCAGCAAAGGGTCCTCTATAATCTCTTTCTGACCAGTTGCCTGACCACCTTGCTATTTCCAGGTTGATAAGTTTAAAGTTGCTGCTGCCAGTATTGTGGCTATTGTTGTGTGTGCTCCAGATGTCACAGACCTCTCTTATTGACCTCCTAAGTTGTCTTAGGCAGGAAAAAATGTCCCATCCCAACCTTTTGTTGATTCTGCTGCTCCAGAATTCAATTTGAGGCATTATTTTAAAGTTATTTGAAGAGGAATATTGGAGAGTTAGACTGGGTTGCTACCTCTATTATGCCATCTGGTCTCTGCCTGCCTCTCTCCATTATTTTCAGATATACTGGAGCCACAGTGAGGTTCACACAAGATTTAGCAGCTTCTACATTAAAGGGGTGGAGGGCTTGGAATATGATATTCTGAAAGGCAAAGACTCTACGATTATAACAAAGGATAACCTAGCCAGCAAAACTGAGTATAATTCTTCAGGGGGAAAAATGGAAATTTAATGAAATAGAGCACTTTCAAGCATTCCTGACGAAAAGACAAGAACTGAAGAGAAAATCTGACATTTGAACATAAGTCTCAAGAGAAGCATAAAAAAGTAAATGTGAAAGAGAAATCATTATTAGGGCAGTTAGAAGGAATCTACATAGAAAGAAGGCAGGGTTTTACCCTGTTGAAAGAGAGGGATGGTAGTGGTTTAGTGAGAGATGAGTTTAGGAATAGCTGTCTTGGAGAATGTGTTAGAAAGTCAATCAGAAAAAAAGGGGAAAAATCAACTAGGAAAGAGTAAAAAAGATTGGTGTGTAGCAGTAAGGGTCCAGACTTTCTTCATTAGTATCCAGCAGCTAGAATGGATGTTGGGAGTAATCCAAGATTGAGCTTTACCTACTGATAATTGGTGATAGGACAATGGTGATTGGATTTCAGGGGGTTTAGGATTGACAGATCTTTGGATTGTTCGACAATGGATCGAACAACTTCAATTTACGTTGTTGTTTGATATTTTCTTTGTTACACATTTTATTACAGTGTGGGGACAAAGAAGTCATGAGTTCAGTTTCCAAATGAATCAGACTTGTTCTGGTTTGTGGTCACAAAAGAGGCAGAGTGAAGTGGTGTAAAGAACATAGAAATTGGGAGTCAAAAACCTAGATCCCATTCAGTCATTATTCCCAGTGCAACTTTAATAAACTCCCTTAACTTTTCTGGGTCTTACTTATGGCATCTATAAAAGGAAATATTTAAATGACAGCCTTGGCATTCTATGATATTATGACTGCTCTCCTAACTACTGCTTGCTGTTTTTCAGAGGCAGAAGATGAGATAACACTGATAAAACAGTTTAACAACTCAAAGAGGATGCCCTACTTTGTTAAGTAGTTCATTATCTTGTGATTTGAGTAGAAAGCTCAAAATAGTCAACATGTGTCATTCATAGTGCATGTCACCAAGAATGATGCCACAGGATTTACCACATACCTGATAATGTATAGGTGATAGCCATGTTTACCTATTTATTTGTTCTTGGAGAAATGAAGATTCATAACAGGTATATCTCTAAGCTGAAAAAATGGTCTACTATCAGGGTGTGCTAGAGCCAGCTGAAACTGACTCACAAAAATCAGTTGTTAAATTTTCAGTGTGAGCATTTACACATCAGAAATAGGCTGCAAATCACAGCTTGATTATTTTTTTCAATTTCTATTTTAGCTTCTTCTTCTAGAATTTCAGGGCAATTTTCCCTGAGAATATCTTGGAAGATGGTGTCTAAGCTCTTTCCTTGATCATGGTTTTCAGGTAGACCAATCATTTTCAAATTATCTCTCCTGGACCTATTTTCCAGGTCAGCAGTTTTTCCCAGAAGATATTTCACATTGCCCTCTATTTTTTTATTCATTCAGATTTGCTTTATTGTGTCTTGGTTTCTCATAAAGTCACTGTCTTCCATTTGTTCAATCCTAATTCTTAGGCAATTATTTTTGTCAGAGAGCTTTTGTACATCCTTTTCCATTTGACTTTTCAAGCTATTGACTTTTTTCTCATGTCTTTCCTGCAGATTTGCGCAAAGCCTTCAGACTCATTCTTTCTTCCAGAGTCATCAAAGTCCAGTGGCAAGATATAAGTCAGGATGACTTGCAATGGTCCAGAATTTAGTGGATGACTTTTGTGGGGTTTTTTTCTGTAATTCGTATAAGTAAGAAACCATGAGATCCAACAGAGGATTAGGTAAGTTAATTGACTTGACTCATAGGAGACCCCTTGCTCAAATAAGGACAGTCTAGAGGCTGCCTCTTTCCTGCCTAATATGCTTGTAGAGTGCTTTAAGGAACACAGATCCTGAAGATAGTAACAGCCAAGCTGAATGATCCATAACTTCAGAATTGAGATTCTATCTTGGTGGGTCTGAGGATGAATGTGGACCTGAGCTATCAACAAACTCAGGATTGGGACTGCAGTTGAAGATGTCTAAGGATACCATAGATGCAGAGCTGACAGAAGATCATGCAGAAGTTCTAGGATTAGTTGACCAGCGAATAAATTAACTTATGCAGTGTGGCTGTCTTAGTTTTGCCTCATACAGAGGAAAGAATAAGCACCTCTAGTGTCTCCCCACCTCACCCTTCTCCAAGGGAAATTTTGATTACTTTGATGAGTATAGGGGAATTTTAGTTTCAAGCTATACTCCTAGTCATTAGCTCTTAACAGGAAACAAGTGCCCCAAAGCTATATTTCCAAGGCTTGACTCCCCATCAAATGCCAGCTCCACAATGAATATACCTAGCAAATAGCAAATTAACTTATTTACTTAAAGTGATAGCAAACAGAAATCAGAGAAAGCCTATATAGGAGAATACATACCACAAAATAAATGAGTCCTCCCACTGGGAGTAACTCAGCTCAGTCAAGAGATACTCCCATATCTCAGCCAAGGATAAATTCCCTAGTACAGCAATCTGAGAATGAGGACATGATCAAAATTCTACATGCCATCTTCTTCCCAGAGTCTTTCTTTCCCTTCAGTCAGGTGGGAAAAGGTTGGAATGCTTCTCTCTTAAAGCTGAAAACCAGAAGAGCCCAGGGTCTTTCTTCCCCGCTCCTCTCAACAATGCTACCCACCCATCACAGGTGTGGGGCACTGAGTAATAAATCTCCATCAGGAAGGATATAATCCCATACAAAATTGGCCCTTTCAGCCAAGGGTTACATTTATGATGGTCAGGGTGTAATGGACAAAGTGGTTACCCATGTTGTCCCATGATACTCATTATTAGAGTGCTTGTAATATGTGCTTTGCACGTAATTACAACATGACATTGTATCATATATTGAAGGTGTTAAACTTGATGCCCAAACCAGATTCAAATGTAATTGGGAAATGTTTAACAAAATTAAAATATAACACAACATACATAATGTTAATTTATGGTTTTCCAAGTTAATATGCAATCTATGGGGATGCATTTCTGTTTGTTTGCTGCGACTATTGTATATGATCTATATATTTGCTATATAGAATAATTCTTGCTGGATTATTTTTCTTTGCTATGTTTACATCTATTATTTCAATGCATATCACCCATGTGATTAAACCTTATCACCTATGAGATGCTATCATTTATGTATTTTATATGACCTATATGTTTGGTCTATAGTGTCCAATTTTGTATGTGTATTTTATATGTATATTTAATGTTTTATAAACACATACAGGTGCCATGTATTCCATTTCTGTACATGCTCATGATTGCTGAATGTAAATCTAATGCATTATGTACCTACAAGTGCACTGTACTATTTAGTTGTGATAGTTATCTGTGATATTATCCTGCTTTATATATGCTCATTTTATATATGGACATCCCAGGGTACTTATAATTTGGAGAGATTGCATGAATATAGGTGGAGTTCAGTATCATGAAATGTTTATGGGTAATGTGAATATCTAGCTAGGTGTAGATAGAACAACAAGATTGATAATGTACCTCTACATGGACTTGAACTGGATTGAATGACTTACAAAGCCACCATGAAGGCAGCATATGAAGGACTTTGAAATAGAAAACAGGAATTGTAGACAGGACTGGGGGTGGAGGGAAAGTAGGGGTTTTTTTTGCTTTTTTGTTTTTTTTACCTTATCCCTCCCCTCCTGCAAAAAAAATGTTAATTGATGTAGCTACTGGTTATAAGCAGGAGTCATTTCTATCCAGGACTGGTCAGGTGTAACATTAAGTTTTTGATCAGGTATCATCGATGAAGACTGCAACAGGAGCCAAGTTTCCTCAGATCCCTCAGCTGTCTGCATGCACAGTGAGCTGCTTTGAGACAAATCACTTAGCTGGTACTAGTATCTGTGACAAATCTTAATTCCTATCTACCCACTGTTCACACTACTGCATGTGCTAAGCCCATTGAATCATAGGTGGAGGGGACTTTGGAGGTCATCTTATCCAACTCTCTCATTTAACGGATGAGGAAACTGTGAGCAAGAGAGTCCAAATGACCTGCCCAGGTTCATACATTTAGAACATTTCTGAGGCAGGATTTGAATCGAGATATTTCTGATTCCAGATTCTATCCACTTTACCAGAGGTTTCAAATTCATGGCCTGTGAAGGCAAAACTCTTGAGTGTGGAACAAATCAGATTAAAATGTAATTGGGAAATATTTAACAAATTAAATAAAAATGCAAAACATAATGTTAATTTGTGGTTTTGTAAGTTAATATGCTTCCCACAGGGACCTGTTTCTACTTGAGTTTGACACCCTTACATTTATCATACTGCCTCCTACTAGAAGGACCCCATTAGAACTCCAGTGAGGGGTTTTTTTGTTTGTTTTTTCTCAAAAGACTGAAACGTATGGTTAACCTGAGTGTATGCTTAGAGTTAGAGGTTTATGTCAACTCAGTTTTTAAAATATTGATATTTGTTTTCCTTAATCTAATTTAAATGTTTTGGTTCACAGGGAGTTTGAGTTTAAATAACTGAAACATTTTCATCTAGCAGAAAAGATTTCCAGTAGGAAGAAGGGGTAGGGCTCAAACAACAGTTTGACTGGGCCTTAGAGCCCAGTAGTAACAGGACAAAGGGGATGGGGATTGATGGTTCATTTGTAGGACATAATCTTTTCACATGTTACATGTATGTGCCTTTCTGTTCATCTATAAAGAAATGGTGGGGGCAGCTAGGTGATGCAGTGGATAAAGTACTGGCCCTGGATTCAGGAGGACCTGCGTTCAAATCCAGCCTCAGACACTTGACACTTACTAGCTGCGTGACCCTGGGCAAGTCACTTAACCCTCAGTGCCTCACCAAAAAAAAAAATGGCATTTGTTTTCATCAAAGACTATTTTGACTTTTTCATTAAAAAATTGGATTTTCTTTCTTTCAAAACTAAATACCTTTGGGTTATTTTGTCTCTGTTTACTCCTAAAGCCATGTCTCATTATGGCGTATCAATAATCTTAGATTCTTAAACAATGTCAGCACAGTGCTAGTCCTGTTAGGTCCTGTTGAACTAGGGATGTATCAAATAGAAGATAGTTTATCTGTCAGTCTTACACTTGCTAAATTCAGAGAGGCCCATCAACAGAAAGTAGGCCTCTCTAGGTAATAAACTTTTTGGCCATAGTAGCTTATAAAGATTGTTCCCTAATTTACAGAAGGGTTATAATCTTTATTAGTATAGAGGGAATGCCCTCAGAGATAAAGTACTATACAGGATGTCCCAAAAGTATTAGTGTGGTTCTTAAGGTATTAAAGTTTAAAGATTTAGTTAAAAGTTTTTAAGCTTTATTTACATAAAGCTTTAAAGTTTAAATGAATCTTTAGTTGAGTTTTTTTTTTTTAAAACCTTTATTTACATTCTCACAAGAATAGGCCTGTTCCCTAGTGGAAAATGGTTTTTAGTTGAGTTTTAATAGCTTAAAACTGCACTAAGACTTTGGGAACACCTTGTATATTCCTTGTCTGCTTAATACTATCAACTATTTACTGCCATTAATAGAAAGAATACAAGAGAATTTTTACTTTTCCTCCATGAATAGGCAGTTAGGAAGTGTGAACCTGGAGTCAGAAAGATCTGAGTTCAAATCAGTCTGAGACATTTACTAGCTGTGTGACCCTAGGCAAGTGACTTGACTCTGTTTGCCTCAGTTTCCTCATATGTCAATGGGGAATAATAATACCTACCTCTCCAAGTTGTTGTGAAGATCAAATGAGATAAGATTTTTAAAGCACTTAACACAGCACCTGGCATATATTAGGTGCTATATAAATGTTAGTTATTATTATTATTATGAATTCAAAAAAGATTACATATTTCAAGACTTTATCCAAAATGAAGTGGAGATACAGAAATTATCTGGTTAATTAGAACAGTACAAATAGCCAAATCAGATAATTAAGCTCTCAGAGTATGAGCTTGGTTAACTAACCAGGATTTATTAAGTTAATTGGATAACTGCCAGATATCAATTTCATTTTGGATCATGTACATGAAAGCCTTTCATATCTTTGGTACATGTCTTTATACTTGTTGGTTAATGTTTTAAAGAAACACAGTGGCTCCTTTGGTGAATATCTATGCTCACTGAAGATGACATGCCAGCATCTTTGATTTGGCTACTCTTCGATTAGGCAAGCTTACCCCACTTCAATTGTGGCTTAAAATTCATTGTGTTGTTGTAAAAGATTCAGAAAAGAAAGCAGAGGTAGGCAAAGTGACTCCTCTGATGATACTTAGAATCTTTTCCTTTGCTGTCTTTTTAGTTGTATAATCTGTTTCTTTCCCATTAAGGTTTTTTTTGTTTCTTTGTTTTTTGTTTGTTTTTGCGGGGCAATGGGGGTTAAGTGACTTGCCCAGGGTCATACAGCTAGTAAGTGTCAAGTGTCTTAGGCTGGATTTGAACTCAGGTACTCCTTGAATCCAGGGCCAGTGCTTTATCCACTGCGCCACCTAGCCGCCCCCGCTTTGCTGTCTTTTAAAGGAATTGTCAAATTCTAGTTCCTGATAGGCAGTTGAAGCACAAAGACACAAAAGTAGAAGGGAGCAATAACTTATGGATGCTCAGTACTAAGGGAATCTAATGTTACATATATTAAGATTTGTATAAAACTGAATGATTGTGTTTTTAAAATTGTAGGTTTACAATTTTCTGTAATAAGTTTCAACAATAGTTAATAATGAATAATATGTAATTTCATCTTTCATCCAAATATAGGGATCTTATTTTGTTGTACATAATGCAGACTTTTGGAGGAGCTAGATCAGGTACTCCTAGCACTTCTAATACGTGACATCATCATCAAATAGTTACCTGATATACCTTGACAAATTATGTATCCTACAATGGGCACTGCAAAGGCCAAGGGTGTATTAACTCGCCCCCCCCCCTGCGCCCCCACCATGAGTAGAATGTTCTCAGAAACTGTTCTCTTAGAAACTGAAGATCAGTTTAATTTAGCAACTAGAAACATTTCCCTGAACCTAAATTTTCCTCTTGCCATATTCTTGTTACATGCAAGAAAAAATTCACATACCAATAAAACTTTAGGTAGTAAACTAAGATCCTGATTAGGTATTCCACATAAAGCCAGTGGTTTTAGAATATGGTCTAGTCAGAGGTTTCTACTTCTCATCTTTACTATAATCACTTAAGCCTTTATTCTGTCTGTCTCAGTGTTAGGAGAAATGAAAGGTCCAACAAAATTAGTCCTGAACCTGGTGGTTCAAATGATTACTGTCTGACTTTTCTTTGACCCTGTCATAGTTTAACATGTATCACATTCATTTGTAGCTATCTTTTCCACTTTCTCTCCCCCACCACCATAAATGGGGGCTCCATGGGCTAGGACACAGTTGTCATCTGTATCTCCTGATAGCCTCACACAGCAGGCACTTAATAATTGTTGGTTGAATTGAAATTTGGGGTACATTTTAGGAATGACATTGGCAGGCTACCACATTATCTAGAGGACTAAACTGGTGTAATGAGTGCACTAGAAATCAAATGCTTTGAGAATCAATTAAAAGAAATGGGGATATTTAGACTGGAGAGGAGAAGATTTAGGGAGGTCAGGATAGCTCTCTTCACCTATGAATATCTGTCAAATGGAAGAAGAATAAGATTTGTTTTGCATGTATTTGCACAGCTCTAAAAGACAAACCTACAGCAACAATGGATGAAATTTGCAGAGACCAAGATTTAGACTCCATATGAGGAAAAATTTCCTTAAAGAATTGTCCTAAAATGCTATTTCAGGAGGTCCTGAGTTTCCTATGATGAAATGTCTTCCAGTGGATGCTGGATGTTGGAATGCATCCAGTGAATGACCAATTCTGGGTAATATTGTAGAAAGGATTGCAATTCAGGTACAGATTAAACCAGATGATCTAAACTCCTCTCCAAATTGGATTCTATTCACTCACCCCAGTGAATCTAGCTAGCAGATAGACACATATCCCTGTGTATCTTTTTGTATCATCTGTTTACCCAATGCCTTCTAGGCACAAGAAACTGGAACTGACAGGAAGGCATCACTGAATGCCAGTGGAATCTTGGAATACAATTATTATTCTGTCTCCTCTCAAGGAATTGAGTAGAAATTAGGTCAGACATCCATTAAATGCCAAATAGTCACATGTTTGGCTTGTCTATACTCTCTTTCTAATCTCCCGTCAGCCCTATTGTCAAATTTAGACGTCAACAGCAACATGGTAAATGCAAGATTTAGGATCAAAGAATGTGGGTTAAAATCTTGGCTCTGCTACTTACTACCTATACAATGTTGGACAAGTCATTTTGTCTCTGTGGGCCTCAATTTCTTTATTCATAAAATGGGAGGAGGGAGAAATTGGACCAGATAATCTAAGATCTCTCCCAGCTCCAAAATATGATCCTAAACCACCTTATGGTCATCCATATTGTTTTGGTGGAAAATGGCACAGGTGGAATTGTGCAGAAAGCAATAGCTACTATCTAATGTCACATAATAGGAATTGGTTAAGGCAAAACATTGATTTTTTAGTTACTTAGAGTTCAAACGTTAATAAATACTGAATTAATAAAAAAATCAGATTCTTGATCTGTATAATTCTCAACTTGTAGAAATTAATCTGCATTTCAAAATAGTGAAGACCAAAAAAAGGACTCATTAGGAGAATTTGCTTAAGGTGATAAAAAGGTAACACAGATGAAATGAACAAAAGATAACCAGTTTATTTACTGTTGGAAGAGCTATCTATATGTTACACTGCATTCAACTGGTAACAGAAACAAAGAGGTAAGAATCAATATAATTAACTTCCTGTTATTTTCTTAGCTCTAGAGTGGCTTTTCAACCATTTCAATGCATGAACTACACAAATACAAGCACATATTGTATGAATCTTTCACAAGACATTCATCTAGGATTGTCCACAGTTAAAAGAAAGGGATGATAAATTTGCATGAAAAAAATATATTTTAAAACAAATCCATACATATTTGACAACAAAGTTCATTTGACATTTGGGTTTTAAAATGATTTGCAAAACAAGAAGAGTTTTTGATATAAGTTTTGAAATCAGTCGGTACATGGGATTATTACCATCTAGAAAAAGTTCTACATCATTTAACTCTGAATGAGCAAAATAACAAATTTTCAATGAAAAGTTAATGCATTAAAGCAATAATTGTACAAGACAGAAATCAAAGTTTGCCACAAATTGCACCATTGTTAATACTATAAAGAAAGATAATATCAGAATCCTGAATGGTTTATTAGATATGTAGCATGCAAATAAAAACATAATCAATTATAAAATGTCATAAAACTAATTTTCAAAGGCTCAACAAATTGACTAACAGTCAAATAATGTTTTAAATTTGTGGCAATACTTCAAAGGTAATTTATTTCCCCAGAAGACTGTTTTGCAATCATAACTGGAAACCAAAAGAGGAGAATTATTTTTGTTTTTTAAAAAATAACTGCCAATAAACATATGATAGTTATTTTGGAAGATTGGCCATTTGATTTTTAACATTTCCTTAATTTTCCTTTTGTGGTGTCAAATGTTTACATGTAACCATTGCTTTAAAAAGTCATACCTTCACAGAGAGGACTATTATCTTAACTTTCTAATGTTTCCATTATGAAACAATGATTAACAGATAATTCTTAAAAAAGTTAATTAAAAAATCAATGTGTTAGCAGCCAGCAAATAAATACCAATCACACAAAAAGTGATTTGGCCCAGAAGTTTATCTAGTCTTCAGTTTTAATAGGTAAATTTTAAATAATTCCATAGTAAAGAAGTTTAAAATGAACTGAAGATTAAAGCCATGCATTTCTCTGTGTAAAGGGGAACAAGTACATGTATCACATTCCTAATACAGGAGAAATGCGAATTCTAAAGCATTTATAGGATGATTATGAAAAAACTTACATGACAAAAAAAATCTCATGCAAACTTTTAACATTGCATATTTATATGTACCTGTGCCTTTAAGCTAGGGTGTTTTTAAAATTTCTTTTTCAATAGAATATAAATAAGGACAAATCATCAATGGGGAAATATTTTTGAACACTAAATATACTACTATGTGTAATAGGGAAAGAAAGTCTAGATAAATGGCAGCTATAATGTTTTAGATGTTAACATGATCAGGCTTCAAAAGTAAATTATCAGTTGACTTCACCTCTTCAGGTTTCAGTGTCCCCATCTCTTTTTTTTAAAGGTCCCTTGCAGATAGCATTTTGTGAAATAGATGAATTTGTCATGGACATAAAATGACCAGTGAACATTTGTTTGAAAAAAAAAAAAGGGAACTGAGGACTCTGTTAGCAGTATTTATGCTATCAACTCTAAGTTATCAGCTTTCTGAAGAAGTGTCCCCCCCCATTTCTTTTCAAACATCTTTAAGCATAGCAATTTAGTCTAAAATGTCCTATGTTTATAAACAACAGCCAAAACATTGTTTTCTTCTCCTAAAAATTTCCTTCAAATTGAATCCTACTTCATATTAACAGTTAATAATATGTTTATGGGTACAAAATGTTGCACTAGCATATAGTTCAACTGATTCAAAATCCAGAAAAGGTTTTTACACCTGATAAGTCTTTCTGAAAGACACTGTTTCTTATGTAGTTATATAGTCAAACATAGAAATTAACATTCATTCTCTAGTAGAAGCTACATTTTCCTTTATTTGCTCCTCTTCCTCATACTTTATAAGTTTCTTTTTTCCTTCCTTCCTTCCTTCCTTCCTTCCTTCCTTCCTTCCTTCCTTCCTTCCTTCCTTCCTTCCTTCCTTCCTTCCTTCCTTCCTTCCTTCCTTCCTTCCTTCCTTTTTCTTTCTTTCTTCAGCAAGTCATTTGATTCAGATGTTCATCATTGTCCTTATGTGGCCAAGGTTAAATTCATTTTTGGAAATGAGTGACTTTTCCAACACATGGAAAAGAGTAAAAGTATTTACATCCAGACAGCTGTAGGCTCAAACTACTTTTTCTGAAATTGACAGATTTGAAAAGTTTTTGTAGGGGAATGTTCACCATTGATTTTCTAAGTATGACTGAGTATATTTGTTTTATTGTCCTCTGATAATCATGTTGGTTTTTGCCTATTAATTTCAGTGGTATGAACAGTTACAAAAAGATAGTATGGGAGTATTGCTTGATAGAAAGAAACTAACTTTTCTTTTGCTTTTCAAAAAGCAAATTCTTGCTAGGTACACTGGAAAATGCTAAGACTTGACTTATTTTCTAAGGTTATTATGTGTTCTTATGTCCAATTGGAGAATTTAAAATATTTTTCTTTTAGATTTTCATAGAATTGTGTGCTTATGGAATATTAGAGCTATGATATTTTAAGGCATAATACCCTGAATTAAGGTACTGAAACAATACCAAACAACCATGCCTCAACTCTACAGGAGATTCCATAAACTTCCATAATAATCCATTTTAATGTAATATTTATTTGAAAAGTATTTCTTTTAGCTAACCTAAATCTTTAATTCTCTTGTTTTTTCTTCTTCTGTTCTCAGTCATGAGGGACAAAACTCTTCCTCTCTTTGAAGATTTTCCCTTCTCTTCTACTTAGCCAAACTATCCCCATTCTTTTAATCTTCCTTAAGTATTTTCTCAATATTTAGTGATCTTAGTTTTTTCAGCATCCTGAGCAATACTCTTGACTGTGGAGCCTAGAACCAACTCAACTGAAAGAGTTGGTAGTTCATTAAGTGAACAATATCTGATTATCCTTCCTGTAACATCCACACCTGTTAATGGACACTGCTATTATGCTTCCCTAAAACAACGACAAAGCTATAGCATCTTTAGCTATTGCAACCTCTAAATATTTTTTTTGTTTACTTAGTCAATGCTTTTTTATTTTTTTGTTGCTGTGTGTTATTTTTTAGTTTTCAAGTCTGTTACCTTATCCTTGCCCTTACTGAGGCTCAGGCTGTTTTGTAACCAGTTTTACAATTTTAAAGCTTATTTTCAATTCTGATGCTGGCTCTTTTTAGTGTTGTGGTTCATTTGGACAAGTTTTGCAAAATCTCTGGGCCTGTATCATCAGCTATAAAGAGGAGCAGTACTAGATGATGGTTAAGATCTTATGATTTTATAAATACCAACTGCTTTTGTGTGGAATCATATATATTAATTTCTAAGTTTTCATATGCTAGCAAGTTTTAGATAAAATAAGTAAAAGCAATTTTTTTGATAATTTAAAACAAAAACTTTTAATATCAACATATATGCTATAGATAGAGATGATACTTTTATCTGAATTAGAGGGAAGAAATTTTTTTTGTATTTTCTACTGGTTTTTCACTGGGTCATAAGTCCAGTCCAGGTATCCAGATATGCAACAAAGCATTGTTGACACATGTTCACATGTAATTTTAGAACATTATTTCCCGCTGTATTCCCAGTACCATCAAGGAGAATAATGAGGAAATCTAGGAAGCTGTTCTGAGGTCCTTTTTAAAGGCAAATCTTTCCTCAGGCACAAGAGTGTTTATTTAAAAAAAAACAAAACTTTGTAGCAGCTATATTACATCCCAGGTCCAAACAGCATGATCATGCTTCCATTAAAAAAATGCTGACTCACCTGTAATAAAAATGTACACACTAGGGGCAGCTAGATGGCATAGTAGATAGAGCACTGGCCCTGGATTCAGGAGGACCTGAGTTCAAATCCGGACTTAGACACTTAACACTTACTAGCTGTGTGACCCTGGGCAAGTCACTTAACCCCAATTGCCTCACCCCCCAAAAAAATGTACACACTGTATCTACATGGTACCAGGTGGCCATGGTAAAATGAGATAAGAAAAATCTTCAGGAACAGCTTGGAAATGCATTGAGAAGCAGAGCAAAAAGCTGTTGTGTTTCAGTTGGTCACACTTTGGTGAAGATTTGTTTTCTAATTTTCTTTGAACCGAAACCTTAATCTTTGTTTTGGTGCAGAATCTCACCATTCACCTCAAGTTGCATTTGGTAAGTGACATTGTTACACCTGCCACACATGTAGGTAAATTCATTAATTGTTTTGGAAATAATGGTTGCTGCTTCTTAACTGGCATGTGACAGGTGCACATTTCTGGGAAAAAACTGTACTTTATACCTTAGAATTTAATAACCATTGAACTTAAATTCCTGAATGATTTTTATTTGACCTCTGTTGTCAATGACACTATACTATTAGGCCAAGGTCAGGAGATTCCCGACCTGCCTGTGGCATGTACTAGTTGTGTGCATATGGGCTAGTCACCTGACTTCTTCTCCATGTGTAAAATGAGGGAGTTGGATTAGATGATCTCAAAAGTACCTTTCATCTCTAAATCTATGATCCTATGAAAAATGTGGACTATTTTTAGTGTGGCATTTGAAGAAAAGTCATGGATACTGTCACATGAAAATATTAAACCCTTTTTTCTCTAAACAAATTAAGGCCACCTGACTAAGAGCAAGGAATTAGGGCTAAGAGCAATTAATGGGTAGCACTTAAAAGGTGAATGAGGAGTCCAAGATTGTTAGACTCTACAGGTCAGCTAGTTATTTTCCTTGTCTGTCAGGTTATTGTGCAAAATAAAGTCAGGTATTTTTGACTTATCACGTAAATTCACTGTTTTAAATTATACCCTAGGATGTTTTGTAAAAGAATCTGTAACTTAGCTAGGAACACTGGACTGTCACAAGATAATCTGTGTATCATAGGCACCTGAGTATTTGTCATAAGCTGACAATGCACTAAGGTTTAATATTTATTTTTTTTGGCAAGGAAGTTTTGCAGATAAAAAGATCACCAACTTTACCCCAAACCTTTAGCCCTAAGTGAACTATTTTTTTTTAAAAGATGTTTTTATACATGTATGTTTTGCCATCTGTACTTGTAATCTTTTCACAGGTAAAGACTCATACTGGGACCTTGACTTTTGGGGAAAAAAAAGAAAATGAAACAAACACATGATTTTACTTCAAGTTGTTTAGCATTCTTCCATGAGTTACATAAAAATGGAACAGCACCAGATCATCTACTTGTCTGAAATCCTAAAAAAAAGCGTGTAATCAAATAGTTGAATAAAAATAAATGATAATAATTAAGAGCTTTCTTAGATTCAATAACTGCTTTTCACTGGAAAACTATAATAAAATAAGAAGCTAATGAATAATTAGAAAATAAGTGCATAAACACAACCAGTGCAAATACAAAATTAACATGAACATTCCAATGAACCACATTTTTTATTTTGTGCAATTAAAATGGCCGAATTCAGGCCAATTTAAAATAATTAAAATCAAACTTAATTCAGCTAATTTTGCTTATTTAAACATAAACATTAAATACAACTGGTTTACATTTTACTAACATAAATTGTGGTGTAAATAAAATAAAATAAAAATAAATAAATACCATTGACCGAAAAAAAAAATCTGAATCAGAATTCTGTGGCTGAATGAGGAAGATAGGATGTTGTGATTTTTCTAGCATATATTTTATATTGACTTAAGTACCTCTGATTTCCGAGATAAAGTAAAGTATCTGGAAACAGAATTTTCTTTTTCTTTTTAAAGTTCATATCACTGAACATTCTTTATCTAACTATGTATGCAATCAGAGAAACCATCAAATGTCCTGTCAGACTGGCTTCTGTGCTTGTGGTATACTTCTCAACCTTCTTTCCATTTCCATTAGTGTAGAAATAAATCATTTTTGCACATTACCAAGTAGGCAGAAAAGCCTGCTGAATTCTGGGGAGTAGCCTGCATAATGGCTGTACAAATTCCATTCTGTTTTTTCTTCTGTTGAAGATGAAGACTAGGGATAAGGAGGCTGAGAGAGACAGTTGAGAGGGGCACACTGAGAGCTGGAATGCGGCTGCTCTTCTGGGAGAATGACATTAGTACTGAAAATGAAACACAGAACAGAACAGAGGAGCAATAAGAAATATGTACACTGTGCAAGGCAGAATGACACATCATGATTTAAATAAATAAATTTAGCACAAATCCCATATTTAAATCTTAAGATCAGGCAAATTGATGTTGTTTACATAATTTTCTCTAACAGCCATGGAAATTTTACTTTGGAGTCTTGTGTTGTTTTTCAGTTGAGTCCAACTCATCATGACCCATTTGGGGTTGATTCTACTTAAAGCATGCCCCCAAACCCTGGGTCCCTTGAGAGAGTCCTAAGAAAGGAAGCAAAGTATGCACAGCAACAACAAGAACAAAATCTTTCCTTATCTTACCTTCTTCCTCTTATCTCTTCAAAGTCATCCCTTTTTATTTATTGGTATTTAGCTATATTAAGGAAATTCTTGTAAGGACTCATTTATCTGATGGATCCAAAGACATCTGAATAATTCATTTGACTACTAAAAAAATCTGGTTGTGAGGATAGATCTGTAGAAGTCTTTTTTACTTAGAAGGATGATATCCTCTACCTTGTTTAGTTTGGTAATGTGAATACACAAAAGTATTCAAAAACAACTTTGATTTTGGTACCTAAAGCACTCTGCCAAGCAATCACCAATATGGAAACTACTCCAAATTTGTTTATAGGATACCTGTAGGATGTCTGAAAAATCATTCTTATATAAGCTATTTTGCTCCCCGAGGACAGTCTTTTTTGTCACTCAGTCTCATCTTTTATAAATTTCTCATACTCTTCTTTCTATTAAGTTTTTTTTTAATTGCATTATTTCTTTTGAGCCTTACAACAACCTTTATGACTATATTAGAGACATGATGTAGTGGATAGAATGATGGAGCTGGAATCAGGAATACTGGGTTAAAATCCTGCCTCAGACTCTACCAGCTGGTTGTATGAGTCCGGGCAAGTTATTTGACCACTATCTATCTTAGTTTCCTCACTTATAAAATGGAGATAATAATATGGAGATAACTCATGGTTGTTGTGAGGATAAAATGAGATAATATTTTTAAAGCATTTTGCAAACCTTAAAGCATAATATAAAAGCTGTTTATAATTATTACATAATATGTGAAACTGAGGAAACTGAGGCTGAGTGAAAATTAAATGATCTGCTCAAGGTCATATAGCTGAAAACTGACAGATGCAGGATTAGAAGCCAGGCTATAAGGGTCAAACATAGGTTAGCTGCCCAGGAAGAACTAAGTCCCTCATCTTTGAACACCTTGAGACAGACCATGGGTCCTCATCCTTATCTTTGCCATTTTTCTGTCCTGCTCGCTGTTGCAACTTCATCTTCCAAACTAGACTTCCAGTTTATAGTGAGAAAAGGTTTGTTTAAATTTAGTTTTATTTGTTTCCCCTTACCTTACCCAATCCTTAATTCTATCTTTTCTTGATTCTTTCCTAGATAGTTATTTTATTTAAGTGAGTTCCATTTTTCCATTTTGATTCTGACAAATAACATAGGGACAGTAGATTAATTTTCTTCCTCTTAAATTTCTAGAGTGCTTTCCTCCATAGTTATAACAATTGGATCTTTGACCCATAGGTTGGAAATATGAGATATACTAGAGACAGCTCTTACCAGCTCAAGAGAGCTTGTTGTTAGATTTTCAATGTGATATTTATACCTCTGAAATTGGCAAATGCTGAATGCTGAATAGTTATAGATAGTGATAGAGAAAATATTATTAATGCAGATTAAACTTAAAAATGTTCCACCGGAACATTCTCCACTCCCCACCCCTCAATCTGGTTGTTAAACATTGAGTAGCATGCCCCTGGTTGAAAGTTTATCAACATTGTTTACAAGTTAATGAAAAAAAAAGTTAATGAAAAAGTCCTAAGTTAAATGTTAGTGTCTAGATCTACTGTTGTTATATCAATTTTCAGGTCTTATGGATAAGAAAGAGCAGAACTCAAACTAGAAGCAAAACATTTAAAGAACTGTCACAGAAGTCACATTATTTATATATCTTTGTTTTCATGGGAAGTATATTCCTAACACAAAAAATAACAAACATGTTAAAATCTGTAGCATTGATATTTTTATAGATGAAGAAGATAAAGGTTCAGTATAGAAGTGATACAAAAGCTTCTGTGGAATCATGTAACCTGATGAAATAAGAATGGTTTTCTATGACACCTGGTCATGTGTTATTCTGCCACCCAGTGACTGCAGCTGCTATTCTGCAGTTCTCAAATTCCTTTGAAATCCCCATTCTTCTTCTTGTCTAGATCATGTTTCTCTCAGTTAGTGTTTACTGAGCTCCTGCTTGAGTAAATATTGCAGGAAAATACAAAAAAAATATGGAAGTTTATGGTAAAGTTATGGTTCAGTGGAGCATGGCTCTGAAATGCAACTAAATGGAATAAGAAAACTTCTCTAAACGTTACCTGACAGTCTGGCAGTCTCGCCTCCTGGTTAGTTGTGAGCATTGTGGCGATAGGGAGGCAGCAGGCTGCTGACAATCTATAAGAAACTGATAAATTAGACATATATACAAAGAGATGACAGAGCAAGGTGTTAGTAACAGCATTAAGTAGTAAGCAGCTGATGAGATTTAGTGAGGAATCAATGTGTGCTTGAGTTCTAATCTGATAGAAATCTTGTTAGCTTTTTTTTAACATTTCAAATGAAAAGGACAGCAGTTATTTTTATAAGTAAAAATAGCTAAAACAATTGATGGCTCTGGAATTTTAAATTTTTAATACTGATTAATACTAAAATTTTACCCCCCAAAGTCTATTTATCAGTATTAAGTCTTTTCCCAAGTCCATTATTATATGCTTACTAGCAATATATTACTCTGTAGAAGTTTCTTGAAATATTAGTTTAAAAACCCAAGGGTCTTAACTTTTTCTAATTCAATATAGAATTAATTCAATTACTTCATTTATTCCTAGGACCCTATTCCTTGTAAATGTAACTACTGTTTGCTAAAAAAATTCTGATTGTATGCAATCAGAATAACAAACATTCTCATAGGCTCTAGAACTGGAAGGACCCATAGTGATCATGTAGTACAAATAACTTAATTTTATAGATGAGACATTTGAAACTTAAAAGAACCTGAGTGACTTCTCAAATGCCTAGAGGTATCAAGCAACTGAACAAGGATTCAAACCCAGGTCCTGACTCCAAATCTAGTGATATTTTCTCTACTATGCCATCAATGAATGGCTTTAAGAAAGGGGTTAGAAGCATGATTAATATGGAATGGTCATTATGGTACTTGGATGTGGAGTACAATATAAAAAGAAAAGTATCCTTTAACTGCCATTCAAAGCATTTCAACCTTGACTGCCTTATTTCTATACATGTCCTGTTTTCTTCTTCCTAACTATATAGTTAGCTCTTCTAGGGCCAGAATTGTATTTGATTTGTTTTTGTAACACTCTCAGCAGAATGTTTTGATCCTATGTATTCTATAAATGCTTATTAAATTTTAATTCATTGAACAAAATGAAATTTGGCTGCCCCAGTTTATTCAGACAAATGTGGTAAAACAACTTTAAAGGAGTAAAGTTATTTCTGCTGATGTTAGAAAAGTCAACTAAATATAGGGGGAAAAGAAACTTCACAAAGCCAGAAACTCTCAGATACAAATCAGGGAACAAGTAGGGTCTCACCATCCTTCCCTACCCCCCATTCACCAAATCTCTAGGAACTTATCTGATCCCAGCATGTGGTGGGCAAGTCATTTAACCTTTCTCAGCAGCATCCTTCCCATCCTCTTAATTAAAATGAGGGAGTTGGACCACAGGAACTCAGGTTAATTTTAGTATCAAATCTTATGAACTAGTAATCTTATGAATTCTAAAATACTCAGCTCTCTAACATCTATTAAAATTAATATTATGGTAAAGTCTTTTAACTTGCATAGCTCTGTAAATCCCTGTATAATTATTTGGATTATACCTTTCATGTTTCAGAGCCCTCAAATCTGATCACTGATGAAAGTTGTAGACCAAATAATATATGCTTTCAATTTCCAATCTAAGATAAGAGAAAAAACAAGGGACACAAGTGGGAATGAAGGATGTAAGTGTCTTGGAAGAGAGAAAGGAAAAAAGAAGGTTTTGGCATAGGGGAAAAACACCGGATTTGGGGTCAGAAGATGGGAGTGTTAATCTTGAATTTGCCACTTCCTAACTGTGTGACCATGAGCTAGTCACTTAATCTCTCTAACCCTGTTTCCTTTTCTGTAAAACATAAATGCTGTAATAATAGTTATACTCTATCTCACAAGGTTATGGTGAAGATTAAATGAGACAATGTACATAAAGAATTTTTTAAACATAAAGCTTTATATTGTTAATATGAATGTATGGATCACCTGTATTTGATGGAGGTACTTTATTATTCAAAAATATTTTTTATGAAACCTTGGGTTAATAGGAGCAAAATGTCCTTCAACTGAACTCTAAACTGAACCCATTTAGCTAGCAGATAAAAGTCCCTACCTGGTGACTTCTTTCCTCAGGATAGTAAGTACCTATCTTATGGGGACGTCTGGGCATCCTCATTCTTGCCAAACTCCCTTTTGGAATCCTGTAATCTTATCGTATTTCCTCCATACTTGTTATAACTAAAATTATTAAAACTGCTTTGCATTACACCTATTCTTGTTATAGTATTTACTTTTGGGTTGATTTATATCATGCTAATGAAACTGACAACAGCCTGTAACCAGTAAACAACAACAACAATAACAACAACAACAAAAAAACTTTATATACCCTCAGAAAGAGGGAGTCTCTGAGCTCCTTTTAAAGAAGGGGGTCCCCACATGATCATTTTTCTTTCTTCTTGGGACAAATAAACTGGTATTATGTTTTTTCCTCTCTGTCTCTGATCTCATTTTTAGACATGTTCTGTGATCTGTTTTTGTTTTTTGTTTTGGTAGGAAGGATAGGTATGGAAAAAAATTGTAGGAGACAGGCAAATAAAAACTATATTTAATTTTCAAAAACATAAATGTAAACTACTATTATCATGGATAAATTTAATTTTTTAAATTATTATTATTATTTTTTTTTTGCTGGGCAATGGGGGTTAAGTGACTTGCCCAGGGTCACACAGCCAGTAAGTGTCAAGTGTCTGAGGCCGGATTTGAACTCAGGAACTCCTGAATCCAGGGCCGGTGCTTTATCCACTGTGCCACCTAGCCGCCCCCGATAAATTTAATTTTAAGATAAAATTTCAGTATTTATTAAAGGTTTAAAATAAGTTCCCTTTTAAAATAATAATAATAATAATATTTACAGAAAAATCTCACAGCAAAAGGGCAAGAAGTAGGTAAGAAAAGATCAAAGTGTGTGATTAGTGTGTGAATAAAAAATGTAAAAAAAAGTTAAAAAAAGAGGCAGTTCAAAGTTAAATTTATATGGAAGACCTTTTTACAGACAATAGGGCAAATTTAATTTATGCTAAGGTATTACCAGGAATTTTCTAATTTTAGTATAGGTGATCAAGAAGCCTAAACATCTGAGAATAAGCAAGAAAGTTGAAGGGATTATGCAGGAAAAAATTTCTATACATAAAGCTTCACTCGGGAGCTGTGAGCAAGAGAGCACAGTGAGCATGAGTGACAAAGAGGTTTACTGTAGTGGTTAGCCATGAGAATTAGCTATGAAATCTGTCATCAATAATAAGGGAAATTGGTAGATCTTGGTTTCAGAAAGTTTGGACAACAAAAGGAATTTTCCTATGACATACTGAGATTATGCTATGTTTGTGGTTTTACTAGTGCCAAAAAACCCCCAAAAAACCCACTACACATGACAAAATGCAGCTTGGTCTCCTTGCTGTTGTTTATCCTTCATTCTCAAAGAGGACCAATGATATCAGGAGGGTAATGTCATGCAAGTGAGTTGGGTTTGCACAGCTGTGCAAAGTCATCAGCCTCACTTTCTCTTCTAGACTTATGTAAATCCAGTGGCAAGAAATAGGTCAGGAAGACAGGACTCTCTCCCAGGACTCTGTCTTAGACAAGACCCATTCAGTAAATTTTTTTTTTTTTAGTGAGGCAATTGGGGTTAAGTGACTTGCCCAGGGTCACACAGGTAGTAAGTATCCAGTGTCTGAGGCTGGATTTGAACTCAGGTCCTCCTGAATTCAGGGCCAGTGCCCCATCCACTGTGTCACCTAGTTGCCCCCTATTCAGTAATTAAAGGCTAGGTAAGAATGGAGGCAAAAGATGGCCTAGTTTGACTTCACAAAAGAGTCACTCTGGGAGGGGAAGATCCTCAGAGTTTCTGGCCAAAACAGAAACAATTGGAAGTGAGGCTTGGGCTAGGACCTATTATTGGCCAATTAGTGAGATCCAGAGTGACTAGGGTTTAGTCAAGGCATAGTCAAGTAGCTCCATTTGAATCCCAATGGGCTTTATCAAAGCCTGGTTTATCAGAGCTATATTTTAAGAAATTATACATGAAAACTACTTGAGACAAAAGGGTTAATTGTCCCAGTTTTTAAAAAAATGATAAAGTAAATAAGTAGGGAAGAAAAAAAGTCTAGCCCTCAAACCCTTGTTTACATGTGGACAGAACACCAACATGTAAGGGTATGACTCCCCATGTGGACAGAGGAAGAAGGAAGAAAAGGAGAAGGAAGAGGAGAAGGAGGAGGGAGGAAATAGCAGCATTGCCCAACTGGAACTGGCCAGTTGGGTCCCCAGTGGGGCACCTATTACCACTCAGAAGTTGTTGTTCGTCCTTTGTTCTCAAAGAGGATCAATGACATCAGGAGGGTTGATGTCTTGACTTGCAAATAAACGGGACTTAAGTGAGGCAGGGCTGTGCAAAGTCATCAGCTTTACTCTCCTTTAGAGTCATGCAGAAAGAATTAAACCTCTCTTGAAGGCAGGGCCATAAGTAAGGGTCTTTGTTCCCAGGACAAACATTGGAAACTGAACCTGGGGCAAAGGGCATTAATGGTGTGTTTCAGTTGAAGGAGGATGTTGCTTCATAGGGCAGAAGGGAGTTAAAGACTCCCGGACACTGACTGTAGGTTGCTTTTGGTGACGCTTTGCAGGAAAGGAAGGGGGAAGAGGTTGAGGAAGGAACTGATTTAATTGTATCCTACTTTAACTAGTTATTCTTGCTAACTAGTGCTAAGTTCTGTTGCTGTTAAGTTGCAGAAGTACTGCTAGTGCTCTAATCCCCTTTTATAATCAGGTTGTTGTTGGTTGTTGTCATCCTGACTCATCACGACTCTCAGTGGTGTTTTCTTGGCAAAGATACTAGAATGGTTTACTATTTCTTTCTCCAGTTCATTTTATAGATGAGGAACTGAGGCAAACAGGGTTATGTGACCTGCCCAGGGCCACACAGCTAGTAAGTATCTGAGGCCAGTTTTGAACTCATAAAGATAAGTCTTCCTAACTTCAGGCCTAGCATCCTGGGACAAAGACCTGGTTTCCTGGCTCTTGTTATTGAAGAATAGAAGTGCTTCAAAAGGAAAATAGGTGTAACCCTTTTTTTAAATGCATATCTCATAGAGACAGCTGCTGTCTCAATAAGAGCTCAGATATTATTTTAACATTAAGAGCTAAGAGAAAATTGGTGACCCAGAAAAGGCTTTGAGGCCAAAGATGGTGGAGGAAAGGCAGTGAGCTCTCAAACTCTTGACACGATTGCTTCAAAAAACATCCAAATAATGCCAAAGGACAATGCCTGGAGCAGTAAAACCCACAGAAGAATGTGCTGAAATCATCTTCTAACCAAGAACAGCTTGGAAAGTCAGAAGGGGGGGAGCTGTTGTGCTAAGACAGGAGTTGAGCCCAACCCCACAGTCAACCTGACACAGATCCAGTCCCAGGAAGGCCTCACCAGAGAAGGAGACCCCCAGAGCCTCTGAATCAGCTGCAGCGCCAGTGTCTTCTGGAACTAAGCTCACAGTCTGGTGAGAGGGCTGAGCCCTTGGTAGGGGGGAGATTACAAGGGTCTATGCTGGTGCTCACCCCTGCTGAGAACCAGGAGGAAGGCTTGAGTAGCAATGGTCCAGGTTGGGGAGGGGCACAGGCTCCTTGGAGCTGACAACCACAACACACAAAGCTGGTTGATTAGAAAGTTGGTCTGGGGTCATCTACAGACCAGGGAACAGGCCAGGTGAGGGAAGAACCTGATTCTCCTTAAATCATAGCACCTGGGACTTCTGAAGCTTGAGATACTGCAGCCTGAAAACAGTGCCCCACTTGAAGGAGCTAAAAGTCAAGTAAAAGAAAGGCAAAATGAGCAGACAGAGAAAGGTGAGGACTATAGAAAGTTTCTTCATTGACAAGGTGCACCCTCAGAGGAAGATGTCAACATCAGGGCCCCTATATCTAAAGCTTCCAAGAAAAATATGAATTGGTCTCAGGCCATAGAGGCACTCAAAAAGGACTTTGAAGATAAAGTTAGAGAGGTAGAGGAAAAACTGGAAAGAGAAAGGAGGGTGATGCAGGAAAGACATGAGAAAAAAGTCAACAGTTTGAAAAGTCAAATTGGCCAAATGGAAAAGGAGGTACAAAAGCTCTCTGACAAAAATAATTGCCTAAGAATGAGGATTGAACAAATGGAAGCCAGTGACTTTATGAGAAACCAAGACACAATAAAGCAAATCCAAATGAATTAAAAAACAGAGGGCAATGTGAAATATCTTCTGGGAAAAACTGCTGACCTGGAAAATAGGTCCAGGAGAGATAATTTGAAAATGATTGGTCTACCTGAAAACCATGATCAAGGAAAGAGCTTAGACATCATCTTCCAAGAAACTGTCAGGGAAAATTGTCCTGATATTCTAAAAGCAGAGGATAAAATAGAAATTGAAAGAATCCACCAATCACCTCCTAAAAGAGATCCAAAAAAGGCAAACTCCTAGGAATATTATAGCCAAATTCCAGAGCTCTCAGGTCAAGGAGAAAATATTGCAAGCTGCCAAAAAGAAAGAATTCAAGTACTGTGGAGCCCCAGTCAGGATATCACAAGATCTAGCAGCTTCTCCATTAAAGTACCAGAGGGCATGGAATATGATATTCCAGAGGGCAAAGGAGTTGGGATTACAACCAAGAATCACCTACCCAGCAAAATTGCGCATAATCTTTCAGAGGAAAAAATGGGACTTTAACGAAAAAGAGGAGTTTCAGGCATTCATGATGAAAAGACCTGAACTGAATGGCAAATTTGACTTTCAAATACAAGACCCTAGAGGACCATAAAAAATTGGAGTTGGGGGACATACCTGGGGTTGAGCAGTGGGTCTTGTGTCTGAGGCCAGGTTTTGGCTGGGATCCCCCTGGGTCCAGGAGGGATGCTTTGTCCACTGTGTCACCTAGCTGCCCCATGATGACATCTTTAGGGTTAAATTGAGGGGTGAGGGGGAAGGGCAGAGGTGAAATCCTACCTGAAAGAAACAGGAAAGGGCTTATGGAGTGGGGGAATAGATGGGGGAGGAGCAGGGCAGTAAATGAATTTTACACTCAGCAGAAAAAGCTCAAAGACCTTAAAGTCATCAGAGTTGTCTCAAGGAGGGATTAACACACACACCAAATTGGGTGGAGTAATCTATTTAATTTGGGCAGTAAATGAGCCTAACACTCATCAGAATTGACTCAAGGAGGGAATAACATACACATTCAATTGGAGTAATCTCTCTAACCCTCCAGGGAAATAGGAGGGAAAGGGGATAAAGAGAGAGGGGCAAAAGAAGAAAGGGAAGAGTGGGGGAGGGGACAGACAGAAGCAAATCCCTTTTGAAGAGGGATAGGATGAAAGAAGATGGATAATAGAATAAATATCATGGGGAAGGGAATAGGATAGAAAGGAAACAGTTAACAATAGTAATCATGAAAAAGAGAAAAGGGAGAAAAACTGTATAAAAATGTTTATAGCAACTCTTTGTGGTGGCTAAGAATTGAGAATCAAGGGAATGTCCATCAATTGAGGAATGATGGAACAAACTGTGGTATATGATTGTGGTGGAATGGTGTTGTGCTATAGGAAATGACAAACAGGATGATCCCAGAAAAACCTGGAAAGACTCATGGAACTGATGTATAGTGAAGTGAGCAGAGCTGGGAGGACATTGTGAATAATAACAGCATTGTTCAATGAGCAATTGTGAATGACTTAACTACTTTCAGCCATGCAATGATCCAAGACAATCCCAAGAGACTAATGAGGAAGCTTACTATCCACCCCATAGAAAGAACTGATAAAAAGAGCACTTGTGGATTGTACATATATAACCTGGTTGTGGTCTTGTGGAAGGGGGAGGAAAGGGAGGGAGGGAGGAAGAAAAATTTGGAACTCTAAATCTTATGAAAATGAATGTTGAAAAATACCCTTACATGTAACTGGAAAAAAAAAGATAAAATTGGTGAAAGAACAGTTGCTGTTTGCACTTGGGAGCAACAGTTGAGAAATATCTTATTTTTTTCGAGCATGTGAGGCAATTGGGGTAAAGTTGCTCAGGGTCACACAGCTAGTAAGTTTCAAGTGCCTGAGGCCAGATTTGAACTCAGGTCCTCCTGACTCCAGTACCTGTGCTCTATCCACTGTGCCACCTAGCTGCCTCCTGAGAAATATCTTGACATGAAGCATCTCTATTATAGAGTCTGGAAAGAGTGTGTGTTTATCTGTGATCCATAAGGATCTATGAAGTATTTGAATGATGTGTGCCTTTTCCTATGAAGTCAGGAGATGATGTATGTTTAAATCTGTTATCTGTTTGGGTCTATGAACAATCTACATGAAAGAATATAAGGTTGGACTTCTTTCTTATGAGAGCTACCAAGTGTCATTTTCTGAGAAAATCACATAAAATAAAGCTTATAAAGTGTGTTCTGTAAAAAGCTTGAGAAAAATGAAAAGAAGTTTTCTTATCACTGCTAAAAAGAAAATGAAGAACAAATCTTGAGGAAAAATTGTAATATGGGGTGACTAGGAAAGAGTTTCTGGACAAATGAAGAGGAGTTAACTACTGATACTTTAAGGGTTTGAAGTGATTCTGGCAATGACATTAGTTAAAGTAGTATTATAAATAGTTGTGTACGTGTTTATTATTGCTTTCATTTGTTAATAAATTATATATTGAATAATGTTAATATTTTCCATATTTAAAAATATGGAAAACATAAGAGTAATAACTGGTGGGAAAGGAGCTTTCTCTAGCTCACTGAGTAACATTTAATGAAGTGTAGTATGGCCTTGAGCTAGACCATTAATTAATTAGAAGTTATTAACAAAGTCTTAACAAGAAATAAATTATCCACCATAGTCCCCAGTCATTTTAGAGCTCAGGATTAATAACTTAAATATCTAAAAATTAGTTGAGTAGCAAGCTGAAGTTGGATGGCTTACAGGCGAGACAGTCAGACCTGTAGGGCAAACTACTCTATTTGAAAGAATAGAATATTATAATAATATAACATATTAATAATATAATATTATCTGAAGTTATAAAGAGAGATCTTAATCTATGTTATATAGTGTGATAATGTTACACAGATGAGAATGGAAGAAAACGGACCAGTGAACTTTTGGAGCTTTTAATAAACTTGAGATTTTTGCAATATATGATAGAAGTAGGAGTAGCTTCTCATGCTCTCTGGTATAAGTATATGGATTGATGGCTGCCAAAAGGAGAGAGGCCATCCCATATAGAGTAGAGGAAAATGAGGTCAGTCAAGAAATGAAAGTTGTGGTGGGCAATCTTTCTTTATGGAAAAGTATTAAAGTGGCCATGTGTTAACTGTACATGAACAGTAAGGAGATCATTCTATCTTCCTGGGCTACATATCTTTACATGATGAAAAGCCTCCTGACACTTCTCAAACCTGACAATCACTAATCACTTAATGTGATTCACAAGGGGACAAATAATACTACCTGAAGGAATCTAGAAAGAATTATTTAGGGACTACAAAGTCTTGGGAAAAAAGCTGAAGGCCTTGGGAAAAATGTGGTACTACCAACTCAAAGTAGGGGCTTCTTTTTTAAAAAAATGTAAATTTAAAAAGTGAGCATCTGGTATTTGATAATAGAATCAAAATTTCTGGACCAGGGCATCTCTTCTAGAGATGGATTCATGGCCAGGGATGTAGTAGACCTAATGGGATAGTAAAAATATATTTTTCCTAAGATTTGAAAATCTATTTATAGAAAGCTTTAAACAATACATGGAGGGATAGGGGAGAAATCCTCACATATATCCATTAAGATAGAAACCATGGAGAGTAACAATTATAACATAAGGAGAATTATAACAATTGAGCTGACTGGTAATTTATAGGCGACAATAAGAAGAGTAAGTAATAAAATTCATTACCACAGACCTCTACAAATGTACAAATTCCAAAAGAATGCATAATGAAGTGAACTAGAAATTTTAACACAAGGAGTTAAATTTAATCTCTTTGGTATCTCTGAAGATTGGTGGGATATTATTTATGACTAGGAAATGGCTATAGAATAATATTCCTTATTCAAAAGGAACAGAATAGATAAGAGGGTTGGTGAAGTAGCAAAGTAATGTTCTCATGTAAGGAAGTCTAAGAACCAGTGTGAATGGGAGTGGGGGTAGGGGGAAGAGCATGTCTCATCTGTCTTAAGTCCCTCTTCCATCTCAAATCACATAACTGTCAGCTTAATCCTAAATGACACATGCCATGCCCCTTCTCCAAAAATTACAGTGGTTCCCTATTGCCTTTAGGACAAATACAAAATCTGATTCCAGTTTAGCTTTCCAGGCTCATTAATCATTAATTCTCCTTTAAGTACTTTGTATTTTGGCCAAACTTGTCCACTTGCTGTTCCTTATATACAATATTATATTATCTGTCTCTCATACTGTACCTTTGGCCTGCTATTCACTTTCCATTACTCTTTTGCTTCTTAGGATCCCTAGGATCCTCCAAAGCTGAGCTCAAGGGCTACCTCCTCATATATGTTTTCCTAGTCCTCCAGCTGCTAGTGTTTCCTGCATTAAAACTGCTTTATGTTTATATTGTACAGATTTTTTTATTTGTTTGGGTAAATGTTGTTTACCTCAATGTAAGATACTTCAGGGATTGTTTCATGTTTGTCTTAGTGAATCCAATATCTGATACATACTAGGTACTTAATAAGTGATTATTGATTAATTGGGTAAGAAAAAATGTAGGGAGAATCAGAATTAATATTATTAATTAATGTAGTCTACAGACCACATTGAACAATGACAAATGATATAGTAGTGATGGGGATCTTCAACTATTTGGACAGGTAATGGAGATTTCTATCTGTGTGTCTGTCTCTGTCTCTCCCTTAAAGCTAACCAACTAAAGTTTCTGACTTGCCTTAGGGTTAATTTCATTCTTCAAAAGGTGGAGGAATTAATAAAAGGAAATGCTGAAACTCTTTCTGCTACCTCCCTCTCTCCATATCAAATAAGTTACAGAACCTATCATTTCCACCTTTGCAACATCTCTTGTATATGCCCCCTTCTGATGCCATCATCACTCTGGTACATGCACTTATCATCCCATGTCTAGACTATTACAATAGTCTGCTAGTTGTTCTCCTTGCTTCAAATCTCTTCACCTCCAGTCCATTCTCCACTGAATTGTCAAACTCATCTTTCTAAAGTGCAAATATGAACATGGTATTCCACTATTCATTAAATTCCAGTGGTTTCTTATCTCCTTCAGGATAAAATATAAAATCCCCTTTTTGGCTTTTAAAGCCCATCATAACCTGACCCTTTTTCACCTTTTTAGTTTTCTTGCACATTACTCCTCTCCATAGATACACTCTATGATTCAGATCATAGGACCAGATCACTAGTCTCCTTACATTTTCTCACACATGACATTCTATCTCTTTACTCCAGGAATTTTCACTGGCTGACTCCCATGCCTGAAATTGTCTCTTTACTTCCAGTTCTCTGGTTTTCTTCAAGTCTCAACTAAAGTCCCAGCTTCTTCAAGAAGCCTTTTCCAGGCCTTTTAATATTAGCACCTTCCCTTTGAGGTTATTTACAATTTATTCTGTGTGTATCTTGTTTCTACATAGTTGTTTGCATGTTGCCTCTCCCATTATTCTATGAGCTATTTGAGAGTTTGAAAGCAGGGTCTTTTTTTAATTTTTTGGTCTCCCCAGCACAGTGCCTGGCCCTGATTCAGAAAAATAATAAACTACAGGATGTAGAACTAGAAATGATAGTAGAAATGATTGAAAGGAAATAACTTTTTGTCATTGTAGAATTCATGATAGATGAGAAGGGAAAACCTGTTCATAGTTTGGTATACACTGTAGATTTTTAGACAACGGATTTGAAAGAGTTCAAAGAAAGAATAAGTTTCATTACTTAAATTTTTCTGGGTAAACTGGCTGAAGAAAAATTCTCAAGAATGAAATTTTGATGTCATAAACAATTTTGGTAAGGAAGAAAAATTTAAGTTGTTTAAAGAGAGATATGTACATAAACATCTTTCTATTTATGTATCTGTCTTTCAGCAGGTGTCCAAATTTTTAAAAATCACAGTTCTAAAAAATAGCACTACAGGTTATTGAATCTAATTAAATGAAATTCTATAAGGATACATGTAAAGTACTATGTTCACATTAAAAAAATCAAATGCACAAGTATATGATGGAATGTATATGACTAGACACAACTTTTTATGAAAAAGATCTGGAGGTTTTGGTGGACTGCATGCTCAATATGAATCAACAATATAACATCACAACTAAAAAGCTAAAGCATTTTGAAGTGTCACTAACAGAAATATAGTGCCCAAAATGAAAGTGATGGCAGTTCTGTTCTCTGCTCTGGGTCATATCATAACTAGAATATTGGGCTTCAGTTATGAACACCACATTGTATTAAGTACACTTGCTCTTTGGAAGGAAAGCTATGGCAAGTTTGGATGGCAGAGACATTACCTTGCCAACAAAGGTCCACATAGTCAAAGCCACATTCTTTTTCCAGTAGCAATGTGAGAGTTAGACTATAAGCAAAGTTGAACACTGCAGAATCAGTTCAAACTGTGGTTCTGGAGAAGACTTGAGAGTCCCTTGGACAGCAAGGAGACCAAATCAGTCAATACTTAAATTAATTCAGGCTGTTCACTGAAGCTGAAGCTTTAAAACTTTGACTATGTAACGAGAAGACATTTTATTCCATAAATTAAAAATGAAATAGGGGGCAGCTAGGTGGCACAGTGGAAAAGCACTGGCCCTGGATTCAGGAAAACCTGAGTTCAAATTTGGTCTCAGACACTTAATACTTACTAGCTGTGTGACCCTGGGCAAGTCACTTAACCCCTGTTGCCCTGCAAAAAAACCCAAAAACCCAAAACCAAACAAAAAAACCCAAAACAAAAAATGAAATAATTTTTTAAAAAGAAGGCATTGGAAAAGACCCTGATGTTGAGAAATATTGAGAGCAAAAGGAAAAGTGGATGGAAGAGGATAAGATAGAGAGTGTCATGGAAACAATGAATATGAACTTGGACAGACTTCAAGAGATAGTCAGAAGGGACTGGATGCTATGATCCACAGGGTCACAAAGAGTTGGACATGACTGAACAACAATAACACTGACAGAGTGGATCATGTTCAGAGGAAACTATGTGATATAGCAATAAACTGAAGGAAGTAGAGATGTGGATCCTGGAGAACAGAAGACTTACGAGGAATATGATGGCTGTCTTCCAAATATAGATAGAAGGGCTATCAGGGACCTAAACAACCAAATGGGTAGAATTTGTAAAGATGAAGATGTTAGCCTAAGAAAGAGTAAAACTTCCTAACAATTAGAGCTATTTAAAAATAGAATAAGCTGTTTCAGGAGGTAGTAGATTCTCCATAACAGGACATCTTCAAGAGTAAACTTGACGAATACTTGAGTATGTGGGAGGGTAGAGTCTTGTTTAAGTACAAATTGGACTAGATGTCTTCTGGGATCCTTTCCAACTCTGAGATTCAGTGGTACTATATACACTTTTATTTGCTTTTCCAAAGAAAGCCTATGAGATATCCTTCCATTTAGTTATAGTTTCTTTATGTCTTCTGGTTTTGCATATAATGAGAGTATCACTGTAGGAGGCTTGCTTCCTCCAGTAGCAATTCACTGGTTATTGGATAAACATCTTACAATTTAGACTATCAGCAATTAAATTAATGTAGCCTTTGCCACCTATTCCAGTATTCTGCTGCTATCATTAGAGAAGCAAAAGGGGTCACAGAGAATTGAGGGCCACTTTGAATTTTTATAAGTTTCATGGGTTGCCGTGTCTTCCAAATTTACCACCTGGAAGACAACTTACCAGTGCTAAACCTCTCAGTCCTTAACAAAGTTCATACTGGAAGCCTTTCCAGCTTGGCAGAACTTGATATCAATATAAAATTTTTTGGAAATTAAGATGTAGTAGTCAGAAGAATAAGAGAAAGCAGATGACTGAATTTTTGAGGACAATAAGTTTTGCTGTTATTTTGGTCATGTTTGACTCTTCATAACTGCATTTGGTTTTTTTTTTTTTTTGGAAAAGATAATGGAATGTTTTGCCATTTCCATCTCCAGCTCATTTTACAGATGAGGAAACTGAGGAAAACAGGGTTATTTGACTTGCTCAGGGTCACAAAGCTAGTATATGAGGCCAGATTTAAACTAGGTCTTCTTAATTCTAGGCCTGGCACTCTATCCACTGTACCACCTAAATGCCCAAGGATCATAATAAGGCAATGTCAATTTAATAAACTAGCTCTGATCAGCTTTATTTGGAAGGAAGTGAGAGGGTGAGCTCTTGTGATATCATTGAAGTACAGAACTCCTGTGAAAATCAACTTTGGGCAATTCATTTAACCTTTCAGCCTCAGTTTCCCCAACTAATAAAAAAGGGAACCAGGCTATGTGAGAAAATAATTATTAATAATGGGTTTTGGGGAAGATCCAGTGACTCAGGAACTGGGGCTGGTTTCTCAGAGCCATCCCCAAAGGTGCATTAGAGATCAGATTAACTCAGTAGACAATAGAAACCAGACCTACATGAAAACCTTTGCCCTCAGAGCAAAGCTCAGACCTTGAGCTCAGCCCAGTACTGCTCATTTTGATACAGACCACCCTCAGGTCCCGTCAACCAATAGAATTGAATGATGCTAGCCAATTAGCTTTGAACAGTGTGTAAGGGCCGCCTCTCCTCTGGTCCTCAAGGGGCTTACATTCTCCTGGGCTGGGATGCCGAAGGAGGCAGCCACATGTCCCCTCTTCTCTCTCTAGCTCTAATGTAGGACCTCTGAACTTGGGAGCCATGTGCTCTATGATGTCGGGGGCTTTCGGTTTGCCTTAAATGCAGTCAACTCTTTACTAACATTTAATATGATTTAATAATAAATGCTTGGGGCAGCTAGGTGGCACAGTGGATAGAGCACCAGCCCTGGAGTCAGGAGTACCTGAATTCAAATCTGGCCTCAGACACTTAACATTTACTAGCTGTGTGACCCTGGGCAAGTCACTTAACCCCAATTGCCTCACTAAAAAAAAAAAAAATGCTTGCTGCCAAAACTGGTGCAATAGCCTCTAATTTATAAGTAGCAATATATTAGAAACCCCAGCTAAATTCCCCAATAACTTAGAACAGAGACAGGTTTCCCCTCAAGATTTCAAACAATACAACTATTAAGATCACTAAGGAGGGGCAGCTAGGTGGCGCAGTGGATAGAGCACCGGCCCTGGAGTCAGGAGGACCTGAGTTCAAATCTGGCCTCAGACACTTAACACTTACTAGCTGTGTGACCCTGGGCAAGTCACTTAACCCCAACTGCCTCACTAAAAAAGAAAAAAAAAAGATTGCTAAGGAACCTTCCAACACTAAGCCTATAGTCCTAAATTGACTTGATTTGTGAGCACAAGCATAATCATCAAAATCTCTAAATAGATTACAATATCTAAGAAGCCAAGTAATTAAACAGAATACCATGGATAACTTCAATAAATCTGAAAGCATGACTTGCTATGGATACTCCACATGGAACCAAGCTGGCTGACTGTTTATGGCCATGAAAGTCAGTTGTATCTTGAACTTCTGAACTATGTCGTTTGGCATACACTTTTAGGTTTTGTTGTCTGAAATAAATTTGTTGCAATTTTTATCCTTACCCTATACCCAGAACATAGTGCAACTTAACTAAACTGTTTTAAAATGAAATGAAGATTTTCCAGTAAATGACAATGCCCACTAGAATGTAAGTCCCTCGAAGGTAGGAACTGCCCCCCCCCACGCCTTTTTTTGTATCCCCAGCTCTTAGCAGAGCTATGGTAAGGGCTGATGAAATGCTTGTTGATTAATTGGTTGGTTGATAGCTATTTCTCTTTTGCATGTGGGTAGAGTTAGGGCACTGGAAATGGTCCAGAATGAAACTATTCCCTTTAGTCATTAAATAACTAGCCCAAGATCAGACAGCCAGTACATATCAGAGGTGGGTCTTTGAACCCAGATCATCTTGACTCTGAGACTTGCTCTATTTATTTACTTTAGCATTTTGCCTCTTCAGTTATTTTGCAAAAATAGTTGACATTGTCCTATATTATCCTGTTTCCTCAAAAGTAAGACTGATTTGGGAACCTTGGAAATGATATTAGTTGCCAAAGTCATTACTAGAACAGTGTGACTCTGGCTTTGCCCGATGGTGATAAAAATCTAGAGGATACTGACAGTCCTTTAACAGGTAGAAGAAACAATTGAACTTAGCTTGTAACTAGCAAGAATAATGCATTCAAATAGGAAGCATTCTGAGCTTTTCTTCAACAGTGGCCTCAATAGGATAAGCCTTATCTTCCACTACCCCACCAATATGGGGAAATGATTGCTTTACCCCAAAGGTCCTTGTGTTCCAAGGCTCAGGTTCTTTCACTAAGTTCCATCTGGACAACCAACAGAACAGAAATTGTCTTAAGGTTTTTGGGCTTCTTCCCTGGGGCACACTTTGATTTACTTGATGAAGCACTGGAATTGCTAGTTATGGTCAGCTGTATTGTCCAATTCATCCTGTTTGGGTACTGGGGGAGCAGAAGTGAAAGAAGCTATTTTTTTTTAATAATTAAGAATTCGACATTTTTCCTTACTCTATCGCAGCTCTACCTATTCTCTCCTTTGAAATTACTGATGTAAAAATATACTTTCATATATAAAATGGCTAATTTGGTAAAGATTTTGAAAAACAATAATTAAATACATGCCTACTCAAGACTGTCAAAAATAGTTCTGATAGTAGTTATATATAAGTACTTGAAACATGTACCTATTTGGGACCTTTATATGTTCATTTCTTTATAGAAAATTCTAAGGGGCAGTTGGATGGCCCAGTGGATAAAGCTCCGGCCCTGGATTCAGAAGGACCTGAGTTCAAATCCGACCTCAGACACTTGACACTTACTAGCTGTGTGTACCTGGGCAAGTCACTTAACCCTCATTGCCCTGCAAATAAATAAAGAAATAAAAAAGAAAAGAAATAAAGAAAATTCTAGCCACTTTAATATAAGAGATACCAGTTAAGTATCTACTATAAGCAAGGTTACTTTGTTAGGCAGTGGGAATGCAAAGATGAAAAGATATATGCATAGTATTTCAAGAAAAATTTCAGTCAAGAAAACCACATTTTCAACTTTTTATTATTAATATCTTGACATATTTTAGTATAAACCAATTTTGCTTCTTTCAGACCTCTAATTGATGGGTATGTGTTAATTAATAACTGACAAGTTAGGAGGTTAGGTTGTATCTAATGTTTAGCTTTTTTAAAAAAATCAGTATTTCAAGTATAAAGTAAGGAAAGCATGGTTAGACAATAACTATAGGGTGAATGGAAACATATAGACTTATTAAGGGTGCAACTGAAGAGTGGGTGGCAAGGCTCAGGGGTTCTTCGGATGTTAGTAGTCAAATGACAATGCTAGGAGTCTAGCCAGAAGAACTGGAATGGCTGATTCCCATCTCATACAGGGGGTGTGAGCAATCGTGTTGCTCTTTCCAAATGGCAGGGCCAATGGAGTCTGGAAAGCTGGCCCTCAAGTTAAGGAGGGGGAAAGTAAGGGGAAAGGAACCTTTCCTTGTGGTTCTAGGAGAGACTGAGTATTAATTCTATTCTTTAAAAGAGCTTGTAAAGATATTTTGAAAGACACATGGAGAAAACATTCAGAATCACACAATTTGAGAGTTGAAAGGGACATCAGTGTTTATCTAGTCCAATTTATACATGAAAGGACTTTCCCCTATAACATCTACAAAATGGCTTGTCTAGAGTCTGCATTAAGACTTCTCAGGCAAGAGAACTCACCACCTCTCAGGGAAGACCACTCCACTGCTAGGCAGCAATAATTGTTAGTAAGTTTTTCCTGATATCAAAGACATACTTGTGAGGTTGATTTCTTGAACCTAAGTGCACTTAAAATTTAATACAAATACATATGTAATCTTATTAGATTAAGTCCAAGATTAGTTTCTATCTTTTAAAGATATTTTGGGGTTTTTACTTGTCATCCAATGTATTAGCTATCCCAACCAGTTTTGTTTTGTTTTGTTTGGCGGGGCAATGGGGGTTAAGTGATTTGCCCAAGGTCACACAGCTAGTAACTGTCAAGTGTCTGAGGCAGGATTTGAACTCAGGAACTCCTGAATCCAGGGCCGGTGCTTTATCCACTGCGCCACCTAGCCACCTCCCCCAACCAGTTTTTAGCCAACTAAAAATTTGTCAAGCATATCTTCAAAGTATTAATAAAAATGTTTACTAGCTATATAGCTTATATCGCTCTATAAAAACACAAACTTGAGAAATTTTAGAGTCAAATGGTATGAGTATGGACTATTAAGATTAATATACACAGATGTAATGAGATTTAAGTATTTTAGCATTCCATTGATATCTGATGACAAATATTGTAGCCTCTAAAGTCAGTGCATATGGCATCCCTCAAGAATTTAGAGAAATGGTCTTAAAATGTCACATTATAATTATAACATTTATAAGATTTAATATAAAGCAGATGAGAAATTACAGAATGTTATTGTGGAAATTTTTACAGAAGGCAACACAGCATTAGAGTACATATATTAATGTGTTGTTTATGATAATATAGTATATATATATATTTTTGGTGGGGCAATGAGGGTTAAGTGACTTGCCCAGGGTCACACAGCTAGTAAGTGTCAAGTGTCCGAGGCCAGATTTGAACTCAGGTACTCCTGAATCCAGGGCCCGTGCTTTATCCACTGCGCCACTACCCCTGATACCATAGTATATTTAAAAATTTTATCCATGACCTGAGACAACTAAAACAAGATAAACTATGTTGTTATTCAGTTGTTTCAGTTGTATCTAACTCTTCATGACCCTATTTAGGGTTTTCTTGGCAAAGATATTGTAGTGGTTTGCCATTTCCTTCTCCAGCTCATTTTACAGATTAGGAAACTGAGGCAAATAGAGTTAAGTGACTTGGCCAGGGTCACACAACTAAGTAAGTGTCTAAGGCCAGATTTTAACTCAGGAAGGTAAGTTCTTTTGATTTCAGGCCCGGCATTGTGCCAGCTAGCTGCCAAGATAAACTATACTAATTGATTAAAACAATTCCATCATCAGGTAAGACAATTATGACACATGTTTTATGAAGTCTATATGGAGTCTGATTTGGAGAGTAATAATGTGTCAGTGATTCTCCAGCATGAAGTGTAGGGTGGGGGGGTTGTTTTGATTGTAGGTGTTTAGTCCTAGTTATTTGGAAATATCCCTAGAAAAGACATGCTCTAATTCTATGCTCATCTAGTATCTTCTGATCTATAATCTCATCTCCTGAATAGATTTACACTCCTGGTAGGATTATCTTGTACACTGATGTTCCAAATACTAGGTATATTCTAGATTTTCTAGAAACCCAGTTCCTTTTGGTTTGGTCAGTGTGAATTAAAATCAAAGGACAGGATCAATGACTTAGAGCTAGTCCTGAAACTGCAAAGCTTACTAGACTTTGGATTCATAGTAACCTTACCAAGGTGCAGAAATTCCATGAAACTCTTACTCAAATAGCCTGTTTTATTGGCAATAAAGGAAAATATGATCTGCTTTCTACCAGCTACAATAAAATATGACTCAATAAATACAAGATGTCATAAATACCAACATAGTGAGGCTAAGACAACTGACTATAAAATTTAGGGGTAATTCTGTGAATTTATTATTTATTATAGTCTCACTTTAATTTATTTTTGTTATGTTGCCCAGAAGAATGAGGTAGACATTTTTTCTTTTGCTTTGTTTTTTGTGAATGGCCTACTTTTGAATAGATTTTATTTATAAATTTTCCTGAGGATAAAATCTATTTTCTCCTTTTATGCCCTTTTGGATAAAAAATTTAAGGTAATCATGCTTTTTTTGTTTTATTATTTTTTTGGGGACATGATTTCATGGATGTAGGGAGCTCCCAAAGTAGGAAACTTTCTCTCTGAATGAAGAACAGTTCTGTTGTTTCTTTTAGTCTTGGACAGTTAGTTACCTCAGTACTAAGAAGTCAAGCCATTTGACCAGGGCAGCATGTGTGAGAGCAAGAATGTGAACTAAAGTCTGGGGCTGTATCTTCTACCTTTCTAATAATAACCAGCTATGTAAATTCATACCGAGTCCAGCAGAATCTCAAAGTTGGCAAAGATAACATGTGACTAGAACATTGGATTTGAAGAGAGAGGATCTGGGTTCATGTCTCTGCAATTTCATGCCTGTGGGATCTTGGGCAAATTTTATTCATTTGGAATGCGATTTCTTCATCTGAAAACAAAATGGATTAGACTAGATGACTTCTTAGGCTCCTTCCAGCTCTAAATCTACGATCCTCTGACATCAGAAGTCATCTATTCCAACAATACATGAATAAGCATCCTCCCTACAACTTACCCAACAAGTGGTCATCTAGCTTTTGTCTGAAGACTTCTAATAATGAGAAAAAACCTACTACCTTCCAAGAAGCCCATTTTACTTTTGGATAGGGCTGCTTAGAAGTTTTCTTTACATCAAGCCTAAATTTGTTTCTATGAAACCTCTGAAATTAGAGGGCCTCCCTCAGACACTTGCTTATGTGACTGAAAGCAAATCATTTAACCTTAATAGCATCATTTCCTCATCTGTAAAATGAGGGGGTTGAACTGGATGGCCTCTGAGATACCATCTAGTTCTAGATCTCTGTCATCAAGCAAAATAAGTTCAATTCTTCAACACGATAGCCTTAGCTATACAAATACTTGAAGACAGAGATATTATTCTACCCTTTCTTTCCCAGTCTTCTCTAGGTTAAACATTCCTTGTTCCTTTAACTAATCCTTACATTAAACAACCTCAAAGCTCTTAAGTGTTTTGCTTATTTTCCTCAAGACACCCTCCAGTTTATTAATGTCTTTCCTAAAATGTAGTACCCAGAACTGAACAAAATTCTCTGCAGATGTGGTCTGACCAGGGCAGAGTAAATTGGGATTTTCACCTCATTAATCCTGGATGCTGTCTCTTTCTTAATGAAGCTTTTTACACTGTTGACTCATATTGGGCTGGCAGTCCTCTACAACTGCTAGTTCTTTGTTTTCTAGTATAACTATCATCTAACTATACCTCCTCTAACCTGTACATATAACACTGATTTGTTTTTGAATTTTCTAAATGTTTTTGTAATATTGATTTTTTAAAAAGCCAAATACAAATTTTTGCATTTATGTGTAAATGAAAGATATTGTAAATTGATATCTATACATATCATCTTATTACATGCAGTACAACATACTATCTTGTCAGCATGGATAAAGATTCAGGCTCTGAATATGGTACCATGTATTTGAATTCATACTATTAGAAGTTATAATTATGTAAAATATGGTCATTTGTTCCAGCCCAATGGAAACTATGTTTCAGGATCCATTTTCTGAACTAATTGGGACCTGAATGTATTCTAAAATAAGTCAAGTTTTTTAAAGTTGAAAATATGGTTTTACTGGTTAAAATTTTTCCTAATCTGATATAAAATGTACATTTAAACTGTCAATGCATGTGAAATAGGAAAACCATATATATGTACACAAATAAGACTGACTAGTGAAGACCATGTGTGCCAGAACACAGCATTCTGTGTTATTGTGAAAACATCATTAAGTCGATGGTTCAAGGGATTGTTAAAAAAAAAGGAGGACGTACAAGAGTTCTTGATAGCCTAGGAAGAACAGAAATCAGTAACTTCTATCTTTATGTTTCTGAGAAAACTATAATTTTCACAACTATCTCTTAAAGTGAAACTAAAGGCAGAGAGTAGAAGACTGCTCCTTCTTCCTCTCCCCATATCATGAACTATCTCTCTTCTTTGGTGCTTTAAGGAGTTAGGCGAAAAAAAAAAAAGAAGGGAATGGTAAGAAAGAAGATAAAAGGGTGATACAGGAAGGCAGAATGAGCTCTCAAGAACAGTTTGTACCTTCAGAAACAGTTTCTACTGCTCAAGAGTGGGGACTAAAATTGCTTTCATGTGTCCCACTATGATTACTTAATCTCTAAAAGTCTAATACAGTTTGATTTCTTACCAAATTATTTCTGAAAACTGAAATTTGAGGGTTTCAAGAAACTATCATTTATTGCAGGACTTATACCTCCCAACATTTATATAAGCATCATTAAATGAACAGGAGAAGACTTCCAGTGATTTTGGTAGATTCTCAACACAGGAAGAGAAGGTGTGGATGGGTTTGGTGTGAAGATCTACAATGGAAGAAGATCACAGAATGTCAGAGTTGGAAAGAACCCCAGCAGCTATCTAGTCCAGCTCATCCTCTAATAAATAATCTACACAACAGGATACTGAACATATATTATCTAGCCTCTGCTCCAATACCTCAGATGATGAAGAGCCCACTATCCTGGGCAGGTAGGTGGCACAGTGGATAAAGCAATGGGCCTGGCTAGGTACACTATTTGATCACTCACATTAATGAGATCATGGATCTATTGAAGTATAATTCTAGAAGGAAGTAAAAGGGATAAGATGTGGGGAAAAAAGGAAAATTCTTAAAGATGTAGAAAAAATTGTCCCCAAATTTTGGCACAGGCTTCTTTTCCCAGAAGCAGGTATTTTATAAAAGTGTGGAAAAAACAAAATGAAACAAAACAAACAAAAAAGTAGCAGAAATGGAGATAAGAAGATAATTATTATCTTGAAACTTGCTTATTTTAGCAGAAAGAATGTGCATTATATTTGCAAGGTCTGAAGAGTAAAAAAAGCACATAATTTTAAAGAGTCCAAAAAACCCAGGAATTAATATACCCTGTTCAAATCTTATTCAAATTGAGCCTCTGAAGAGGTTCTGTGCCTGGGTGAGTCATTTAACCATTAATTGCCTCAGTTTTCTCATGGGAAAATATGAGGATAATAATGGCATCTATCTTATAGGGCTGTTACTGAGGATCAAATGAAATACTGTTTGTAAAGTATTTAACACGGTGCCTGGCACATAGTAGGTGTTACGTAACTGCTAATCCCTTCTCCCTCATTTCCCAAGGCAGCCCATTTTACTTCTGGATAGTTCCCATTGCTCAGAAGGTATTCCTAGCAACAAAGCTCAATGTATATCTATGCAACATCCACCCAATGCTCCTTGTTCTGCCCATTGGGACCAAACAGTTCGATTTCTCCTTCAAAGGAAAGTCCTTCTAATACCTGAAGACAGCTAAAATTCTTCTCCAGACTAAACCTCTTCAGTTCCTTCTTCTCATGTGGCATTCTCAAGGACCTCCACTATTCTGGTCTCTCTTCTATGGACATTCTTCATCCTATCAAAAGCCTGCCCAAACTTCTGTACCCAGAAATGAACCCAATATTCCAAGTGTGGTCGTTAATTGTAATATTACATCACTGTCTCATATGGAGTCTACTAAATCATCCAGATCTTTTTTCTGACAAACTTGTTCCCTAATCACACTTTTCCCAACATATACTTATGAATTATGTTTTTAACTCTTTTGTACTTTGCATTTGTCCCTATTAAATTTCATCATATTAGATTCAGCCCAATATTTTGGTTGTCAGTTCTTTTTGGATCGTTATTGTGCTTCCTATTATGTTAACTATTCCTTCTAGTTTTGTACCATTTTCTTTTCTTTTCTTTTTTTTTTTTTGGTGAGGCAATTGGGGTTAAGTGACTTGTCCAGGGTCACACAGCTAGTAAATGTGTGTCTGAGGCCGGATTTGAACTCAGGTCCTCCTGAATCTAGGGCCGGTGCTCTATCCACTGTGCCACCTAGCTGCCCTGTTTTGGACCATTTTCAAATCTGATAAGGTACATTGCCTTTATCCGATTAATGAAAATATATTTTAAAAATCCAGAATAAAAAACACATCCATGGGATTCTGATGTTCCACTATATATCTCCTTCTAAGTTTACTTGAAATTATTATTATTACTTTTTAACCCACAGGTCAAACTAGATCTGAATCCTAATTCCCATATACTTTTTCCACAAGAATATCATGAGATAATTTACCAAATGTTTTGATAAAATCTAGGCACAGTATGTGATCACTCGCATTGACGAAATCATGGATCCATTGAAGCATAATTCAAAAAGGAACTTAAAAGGGAAAAGATGCAAAAAAAAAGGACAATTCTTAAAGATAAAGGAACACTTGTTCCCAAATTCTGGCACAGGCTTCCTTTTCCAGAAGCAGGTATTTTAGACAGGTGTAGAAAAAATAAAATAAAAGTAGAAGAAATTGAGACAATAAGGTAATCATTAACTTGAAACTTGCTTATTTAAGGAGAAAGAATGTGCATTATATTGGGTGAGGTTTGAAGAGTGAAAAAGCACAAAGTTGTAAAGAGTTAAAAAAAAAAACAGGAATTAACATACCTTGTTAATAGTGTACTAGTGCCAGTCTTTGGTTCTATTTGTATATCAGGTACAAAGACAGAGTTTTCAAGCTAAAGTCCCAATAATCCAGGAGAATGAAATATTGCAATATTTTTTCAGCAAAACTTCTTCATGATTTTCTATGAACCCCTTCCGTTGTTTTCTTCTGTAACTCCTTTGCCTTACTATATGCATATATGTTAATTTAGACACTCATTCACTTGAACACTACCTCAACTGGAAATAATCTTTCTTTTCATCAAACTCCTATGGTACTTCATGCATACAACACTCATAGCTATCTTGTGTGGTAAATTTTCATATGTGTTTTATCTAATTAGACTACATATTATCCTCGAGAAGGACTATCTTATACTTCTTATGATCTTTCATAACACAGGACCAAGCACACTTCCCCACATGTCATAAGTCCACCTGAGATCATAAGCCAATAATGAGAACAATTCACTTGCAGAAACTTTAATTTGTATTATTAGTGTTGGATCACATTGTGGCATTTGGTGATTTAGTTTTGCCTGAGCCCAGTTGGAAATTTCCTTATCTTCACTTAATTTTAATTTAATTAATTTCTTTTAATGTACCTAATGACTAGGTTTCCATTGATGTAACATTTTTGCATACAGATCTAGTTTAGAGAATGGCCTATTCTCTATTTATGAGCCTACTCATTTTCATGGAAATATATGCTAGCAACAAGGGAGAAAAACTATTTCAAAAAATTAAAATGTTAATTTAGCTTTACAATTAAATGTAATGACAAGATCAGGAACTCAAGAACACATGTTATGTATATTATCTCTGAGATATTCCTTGGCATATATATCTTTTGATGTATGTTATCTCTTTTTCTTAGGATTGATTGTGTGCTCTAAAGCAGTCATTTTATATCTCTAGGTCTCACACTACTTATCTACCAAAGGAAGAAAATGGACTAGATAAACTCTAAGGTCCCTTCTATTTTTGACATCCTAGTCTATTTCTATTTTAGGCCTATGTGACAAAGTTATATATAGTAATGAAAAAGACACAGAAATATTTTAATCTATAATAGTAACAAAAATAACTAATTATCATTTTCTTACCAATGTACTACTTTTATTTTTTGGTTCAGATACTTTTTCATTATTATTTATATTAATATTGTATGAAATGTCATGAACATAGAATAATTCCTCACTAAATCTATACAAATGCTTAATATTGAGTTAGTAAATGAACAGAAGTTAATGGAGAGATGAAAAAATATTCTCTTTGCAGTATTAATTAGTATACTAAGATATTCAAATAGTCCCAAGCCATTTCTAGATACACATTAAATTGTTTCTTTTTTAAAAATTATAAAGAAAAATAGGAATAAGAAAATATTGAGATATGAACATTTACATTAAATTGACTGGGTTAGCAATGATACCAGCAGGTAAGAAATATTAAGAATAAGAAAAATTATAATTTTTTAGCTCTAGGAAACAAATTTAAAGTACATTGAAGCTCAGAAACAAAACTTATTTTTTAAAGCCTGTAACATTTTATATGCAAAAGCTTGATGTCTATTGTCTTGTCTTTTTCAAGTATGTCATGCATACTGATTAATTTGTTAGTTTCTGTGAAACTGTTGATAAGAATAAAGCAAAATTTCCAGCTTTCCAAAAGTAACCTACCAAATTATACCAACAGACCCTTTTTTTGCCTCAGCCTTGCACCAGTATTTAATGATAATTAACATGCTACAGAATATTTTTATTATCTTGCTGATTAAAAGAACCCACCATTCAAGAAGTTGTAATAACCTTTCCAAAAATGATAAAGATAGGATTAGTGATACACATTCTCAAGAGTCTCCTTGTGTTTTACACAAGGATTTTATTACATTAATGCAAAGGCATTTTTTGAAATGTATCCTGCAGAAGAAGAAAAAAAAAACTAATGACACATTTCTGAATGAAAACATGCCATTTGCCTTAATAAGGCCGGTAACCAAAGATATGCTGATCAAAAGAACCAAAAATATATTGAACATCATGGAATTGAAGAATAATACATTCTAAGAAACATAAAACATCTTCTTGACTTCTCAATGTTTGCAAGCTAAACTTGGGAATTTCCATACAACTTCTAAGTTTGCTTTTTCCTAAGAAACATCATGTGATGAACTGGTCAAATCCAAATCAGTGTTCATGAAACAAACTCTTTTACTTCAAATCTTATAAAAAAGAAATGTTAAAAATCTGCAATCAATTCTCTACTTCACAATACTTAAACAAATAATATTCAAAAATATTAACTTGCATGAATGTACACAATTAATCCATCACAACTGTGGTTTATAAAGACTTGAAAGAAAAAAAGAGAAAAGAATGAAATACTATTGACAGTGGCACTAAGAGGGAAAAGTATATTTTTCTGCCAGTGTTTCAGAAGCAGTTCAATTGTTTTCCAACAATAATCTTCAGTTAGAAATGACTTTCTTAAGGACAATGTAACCCAGCTGGCACATGCTTAAATCAAAAGGATATATGAAGTCTGCTTTTCTGATTAAATAATCAATTGAGTGTATCAGATGAAGACCAGATGTTCCTTTTGAAATGTCAGGATTAATATATCACCAGATAGAAATGAAAGAGATTAAAAGGTCAATAATGAATCAAAAATGAAAACGCAAAGACAAATTAGACAAGTGTACCCAAAATATAAATGAGAATGTTTTGTATAAAGTATAAATGAGAAGTGTTTGATTTGCTTTTTGACAACTAAATCATCATTGTATATATACTTGAAAAACAACACTAAAAATGAGTGGAGTTTTGGGGTATCACTTCACTGAAAACAGACCTGGTAACTATTTGAAAATTAGGTTAAGGAAGTCCTCCCTCTCCTACCTTTCTCTCCCCTTACTCTCTTGCGTGTATTTTTTTAAATAAAAAAAAAACACTTATAACTTAATCTACATATTAAAAAAATCCTGAGGCAAAAAACTACTCCAAAGTGTCTTTACAACTTTTTAAAAGCTTATGTCCTCATAATCAAATTAAACTACATGTACCTCATTATAAACAAACCTGATTTTTATCATTAATAAAAAGAAAAAATAAGGGGTGATTACTTACAAAAGGATTCTTTATTTTATGAAAGCATTTACAATAACAGTCATATGGATGCATTAAAAATAGGATTTAATGAAATTTGATTTTTGTAAGACCATACAGGAGCATATCTACTGCATAAAGACAGTACTATATTCATATACAATTTGCCTTTTTTGCTATGCTTTTGCTGTACTAGATCATTAAAACAGAAAAATGTATTGGCTTAACTGGCTCTCTTGGGTTCATATAATATGTCACTGTCTATAAATTGATGCTTGAAACTAAAAAAGTCCTTATGAGCTGAGGCTGAGAGTAAAGAACAATAGGCATGCAAGGTATGTTTGCTCACAGAAAATGTACAGGGACCTAGGAACTATTTTGTAGGAAATAGAGCTTCAAATCACTAAGGTTTCTTTAACTCTCATATTCTAGGTTCTCAATTAATCATTGAACATTCTCTAGCATAATTTCAAAATGTGAGGTTGGAGATGAATTTGATGGAGTAATTCAACTGTGTAAACATTTTCTAATGCTTAAAACAGAGTATTAGCATTGTAAAAACTTGAAAAGAATCAGTTGGTTGTCCAAGGCATCAAAAGGTACACTTAATATAAGGAATTGTTGTGATTCCCAGAAGTCATTTTCCACAACTCTTTGTAGCAAGGAAACCAGAAATGTTCAAGATCTATTGTCATCTGTCTTTCACTCCAGATATTCCAAAATGTGAATGAATTTGAGCAAAATGACAATTGTACTCTATCTTTTTCCTTCAATCAATATTTAGTACTCTTAGATAAATTTAAAATTTATTAATAGCATAATATTTATCCTATTAGATAAACTTCTTCAAAGCTAGTTTTTAAATTATAGAATTCATATAATTTAAATGATTCTTGCAGTGTTGTGCGAGAGCTAGCTTGTACCAGCTTGCAAAAGTCAATTGTTAAACTTTCAATTTAAGAATTTACATGTTGAAAATCAGCAAACCCTATGAATCTGGGATTAATTTATCATTTGATTGATTTTCTAGACTTAAAAAGTGATAAAGATTTAATAATTAATATTAAACTTAAAGGTGTCTTTTTTAAGGAAAGCATGAAAGTTAAAACATTTACTAGCACAGCACTGCTTTTAAGACAACCCAGTCTACTTTTCTAGCTCTAAAAATTGTTTCAAGGAGAAAGTAGGTGCTAAATTCTGGTTTCAAAGCTTGTGAAATTGAAAAACAGATAATCTGAAAAAGTAGCTGTTCAGTCAAATGACAAAGAAGCAGCTGAAATATCCCTAAACTTAAAAGGTCTCTGTCCTTTAGAAAAGACTAATGCCAAACCCAACATGGCTTTTGAACTCAAAGTAAGTTCATATTGTGACTCTATCAATCTGTGAATGTTGCATTTATTGGATGATTTAAGTACTAGAGTAGAAAGAATGAAGTCATTCAAAATATTCTTCATAGTAACAGGGAAAAAGAATAAAGTTCAGAAAGTATAATATCAAATTGAAAGAAAAAACCTTTCCAGCAATATTATAATGGAGGGGGAAACAACTAAAATAAATAACTGAGCTAGCATGGATTTACAAAGTGAATAGATGACTAAAAGAAATGGCTGTGTGAGATTTATTTCTACAGAGGGACACCAGAGTCTGGTATTAGTGTTTTAACAATATACATATGTAATTTATGTGATGAGTTAATTTAGCAGATTATTAGTTCTTTTTTATTTTAAAAAGCCCACATTTAATTGCCATTGGAGGTAACATATGTAAGGCAGATAAATGAATCTTCCAATCAACTTGATAATATTACAAGGCATGATCAAAGCATCTAGGGAGTACCTCCCCATGTAGTACAGGCATGCCCTCTGGTACTTTGCTGATCAGACACAGGAAACTCAAGATTATTGGCTGACTGACAAAAACACATTCTTATGATTTACAATAGTAATCTAACAAACCACTGTGTTTTCTCTATGTCTCTGCACATCCCTCTCTGTCTCTGAGTCCCATTAGGACCCCCTAGTTAGGTGTTATCACTTATGTGATAGATTGGATCAATCAATCAACAAACATTTGTTAAGTGTCTATTATGTACTAGGCATTGGGCAGCTAGGTGGTAGAGTGGATAGAGCACTGGGCCTAGAATTAGGAAGATTCAGCTTCCTGAGTTCAAATCCATCCTCAGACACTTACTAGTTGTATGACCCTGGGCAAGTCACTTATCTCTGTTTGGCTCTGTTTCCTCATTTGTAAAATGATCTGGAGAAGGAAAAATGAGAAACCATTCCAGTATCTTTGCCAAGAAAACTCCAAATGGAATCATGAAGAGTCAGACATGACTGAAAAACAACTGACCGACAACACTGTGCTAAACTCTGGATTAAAAGACAAATTTGAAAAAGATCCTGTCCTCAAGGAGGTTTTATTCTAATGTCTAGATAGGAAATATATAAGGAATACATACAACATTAATACAAGGTAGTTTGGGGAGGGCAGGCATTGGCAGCTGAAGGGATTAGGAAAGGCTTCATGTAGAAGATAGCACTTGAGCTGAACCTTGAAGGAAGTCAGGGGTTCCAAGAGGTATAGGTGAAGAGTGAGAGTTAGTGTAAAGGTAAAGACATAGAAGATGGAATGATTGATGTGAGGAACAGCAAGTAGGCCAGTATGGCTCACCTGTAGAACATGTCATGGGGAATAATTTATAAGACTAGAAAGGTGAAAGTGCCAAAGAGATTTCATCCTGGAAGAGAGAGTGACTGAAGTTTATTGAGTAATGGTGTGATGTAGGGTGACCTATGCTTCAGGAAAATCACTTTGGAGGCTATATGGAGCATGGATTAGACTAAGGAATAAAGATTCAGGTACACCAATTATAAAGCAATAGTCCAGGTGAGTGGTGATGACAGTCTGAATTAGGATGAAGGCTATGTGAGTGAAGAAAATGGAACATGCAAGAGAGATGTTGTGGCTATAGAAACAGTAAAATTTGGCAAGTGATTGGACATATGGTGTAAATGAAAGTAAAGAGTCCAAGCTAGCATCAAGTATATGAACCTGAGTGACTGAGGTGATGTTGTCCTTGACAGAAAAATGGGCACTTGGAAGAGCCAGTGGGTTTTGGGGGGAAAACCCAAAAAACTATTTATTCTCTTTTGTACATATTAGGTTTGCTCTGCCTATGGGAAAGTCAGCTTAAAATGCCCAATAACCTATTTGTGATGTGGGACTAAAGCTCAGCAGAGAGATTAAGGGTGGTTATTTATATCTAGGAGTCACCTAGAAGATGATAATTCCTTGTTTTTTGTTTGTTTGTTTGTTTGTGAGGCAATTGGGGTTGACTTGCCCAGGGTCACACAGCTAATAAGTGTCAAGTGTCTGAGACCAGATTTGAACTCAGGTCCTCCTGAATCCAGGGCCATTGCTTTATCCACTGCACCACCTAGCTGCTCCAAAGATGATAATTCCTCATGGAAGCTAATGAGGTTACCAAGTGAGAGAGAAAAGAAAAGAAAAAAAGCACACAACAGTGCTTTGGGGGTATACTTCCAGTTAGTAGGTAAGTGATGAGGAGAACTAGGAAAGAATGGTGTAGCAAAAACCCAGAAAAGAGAGAGAATTCAGGAAGTATAAAGAATAAGAAAACATTATATTTGGTACTTAAGAGATCATTGGGCTGAATGTGGTTGGGGCACACCTATAGTCTCTGCTGCTGCCTGAGGCTCATGGATTGCTTGCATTCCAGAGTTCTGAGCTGCAGTAGGACTAAAGCTGATCTGGTGTCCACACTATGTTGGAAACCATTATAGTGACTATTTAGGATTAAAGCCTAACAGGCTTTATAAAGAGGGGCAAAGTAGCCAAGTTATGAAAAAACAGAATAAGTTAAAGTTTCTGAACTGATCAGTATTGAAATTTGGTGTGTGTGTGTGTGTGTGTGTGTGTGTGTGTATGAGAGCGAGAGTGAAGCAGGCAATCTGAAGTTTTCCAAGAAAGGAAGTGTAGGCATTGCTTTTTCAAGGAGTTTGACTACTAAGGGGAAGAAAAATATAGGATAATAACTAGTAGTGATGGTAGGATCTAGTGAGAGGTTTTTTTTTTAAAGGAAATAGGAGAGATTGAAAATTAGAAAGAAAGAAGGTATGATAATGAGAACAATCTGTTGTTGGGATCAAGGGTACAAGTAAAGAGCATGGCCTTGATTAGCAGAAGAGCTACTTCTTAATCAGAGACTAGAGTAAAAAAAGGAAATAGTAAGAAATGCTGCCAAGAATCATAGAACATCAAACTTCCTCATTTTAAATGTGAGAAAAGATATTTAATAACTAATATTTTGGGGAGATTCAGTTTTCTCCCTTCTTTGAAAGTCCTGACTCTACTCCCCCCACTTTCATCTTTGTCAGACCCATACCAAGCTTGCAAGGAATCTAGAGTGTGGAAGCTCATTGTGTTCTACTCATGCTTTGGTGGACACTGATCCATTTAGCTAAATAGGAAGGCCTCTCCCATTCAGGGAAGTGTCACTCAAGCCCACCCATTGAAAAAGGTAAACATTCATTGAATTGATAGCCCAAGGCTGGGGGTGGTCTAATATAGACCTTCATTTTAATATAGCCCACCTTTCCCTCCAAATTCCTCACCTGCCTTTCTTTAAACTATATATAATCCCCTGTAATCTGTTACATGCATCCTATTTAGCATAGGCTGGATAGCACCCATGTAGCATGTTAAATTTTCTTCCCTCCTTAATAAAACCTTTCTTTAATTTCACAGATATTGTCTTTCTCTGGTTTCCTTCCCTTTTAGGAAGAAGGGGATTTAAATCTCAACTGGCCGTACAAAGGCCAGTGTTTGCTTCAGTTTACATACACACGAGGTAGTAAGTAGCAGTTATAATTCAACTCTGGGTATGGTATTTTTCTTTATAAATTTAAAACTCATCTGATGGGAGTGTTATGGGCCCAGAGCACCCCAGAAGTTCTCTGGGGGGTACATTAAGGAACCTTCTCCTTGAGAAGCTAAACCAAAGGACAGACACACCTAAAGAGATAAAGTGGAACCAGATCAGACTGAGCTAGCTCCTGGACCTCTACCCTTCATTCTAGTCTCCCTCAACCCTGGAGGGATAAGAATAGGTGTTGCTGCTGCCTTTGTGTCCTGAGGAGATGGCTTGAGAGATCTGCAGCCACCCCTCATCCAACTCCTCCAGCCACCACCAGTGGGGTATGGTCCTCCCTCACTAAAAGAACTTTCCACAGTCAGATGGTCACCCCCATCAGTCCTCTATAAAAGTACCTGTCAGTCTCCTGCTCGAGGAGATTGGTATCTCAGAGCCACATTCCGCCATGCCTTTCTCCCCATGAGAAGTCCAAGGATTTCTTTCATGATTTCCCTTCCCTTCCCTTCCCCTGTTACTAAATAAATTACTATCTTATTCTAACTGCTTTTGTGTGCAAGAGGGTATAATTCTTTAAAAAGGAATTCCTTAGGACCACAAGCCCCTATCCCTATCCCAAAGCCCTATCCCCTTCCCAAACCCCCTATCCTATTTTCCCCATGACAGAAGTAAGCTAAATTGTTTGTGCACTGAATGAATTTATCATGGACCATGCCTCTATTCTGCTTTGCATTATCTGTTTATGATAGTCATAATATACTTATATTAGTCTTGATAGTAATTTTTATAGTCAAAAGCTCATTCTATGTTAAATGGCAAGTTATTCTGCCTGAAGCATACTAAAGAATGTACTTCATACATTATATAGAATCCAAGGTATTATGTAGAATTTTAGATTTTCTATAGCTGAAAGACCTGGGGCTCTATAATTAGAAGATGGTTTCAATTCTAAGCCTGTTGCTTACGACTCTACTTACTACTTGATTTAACAAATCACTTAATCTTTTGGGCAGAATTATAACTAGGGTGAGATTGGGGCTTTGTCCCAGTGTCTCAAAATGTAGAAGATCATTACACTCTTAAGCACCAAAAAATATTTGAGTTTAGCACCTAGATAGGGGTAAGGAAAGGTACTGGACCTGTGATTATATTGGTTTTCTCATCTGCAAAATGAGGAAGTTCAATTAGTTTCTAAGTTTTCCTTTAGCTCTAAATCCTATGGTAGGGTTTCAAGGAAAAAATGATTTTTATCCATCTTAGGCTGAGAAATTCCTTAGGTAGGAGAGAAGAGCCTCTTCCAAGCCTATTCTATTCTTCCCTTTACCTATTCATCCCTTTGTTGAGAGAAGAAACAACTTGTTGACACTAAGTGTATTACTGTAGCTAGAATACTTTTCTATTAATGTTCTCTGTGTGTTCATGTGCATTTTTTAAGCCCTTCAAAAAACTATAGGGAAATTAGACAAAGGGGCACAGGGAATGCCTGGATGTCTGGCCCTTTGAGGGGAAGCTTCAGAATGACCAGGAGCTCTTTCCTTCTTCCCTAGGCAGCAATACTTTGGGGAATGTCAATGTCATTCATTTAACAAACATTTATTATTAAGTGTATGTTAGAGCACTTCACTGGCTTCTAGGGGAGATACAAAATTTAGATCAGACTACGGCCTTCCCCTAGTGGACCTTTCACTTTTCTAGACCCACAAATATGTTTTGATGTTCTTTGGTGGGAGGTTGGCCATCCCACAACCTGCATTCTCTATTCTAGGACTTCTGTAGCTACATTTATTTGTCCCAGCCTTATGTATTCTCTGCTAGAAATCCTCTTTTTTTTTTTTTGTTTTTTGTTTTTTGTTTTTTAGTGAGGCAATTGGGGTTAAGTGACTTTCCCAGGGTCACACAGCTAGTAAGTGTTAAGTGTCTGAGGCCGGATTTGAACGCAGGTACTCCTGACTTCAGGGCCGGTGCTCTATCCACTGTGCCACCTAGCTGCCCCCTAGAAATCCTCTTTTTTTGGAGTGCATTCATCATATTGATTAACTCAATTCCTCCTTTTCCCCAAATGAAACATAGAAAAATATAACAAAATAATATTGCCTCTTCTTTAGTTCTGTGGCTATCACTTTATTTTTTCCTGCTAGTTTGTCATAATAATTTCTGATTGCCATGTATTAATATTTTATTATTTGATAATTCTGCAATGTGATTTAAATAAGGCACTCCATTTCAACCCATGTCCTAAAAACATTAAGGGAAACAGAAATGTTTAAATAATTAATAGGATAAATGATGCTTAAAAGGTAACAAATACCATTTTATTTAAAGGGCTTAAATTTAAAAATCAGAAGCATAAAAATGAAGTAAAACAGTCAATATATTTACCTCCCAAAACAAATTTTCACTATATCAATATAATGCATATAATCCTAGCAGAGGTTTTTTTTTTTTATTTTGACCTCTTCAGTAACTAAATTGTATAATCTTGGTTATGAATTACGATTTGCTCAGCTTAAGTTTTAAGCTCCAAGCTTCTTAAAATTTGCAAATGCCATATTAATAATTTCATTATGTTAGATAAAACTTTGGCACAAATGTAAATATCTGATTTCTCAGATTAAGTGTTATTTGTTGTTGGACAGAGCCTGTTTTCTAATTGTATTAAGTAGGCCATAAAGTATGGTTACTGAAATGACTTATTCAGTACATCTTTATCTTTTCTAGTATTGGGAGGGAGGACTAATAAAAAAATATAAGAATTCACTTTGAAAGAAAAATGAAAAGCTACCTTTCAAGTTTACCCCAAAATTACCTCAATAAGCTATGTTTTTTTAAAACTGTTATGATATTTCAAACATTGCTTAAGACATATCAGGCTTAAAAAAGGAATATTTTTACAATTCTGAAAACACTGAGAAGGAAACTAAATCAGTTATCATGTAGTTTGAGAAATTATGACCCATAATTTGTTAGAGAATATCTAGATAATAAGAATGCAACTTTAAAACATACTTTTTGCTTGTGATTTCATTGTCAGGAACTCCCAATGCTCAACTTCCTCTATCTTTTCCTGGCAGAATTGAAACCATTATGCTTTTTTTCATCTTCTCTGAATCTTCTGGGTCTTAGAGAGTTGCCTGGGGCCCTGAGACATTAAATGACTCATAAGGTTTTCTCGGCCAATAAAATGGAGCTTGAACCCAGGTCCTTCTGGATCACTGCCTTGTCATGGTGGGGAGCTTGCATAGCTCAATGAAATTATGAGCTTTGCTATGCAGGGTTGCCCAAGATGGATAGGTCGTAGTGGAGAGTTCTAACAAAAGGTGATCCACTGAAGAAGGATATGGCAAATCACTCCAGAATCTTTGCCAAGAAAACCCTATGGACAATATTAAAATGATAAAAGAGATGACATTGGAAGATGAGCCCCTCAGCCCTGAAAGTGTCCAATACACTATTGGGAAAAGTTGAGGACAATTACAAGTAGCTCCAGTACTAATGAAACAGCTGGGCCAAAGCCAAAGGAAGGTAAGCTGTGGAGGTGTATGGTGATTGAAAAAAAAAATCCAATATCATAAAGATCAATATTACCTAGACACCTGCAATATAAGATCTATGAACCAAGGTAAGCTAGATGTGGTCAAACAGGAGATGGAAAGATTAAACATTCATATCTTGGGTGCTAGTGAACTTAAATGGACAGGAATAAGTGAATTCAATTCAGGCTATCATTACATATACTACTATGGGGAAGAATCTCTTAGAAGAAATAGAGTATGTACACATATATAACCTATATCAGATTGACTGCTGTCTTGGGGAGGTGGGGAGGGAGGGAGAAAAATTTGAAATTAGAAATCTTATAAAAACAAAAAAAAGAAGAAGAAGAAATAGAGTAGCCCTTATAGTCAATGAAAGAGTGAGAAAAGCAGTACTAGGGTATAATCTCAAAAATGACAGAATGATATCTGTTTGAAGCCAAAGTGAAACATTCAACATCACAGTAATATTACTCTATGCTCCAACCATGGATGCTAAAGAGGCCAAAGTTGATCAGTTCTATGAAAACCTACAACACCTTCTAGAAATAACACCAAAAAGAGAAGTCACATTCATCATAGGAGATTGGAAAGCTAATGTAGGAAATCAAAAGCTAATTGGAATAACAGGCAAGTTTGGCCTTCAAATACAAAATGAAGTGGGGCAAAGACTAATAGAGTTTTGTCAAGATAACTCAGTGGTCACAGCAAACACTCTTTTTTGACAATCCAAAAGGTGACTCTACACATGGATATCAACAGATGGTCAATATAGAAATCAGATTAATTATATACTTTGCAGCCAAAGGTGGAGAAGCTCTATACATTCAGTTAAAACTTGGATCTAACATGAGCTTCTTATTTCAAAATTCAGACAAATCAAAGAAAGTAGAGAAAACTATCAGACTACATAGGTATGACCTAAATGACATCCCTTATGAATATGAAGTGAAGGTAATGACTAGATTTAAGGGATTAGATCTGGTAGAGTGCCTGAAGAACTATGGACAGAGATTCACAATATTGTACAAAAAGCAGCAGCAGCAACAACAACAACAACAACAACAAAATCCCAAAGAAAATGAAGAGCAGGAAAGCAAAACGGCTATCTAAAATGAGGCTTTACAAATAGCTGAGGAAAGAAGGAAAGCAAAAGGTAAAGGAGAAAGATAAAGATACAATCAAAAGAATGCAGAATTCCAGAGAATAGCAAGGAGAGATAAGAAGGTTTTCTTAAAGAGCAATGAAAAAAAAAATAGAAGAAAACAATATGATGGAAAAGATAAGATATCTTCAAGAAAATTAGAGATGCTAAGGGAATGTTTTAAGGACATGATAAAAAAAATGGTAGTGACAACAGAAAAAGAGATTAAGAAGAGGTGGCAAGAATAGACAAAACTATATGAGAAAGATCTAAACATTACTGATAACCACAATGGTGTGGTTACTGATCTAGAGCTAGACATCCTGGAGAATGAAGTCAAGTGGGCCTTAGGAAGCACTGTGAACAATAAGGAAGTGATGGAATTCCAGATGTGGTATTTAAAATCCTATAAGATGTTGCTGTTAAAGTGCTGCATTCAATATGTCAGCAAATTTGGACAACTGAACAGTGGATACTAGATTGGAAAAGATCAGTATATGTCCCAATCCTAAAGAAGGGCAAATAACCAAACAATTGCACTCATTTCACACACCACCAAGGTAATGCTTAAGATTCTCCAAGTAAGGCTTTAGCAATATGCGAACCAAGTATTACCAGAAGAGGAGGGTGGTTTTCAAAGAGGGAGAATAAAACTAGAGACCAAATTGGTAACATTCATTGGATTATGGAGAAAACAATAGAATTCCAGAAAAACATCTACCTCTGCTTCATTGACTACACTAAAACCTTTGACTGTGGATCAAAACAAAGAGATGGGAGTACTAGATCATCTTACTTGCCTCCTAAGAAACCTATATGCAGACCAAGAAGCAACAGTTAGAACTGAACATGGAACAACTGATTGGTTTAAGATTGGAAAAGGAGTATGACATGGTTATATATTGTCACCTTATTTATTTAACTTATATGTAATGTACATTGCATGAAATATCAGGCTAGATGAATTGAAAGCCAGAATTAAAGTTGCTAGGAGAAATATCAACTATCTTAGATATAGAAATGATATATTCTGATAACAGAAAGTGAAGAGGAATTAAGAAGTCTGTTGATGAGGGTGAAAAAGGACAATGTAAAAGCTGGCTTGAAGCTGAGCATCAAAAAAACTAAGATCTTGGCAACTAGCTCCATTATTTACTGGCAAATAGAGGAAGGAGAAATAGAAGCAACGCCATATTTTATATTCTTAGGCTCAAAATTTACTGTATATGCTGACTGCAGCCATGAAATTAAAAGGTGCTTGCTCAATGAAAGGAGGGCTATGGCAAATCTGGACAGCACACTAAAAAGCAGAGACACTACCTTGCCAACAAGGTTCATATATCAAAACTATGGTTTTTGCAGTAGCAATGTGAGAGTTTTATTATAAGCAAAGCTGAGCACTGCAGAATCAATGGTCTCAAAGTGTGGTGCTGAAGAAGACTTTTGAAAGTCCCCTGGGGGGCAGCAAGGTGGTGCAGTGGATAAAGCACTGGCTCTGGATTCAGGAGGACCTGAGTTCAAGTCTAGCCTCAGACACTTGACACTTACTAGCTCTGTGACCCTGGGCAAGTCACTTAACCCTCATTGCTTCCCCCCCCCCCCAAAGACAGGGAGAGTACCTTGGACAGCAAGGAGATCAAATCAGCCAATACTTAAAGAAATTAATTCAGACTATTCACTGGAAGGTCAAATGTTGAAGCTAAAGCTGAAATACTTTGGCCACATAAGAAGATTCATTAGAAAAGACCCTGATGTTGGGAAAGATTGAAGGCAAAAGGAAAAGAGGATGACAGAGGATGAGATGAATAGATAGTGCCAAGGAAACAATGAACATGAACTTGGACAAGCTTTGAGAAATAGCGGAGGATATAAAGGTCTGGCATGGGGTCATGAAGAGTCAGACACAACTAAACAACTGAACAACAATACTTCCTGACCTCTGAAGCTTGTTTTCTATTCATTATAAAAGAAATTTCAAACAGGCTATACCATATCACCCACAACACTTCCAAGTGCAGCCAGAACCAAATTAAAATGCAATTAGAAACATTTATTAAATAAATGAAAATATAATAGATGATATTAATATGTGTTTTTCTAAGTCAATATGCATCCTAGAAGTATTCTTATATATGTTTATTTAAGTTTCTATTTGAGTTTGACACTACCATATTATGCCACATTACTTTTAAACCTATATGATACCTTAATAAGAGTTAATAGTGTAGTGAAGAATTTCTTTAACCAAACCTATGGCTTCATTGCTATGGGAAACTAAGGGTGAGGAAACTCTCTCTACCAATGTACAGCCCTTGCTCCATGGCTTCAGAACTCAAATTCCTTGTTCAGAATCACATGGTCAATACACATCACAACTAGGACTTGAACCTACTTCTTGCTTATTTCCAGGTCAGATTTCTATCTGCCATAACATTTGCTTTTCAAGAATTCAATAATAATAATAATAATAATAATAATAATAATAATAATAATAAGCTTACATTTATTAAGCATTTTTCATTTTACATAAATTATCTGATTTGATCCCCTTAACAACCCTGTAAGATAGGTAGCACAACTATGACTAGCATTCTTTAAGCTCACCTAGGTGATCACTTATGGGGGATGTAACAGACATTTTTTTTTTACAAGTTGGAAAAGATGGCTTTTGATATGTCTTCTAACTTTTAGATTCTTGCAAGATTATGTATATTATCTCCATTTTACCATGATGATAGTGAGGCTCAGAGAAATGATTTTCCTAAGGTCATATATGTCATAGGCAATAACTGGCAAGACAAATATTCAACCCCAGGTTTTGTGACTTCCAATCCAGGAGGTATTTTATACTCTATTACACTTCATCCTACCCAAAGACCAACTAAAGCAGAGTATACATGACACTAAAACAATTTACGAATTGAGTTGTTTAAAAACAAAACACAAAAAAGTTATTTTTGCAAAAAAAGTAATAAAATCATATTTCAATGATTAAAGAGGTATCACATAAATGCCAAACCTCTTTAAATGAGTGATAAGAGGAAGTAAAATGCTTAAGACGGGGAAAAAATACAAACTTGCAGCAAATATTCTGGATGTTTGCTTCAATTCCTGGACTGTAACTCAACTTTATTTTTGTTAGAAATTAATGACAAAACAAGTAAAATATAAAACAGCTAATATAATTTCAAATATTTAAATTTGTATTTTGAACCAAAGTTGTATATAAATGGAAAAGATTAAAAAAGAAAAGTTTTTCTAGTGTGATTATTTTTCTATGAGGTCATTTCTGTCTTTCTAAGGCAGGGAATTAAAGTAACTCAATTTTGATTCCAAGGAGCAAGCAGCACAACATTTACCCCCAAGCTAACTTTGTAATTCATGAATTGAAAAAAATAAAAATGAAGTAGAGAAATTCAGCTGAGCAGGAAGGGGAATTTTTTTTATTATGTCATAGATGGATTTATTAACAACTCATAGAATCTGGTAGATTCCAATTTAATTATTCTTGAAAACTACATGCTAAGTTATTAAGTTAATAATGATGTATTTCTATGCTGCTGAAAGGTGTACATGTGTTAAAATTGTACACTTTCTGAATTTTGGTGCTCTGGAGCAAAGCCCCTAGTTACACCTTTATTAGGGCTTTGTTGTAGGGTATGATTTACTTTCCCTCCCATATAAAATCCTAAAAGCAGGACTTTTAATTAGTTTTTTAAATAAACAAAAATCTATTTTCTCTCCCTCCTACTCTCCCCATTAGAAAAAAAATGGGAAAAAAGCATTTGTAACAAATATGCATAGTCAAGAAAAACAAATACTGACCATGTTTAAAAAACAAGCAGTAATTTAAAGAAAATTATGATAAAGAAGTGAGTTCCTCATCACTGGAAGCCTTGAAGTGTAGGCTAGATGGTCATAAATCAGGAATGTCACAGAGAGGACACATGCTTCAGTTGAAGTTTGGGTGGATTATCTCTAAGATCTCTTTCATCTCTAAGAATGTCTAAGTAAATGGGATATTAAAAACCTTTCTTCCTCATAGATTTAGATCTTAAAAGGCAAGGAAAAAGAATAAGCATTTAAGTAGTATCTACTATGTGCCAGCACTGTTCTAAGTACAATTTTTACAAATTTTATCTCATTTGGTCCTTACAACAACCCTGGCAGGTTACATGCTATTATTATCCTCATTCTATAATTGAGGAAACTGATGCAAACAGATTAAGTGACTCACCCAACATCACATAGCTAGTAAGTGTCTGAGGCTGGATTTGAACTCAGATCTTCCTGGTTCCAGGCCCAGCACTCTACTGTCTACTACACCACCAGATGCACAAACTAAACAGAATTTTTTAGGTATAAAATATTCTGAGATATGATGCTTTGGATATTTGGACTATTTCCTGATTGTTCCTATTATGGGAGAAAACCAACAAAAGAAACAAAAGAACTCAGATACTTCAGAAGAATATGTTCCTCCAATTAGGGAATGTGGTAAAATAATGGAATTTGGCAGACTGATTGGGATGGGCCACACCTGGCCTGTCCTGAGTGACATATGCTGCCAATGTCAGCAGGAGAAACCACTCTCTACAGGCAGTTTGAAGGACCTCCCCTTTTGGGGGAGGGAGAGTAAACGCTTGCTGAGAGGAGCTCAGTCTCTTTCTGGTGTCAGTCTCTTTCCGGTTGGGTGAGCTGGCGGGAGCTGAAGAGAGAGAGGTTTTTCCTGGCAGTTTCTCCACTGGGCCCTGGCTGCATAGCTGTTTTCTTATTGAAGCTATGGACCCCAGGCGGTGAGTTAGTAAGCTGGCTCTTTGAAATTAGCTGAGCTGGAAGCGAGTTTGGGGATTATATAGGCTTTTTGTTATAGTTAGGGGGATTATCCATTTTTTTCCCCCTATTCCCTTGTCTTTGACTTTATTAATTTCAACTTTGCTGTGTATTTTATTCCCATTAATAAAACCTGATTTGTTTGTGTAAAAGAGGCTGTTAAGCTCATTTCTTATTGACCTGGGATAAATATCAAAAAAGGCAGTTTGGAGGGGAGGAAGTTTTGGATCTAGAGATCCCTCGTTATTTTCTGAACCTCAATATTAAGGCGAGCCACCCAATGAACTCTCTACATATTAAATTTGGCCCCCACAGGAAAGAGTAGTGGATTTGGTGTCAAATGACCTGGGTTTGAATATCAGTTCTACCCATAGGCAGACCTTGGGTAAATCATAATCTTTTGGGGTTCTCTCCTTTCCTTCTACAAAATGAATGAATTGGACTAGATATGTCAAACATGCCATGGCCATTAAAGTGGGAGAAATAGTTTTTTTTTAAAAAAATACAACAGAACATAGATAATGTTAATATGTGATTTTCTAAAGTCAATATGCCACCAGCAGGGATCCTCATATACCATTTAGTGACCCATTTCTATTTGGGTTTCACACCACTGGATTAGATCATCTCTTAGGTTGCTTCTACTTCTAACATTCTATAATTTTGCTGTAAAGATGCAAAGGGCATGTTGGATTTTTACCAGTCAGTCAACTAGCATTTATTAAGCATTTACTATGGCACTGTGCTAATCAGAACTAGAAATATAAAGAAAGGCATAATAATAATAATAATAATAATAATAATACAGTCCTTGCCTTCAAGGAGCATAGATTCAAATGGAGCAGACAACATGTAAATAACTATGAAGGTAATTTGAAAGGGGAAGATTTTTAAACTTATACTTCTGCAATATATTCAGATTATGGAAAATGCTTAACTTTGCAAGGAATTGTATTTCCTATAGAAAGTAATTTCAGTGGAAAGAGAAATGGACTTAGAATTTAGGGAGACAGATTCTAAGTTCTCTAATATTTATTTGCTGTGTGACAATGAGCAAGTTATTTAAGCTTTCTGAATATTATATACCTCATTTGAGTAACAATGCCTTTTGTGAAAGTCAAATAAAATAATGTATGTAAAGTGCTCTGAAAACCTTAAAGAGCTCCAGAAAGCATTGAGAGGCAATATGGTTTAGTGAATTGGTTTCAAATCTTGTGTTAGGCAATTACTAGTTGTAGGATCATGTGCAAATTACTTAACTTCTCAGTTCCTCAGCTTTCTTATCTGTAATACGGAAAAGAATACACAAAAGGCTAGTATACAGAAACTGCTTTGCAAATCAATACTTGGAATAGATCAAATTGCATCATTTTGATCTCTCTACTTCCTACCATTATCTTTCTCTCTTTCCTTTTCTCTTGCTCTATCTCTGAATCTGTGAAATTGTGTTTTTCCATAAACAAGACTAGCTTCTCTTTTTTATGTGCATTTTTCTGTTTATTAATATGTTTATCCTTACCTTTCCCCTCTAAACTATTTGTTTTTTTCCTTCTTGAATTGACTATAATATGGAGCTGAAGTATATTTAAAGCATTTGTTATATATAGTGATTAAAATGTAAAGATCTTTTTAAAGGTATTCCCTTCTTTTCTTGTCCAGGAACTCAACATCCAACTATATCAAATTGGTTGTTGTTTTTGTTTGGCCATGGATTAATTTTCTTTTTACCCTCAAAGTCCAGGTTTTCAGAAGAAAAGTTTTCTGTTTTTGTTTTATAGGATACCATCTTAGGCAAAGGCATAAAAAAATTGTGCCTAACATTACACTATAGTATTTTAAGAAAACATTTGATATCTAGGCTATATTAGTATTGTTACTAGGAGCGGTACTTGACCAGTATAATGAATTAACTAACTAATAAACTCTATATCCTCACTAGTTAGTAAATTCTTCGTCTTGTTTTCATATCTACCCTGATTTTTCTAAATATATGCAGCTGTAAAAAATGCTTCCTGTTCCTAAGGTTGCTGACCATTTTTTTTGTGGATCAGAACTAGAGAAGGTTGATTTTATTGACTATTCTCTCAGTCATCATAGGGGTAGAAGGTACATATAACAATAGAGAGGAAAAAGGAGATATGCACAGAAAGGATAAAAGATATTGGGAGGATATTAATCTTAGGTATTTCTTTTCATGCCGGCTGAAGATATTACAATGAAAATCTAATAGAACACAAAGGATAATTTTGAGGGAATTTTGCACATTAGACATCTTATTCAGGTCTGATGTGGTGAATCACAGGATACATAAAAGGAATTTGCAAAAATAATTAAAATGAAAGCCTTTAAAAGTAATAGTTCAGCAATTATGAAATCTGGGACATAATTGAATGTTAATCATCAATTTCATGAAACATGATGTTTGGTGACTTTTCATGCCCAGAATTTCATGTTAATACTTTGACCAGCAAAACAGGTTTGAAGATGAAGGGGATCAAAGACAAGAGGCAACCAAAAAGTAACTGATGTGTGAACAAGGAATTTAAAATAAAGAAGTGCATGAAAAGTTAAAGACAATTCATACAGATATTTCACGGTTAAATATAGATGTTTTCATTTGTGTATGTGTGTGCATGGATAATTTCTTTTAAGAATCTGAAGTATTCTTAGTGTAGGTAATCATAGGTGTAATGATACAGATCATTTATTAGTAGTTTTATGAGTTTTGGTCAAAAACCTTATCACTGGGGGTAGCTAGGTGGCACAGTGGATAAAGCACCAGCCCTGGATTCAGGAGGACTTGAGTTTAAATCCGGTCTCAGACACTTGACACTTACTAGCTGTGTGACCTTGGGCAAGTCACTTAACCCTCACTGCCTTGCAAAAAACCAAAAAACCAAAAAACCAATCTTATCACTTGGTGACTATCTTTTCAGTGATTATCATCATCAAATTTAGATAAACTGGTCCGCATATAATTAATTCCTTCAACAGGTCTATACACAAAGTGTTTCTAACTTGAAAGAAACTGTAACCCATGGACAAAAAAACCCCTTATATACTCTCAGAAAGAGGGAATCCCTGAGCCCTTTTGGGAAGGGTCTTCACATGATCATGGTTTCTTTCTTCTTGGGACAAAATAAATTGTTATTATGTTTTTCCTATCCATTCTCTGATCTGGTTTCTGTGAGGTACCTACTTCTGGTAGGAGAGGCAGAAATAGCCTTCTCTGATCTGGGTGGACAAATTGTAGGAGATATTATTGATGTCTCTGACCTGTTTATTATCTTGTAAGAGGATGGATACGAAAACTATATTTAATTTTCAATACCAGTTACCAAGGAAATATTTTATATAGCTATAAGAATAATAGCAAAATTTGTTTGGAGGAACAAAACATCTATGATGTCAATGAAAATTTTAAAAAACGTAATGGGAATAGGACTTTCAGATCTCAAAGTACATGATAAAGCAATAATCATCAAAAACTATTTGGTACTGATCAAAACCTAGAAAAGTAGATCAATGAAACAGACTAGAGAAATAAGGAAGAATCAGAAGCAATTTAACTAAAGAATTCAGTATTTTATAAATCCAAGAAAAAAAACAACTCCCCATTTTATAAGAAAATAGGGGAAAAGTAGAAAGTAGTTTGAAAGAAATCAGAGTTAAGACAAGCATAATTTACACCATATACAATAACAAGCTCAAAATGGGTCCTCAATCTTAATATCAAAAATAATTAAATGAAAACTAGATCAGGTATCTTTCACAATTATGGCTAAGGGAGTAATATCTTCCCCCCCAAAAAGGAGATAATCACAAAATATAAAATAATTTACACTAAATGTACTTTTGCATTAAAAAATTAATATAATAAGGAAACTGATATCCAAGTTATATATAAGGAACTAACACACACATATATCATATAACTTATAAATATACATAACAGTTCTCAAAAGAACAATTAGAAAATATTAACATTTATATGAAAATTTCTCCATATCACTCATAATAAAAGAAATGAAAATCAGAATAATTCTGTGGTTTCACCTCATTTCTAGCAAATTGGCTAAAAGATGGTAATAGTGTTGGAGGGTTATGGTAAGATAGATATATTGATCCACCGTTGGTGGAGCTATCAGTTGGTCTAACAACTGAAAAAAGCCATTTGGAATTATGTTAAGAAAGTGACCAAAATGTCCATAATGTAAGAGAGATGCCACTACCATGCATATACTCCAAGGAGATTAAAGAAAAAGAGAAAGGTCCTAATATATTTATAATATTTATAGCAACCCCCTCCCTTTTAAAACATTCTGTTTTCAGTTCTGAACTCTCCTCCCCAACCCACTGAAAAGGCAAGAAAAACAAAACTCATTACAATTACATAAAGTGAAACTAAACAAATGACCACATTAGTGATGTCCAAAAAAGAAAGAAAAAAAAAAGAAAATATGCTTCAATATGCACTCTAAGTTCATCAGTATTTAGCATGTTTTATCATGAGCCCTTTGGAAGTGTGGATGGTCATTTTGTTAATAAAAGTTCCTTAATCTTTCCAAATTGATTATCTTAACAGTACAAATTTATTGTACTCTTATTGTAGAAATTGGTTTCTTGGCTCTGCTCACATCATGTTACATAAGTTCATAAAAGTCTTCTCAGGTTTTTCTAAAACCATGCCTTTTATCATTCTTTATGGGATAACATACTCCATCAGGTTTATATGCCATAATTTGTTCAGTCATTACCCAATTGGTGGACATTCCCACAGCTTCCAGGTTTTTGCTATCACAAAAAGAATTACCATAAATATTTTTGAACTTAGGTGTCCTTTTCCTCTTTCTTTGATCTCTTTGAGATACAGACCTAGTAGCTGTATTACTGTGTCAAAGAGGACAGTTTAATAGTCATTGGGCATCATTCCAAATTGTTTTCCAGAATGGTTGGACCAAATAGTTCACAGATCTATAAAACTACATTAGTGTACCTGTTTTCCCACATCCACTCCAGAATGTCATTTTCTTTTTTTTATCATCTTAGTGAATCTAATGTTTGTAAGGTGGTACTTTGGAGTTGCTTTAATTTGCATTTTGTTAATTATTTGTGATTTAGAACATTTTAATATGTCTATTGATAATTTAGATTTCTTTCTCTGCATATTTATATTCTGGGTAATATATTTATCAGCTGGAGAATAGATTCTATTCTTATAAATCTGTCTACATCTTAGAAATATACCTTTAGCACAGAAACTTGCTGCAAAGAGTGTTCCCCTAGTTTCCTGCTTTTCTTCTAATTTTAGCTATACTGGTTTTATTTGTGCAAACTTTTAAATTTTATGTAATCAAAATTATCCATTTAACTTCCTGTGAATCTCTCAATCTCTTTTTTGATCCATAACTTTGACAGGTAATTTCTTCCACAATACACTAATTTGCTCATGATATCACCTTTTTATGTCTAAATTTTGCTGGTATCCAGTGTGAAATATTGGTTTATATCTAGCCAAGCTACTTTCCATTTTTCCAAACAGTTTTTGTGGAATAGTGAGTTCTTGATCCAATAGCTGTGATTTTTGGGTTTATCAAACTAGAGGTTACTGTGCATATTTGTTTTTCTATATTTATTGTATATGTAAAAGGTCACTGCAGACAATAAAATTAAAGATGCTTGCTCCTTGGAAGGAAAGCTATGGCAAATCTGGACAGCATACTAAAAAGCAGAGACATCACCTTGCTAACAGAGTGAAGTACCCCAGAGAAATGGTGCTAAAAGCACAGAAGATATACCTATTAAACTTGCAGATGGTGTACAAGGGGGGATGGCTCACAGTTTCCCTCATATGTAAAATAAGGGTAGAATAAAGAGTCTCTGAGGTACCTTATAGTTCTGGCTATATATTATATGACAGAGTCAGATTCAAAAGGAGAGCTTAATAGGCTACAAAGCTGAGCTAAGTCTAATAGAATAAAATGTAATAGAAATAAACATAAAATCTTGGCTTTAGGAAACCAACATCACAAGTACAAGATGAGGGAGTTATAGCTACATAGCAGTTTGACAGAAAAATATCTAGGTACTTACTATAAGCTTACTAGAAATCAGCAGTATGATATGGCTTCCAAAATATGTATGTTCTATTAAATTATATAAAGAAAGGCTTAACTTTCAGGACAGGAAGGAAAGTACACATACTTTGCTCAGTCCTGGTTTACCTCATGCTCAATAGATCATATCTGGAGTATGGCAAGTTCTGGCTACCACAGTTTAGGATGGATAAGCAGGTGAGCATCAAGAGGAGGATAACTAGGATGGTAAGGAGCCTCAAGATCATGCCACATGAAGATCAGCTGAAGAAACTGGGAGTTTGTAGTTTGAAGAAGAAAACTTGAAGGGGAAAGGCTGTCATGTGGAAGAGGGATTAGACCTGTTCTGCTGGACCCAGAAGGCAGGACTAGGAAAGATAGATGGAAGTTATACAGAAGCAGATTTTAGCCTGATGTAAGGAAAAACTTTTTAATGATTTGTTGTGTTGAATGAAATGCCTTCAGAGTAAATTTTCCCTCACCAGAAGGAGTGGCTTGATTGCCATTAATAAGGTTTATTGTGGGGGGAGGGGAGGGTTTTATTCAGGTATGAATTTATTCAGGATTTAATGGCATCTGGTGTCCCTTCCATCTCCTTAGATTCTATTTATAAATTTGTATGGGGGCAGCTAGGTGGCACAGTGGATAGAACACCGGCCCTGGAGTCAGGAGTACCTGAGTTCAAATCTGGCCTCAGACACTTAATACTTACTAGCTGTGTAACCCTGGGCAAGTCTCTTAACCCCAACTGCCTCACTAAGCAAAAAAAAAAATGTACGGAAGTTTATGATCCTATAATATTCTTTTAATCTTTTCATTAGTTTCCCATTTAAGGTATATAGAATGCTCAAGTTGCCATTTGAAAGTAATACTTCATGCATGAGTTTCATTTTCCTAGGAAATCTGAATCAGTTTTTGTTGTATAATAGAGCAATGTTTTCATTATTTTAGGTACATCATATTTCTTTTTTCCCACTAGATGGACTATACATTAATGACATCATAGGACCAAAAATTTAGAAATAGAAATTGACTTAGAGTTCATCTAATTTAATCCCCTAATTTGACAGAAGAGAAAACTGGATTTAGAGAGGGGAAGTGACTTGCCCAAGGTCACAGAAGTAGTAAGTGGTAGAACTCAGATTTGTACCCAACTTCTCTGATTCCAAATCTAGCTCTTGTTCTCCTATACAATGACTATGAAAGGTAATATCAATGATTTAGCTTTATGATATCAGAAAGTGACATCTTATCAAGTATTTGATTTTATTTATATTTAATATATACCCTTTAAAATATGTCTCTATTATTCATTTCCCCAGATTCTGGGAAGTATTGCTTTCATTCATGTTTTCTTGTTTAGAGCTCTTCTTAGTGATAAAGTAAATTCAAAAAGGAAGAAATTTAAAGTTATCTATGAGTATTTTAGTAGCTTTAAATAAAATAATGACTTTGCCTTTGAAAAAAGTTTTTAGGGCTTCCAAGGGAAGAGCATTGTGCCAAACCAGGTGGCCTTGAGAGTAAATGGGCTTTCTAGAATTTTAGTTTGATTTTTGTTCTGCATTTGAGGAAAAGTTTTGATTCAATACGAAAGGATATGGAGCAAAAAAAAACCCTTTTCATTAGATGCATCCTATTATTGAATTTTCACAAAAATAATATCTCATTAGCTACCAAACTACCCAAGGCATCTAGTGATGTATCCTACATGGTGTCTATGACCAACTCTGCTCTGTGGCAAAAGACACACCTTTTACACACACCTTTTCTCCCAACTATAATTTCCTACCCTCAGCTATTAAAAATAGCTTCTAGAACTTCTAGAAGTTCTCTTATGGCAATGTGTAAAACAAAGGGAACATAAAACTACAATGAAGTAGTCCTTTTGAAGGTGAGAGATTCAAGATTTATCTAAGTCAGAGCATGTGTGGAAGTGGGCATATTTGGTTGGGAGGAGAAATTAGCCTATTTAACTAATCATTTGTATCACATGCACCCAAGGAAAAAAATGTTTACCTGGTGGTGCCAACAGTTACCTTTTTTCCTTGCTGAGCCGGTACCCTTGGATGAATTCATTCAGGGAAGGGGGGCCCCTCAGAAGAAATGATTCTGTGGAGGTGGGATCAGGGGGGACTCTTAATAAATGCTGTTGGTAGAAAGCCCCTGAAGTCCTGGGATGGTTCTGATCACAAAGGGAAGTGAAAATTGTCTTGCAGGAGATCCAAGAAAAATACATATAGAAAAACAAAAGAGTTTTACTTTAATTACCTTTCAATACCTTATGAGTGACAACATAATTTTCATTGTGATTTAATTTGTCAAACATGAAAAACAAGTAGTTTTGCTAACTTCTTTGGTTTCCAGTGAAGGACACAACCATGTTTTGTAAGCTCTTCTGGGTCAAAGAAGAGATTTATTTCAAGTTAGTCAGGTTGGGTCTCCTAGTATTTGACTGTTTATTGATGACCCCTAAAATGAATTTTTTTTACAGTGACTGAAAATATACATTCAAGACTCTCTGGTCACACATTCCAGTCACTAAGTAATGTATAATTAAATTTCTTTGGTGAAAAATTCACCACGTAAATAAAAATGTACTACTTGAATACTATTACATTTTAACTAGATACAGACATTCTCTTTTAGCCAGCCATTTTTAGCAATATGAACAAGAGTTTTCAAAAAGAACAAGTTCATATGCTTGCTCAAAGAAAAGAAAACAGCCAAGTAGCTCAGTTATTGTGCATTTTGCCTTTGGGGTTTCAACACATCTAGAGCCCCACATTTCTTTATTTATGAGAGTAATAGCTATTTCTCTCATTTTAAAACTCTTTTTGGGGAGGGAAGTTACATTCATGCAAACACAAAGCAACCAAAAAAAGAAAAAACTGACAAGACACAGTTAAAAATTATGTTATGATTAGCCAAAGGAGAAATGTAGAAACACAGTAGTCAGGAGGTTTTTCTCACTTAGATTACCCAATATCCACCCACCTTCTTATTTCCTATCCCTTTCCTCCCCTAACAAGAAAATATTTGCTGCTTTGAATAGCTTTAACTTAAATTTGGCCACTGCACCATACTGTAAAGATCATGGCATGCATACCTTTTCCTCTGAGTGCCACTGCTGACCAGTATGTTTGGTGGCTGTGGGCCCTGACTATGCAGGAAGAAAGTGTCTATGGTGGGCACGGTGGCTGATGCCTCCCCACTTACTTTAGGGCTGCCGATCTTGCTCTTTCCAAGCTTGCCTTTGCTTCGCCTGGACTGCTCGTGGTCAAACTCTAAATCTTCCAGTCGCTGGGTCAGGGCGAGTTTTTGCTGAATGGCCATCCGTAAGAGTGAATTTAGTGTCTTCTTCTCATCTTCTGCAGCTGCTAACTGTCTTTGCATTTCATCCAACTGGGTGACATATTCATCACATCTGAAGTCAAAAGAGAACTGTGTTCATGAGAAAAGTTTGATCAAAGATGACAATGGGCAGTATATTTGGACCTTGCTTGATAAATCTAAGAGCCTGAAAGTACAGGATAGGCCAAAAGTTACAAAGGGGAATGATGGGGGGCGGCTAGGTGGCGCAGTGGATAAAGCACGGGCCCTGGATTCAGGAGTACCTGAGTTCAAATCCGGCCTCAGACACTTAACACTTACTAGCTGTGTGACCCTGGGCAAGTCACTTAACCCCAATTGCCTCACTAAAAAAAAAAAACAAAAACAAAAAAAGAAAAAAAAAACAAAGGGGAATGATGTCTTAGTAATTATTTGAAAATCATTTTTCTTTTTTTATATATATATATCCTATATATACTGTATATGATGCTATGTTGTTGCAGAATAAATACTGAAAGGAGTTATTAAATATTGAAACCCCTTTGTGATTTCATGACTTTTGGCCCACCCTGTACATGTTTTTTAACAAAAAGAACTGTTGTGTGTTATCTTTTCTCCTTTTTCATGTCTAAGCTGGAAATATGCATTTATTTTTCTGATACTACTTATTCTACTTATAAATGATTCTTGATAACATTGTCTTGTAGGCTTGAATGGACATTTTATGTAGAAAGCAGCTAGGGCACAGATGGCTTCACAAAAATGGATTTACTAACTTGAAATTGAAAAAAAAGGCATATTAGTTTTGATGCCCAATCAATATCTTTGGCTTGTTCTATACTTTGTGGCTTACTCTATGCCTATGGGTACATTCATGTAATCCAAGGCTGGATTTTGTCATGCAAGATGCCTTACATAATAAGTCCTAGCTTCTTTCTTATTTCCTTTCCCTAGGCACTGATGGATGCATGTGACACGTAAAGGTTGTTTTTTTGTCTTGTGATATCAAGATGCTTCTGAAAAGGAGAAACACAATGGGAAGCAGCATGGTATGGTACAAAAAGCATTGGTTCCTGAGTCATAGGATTTGAGTTCAAATCTCATATTTGATTCTTATTACTTGGGTGATCTTAGATTTATGATTTAAGACACAGAATTTTTTAAAGGTTTAAAAAAAACCCTGATATGACACTCAATGACACTAAGATCACTCAGCACCTCTCTTATTCCTCCTCTGATGCAAGGCCACACTAGCAGACCCAAGGACTTGATGGCTGACAACAAAACTCAACCTCACATCTTGGTCCCTCCTCCCTCCTCTTTCTGGTGCCATAGGGATTCTGGCTCCAGAATGCAAAAATTTGCCTTGCAGCATAGTACCATGCTCCCTTCAGGAGCAGAAGCATGCTGGGAGCTGCCAGCACTACAGCAGACAACCCCATAGCACCAAAACTGCAAAGTTCTGAACCACTGGTGCTGGAGAGGATAACCTCACAGTATCAGTGTGGCAGCTCTCTGAACTGCCAGTTCTGGCCTAGAGAACTGAGAAACAGAGGGACTGGGTCAGAACATTATGGGGAGGGGGAAAGGTTGGGAGAGGTACTGTGTACCATTTCACTAAGCCTGAGGGAAAGAGCTCAACTTCCAGCTGGGGTCAATCTGTCCCCAAAAGTCACTTGGAGTAGAAACCCAAACTCATAAACTGTAAATTTCTCAGCATGGGAAAAAGCTGAGACCCTTTGATAATCAGTCCCCAAGAAAACAACCATCAAAGGGGACAGAATCAGAAAGTGTAGGGAAAATCAGGAGAAAAAAAAAGACTGAAATTACCAAAGATTTCAGGAAGAAGAAAACCCAAAGACCTTGAATATAAACAAATAAAAGAAAAAATATTAATAGAAGGAAATATGACCCCCCAGATTTAGTAAACAAGTTCAAGCATAGATGAATAAATAATACAAAACACAAAACTATTGATAAGACATAGGACCACTTCATCTTAGAATTCCCAATAGATGTGGGGAGTTAAATTGGGCATAATATTCCATAATCACTATATATAGGCACAACTATTTCAGAGATAGGATAATTAGAATTCCATGGACTAAAATTCTAAAAGGGAAGTTAGCTAGAGGGATTTATTTACTGCATTTAATTGCTTTTATATATTTCTCTTGTTTGGGGTGTCCTGGTTTTCTTTCTAAAAATGTTGATTATTGAAGTCAATTTTAGGAATTCTAGGAGAACTTAGAATCATGAAACACTGTTCCTGAGTGGTTTAAATGAGAAATGAGAGTTATAAAAGTAAAATACATGGCCCATTCAGTAAAAAAAAAAAATGGACAGCAGAGACAAATTAGAATCTGCAATGATAAATCTCACCAAAGAAACAAAAGAGAGAATGGCAGATTGGGAATGCAAATATACAGAAAAAGGACAATCAAGAAGAGAAGTAAAAAACCATAATATTAAAAGAAAATATGCTCACTATTACAAGCAAGACATAATGATCTCATAGATAGGATAGTGAGAAACAAAAACCTTGGTCTCCCAGGAAAAAACTTACAGAATAAAAAACCTTAACAATATATTGCAGAAAATAATATAAAAGCATTGACCAGAACTTCTGAATATAGAAAATGAAATACAAATTGAAAGAATTCATAGTTACCTTCAGAAGAAAGTGGTTTTAAATTTAACAATATTAGTTAAATTTAACAATTCATTCAGAAATAACAAGTTCTGCAAATGATCAGGAGAAAAGACTGAAATACAAAAGAAATGAAATTTGAATAATGCAAGACCATTCTATACTTACCAGAAAACATAGGAAGAAATGGAATAATGTGTTCCGAAGAGCAATGGAGCTCAGGATGCTGCCCAAGGTGACCTACCTTGAAAATCTGAGCTTAACCATAAATGAGAAAAGATGGGCCAATAATAAAGCAGCATTTGAAGCATTTTTACAAAGAAAACCAGAACTTGCTCCTTGAACACTCCAAACAAGCGAAATACAGAAGAGTAAATAAATGCAGTAAACAAATCCCTTTGGCTCACTTCTCTTTTAGAATTTTAGTCCATGGAATCTTAACTATCCTTTCTCTGAAATAGTTATGTCCATATTTGGTGTTTATGGAAGGTTACGCCCAACTTAACTTCCCATGTCTATTACAAATTCTAAGATGGAGTGTTCACTATCATTTCTATTTCAGCAACCAGTCCCTCCTTATTGGCAAGAATCAAGGCTAGATTAGCAGTTCCCCTCACTACTTGCTCCTCCTTTTGAAAGAGGAGATAAGGGGCAGCTAGGTGGCACAGTGGTTAAAGCACTGGCCCTGGATTCAGGAGGACCTGAGTTAAATTCCCAGCCTCAGACACTTGACACTTACTAGCTGTGTGACCTTGGGAAAGTCACTGCCCCACAAAAACAAAAAACAACAACAACAAAAAGAGGAGATAAAACTCTCCCTTGCTCATGACAATATGATGATATAATTTGAAAATCCTATGGGAGTAAGCAAGGATGCTAATTGAAAATTTAATAGCTTCAGCAAAATTGAAGACCACGAAATCAATATTCAAAAGGCAACACCATTTCTATATAATAATAACAAAACACAGGAAGGAATAATAGAATGAGAAATTTTATTCTAAATAACTCAGAATGCATAAAATGTCTGGGGATTAATTGATCAAAGTATGCAAAAAAAATATGTATAGATTCAATTAGAGAGTGTTCCTTAAAGAAAACAAGAACACCTGAAATGACTGCAGGAATATTGATAATTCATGGCTAGGTCATACCCATACAATAAAAATGATAATACTACCAAAATTAATTTACACTTTTAATGCTATTTCAATCAAATTAACAAGGAGATACTTTATAATAACTAGAATATTAAGGGAAATGATGAAAAAAAGTATGGGTAAAGGGGAAATAACACTTCCAGAGCTCAAAATATTATAAAACAGCAGTCACAAAAGCCATCTGATGTTGGTTAAAGAACAAAGAGATAAATTAATGGAACAGACTGGGTAAGAGAGAATCAGAAACAAAAGGATTCAATAACTGTTTTTTATAAAGTAGAAAATATAAATTAACCAGGAAAAACTCCTTATTTGATAAAAACTGGAAAGTATTCTGTCAGAAATTAGGCATAGCCCAACCTCTTGCATCACGTTCCACAACCCATTCTAAATGGATACCCAACCTTCATGTTAAAGATCTTACTATAAAAAAAATTTAGGAAAGAAACACATCACATACCTCAGCCATGGGAAGAAGATGTGTTCTTTTTTTTTTTTTGATGTGTTCTTAATCAAAGACAGAGGCAATTACAAAAAATAAAATAAATAACTTTGATTATGTGAAACTGAAAACCTTTTGCACAGACAAAATTAACATTCCTCAAAAAATGAAGAGATGTGGTCAAATGGGAAAAAATCTTTATCACAAACTTCTTTTATAAGGGTTTGTCATCCAATATAGATAAACAATTAATAAATAATTATATAAGACTAATCACCATTCCCCAGTAGATAAGTGGTAAAAGAATATTTTTGGGGGGGTTGGTTTTTTGGTTTTTTGCAGGGCAATGGGGGTTAAGTGACTTGCCCAAGGTCACACAGCTAGTAAGTGTCAAGTGTCTGAGGCCGGATTTGAACTCAGGTACTCCTGTATCCAGGGCCGGTGCTTTATCCACTGCGCCACCTAGCCGCCCCCGATAAAAGAATATTTAACAAATTGTTCTTAAAAGAATTGCAAAGTATTCATAACCATGAGAAGGATCACTCCAAATCACTAATAATGAGAAATAAAAAATTTTAAATGCTGAAGTTTCATCTCACTCCCTGAAAATTTATAAAGATGACATAAAATGGCAATATTAAATGTTGGAGGGGTTGTAGAATGATAAGAAAATTAAGGCATTGTTGGTGGAGCTGTGAATTAGTACATTTTGCAAAGATTTGGAATTATGTAAACAAAGTGACTAAAATGTCCATATCCTCTGACCCATTATTGGGATTATACCCAAAGGAAGCTGTTAATAAGAAGAAAGTTTCCATATACACTAAAATATTTATAGCAGCACTTTTTGTAAGAGTAAAAAACTGGAAACAAATCAGATGTTCATCAACTGGGGAATGGCTAAAGAAATTGTGCCACATGAATGTAATAGAATATTGCTGTGCTATAAGAAATTATTTAGGTAATGAATACAGAGAAGCATAAAAGGATCTGTAAGAATTGATGCAGACTGAAATAAGCAGAGCCAAGAAAACAACATATACAACTACCACAAAATCAACTACACATACACACACACACAAATCAAAAGTGAATATAATAAAATTACATAGATCAAGCACTTGAAAGAAAAGATATAAGAGCACATCTCCAAGTCATCCCTTCATGAGGTTTGACGATCCACAGGTCTTACATATTGAACATATTTTAGGGAATTTTTCAAAGTATTCATCAGTTGGGCTTTTTCCCTTTCTTTAAAAAATACTTTTTGTTATATATCTCTCTAAGAGGAGGAGAGATATTTGGAATAATTAAGATGATTTAAGAAAAAGAAGATATCCACAAAAACTTTTTTAAAAGACTTTGTAGGCATGGGAGATAGCCTTGCAAAAATCCAGATGGAAGTTACAGAATTAAGAAAAGGGTCAGGTATGTCTGAAACCAAGACAGGAGAAAAGAAGCTGTAATATTCTGACTTCTTAGGCTTAGAGATACATAGATAATTTAGCTTAACTCCTTCATTTTACAAATGAAGAAACTTGAGGCCCAGAGAGGATAAAAAACCCAGGTCGTAAAAGATCCAAGATTTAAATCCATGTGCTTTGACTTCAAATTTAGTATTTTTTTCTACTATACTGAACAACATCTTATTTTACTATTCCAGAATACTAAGGTGATGGACTACTCAATATTAAAGAATCTTTTTTTTTTTTTTTTGGTGAGGCAATTGGGGTTAAGTGACTTGCCCAGGGTCACACAGCTACTAAGTGTCAAGTGTCTGAGGCCGGATTTGAATTCAGGTCCTCCTGACTCCAGGACCAGTGTTCTATCCACTCTGCCACCTAGCTGCCCCAAGAATCCTTCATTTTATATATCTTAGTTCACTAGTCAAACCTTAAAGTATCTTTCGCAACTTTATGAAACTCTATGAATCAATCAAAGAGACCTTCGGAAAAGTAAGGAGAGCTACAATTTAGGAAGAAAAATAATAGCATAGATGCCCCAGAGACAAATCCAAGAAATGTGTCAATATTTCCAGCAATAACAACCAAAGCTTTGTGTGTCTATACATAAATGCATGTGTGGGTAACAAGAAAAGTGAGCTAAAATCCCAATGTGAGGAGGAGAATTTGAACTCATGAGTGAAGTTTACTGGAGTGAGACCTATGAGAAAGTATGAAGGGCAAAAGGACAGGACTATGAGAGGAATTGTATAAAAAAGAAATGTTGTCATATGAAGAAATCCAGAAGCCAGTGGAGAGTAGTGTGGTGGAGTATACTTTGGTAAAGATCAACAGAGGCAGAAACAGAAGCAAAATTCAAACTGGAGTATAACACAGATGGCCAAACTAGAAGAGGAGCTTGGGAATAACAAAAGGCTGGCACAAAGGCATGATATACTAGAGATGGAAGAAATTTCCTAGATCTCTCTCATTTTCTCTGTCTCTCTCTCTCTCTCTCTCAAGCAAAGCAGCTGGGAGGGAGGCAGGGAGTTAGTGTCATGGAAGGCTTGAGGAGATGCAAGGTTTGGAACAGTTACAGAGGATAGTGAGAGAGTGAATCAATTAGGGACTCTACTTTGTGGTAGCAAGGACCCATTTGAGATTAGTACGTATACATATGTGGTGAATTCAGTCAGCACAATTTTATCATTTTCTTTAGCTTTGTCCTACAATATGTGAATAGGATAGAGGGAAGGGCATAGTAGGAATAATCCAATATTGGGAAGGTATGATTGCTGATAGGACAAGAGGGCATTGAGGATGGAAGATAGTTGCAGAGTTGAGTTGATTCACCAGAGTCAGGATTGGGAAAGCGAACAACAAGTAAACAAGGAAGTGAAACATTTGTGGGAGATAGCAATTCAAAGGTACGAACATTTCTGTGTGTAGTTGAGGTGGAGTGGAGGAATAGATCATGGGAATTGAATCAGTGAAAAAACAGGAAAGTCAGGGTATATGAAGAGAAAGATTGTGAGCCAGACAATGAAAACATTGATCAAGGAAGGAGAATGTCCTGAGGATGGATGGATAAAAAGCCATGAGAATCTCAGTTTTGTGATGAATAGCATTAATCTTAAAGAAGAAAAAATTGCAACAAGGTACAAAGAATAGATCAACTCTACCAATGCAACCATTGAGTTGGAGGTATGAGAGAAAATGTATCCAGTACTTTTTTTCTCTCTCCTCAAACCTCTCACACTACATTCTTGGCTGAGGACTACAACTTTTTCTTTGTTTCTCAAAACTGAGGCCATTTGCTGAGACTCCATCTTTTCTACTCCTTATCTGACACTTCCTCCTTACTATCTCAACTCCAGCTTCTGATGATGAGGTGACTCTTCTGCATACTAAGGTCAACACACACACACACACACACACACACACACACACACACACACAATCTTCCCAGACACAAGGGGTTACAACCTTGGTGTTATCTTCAAATCCCCTCTCTTACTCATTCTGCATATAAAATCATTTGCCAACTATGGTAATTTTGTTTTCTACAATATCTATATGTACCCTTCTTTGTACCACACAGCCACTACTCTAGTTCCAGCACTCATTGCCTCTTACCTTGACAAATGCAAAGTTTTTGACTATTGCAATCAGTCTCCCTGTTGTCTCTTCCCATTCCAATCCATCCTTCACAAAATTGCCCAAGTGATGTTGCTAAAGTATAGGTCTACACCTCAGCTTAGTCCATTCCAGGGACTCCTTATTACTCCTGTATTTTATTACTCAGGATTAAATATTCTGTTGTTAGTAATTTAAAACTCTCCATAAGCTGGAAATTCTTTACTTTTCCCATAGTCCTACATGCTACTGCTTTTGTACTAGCTGTTTTCCCATGCTAGGAATGCTCTCCCTCCCTGTACTTCTCTGACTCTTAGAATCCCTTGCTTCTTTTAAGACTCAACTTAAGTGTTAACCTCTTCTAGGAGGCCTTTCTGTGTCCTCCAAACTATTAGTGCCATACTCTTTAAGATTACCTCTCATCTAGTCTTTATCTTATCTTATATATACTGATATAGATCTAAATCTATAACTGCATCCATCCATCTATCTATCTATCTATCTATCTATCTATCTATCTATCTATCTATCTATCTATCTATCTATCATCTATCTTGTTTCCCTCATTTAGAAAGTAAGCAAGGGCACTTTTTGCTTTTTCTTTATATCCCAATTGCTTTATATAATGCTTTACACATAGTAAATGTTTAATAAATATTTGTTTACTGACCAAAACATAGATGAGCATCTCTTTTGAATCTGGAACCTAGTAATCCTTACCTGGTTGCGAACATGGCACGTAAGGATGAAAAAGTTGCTGCATCTTCTTTCAAAGCCTTCAGTTCATTTCTGAGTTTCGTCATGGTTTCGGTCACCATCGTTTTTTCATTTTCATATTTATTCTTCAGATTAGCTAGTGCCACTTCAGCTGTCTGAAACAGGGGAAATTATAATAAGAAGAAATTAATTTTCTTTCTTTATTTGGTGTTGTCTCCATTAGAATATAAGTTCCTTAAAGGCAAGGACTATTTTACCTTTTTCCCCCCACGGTTTATCCCATAGTGTTTGCTATGTATTTTTAATTGATAGACTGATTTTTTAATTATCTAGTTAGCTAGAACTTAGTAAGTGTTAGCATTTATATTTACTTTTGTATTTAACAAATTAGAAATTAACTAAAGACAGTACATTGGTATCTTACAATACATGCTTATATAAGTTTTTGACAACATATTTCTTTTAAGGTCTGTGTGTATTTAGTGTATGAATAGCCGTGTTGTAGAAAATAGACTAGAAGTCAGGAAACCTGAGTTCTAAGCCCAGCTCCAAATCATGCGGTCTTTTGACACGGCATTCAACCTTGATTATCCTTAGCTTCCTCAATGATAAAATAAAGAGTTGAACTAGATGATTTCTTTTAGCTCTAAACTTCTGATTCCAATTCAGCATTTTGAAATTTCATAAGAAGCAAGCTCTATTGATTTCAAACTGCTTGCTTCTATTCTAAGCTCATATTTGGGAGTTTAAGATGTAATATCAAGGGGCAGCTAGGTGGCGCAGTGGATAGAGCACTGGCCCTAGAGTCAGGAGTACCTGAGTTCAAATCCGGCCTCAGACACTTGACACTTACTAGCTGTGTGACCCTGGGCAAGTCACTTAACCCCCATTGCCCCGCAAAAAAACAAAAACAAAAAGTATGAACAACACATTTTAAAATTTCATCTTCATTATTAACATTTTCTCTATCACTTTCTTAAGTCCTTGTACTAGGGCTCAGCAAACTATGACCTGAGGACCAAATAAGGTGTGACCTGGGTTTCACTGAGGTTCTTATCTTTTGGTAGCATTTTATAATGGTTTTTACATTACCAAATACAATAAAACTTTACTTTTAAAAATTAAAAAAAAGAACCCCAAACATTCCTAGCTCAAGGAACCTACTAAAACAGAGCCAGGATTTTGTGGGGAGAACAGTTTGCCCAATCAACAAAACAATAAATCATGTGCTGATTTTTTAGTGTTTGCCAATTTCTGAGATGTAAATGCTCCCATTGAAAATTTAATAATCAGCTAGTTCCAGTGTATCCCTGGGTCACCTCCATTAAAGTACTGTTCTTCAGTTTTTATGGATTAGTGGGCAACATTTCAAGTTTATTTTAATGCTCAGGTTCTGTTACAATTTATTGGTTGAGTTCTCAAGGATATATTGAAGTCCTTATTTGGAGTCTTGCTAAGTTTTTGATAGGTAATAAATGTTTTCAGCCTATAGCAATATGTTGCATGCTTTCTACCATTTCCTTGTATGATCTGCATTGATCACTAAGTCTAGGCTCCTTAAAAATAACTTCTATAATTTCTAGTGGAAATGACTTGGTCTTAAAGTGCTATCATAAACTCATTTCCATGAATCTAAATAACATGTATTTGACACTTATTACAACATATTGTTGGCCAAATTCACATGGATGTCAAGCATGAGGGACCTTCCAATCCCAGTGCTGGATGTCATCTGTTTTGTAGGTTCCTTCTAAAGGTAAAGCATTTTGTTACATGTGAGTACCTGTCATCAGCCTTTACCATTTCCTGGAGAAATGATGTGTGCATCTATGTATGTTTGTGATCTGTTAATCATATATTTTCAGAATGTCTTTGAATTCTCTTCCATCTTTGAAATGATGAAGTATTAACATTTCTATAGCTGCCTTAAAGTGATGAACCCTGTATTTCATTTATATTTTATGAATTTTTGTTAGTACCAAATAATCATGGTTCATTTTATTGTTCCAAAGGTATACATTGAGTGGCATTTTATAAGCATTACTTTAGATTTATTATTTTATTTTATTTTATTTTATTTTATTTTTTAGTGAGGCAATTGGGGTTAAGTGACTTGCCCAGGGTCACACAGCTAGTAAGTGTTAAGTGTCTGAGGCCGGATTTGATCTCAGGTACTCCTGAATCCAGGGTCGGTGCTCTATCCACTGTGCCACCTATCCGCCCCAGCATTAATTACTTTAAATGTATTCTTTGCATTCAGCTTTGATTTTACGATGCTAGGAAATCTAACATACTCAACTACAGTTTTAATTTATCTTCCCTAGGCAACAACAAGGGATTTCTAGACATTGTCTTCATCCATTTGTTCAATTTCACCACCAAATTCAAACTTTAAACCTTCGGTCTTTATCTTTGGTGTATATTAATTGTACATTTCCTGAATCCAAATGACGTTTTCTTATTATTAGAAAAAGATTCAATGATATAAAATAACTACTTAATATGTGTTTTTTTTTCCTTCCTTTTGGTGGAGCTATATAGTACAATGTTATCCATCAAGTGACAAATAAAAGGTTTGGTTTGGCTCCCTCTTTAACTTGGCAGCCATACTTAGTTCTATTTAGGAATCAGGAAAATGGCTATAAAGCTAGGCAGAACCATGATAGCCTTAAAATATTCCCCCCCCCCAAAATGCCATGTTTTATATCAATAGTTTACAACATATTATACTGATATTAAAAAGAGGGTAGTTTTTCATGTGGATACCAATATCCTAATGTTCTCACTACAGATTTTTGGGGGTATATTTGTAGCACATGAGAATGGAACTGAGTAAACAGCTTTGCAATTAATCAATAAAAACAATACAAATATTATAGTACTATAGGGTATTATGATCAATTACTGAAATGATGATGTAATATACTCCGGGACTTTTTTGATATACCCTATCTGCTCCTTAGTCAATATACTATTTTCTTGTATGTATATATATATATGATAAAAGTGCAAATGCTTTGTATAGAATACACACATAACTGGTATATATTTGGAAAGGTCATTGAGGTTCTTATCTTTTGGTAGCAGATATGCAATGCCTTTTCTTAAGAAAGCTGGGGATCAGGGGCAGCTAGGTGGCACAGTGGATAAAGCACCAGCCCTGGATTCAGAAGGACCTGAGTTCAAATCTGGCCCCAGACACTTGACACTTACTAGCTGTATGACCCTGGGCAAGTCACTTAACCCCAATTGCCTCACCAAAAAGAGAGAGAGAGAGAGAGAGAGAGAGAGAGAGAGAGAGCTGGGGCTCAGGCTTAATTCTGAGAGGGATCTAGTAAAACTGTTTGCTAATGATTAATCTGCTACTCTAAATCAATAATTAGGGATCTTATCTGGCCTTCCTACCTTCTAGTTTCAGTCACCTCCCTTCATGCAACAGTTCTCTCAATTACAGCATTGAATTTATAAGCTTTCTATTTTGTACTTGACAGAACTTGCAATTTTGTTGCATTGGACACATTGTAATCATACAAATAATCATAAATTTTCCATATCTTACTTCTTGAGGAGTTGTCTTTAAGCCCATAATTTCCTTCTTTCTCTTAATAAAGTTTTTGATTGTGGCGGCTAGGTGGCGCAGTGGATAGAGAACCGGCCCTGGAGTCAGGAGTACCTGAGTTCAAATCCGGCCTCAGACACTTAACGCTTCCTAGCTGTGTGACCCTGGGCAAGTCACTTAACCCCAATTGCCTCACTAAAAAAAATAAATAAAGTTTTTGATTGATGTTGAATTGCTTATTTTGTTATTTGTGCTGCTTTAATTCCTAAAATCAATTTTAGTGTTTTGGCTTTTGCTTACAATTATGGATTAAAGTAATACAGAATTCTGACATATCTGTGTTTTCCTACTTCCATTCTGCATATTCTTTTGTTGTTATTGCCTTTAAGTGGGTGATATAATTTTTTCAGTTTTCTATAGCACAATTGCTGCAATTTTCCATTGCCTTTCCGTGCATTTTCAATGGCTATCTCAAATTGGTTTTTGCCATAAGTAGTGTTTGATACCTGTCACTGAAGTATTCTTTCTTAGCTTACCCTGAAACTGTCACATATATTGTTGTAAACATATCCTGAATAGTTTTTATACATTCTGCCAAATATTCAGAAAGAATGTATTCATGATGACTATAACAAATATCAATTTTTTAAAATTAGCTTTTTGGAATAATTTGTTTGCTAGTTTGTAGGTAGCCATCAAACTCAAAAAGGCTTTTTGAAATTCTAGTCTAAGTATACTCTTCTACTTTTTAAAAAATCACTTGAGACATCAATATTGTTTTTATTATCCATTTCATCATTAGGTATAATTTCTGGAGTTTGCATTAAGTAAATATTTTCAGTGACCTTAGATTCTTTAACTTTTCTCAGTTTTTCTCCTTGATTTCTTCTCTTATTTTATCTAATCTAGACAGAGATAAAGTTATTTCTTGTTATTTCCTTTACCTTTATCTATAAATAGGGAGTTGATGGAATCTATTATTTCACTGATATAGGGAACTCTCAAATAAGGAATTTTCTCTGCTACTGCAGGTCAGTACCTTTTCTATAAGTTATAGTCTTAGACAGTCACCTAGGGCAAAGTTTCTTAAACTGTGGGTCATGACCCCATATGGAGGTTACATAACTGAATGTAGGCATAGTGAAAAATTTGGCAGTAAATGTTTTATTTGTATGCCTATTTTATTTATCTATATACTCAGGGTTGCATTAAAATTTCTCAGGCAAAAAGGGGTCATGAGTGGAAAAAGTTTAAGAAGCCCCTTGCCCAGAGCACTGACAGGTTAAGTGATCTGACCAGGAGATCACACAATCAGTATGGATTCAGGTCTTCCCAGTTTGAGACTGGTTTTCTATCTACTATCCATCCTTATAGTACCTTGAAGGAGGCGACACTTGAATTGAGCTTTAAAAGAAGGCAGCAGTTCATTCTATGTATGAAGGACTGTGTATAATATATATTACATATGGGGAATAGTAAATAGGCCAATTAGGCTGGAGGATAGAATGCATGAAGAGAAGTAATATGTAATTACCCTGGAAAGATGGGCTATAGCTAAGTGATAAAAGACTTGAAATCCCTAACAGAGGGGTTTGTATTTTATTCTAAAGGCAGTAGGGAGACACTGAAGCTTCCAGAGTAAGCACTAACAGCCAAACCCATATTTTAGGAATGTCATTTGGGTAACTATGGAGAAAATGATTCAGGGAAGGGAAAGACTAGGTACAGAAAGATAAATTATGCATGTAATTTGTGTTTTAAAGAGAACAAAGAAGTTAAGTTCAATTCAGTTGTTTTCAGTTTTGTCCAACTCTTCATGACGTATTTGGTGTTTTCTTGGAAGAGATACTGGAGTGGTTTGCCATTTCCTTTTCCAGCTCATTTTACAGATGAGAAACCGAGGCAAACAGGGTTAAGTGAAGTGCCTAGGGTCACACAACTAGTGTTTGAGGCCACATTGGAACTCAGGAAGATGAATTTTTCCTGACTCTAGGCTATCCACCTAGATGCATTTAATTAACAAAGAAAGCAGAGAGTTAATTAATGCTAATTAACTTTGTAATATGCATGTCTGATTTCCTTTTAATTTGGAATATTTTATATAGCAAAAATATTAACCAAGGACTTAGTATGTGCCAGACATTAGACATACTAAAGCTATGTTGAAAAGACCTATATAGGAAGAGATTTGGAGTTATATTGATTTTTCCTACTGTTTCCCTGCAGTTTCATGGTAGGTTTCATCTCAGTTTCATTTCAGACTGATTGAAAGCATCATGCTATGCAGAGTTAGACTCTCTAGTTTGACTTAAGCCATTCTTGGTGATGCTTGAGCATTTTGATTCCAAAGAGCTTTCCTGATGGGTTGCATTCAGAAGTAAGAGTAAAATAAAAAATAAAAAAGATGTGCATAGATATAGACAAAACACTTTATTATGTAAAGAAAGTCAATAAGATCTTTAAAATACAATTTTCTACAAATTAGTTCTAGGTAGTATTCAACTAAGTCAGCAAATCTTTTAACTCCATACTGGACATTTTGAACTGAAGGTCTTATAAGGTATCTTAAACTTAAGGTGTTCAAAACAAAACTCATTATCTTTCCCTCTCTTCCCAACTTTTCCAGTGCTGCTGAGGGTACCACCATCCTCCTAGTTACCTAAATTCACAGACTCAGTGTCATTTCAACTCCTTCTCCTACTTATCCCATATATCTAATAAGGTACTAAATCTTGTTTCTACATATGGTCACCATACTAATTGAGGACCTCATCATCTCTCACCTAAACTATTAGCCTTGTAGTTTATCTTCTTATCTCAATCCTCTCCATTCCAATTCATCTTCCACACAATTGCTAAAGTGACTCTCTATTAACTCTATATAAGTTCCTTTTTCAGACATTATAAGATCTTCATAATATAGGCCCTTCTAACTATTTCAGTCTTCTTGTATGTTACTCTCCTATATGTCCTCTATGTTCCAATCATACTAACTTAATGTTTTTCATACATGATCCTCTATCTCCTATCTCCATACCTTTGCACTAACTGCTCTCCATGCCTGAATGCTTTCCTTTTCACTTCTACTTAGAATTCTTGGTTTCCTTCAAGACTCAACTTACATCCCAACTTTTGCAGGAGACTTTTCTAGGTTGTATTCCATCTACTTAATATAAATCTCAAATGTCCACATATACATAGTACATACATACATGCATATTTATATGTTATCTCCACCACTAGAAGTGCAAGGACTGTTTTTTTCTTTGTATCTCCATTGCTCAGCAAAGTGCTTGGCATACTTAATAAATGCTTGTTGAGTGATTTATTTCTAGTAATACAAAATATTACCTGTTTGTTGGCTTTTAACACTGCCCTCAAGGTGGCTATCTGCTCCCGTTTTGTGCTCAGCAGTGACTTTAATTTCAGAATCTCTTCCATTAAGGCTTCCTTGTCTTTATCTATCATTGGTGCCAGCTCTCGTGCAGCTGCCCGTTGACGTGACAGTTGTAATGACCGGTCCACTGCTTTCTGTAGATGTTTGATTTGGTCCCTAATAATGGCATTCAGGTTGTAGATATTCATTGGTTCTTTTCGAATATCACTGGTGTCTGACACTGGAGATGAAGGAGGGGCAGTAATGACAGGAGAGATTGTTGGTGTTTTGGTTGGACTTTGTTCTTTGCTGGCCTCTGTGTTTTCTTTCAAAACCAATTCTGATTGGGTCCTTGTTTCTACTGGTGATACCATACTCCTCCTGGTGAGCCGTGGTGACAGAAGTCCCCTGGGATCATCAGGCCCTTTCAGGCTTCCACTGCGGGTTACTCTGCTTTGCCTATAATAGTCCAACATGACCCTATTGGGAGTCTCATTATTACATAGACAAACATGGTGGTAAAGTTGAGCTAACTCTTCACTAAATGTCACAAGCTCATCTTGGGCTGTGTTAAGGGTATTATGGTTTTCGTTGGCTATACTTGTCATCTTTTGCAACTCCTTTTCTATATGGACCATTTTCTCACCACTTTCCTTTGTAGTTTTCTCTAGATTTGTCACCTGCTCATCATACATTTGGATCCTGCTCTCATACTTGGCCTTCTCTTCTGTGTAGTTTTCTACATACTTATTATATTTCTCTTTCAAGGCCTTAATTTCAGCTTTCAGGTCAATTACTTCTGTAACAGCAACCTTATATTTGCATTCAAGAATCTCTAAGCCATTGATATCAACTTCATAGTCATGGGCTTGTTCCCCAGAGTCCCTGCCCTTCTCACAATCCAGCTCTGCCTTTAGCTCTTTGTTGCTCTGTAGGCCCCTCATTGCATTGACATGTTCTGTGAGTTTATGAACTCGTTCATGCTGTTCTGTCAGTGCCCCCTTTGTGTGTTCCAATTGAGTTTGGGACTCTTGAAGATTGGCCAGAAGAATAGCTTTTTCTCGCTCTACCTGTAACAACAAAAGACAATCTATTAATGCTTTAAATAGAAAACCCTAAGTGATGGATTTCATGCATTTATACTCAAATATTCAAAGGTTTCCCAAAACAACAGCAAAGAATATGCTGCCAATATTCCAACTTAAGTTAGCATTTTTTGCCATACCTTGTAACACCAACTTAAAATCCTTTCTCCATTTACATTAACATTGGTACAGAATTATGCTATACATTATGTAATCATAATGGGACTAAGATTCCTAAAATGGTAAAGCCATTAAGGTACTATAATTGCTTTTAATTTTCTTTTCTTTTCTTTCTTTCTTCTTCTTCTTCTTCTTCTTCTTCTTCTTCTTTTTTTTACAAATCATAATACAATTGGGATATATAAGAGAGGCAGTCTATTGTAGTGGGAAGACCATAAGATTAAGTATCAAAAGATCAAGGAACAAAGGGGCCAAATCTCGACTTTGCTACTTATTACCAATGTCGTAGGTGCCTTCAATTTTTTAAACCTCTCTTAAATGAGTTGGACGAACTCATATTAAAAGTTCATTCTAGATCTAAATCTACAATCCCATGAATGATATTTGCTTTTTAAAAACTTGCCCCCCGTGTTTTCTAAGAAACTTGGGAACCCAGAGAAAAATGTCTACAGTAATAGTACCATTGTAAAGAAAACAACTTTGAAAGACTTAAGAATTTGTGTTCAGTGAGATGACCAACCAAGATTACAAAAGATAAATGATAATGCTTGCTACTCACTTCCTGATGTAAGAAAATAATGGGCTTTTGCCAATACCCCAGATTGATTTGGACTGGTTGGATTGACTGAGAGCGAGTGACTTTGCTGATTAACCCACTTAAAGTTAATTCAATTGAAGCCACACATGTCTAACTCTGAAGAGGGTATTGTTCTCAGCTCACCTCAACATGGGACCACCCTCAAGTCCAGTGAATCAATGGATTTGGGTGATGCTAGCCAATTAGCTTGAAGCAGTCTGTAAGGACTGCCTTTTCCAGGGATGCAGGAAGAGTTTGCTCTCACAGTTGTTTTTTCAGACAAGCTGGTGGTGGGAGAATTGAGGACACTAGGCTAGATAGGTTTTTCTTGGCTTTCTGACCCAGGTGTTCTCTCTTTCTTCTAATAAATGCTTAATGCCCCCAAACTGGTGCTAAAGCTTCTAACTTATAAGTAAAGCCTAGCTAGTTTTCCCTACACTAGGGACAGGAATAAGGCAACCACACATTTAGTTTTACTAGTCACAGTTGGCAACCACAAAGTGGGGTGCTAAACCCCTCAATCTTCTGATCTTCACTGCAAAAGAAGTTGGGTAAGACATTTCTCCCATTTTCCCCTATTTTTATGTGCCTGTCCCTTTAAATTTTCAAATGGATTTGTTCAACCCCCTAAGTACCTTAATCAGACAAACAGGAGATAAGATCATGTTAAGTCCTTATTTTTTGTGGAATTTCTATTTTGATTTTTAATTCTATTTATCTTTTTGCTTTAGCTGCAAATTGTTTTTATGAATTTAATATTTTTATTTTACTTATCTTTGTATTTTAGAAAGGTATATTTTGAATTACAATGAGAGGACTAAAAATACCAAACCCTACCATATAATACAGGGGTCTTCCATAGAAAGGATATTCACAGCATGGAATTTGTATAAGCTACTGATTCAGCCAGGCATGAAAAAAAAGAAAACTTATCAAAATGTGTTTTAAGTGACATGACAAATATTTTAGTTTATTGATCTCCTAACATTGAGAGGTTTGCAGCAGTCATGCTGATGTCAGAGCCCAGAGAACAGGTCCTCTGGTGGGAACAAAGCTTTCAGAGATGCCCTTTCTTGATGTCTTGATAACCTTCTATTTCATTCTAATTAACACCTTGGAATACAGAGAAGTCTGGAGATCCCTCCAAAAAACCTCCAAATTATGACATAGGACAATTCCTGGAGCAGCAAAATCCACAGGAGAACACGCTGAGATCTCTTTCCAACCAAAGACGGCTTGGAAGGTCTGAAGGAGGGAGCTGCTGTGCCAAGAAATGAGTGGAGCCCAACCCCCACAGTTACACTGACAAAGATCCAGTCCCAGGAAGGCCTCACCAGAGAAGGAGACGCCCAGAGTGTCTAAATCAGTTGAAGCAACAGTGTCTTCTGGAACTAAGCTCACAATCTGGTGAGAGGACTGAGCCCTTGGCAGGGGGGAGATTACAGGGGTCTATGGTGGTGCTGAGGCAGAACTTGGGTTTTTCACCCCTGCTGGGAACTAGGAGGTAGGCTTGAGTAGCAATGGCCCAGGCTGGGGAGGGGCACAGGCTCCTCAGAGCTGACAACCACAACACACAAAGCTGGTTGATTAGCAAGTTGGCCTGGTGTCATCTACAACCAGGGAACAGGCCAGGTGAGTGAAGAAACTGCCCCTCCTTAAATCATACCACCTGGAACCCCCTGAAGCTTGTGATAGTGCAGCCTTGAAACGGTGTCCTACTTTAAGGAGCTAAAAGTCAAGTAAAAGAAAGGCAAGATGAGCAGACAAAGGTTAGGACTATAGAAAGTTTCTTTAGTGACAAGGAAGATCGAGGAGGATTGCAACATCAGGGCCCCTATATCTAAAGCTTCCAAGAAAAATATGAATTGGTCTCAGGCCATAGAGGTGCTCAAAAAGGACTTTGAAGATAAAGTTAGAGAGGTAGAAGAAAAAATGGAAAGAGAAATGAGAGTAAGGCAGGAAAGACTTGAGAAAAAAGTCAACAGCTTGAAAAGCCAAATGGAAAAAGGAATATAGAAGCTCTCTGATGAACATAATTGCCTAAGAATTAGGACTGAACAAATGGAAGCTAGTGACTTTATGAGAAACCAAGACACAATAAAGCAAATCCAAATGAATAAAAAAAATAGAGGGCAATGTGAAATATCTTCTTGGAAAAACTGCTGAGCTGGAAAATAGATCTAGGAGAGATAATTTGAAAATGATTGGTCTACTTGAAAACCATGATCAAGGAAAGAGCTTAGACATCATCTTCCAAGAAATTGTCAGGGAAAATTGCCCTGATAGTCTAGAAGCAGAAGGTAAAATAGAAATTGACTGAATCCACCAGTCACCTCCTGAAAGAGATCCCGAAAAGAAAACTCCTAGGAATATTATATCCAAAACCATTGAGAGATTTGCAATTAATCATGTACTTTAATTCCCCCAAAGATTTAATTTATTGGGATCTCTGGAATATAGTGAGCAAGGAGCTGACCCAAGGGGATACAAGAAAAGGGGAATCTGATCCCAAGTTCTAATCCGAGTCTGTTTCTTAGGCTAAAACGCCAAATGATCCAACTTCTATCCCCTCCCCCCCTATTTTCTCTATGCCAACCACAGAAGAAAACTCTGTGCCAACAGCAAAAGAAAATTCACCTTTAAAGGAGACAGAAAAACCCAAAATTCTTCCCCTTCAAGAGATCATTACCCATGGTCGAAATGGTGCTGTACTAGAGTTCAGACAATACACACCTTTTGGGCCCAAAGATTGGAGTTCATGGAAATGAGATATTCCTAAATTTGATGAGGATCCCACAACAGTTATCAGTCAGTTTAGGGCAATTTTCAGAGGATATCAGTCCACTTAGGGTGATGTTACTGATCTCATGGAAATGATATCCCCAGGGGAAAGAGTTGATATAAAGTTGCAGCGAACTCCTTAGAAACATCAGGAAAAGCTACTATTCAATGGCCTTTAGAAGACCCTCACTGGGTTCCCAATATCCCTGACCATTTTGATACATTGCAGGAAGCAAGGGAAACATTGTAAAAGGCAATGGAATTCTGTGCTAGCAAGACTGATAACTGGCAAAAATTTACAGATACCATTCAGGAACCTAATGAAATACTTAATAGATTCTATGATAGATTGTGTAAGAGTGCCAAACAATCTACTAGATTAGACCTATTAGATTCTCGAGACGCACATTTTATTTCTAATCAGTTTGTTCACCAGTCCTTGCTAGAAATATGGAAATATTTTGAAAGGCAGTGTCCAGGTTGGAATGCCCTGAGTACTAACAGAATTAAAGAAACAGCAACATATATTTATGAAGGAAATGAGAGGGAAGAAAGGAACAGCTCCATTACAGGAAACCACGAGGTAGCAAGGTGAGGCAGTTGAGAATTGCTATCAACACCCTGGATTTTGCTATTACTATAATGGACAGGGACACAAGATATGGTACTGTAGGATTATGCAAAGGGAATTTGGACAGATGAGAAACCCCTTCAGGGGACAGAATCAAAACAATTATAGACCCTCTCAGAGAGGTACAGAGGGGCAGCACCAAAACAGTTATAGATCTTTTCAGAGAGATACAGAGGACTGATGGTGTAAAGGAGGGGAATGGATGGTGGAATCTGAAGACATTACCTTTCCAGACCCCAAGATCTTTAGCTCTCTTGTGCCAGTCCATTCACCTCCCCAGAATAATGAATCCCATGTAATCATTAGGGTTGGGGACACTTATTATGATTGTTTATTAGATACAGGAGCCTCAATATCAGTCCTAGTGAGCAAACCTGACCCTGAATGTACATCTATTGAATTTCTAAATGTAGTTGGGGTCTCAGGGAAAAATCAAACAGTTGCCAAATTAACCCCTTGCATGGTATCTATGGGCCCATTAACAGTAGAACATTCATTTCTACTTATGCCCAACTCTCCTGCAAATCTATTAGGTTGTGACCTTTTTTTGGTAAACTTAGAGCAACCATATCTTGTTCTCCAGATGGTGGCATCTCCCTGGAATTTCCAGAGGACACTGTCCATTTGCTGCCAATTTTGATCTCAGACACTCAGGAAACAGTGAGGGATACATTTGACATCCCTTCTGATATTCCTGAGTCCCTGTGGGCTTCTTCCTATTCTGATGTAGATATCCTTAAATCTGCTGTGCCTATTACTATTAAGACCAAAGATGGCCCACCACCATCCATTCTACAATATCTTATCTTGGGAAGCCATTGAAGGAATTGTACCTATAATTGAGGCTTTGAATAACCAAGATATTATTGTCCCATGCCATCATTCCCTGTAAAATACTCCCATTTTGCCAGTTAAGAAGCCAAAGCCTGGGCCAGATGGCAAACCTGTTTATTGTATTGTATAAGATCTGCAAGCGAGTAATTCTTATGTTATACCTAGACATCCAATAGTGCCCAACCTTGCTACTATCATTTCTTCAATCCTGTGTGAGGCAATATGCTTCACAGTAGTAGATCTCTGTTCCGCTTTCTTTTTAATACCAGTACACCAAGACTGCCAATACTTGTTTGCCTTCACCTAGAAAATGTGTTTATTGTAAACAGCATATTGTAGGATTCTAGTTTTATTCCATTCTGTTATCTGCTTCTGTTTCATGGGAGAGTTTATCCCGTTCACATTCATGGTTGTGAAAAATTAGGACCTGCCCAGTGCCCAATAGCCTATTATTCTACTCAACTTGACTCTGTAGCTGTTGGAGCTCTACCCTGCTTGCAGACCATGGCTGCCACTGCCCTCCTGATAGATAAAGCCTCTGATCCGGTCTTAGGTAACCCTCCAATTGTACAGTGCCTTCATGAAGTTGAGGCTCTCTTACTGCATCATAGGACGCAGGCTTTTTCAGATCAAAGGCTCACTAGGTATGAAGTAACCCTGCTAAGAAATGAGAAAATCACTTTAGAGCACTGTACAGTTCTTAACCCAGCAACATTGCTTCCTGACTTGCCAATTCTTAGGAGAGCCTTTGCATGACTGTACCTACTTAGCTGAGACTCATGATGAAGAATGAGACATAAATTTTTGAGCATGGCCATTTGGGGAATTTGTTTTGTTTGTATATATATATATTTGTTACAATGGTTTTGTTTTTCTGTGCTTTCCTCCAAAAAAGGGGGGGGGGCAGAGAGGGAGTTAGGAAGGAAACATGGTTATTGAAGGGGATTAGCAAAAAAGAAAAAGAAAGGAAAAAATAAAAAGAGGGTCATTAAAACATTTGTTTTAAATGCATAAATAAGAACAGAAGAAAACATAGATTAGCAGGAGGACTTTGAAAGTTACATGCTGAATTTATCATATAATTAAGAAAAAATGTAAGCTGTACTTAACAGAGATTAGGGGTTTTGTGTACAATCTTCTTTTCCTAATTTCTTTTGTATGCAGAAATGCTCTTTTTTTGTTATTGTTAAGTCCAAAATTTAAAAAACAAAACAATAAAGTTTTCTCTCTATTGAAATTTCAGTTTGAGCATGACTGAACTTGTAAATTACCCTGACCTGATTTTATTTAGAAAGGACCAAGGACTAGCATAACTATTTAGCAATAATATTTTCCATCGAAGGACATTATGGTTTTAGGATTCTGAAGTAACATTAAATAAATTAAATATTACTATAAAATATAGTGGCCATCTAGGCCAACCCACACACTAAAGGAATACTCATTATAACATATTGACTAAGTGGTTGTCTACCATCTGCTTGAAGATCTCTTGTTGTTTTTTGGTTTTTTGGTTTTTTTTGGGGGGGGGGTTGCAGGGCAATGAGGGTTAAGTAACTTGTCCAGGGTCACACAGCTAGTAAGTGTCAAGTGTCTGAGGTTGGATTCGAACTCAGGGCTGGTGCTCTATCCACTGTGTCATCTAGCTGCCCCATAATTGAAGATCTCTAAGAAGAAAGTACGTACTGCTTCTCAAAGGAAATTATTCCACTTTTGAAAAACTCCAATTATTAGGAAGTTTTTCCTAACATCAAACCTAAATTTGCCTCTGAACTTTCCATCCTTCCTCCTGGTTCTGTCCTCTCATATAAAATGAAACAAGTTTAGTACTTCCTCCATATAATAGCCCTCCAAATACTTGAAGACAACTATTATGTTTCCCTTGAGCCTCCTATTCTCCAGGCTAACTGTGCTCAGTTCTTCAACCCATCTTCATATTTTATGGACTCAAAGCCTCTCAAATCCTGGTTGCTCTTCTCTAGACATTATCTTATCAATGTCCTTCTTGAATTGTAGTGCTCAGAAATAAACACAATACTACAGGATGACTGACACCTGATGAGAGCAGTGTACATTTGGATTACTATCTCTTTATTCCTGTAAGACAACATATATAGGGAAACTGGAGAGAGGGGTGATGAGGGGAGTAGGTGATGAGAAGAAAAAGTCTGGAGAAAAAAAGTTCAGTCATGAGTGAGGTGAAATATAGCTAGGGTCCTTCCTAGCCCCAGGGAGTGAGATTAGGAGAATAGAGTGTAAAGGCTAAAATTCTAGCTATACTGTCTAAAATATCTAATGAGTGGTCACCAATAAATTATAAGCTTTAGCAAGAGTTAGACTTTTAAGCATTTATTAAGGAGAATAAGAATTTGGTAAAGAGAGAGAAAGGCCTAGATTCATCTATCTGTTAAAGGGAGAGAGCATTCCCAGCTCCACTCTCCGCCAGTCCACACAAAAGAGAGAGAGTCAGAGCGCCAGCCACCCCCTTCTTCCTTCCACAAGCAAACGTTACTTCCTGACACCAAAGAAAAGACTCATGGTCCTGCCCTCAGAGGCCCTCTCCTCATGTTGGAGCTTTCCTACAGTAAGTCTCCAGCAGGGGGCATCATTCCAATCGTTACAAGAGTCTTAGAGGAAAAGACATTGAAAGTGAGAATCGGAAAACCTAGCTTTTAGCCCTAAAATTGCCATTAGCGGGCTGTGTGACATTGGGAAAAATACTAAGTTTCTTTGTGATTTACATTTATTATCCATAGTTAGTATATTCATTGTGTGACCTTGTCCAAGTCACTTAACCTTTTAGAGGCTTTCTCCTCAATTGTAAAGAAGACCTGATAATACTCTGTAGCATATATTTATTTGTAGCATTTTGTACACACTGCCAGGAAGGTGGGAGAACTCCCTATATGTGCCACATGGGTTAATTACTAAGGGTAAAGAAACTGAGGAAAGCTGATACAACACAATCCTTTTCCTCTATGGCTTTTTTTTCTCATTGGCTACTGAGATTATTAAGGAATAATAAATATATATATATATATATGTATATATATATATATATATGTATATATATATATATATATATATATATATATATATATATATATATATATATATATATATATATATAGTTTGTCCAGGGGGAATCTCGGTAAAAAAAATAATTACTTGGGGCAGCTAGGTAGCACAGTGGATAGAGCACTAGCCCTGGAGTCAGGAGGATCTGAGTTCAAATCCAGCCTCAGACACTTCACACTTACAAGCTGTGTGATCCTAGGCAAGTCACTTAACTCCAATTGCCTCTCCAAAAAACAAAAACAAAAAACAAAACCCCAAATTAATTACTCTCTGGTCTTTATATACCTTTTCTGATTACAATCTTGGGCTGATTTAAAAATCAGTGGCATCCAGGCTCACAGGATTGGTAAATTCCCTGGGGGAGCCCATTGCTTAATAACTATGTCCCCCTGGCTCCTGGCTTTTTTACAGAGCTCAAAAGTAGATGCTTAATTACATTTTCCCAAACCAGTTCTACATTCCCCACTTCCAGCTTTCTCAAAATAACCAAATAACTGAGGCTAGCATGATAAAATAATTTTATGTATCAAGAATAATGGACCAGAACATAAAGGGGAAAGTGAACAGGACACTCAATAGGGAGGGGAACTGATCTGTCTGTATGGCCGGAGTAATCAGGCAGTGCCTTTTTTATCTGCTTGGGTTCAAGGGGAAAGGGAATGTTTTTGAAGGGCTGTCTCACTCAAACTGCATTCAGTCCACAATAGAAAAGCCACATCTCATACAACTGTTCTCTGTCTTTCTGGATACAAGTGTGTGGTGGGGGATGGAATACCACTCCACCTGTTTCTCAGGATGGAGTCCATCTATCTCTCTCTCTCTGCCTCTCTCTTTTTCCTCCTCTACCTTTCTCCTCTTCCTGCCCCACTCTTTCTCCAAGACACAAAGAACCTCCAAACATCCAGTACTATAATTCCTTTAGCTTCAGTTTCTTTGTAAAATGAAGAGGTTGGATTAGATGGGCTCTCAGGGCCCTTTCAGCTCTGATTCTATGAACCTATCACCCTAAGTCTCTGAGATGCAATTTGATCCTAGATCCAGTAACACTACTGGCTAATTATTTGCAGTGATAAAAAGATTCAGCCATATTTATAAGATTCAGATACATTCCTAAATAATTTAGAACTTTATCACTTAGCATGCTGGAGCTCCACTCTTGATTAATACACATAATCACAGAATTTGAGAGTTGGAAGAGACATCTGATACTTTCTACAATCACAACTGTAGACATTTCAGAATTTTTATTTTTCTGCAGATGAAGCCAAGTGAATTCAATATCAAAAAACTCAAATTCTTTGACTGGTAAAACTGATCAATCATATTGCCCTTTGTTTTTAATAGAGCCTTACATAAAAAAGAGGCTTGTAGGTATGATGAAAATCTACAAGATAAAAATTGTGGGGGCGGCTAGGTGGTGCAGTGGATAAAGCGCCAGCCCTGGATTCAGGAGTACCCAAGTTCAAATCCGGCCTCAGACACTTGACACTTACTAGCTGTGTGACCCTGGGCAAGTCATTTAACCCCCATTGCTCCACAAAAAAATTTTTTAATTGCAAAATAAATAAAATTAATAAAAGAGGTTAAACTTTGTATAAGAGATGGTAATTGTTGGTTACTGGGATTCTGGTCCTCAAATGGGTTGGGCTGAAACTCTGGTTCTGGCTCCCAGTTTAGATATATAACATTGGAACCTTCTATTTCTAAAATAAATTTTTGGTCTAAATTTATTGGGACTTACACATATAATAGAGGATAAGGAGTGGATTCTGCAAACAATGTTTTCAGATAGCCTTGATAATGGCCAAACAAAATGAAATAAAGATGATCTATTCTGAGATAGAGCTATGAAGTACTGAATATTACATTTGCATTTAGATGCTGTAGAATCCTTAAAACAGTAATCTAACCTTAGAGAATAGATTCTTAAACTACCCATGATGTATTGTCCTTTTCATTAATATCTGCAAAGAACTTTAAAGATTATAATCACCATACATGCTATATAACTGTTTTCAGCTCCAGTCACAAAAGCAGGTTTGCGTTTTAAGATACAAATGGGATTTGCTGGGATAACTTGATTTTCTTCAGTCTAAAGACATAAATTGTATCTCCTGTATCATAGTCCTCACTGGGATTTTAGATTTTACTCATTGTGTTTAGAATGAAGGAGTTATGGAGGAGAGATTTTTTTTAGCACATAGTAGATTGTTTTTCTAGAGAAACTTAATGTAGAATACATTTGTAACTTACTTTTAATTGCAATAAATTTTAATTTTTAAAAGCATTCACATTATTAAGTAATTATTGAGTGTGATATTGTGGAGAGAAGAAAAGTATTGCATGGAAAGCACACTGAATCTCAAGTCAGTGGAATACTGGATAGAATACATAGATAGATAGAATACATGCTCTAGAGCTGCAATGAGTTGCACATTTCAGGACTATAAAGTTAGTCTTGTGGGACTGAAGATTAAAGTTAGCATTCATGAGCACTTACAAAAAAAGAAAGAAAGAAATGCAGAAAACCAGAAATATTAAATGCATCATTTTCAGATCACAATGCAATAAAAATTCCATTCCATAAAGGACCATGGAAATATAGCTAAAACAAAATTGTAAACTAAATAATCTAATCCTAAAGAATAAGTGGGTCAAAGAACTAATCATAGACACAATCAATAATTTCTTTTTTTGTTTTTGTTTTTGTTTTTTTTTGCGGGGCAATGGGGGTTAAGTGACTTTCCCAGGGTCACACAGCTAGTAAGTGTCAAGTGTCTGAGGCTAGATTTGAACTCAGGTACTCCTGAATCGAGGGCCGGTGCTTTATCCACTACGCCACCTAGCCGCCCCCAATCAATAATTTCTTAAAAGAGTGAAATAGCGTACCAAATGTAAGAAAATAATGGTTAAAATTAAATGTGTGGTCACCTTATTCCTGTCCCAAGTGTAGGAAAAGCTAGCTAGGGCTTACTTATAAATTAGAAGTGTTAACACTAGTTTTGGGGCATTAAGCATTTATTAGAAAAAAGAGAACCCCTTGGTCAGAAAGTTAAAAAGAGGCCTATCTAGCTTAGCCTTCCAGCCTTGCCTGGTTCTTCCTCAATTTCTCCACCATCACCCTGTTCGAGAGACAAACTGAGAACGGAAGCTTTCTCTGCATCCCAAGGAGAGGCAGTCCTTCCACACTGCTTCAGCTAATTGGATAGCATCACCAAAATCCATTGGTTCACTGGACTTGAGGGTGGTCCTATGTTGAGGTCAGAATCCAGTCTCTGAGAACCCACCCTCCTGAGGACCAGGCAGGTATGGCTTCAATTGAATTAACTTTAAGTGAGTTAATCAGCAAAGTCAGTCAATCTCAGTCAATCCAATCAGTCCCAATCAAGCCCCTCAAGCTAGGGCCTTTGGGGGTTGGTCTTACAGACCTCCCCCCCCCACCCCTGCTCCAGTGCTTCATTAAGAAACATAGTTTCCTTAAATGAAGCAATAACATTACAGATACTTATGACTAACAATGTAAAGGGAATGAAAAGAGAGAAAAGAAATTGAGTGGTGCATTGATCAAAAACTAAAGGGGGCAGTCCCCTTTAGTTTTCTTTATTTGTAATTATTCATGGGATGCATACAAAGCAATACTTAGGGGAAATTTGATATCTGAATGCTTATATCAGTAAAATAAAGAGCAGATCAATGAATTGGGCATAAACTAAAAAAAATAGAAAAAGAACAAATTAAAAATACTCAATTAAACACCAGATTGAAAAACCTAAAAATCAAAGGAGAGATTAATAAAATTAAAAATAAGAAAACCATTGAGTTAATAAATTAAACTAGAAGCTATTTTTATGAAAAAAAAAAAAAACAACACAGCAAATCAAATAGATAAACCATTGGCTAATTTGATTTTTTAAAAGGAAAGAAGAAAAACAAACTACCAGTATCAAAAATGAAAAGGGTGAATTCACCACCAATGAAGATCAAATTGAAGCAATTATTAGGAGCTATTTTGCCCAATTATATGTCAATAAATCTGACAATCTAAGTGAAATAGATGAGTATTTACAAAATCATAAATTACAAATTATAAATTCCCCAAAAGGGAAATAGAATACTTTATCTTAGAAAAAGAAATTGAACAAGCCATCAATGAGTTTCCTAGGAAAAAATGCTGGTGCATTAAGACTAGACCTGGGGGCAGAGCCAAGATGGTGGAGGACAGGCTATGACTCTCTGTGCTCCCAACAAATCCATCCACATACCTCAAAAAAAACAAAATCCATAAGACATCTCCTGGAGCAGCAAAACCCACAAAAGAACAGAGTGAAACTGTTTTCCAGCCAAAGATGGCTGCTGTACAGGGTGATAGAGGAGCTCTGTGTGCAGTGCAGATCCAGCCCAAGGCAGACCATGCCTCTGGAGCCTTGTAATCTTCAGTGTCAGTGACTTCTTTTGAAGCAGTTCCCCCAGTGGGAAATAGTGAGGGTCTCTGCAGGAGCAGTGGCAGAGCACATTGCCCAGGAAGCAGAGTTGAGTGGCTGAGGCCCAGTTGGGGAGGGGCACAGGCATGCCAAGCTTTCAACCATAGAGAATCAGATTTCAATGAGATTTCTGCTTCCATGTTAAAGAGAAAGCTGGCCCGTGGTTACTTACAGGCTAGGCAGGCTGAGAACAAGGCTCATTGTACCACCTGGGACCCCTTGTAGCTTGGAATAGTACATCCTAGAAGCAGCGCTACATGTCAAGAAGGAGTTAAAAGCCAAGAAATAGGTGGTCAAGATGAGCAGGCAGAGAAAGCAGCAGAAGATTGAAAGTTTCTTTGGTGGCAAGATAGATCAAAATACACCCTCAGAAGAAGATAATAACAAAGTCAAAGCTGCTACATCCAAAGCTTCCAAGAAAAATATGAATTGGTCTCAGGCCATGGAAATGCTCAAAAAGGACTTTGAAGATAAAGTAAGAGAGGTAGAGGGAAAAGTAAGAGAGGTAAATGAAAAAATGGAAAAAGAAATAAGAATGATGCAGGAAGGTCATGGAAAAAAAAAGTCAACAGCTTGAAAAGACAAATTGGCCAAATGGAAAAGGAGGTACATAAACTCTCTAAAGAAAATCATTGCTTAAGAATTAGGACAGAGCAAATAGGGGCAGCTAGGTGGTGCAGTGGATAGAACACTGACCCTGGAGTCAGGAGGACCTGAGTTCAAATCCGGCCTCAGACACTTAACACTTACTAGCTGTGTGACCCTGGGCAAGTCACTTAACCCCAATTGCCCCCCCCAATAATAATAGGATAGAGCAAATAGAAGCTAGTGACTTTATGAGAAATCAAGACACAATAAAGCAAATCCAAATTAATAAAATAATAGAGGGCAATATGAAATATCACCCTGGAAAATAGATTCAGGAGAGACAATTTGAAAATTACTGGAATATCTGAAAACCATGATCAAGGAAAGAGCTTAGACATCATCTTCCAAGAAATTGTCAGGAAAAATTGTCCTGATATTCTAGAAGTAGAATGTAAAATAGAAATTGAAAGAATCCACCAATCACCTCTAGAAAGAGATCCCAAAAGGAAAACTCCCGGGAATATTATAGCCAAATTCCGGAGCTCTCAGGTCAAAGAGAAAATATTGCAAGCAGCTAGAAAAAGGAATTAAAATACTGTGGAACTACAGTTGGGATAGCACAAGATCTAGCAACCTCTACATTAAAGGATTAGAGGGCATGGAATATGATACTCCGGAGGGCAAAGGAACTGAGATTACAACCAAAAATTACCTACCCAGCAAAACTGAGTATAATATTTCAGGAGAGGGGCAGTTAGGTGGTGCAGAAGATAAAGCACCAGCCCTGGATTCGGGAGGACTTGAGTTCAAATCCGACCTCAGACACTTGATACTTACTAGCTGTGTGACCCTGGGCAAGTCACTTAACCCTTATTGCCCTGCAAAAAAAAAAAAGAAAGAAAGAAAGAAAAAGAAAAGAAAAGAAAAAATAATCTTTCAGGAGAAAAAAATGGGACTTCAATGAAAAAGAGGACTTTCAGGCATTCATGATGAAAAGACCTGAACTGAATAGAAAATTTGACTTTCAAATACAAGACTCTAGAGAAGCATAAAAAGGTAAACAGGAAAAAAAATCATGAGGGATATTAAAAGGTTAAACTGTTTACATTCCTATATGGGAAGATAATACTTCCAACTCATAAGAACTTTCTCAGTATTAGGGCAGCTGAAAGAAATATACTTAGACAGTGGGTGCAGGTGTGAATTGAATATGATGGGCTATATCTATAAAACATTTATTTTTTGTTTATCCTTGTTTTTTGTTGGGCAGGCAGGGTGGGGTGGCTTACGTCTGGAGCTGGATTTGGGCTTGGGGCCTCCTGGGTCCAGGGCTGGTGCTGTGTCCACTGTGCCACCTAACTGATCATGATGACATCTTTAAAATAAAGTTATAGGGTAAGAGGAATGCACTGGAAGAAAGGGAAAGGGAGAGGTGGACTGAGGAAAAGTAGTTCACATGAAAGAAACAAGAAAAAGCTTATGGAGGGGAGGGGAAGACGGGGAAGGAGCAGGGGAGTGAGTGAGCCTCACTCTCATCAGAACTTGCTCAAAGAGGGAAAAACATACACACTCAAGTGGGTATAGTAATATATTTTGCCCTGAGGGAAAGTGGGAGGGGAAGGGGATAAGGGGGGAGAGGTGAAGGAAGGACAGATTGCGGTAGGGGACAGTAAAAAGCAAAACACTTTTGAGGAGGGATAGGGTTAAAGAAGATAGAAAATAGAGTAAATAACAAGGGGAAGGAATAGGATGGAGGGTAATATAGTTAGCAATAGTAACTGTGAAAGAAATGATGAGCAGAATGCTATCAGAAGCACATATAAAAAATGCAAACCATCAACAGAGGAAGAACTGATGGTATCTGAATACAGATTCAAGTATAATTTTATTTGTTAGTTCCTCTTTCTAAAGTTATTTTGTCTGTTTTCTTTCACAACCTGACTAATGTTTTGCATGAGTGCACATGTATGACTTATATTGAATTGCTTGATTTCTTAGGGAGGGGTGAGGAGGGAGGGAGGGAGAAAATTTGGAACACAATCCATGTGAAAAAATTTGTGTTTTTTTTTTTACATGTAACTTGGTGAAAATTCTAAATAAATAAATAAATTTTTTAAAAGAAAGAAAAAAATCCCCAGAGCTAGATGGATTTGCAAGTGAATTCTACCAAACATTTAAAGGACAATTCATCTCAATATTATATAAACTATTTGAAAAAAATAGCAAAGAAGTTCTACCAAATTCCTTTTATGACACAAATAAGATATTTTTCAAAAGCTCTACTGAATTCCTAGATGTGAGGCAAAAGGTTTTTTTGTTTTGTTTTGGTTTGGTTTTTTGCTGGGCAATGAGGGTTAAGTGACTTGCCCAGGGTCACACAGCTAGTAAGTGTCAAGTGTCTGAGGCCAGATACTCAGGTACTCCTGAATCCAGAGCCAGTGCTTTATCCACTGCGCCACCTAGCTGCCCCAGAGGCAAAAGTTTTAAAAACACTAGTGAGGAATAAATGTAGCTTTCCTTAAAATGGAAAGTAGTATATATCTAAAACCATTAAAAAGGATTATCTATAATGGGGTTAGAAGCCTTCCCAATAAAATCAGGTGTGGTAACAATGAGCATCCTTGCTTTACCCTTGATCTTATTAGGAAGGCTTCCTGAGATGTAGACTGTATGATCCTTGTGATACATTGCTGTAATCTCCTTGCTCATATTTTATTTAAATTTTTGCATCAATATTCATTAGGGGAATTGGTCTTTCTCTGTTTTCACTGTCCCTGATTTAGGTATTAGCTCCATGTCTGTGTGTTAAAAATTGTTTTTCATGTAATTGGGCTAAAAATATATTATGTTTTTTAAAAAAGAACTTATGTTTTTAAAAATAGCACATGTAGCAAATGGTTAACTCAGAACTCTTGGATGTCATTTTGCAGAAGACATTAAGATGTTCTTCCTTAGTTCCCCATAGCTTTTAGCTGGGCTTTTTGAAAAGTCTTGCATCTTCCTTTTCATCATGTTCCATTTGTTCTTGTCAAGCCAGACAATGATGTCAGCTGCTGCTAGTCTTGGGGTGCTACTAGGGCACTGATGGAAAAGTCCAAATACTCTGTAACTATCAAAGTCTGCAAGATCCTTCCTCTAGAGGGAAGTAGAGGCTTAGGCAAGAGGATTTCTTCCTAGCGATTTGACTGGAATTCTCCCTCCTCCTGAGTTGCTGCTCACTCAAACCTCTGCTTCTAACTAGGCTAATGGTTTAATGTAGACTCCACAGGCTGTGACCAATACTTTATTCAGGCTTTTTCTATACCAAGTCAACAACTGAGGTGTGCTCTCACATAACAAATGTATTATGATGTAGAATCTTATCATTTACTTTAAAAGGAGTGGGGTGATTTGATTGATTTATTCAATGATTATATTCCTTATACTACCTATACTCTGTGATTTGGGCACTTAATCTGAGTCTCCATTTCCTCATTCATATCTAATGAGGGGATCAAACTAGATCTTTTGGGGGTTAGAGGGGGAAAAGGGCTCTTTCAGCTCTAAATCCTATGATTCTAGTAGATAGGAAATAGACTGCCTTTAAGGGAATCAAATTAAATTGATCAAATTATATTAAAAAATAAAATTAAACATATATTATCAATTTGGTGGGGCAGGTAGATAGCACACTCAATAGAGCACCTGGCCTGGAGTCAGGAAGATCCATTTTCCTGAATTCAAAACTGCCCTTAGATACTTACTGACTGTATCACCCTGGGCAAGTCACTTAACCCTGTTTGTCTCTTTTTTCCTCATCTGTAAAATGAGCTGGAAAGGAAATGACAAACTACTCCAGCATCTCTGCTAAGAAAACCCCAAATGGAAACATGAAGAGTTAGATAAACTGAAAACGACTGAACAATAATCAGTGATCAATTTATTGTCTTTTTCTTAAATATTATAAACTTAATAACAATCAAGTAAATACCAAAAACATAAAATCTAAGCTTATCATTTTTATTAAAAACAAAAATAACAATATCATTTTTACTGTTTCCTGTTTTAATATATTCCCTTAACAGCTAATCTTTCCTGTGTGCTTAAAAGATTTTGTTGCTGTACTTTCTTCATCTGTGTACTCATAGTATGCATATTGTTGTGATTCTCTTTTTCCCCTCTATATTACTTTGCATGTCTGTGGTTTTTATCTTAATAATTTTTGTCTTTTTATGACTACCTTGTACATTTCTATAAGAAATGGACCTATTTTAAATTCAAGACTCTTTTGCAAAAAAAAAAAAAGAGCAATTTTGATATCTATGAGTAGAGCTTTATAAAAATTATTTGATCAGATTCCACCTCAGTCAAGCAGTTATGGAAGCTGTGAAAAAAGAAACAAAAGAGAATATTTAAGAATGGAAATTTTATTTTCAAGGATATCTAGCATCTAAGATGGAAAGGGGAAAGTTTTGGGTGTTTAATTAAAGCAAAAAAAAAAATTGCTGTTTCCTTATATCCCTGTCAAACATTTTGTTTCATTGACAGTTACAAATATGAGAAATGGAAGGTACTTTTGGCATAATCTTGTCAATTCTTTCAGCTTACAAATAAGGAATATGAAACCCAAAGAAGAGAAGCAATTTGCTAATGGCTACACCTAGCATTTTTCTGACTTTAATTCTGCTTAGCCATTTCCGAACTTTTTTTTTTTTCAGTATGAGGACTCCTTTTGAACATAAAAAAATCCAAATACCCTCACAAGATAGTAGTTTACTATTAATATTTGCTGACTGAGGAAAATATATAATAAAAAGTAATTATGAATTCGGCAAGGTTTCGTAGCTAATGGAATTTTGCTGAAGAGTTTATTTCTAAATAGACAAATTGAACAAAAGGTCTCATGATTTTAGGCATCATCATGATGATGATGGTGATACTTAGAATTCATATAGTACTTTAAGGTTTGCAAAGTACTTTATAAATATAAACTCACTGTATCATTTAGGCATGTACTGATCACTGCTTGAACCTGGTCAGGGAAGTTCCCTTAGTTACCTCTTCTTCCTATGCTTTTATACCTTCCTCCTTCCTACCCTACCCCATGCTCGATGGACTCCAATCTTAGTGCTCTTTGGAATCTGTTCCCTAGTGAGATCCTGGATCTCTTCCCACATTCTTCTCATCTATTAACCTTCACTGAGACTTGACAACATTGCATATCCAGCTACCTTCTCCAGCACTAGTTCTAAATTCTATTTCTTCTTTCCTGGCTGTCTCTCCTACCTCTCTGATAGCTCCCCAGTCTCCTTTGCTGATTCTTTTACCCAAATAAAATCTACAATTATGGAAGTGCTCCATACAGTTAGCCCTCTCTGCAAGGATACTTTTGGAGCCTCTTATTGATGTTAAAAGCATAATAAGTTCTCCCTGACCTTTTCTACTGAGTTAATAAAATTATTTTTTCTAATATAATATAGTTGTCAGAGTTCCCATGGTCCCTGAACTTAGACCCTCATTGGTAAAAATTTTTAAATGCATTTGTATTATTCGTATTAATCACAATAGCATCTGTATACATTTTAAATATTAATACAGAAGTTAGGTTTGTTTATGCATTATATAAAATATTTAGAGATATACTTAATACATTTAGTGAGATTTAATTTAATTTAAATTAAATTTCATTTAAATACATTTAATGAGATACAATAGTTCTGTGCCCCACTCACCCCCACAGGGTCCTCCACCTTCAGATTAGAAACCAGTGATCTATGGTACAGTATGAAACATGAAAATAAACTTTCATATTATTTCAGCAGCGATTTAAGAAAAGATCAATTTACTAGAGAAGAAAAAATTACTGTTCTGTTTCATCTTTTTTCTAGTGTTTCTAGCCCATTATATCTAACTGCAATTGCTTGATTAGTAATCACATTCAGTGGGACAGTTTTCTTTTTCCATGAGGTAATGAGGGTACCAAAGGCAGGAGCCCAAAGATTGGCTTTTGTATACCTATGTTATTGATGTTAAAGTTTCAGTTTAGGCTGTTTCATTTGTGCCTTGATACAACTAATAACAATTAAAGAATAGATGAACTTTAAATTTGCTGACATTCTTTTTTCTTCTCACTTATGTGTAATACAATCTTCACTCTGATATTAATCATTTTCCAAAAGGCATTTTTTTTTTCAAATTACATATAGGGATTGGAGTACATGAAAGTTAAAAAAGGACTTTACTAAAAGAAAAGAATACAACACAAGCTTTTAGAGGTAACTTTTTAATGTCTTTAATAAATTGAGTTAGTTTTCTAGTCACAACTATTTTTTTCATTTTAAAATTATTAGAGTGCTTGATAATTGCTGTGATCTCAATTATTGTCTTGTTGGAGGGAATCAACCCTGAAAGGGCTCAAAAATAAAAAATTCACCAATTCCCTGAGAAATTTCTCTTTAGGAATAAAGGATTATGCTAATTGATTTGTTTATTTTTAAAAGAGGCTTTGTAAATCATCTGATGTTTTAGAAAGGTCTGTGAATAACACATCAAACTTACCAACAGTATATCAGCTAAACAGAAAAATCTAAATGGAAGAAATTAATTTATAGTAAAGTAATCATGGTTAATGTACATATCTGGGACAGGTTGTTGTTAAAATAGGATGTAGTTCAATAAAATACAGCAATGCATCTGGAGCAAAATTACCCAGGTTTGAATCCTTACCCTGCTATTTCCTGTTTGTAAAACCTTGGGCAAGTCATTTGACTTCTCTGGGTCTAGACTTCCTTATTTATAAAATAAAAGTACTAAACTAGGTTATCTCCCTTCCAGCTCTAAAATCCTATGAAATTTCTAACTTACAGATGAAGAAACTGAAGCTCCAAGAGGCATTGTGACTTGACTGAGGTCACAGAAGCAATAAAAGGAGACTTGAATTATATTTGACCCTTTCCACTATACTACCTGACCTCTCCTTACAGAATAAGAACAAGGAGGATGTACCTTGTTGCTATCACCCTTAAAGGCTGGTAGCTATGAATAATTTGACTTGAAAATGAACAAGATTACTAAAAAAGAAAGAAAAATGAACTGAGAATTTTGTAGTGACTTGCATAGGATGCCTTAAGGAAAATTTCATTTTTTAAAAGACCATGGAGAACTTTTATTATAGCTCTGATTCTTGCTAATAAAGAATGGTTGCTGAAGTAGAAATGATAAGAACCTTGGGAGTAAAGTGGCTACTCCTGCTTAGAATCTGTGATAGAGGATAAAGAAGTTGGCTATTATCCAACAGGTGCTCTATGTCTAGGGAGAGCAGGTTTCAAAGAGTTCAGAGAGAGGTTATGTAGGATTCCATGAGCTAACATACTAAAAGGAATATCTGCTCACAGGGGAAGGGAAGGACTAAAGAAATTCTGAAGACACAAAGAGAAGCAATTCTGATGAGAAGGAAAAGAGAATATATAGATAAAGGATTCATTAAACAGCTTGAATTTTTAAAGCATTAACAAAAGATGAAAATATGGGCAGTAACAGATGACTAATACAAGAGTATAGTATGATTCTGTAAGAACAGAGTCAAGAATGTTAAAGCTCAGAATGAGCTGAGACTGACAAAGAAATCTAAACTTGTGGATTTTCAAAAAATCTATATCAGAAAAAAGAGAAGAGGCAAAGAGGAGGAGAGGATAATAATAACAATGACAGTGAAAATAAATAGATTCTACATATTTTTTTGTTCTAGTTAAGGATTTTGGGGTTAAAAAAAGAGAATGAAAATGACTAAAAGAGATGAAATTCAAGGTATTTAGAGAGATAGTAAGAGAGCCTGTCATTTCTTATAGCACAATAATATTCCATTAAAATCATATACCGGGGGCAGCTAGATGGCTCAGTGGATAGAGCACTGGCCCTGGATTCAGGAGTACCTGAGTTCAAATCCGGCCTCAGACCCTTGACACTTACTAGCTGTGTGACCCTGGGCAAGTCACTTAACCCCAATTGCCTTACTAAAAAAAAAAAAAATCATATACCACAGCTTGTTCAGCCATTCTCCAACTGATGGGCGTTCTTTTTATTTCTAAGTCTTAGCCACCACAAAAAGAGCTGCTTTAAATATTTTTGTACAAATAGGTCTTTTTTTCTCTTTTTGGGGATGTCTTTGGGATATAAACCTAGTATTGGTATTGCTGGATCCAAGGATATGCACAGTCTGATTGATAGCCCTTTGGGCATAATTCCAAATTGCTCTCCAGAATGGTTGGATCCCTTTACAACTCCACCAACAGTGGATTAGCATCATAGTTTTCCTACATCATATCTCCAACATCCAACATTTTCCTTTTTTGCTATATTTGTCACTCTGATAGATGTGAGGAGATATCTCAGAGTTGTTTTAATTTGCATTCTCTGATCAATAGTGATCCAGAACATTTTTTCATATGACTACAGAGCTTTGATTTCTTTGTCTGAAAATTGCCTCTTCATATCCTTTGATCATTTATCAACTGGGGAATGACTTGTATTTTTGTAAATTTGACTAAGTTCTTTATATATTTGAGAAATGAGGCCTTTATTAGAGATAATTGTTTCAAAAATTCTCTTCTAGTTTTCTGCTTCCTTTATAATCTCGGTTACATTAATTTTGCTTGTTGAAAAGCTTTAAAATTTTATATTGCTCCCTGTATCTTCTTTGGTCATAAATTCTTCCTCTGTCCATAAATCTGACAGATAAACTATTCCATGCTCTCTTAATTTCCTTATGGTATTTATGTATAAATCATGTACCCATTTTGACCTTATTTTAGTATATGGTGTGAGATGTTGGTTTATACCTAGTTTCTACAATACCATTTTTCCAGTTTTCCCAGCAGTTTTTGTGAAATAATGAGTTTTTGTTCCAAAAGCTTGTATCTTTGGGTTTATCCTATACTAGATACTATTATCATTTACTATAGTATAATTTGTACCCATTCTATTCCACTGATCCACCTATTTCTTAGACAGTACCAGATTGTTTTAATAACAACTGCTTTATAATACAGTTTGAGATCTGGTACTGCATTGATTCCATTAATATCCTTGAATTTTTTGTTCTTTGTTATTATTTTACTAGATCTATAAAAGATTTTTTGATAGTTTGATTGGTGTAGCACTAAATAAATTCATTTACTTAGGATTGTCATTTTTACTATATTGGCTTGGCCTACCCATGAGCAATGAATATTTTTCCAACTGTTTATTTGTATGAAAAGTGTTTTATAGTTTTGGTCATATAGTTCCTGGGTTTGTCTTGGCAGGTAGACTCTCAGGTATTTTATATTGTGTATGGTTATTTTAAATGGAATTTCTGTTGTTGCTGGATAGAAATGCTGATGATTTATGTGGGTTTATTTTGTATCCTGAAACTTTGCTAAAGTTGTTAATAATTTCAAGTAGCTTTTTACTTGATTCTCTAGAATTTTCTAAGTTTAACATCATATCATCTGCAGTGATAGTTTTGTTTCCTCATTACCGATTCTAATTAATTTCTTTTTCTTCTCATTGCTATAGCCAACATTTCTATTACAATATTAAATTATAGAGGTGATAATGGGCAACCTCTCTTCAACCTTGATTTATTGGGAAGGCTTCTAGCTTATCCTCATTACAAAGAATGCTTGCTGATGGTTTTAGATAAATATTACATATCACTTTAAGGTAAGCTTCATTTATTCCTATGCTCTCTAGTGTTTTTAATGAAAAAATTTTAAAACAAAACAAAAACAAAACCTGATCCAGGAGTTTGGTACACAGAAGCCTTTCTGCACAAGGAACAAGGGCAAGTCAAGAAAATTTAAGAGCCTAAAGCTGTGTGCTGGGGCAGGAATTTAGGAACTCAGATCAAAGTTTAACCATGGAGACCTATGGCCTACATCAATGTTGCTTTAATCTCAAACTGGGGCTCCAATGAATATCTCTTAAACTCTTCAGACCTTTTCACAGAGACTGTCCCAAGGCAAACTTCCCTAGTACTGTCACTCCTAGGGGCTTTGAAAAACACAGAGTTTATTGCCCAGACCACAAATAATTCAGATCACTACCAGAGAAAGCCCACCATTCTTTACAGACATACGTAGACCCTAATCAGAGCAAAAAGCCTCAATTCAAGAAGTGAAGCTGGCCTTTTCGTGGTGGCAAGATACTGGAAATTGAGGGCATGCTCATCAATTGGGGAATGGCCGAACAAGCTGTTATAATGTTGGTTATAATGTAATATAATTGTGCAATAAGAAATGATATGCAGACAGATTTCAGAAAAACCTGGAAACACTTGTATGAACCGATGCAAAGTGAAGTGCACCAAACCAGGAAAACATTGTACACAGTATCAGCAACATTGTATGATGATCAAATGAATGACTTGGCTCTTCTCAGCAACACAATGATCCAAGACAAGTACAAAGGACTCATGAAAGAAAATGCTATCCACATCCAGATAAAGAACAGATGGACTCTGAATGCAGATCAAAGCATAATTTTTTCACTTACTTTATTCTTGTTTTTTTCCTTTTTGATCTGTTCCTTCTTTCATAACTGTGACTAATATGGAAATATGTTTTACATGATAGCACATGTATAACCTATATCAAATTGCCTACCATTTTAGGAAGAGGAAAGGGGAAGGAGGAAAGAAGAAAAATATGGAACTCAAAATCTTGTAAAAGTGAATGCTAAGGGGGCAGCTAGGTGACGCAGTGGATAAAGCACTGGCCCTGGATTCGGAAGGACCTGAGTTCAAATCCAGCCTCAGACACTTGACACTTACTAGTTGTGTGACCCTGGACAAGTCACTTAACCCTCACTGCCTCATGAAAAAAAAATGAATGCTAAACTAGTCTCAGCAATACAATGATCCAATAACACTCCGAAGGACTTATGATAAAAAATGTTACCCATTTCTAGGGAAAGAACTGAGGGTGTCTGAATACAGATTGAAGCATAATTTTTTTAAACTTTATTTTTTCTTGAGGTTTTTTTTTCCACAACATGACTAATATGTAAATTTTTTGCATGACTAAACATGTATAACCTATATCAAACTGCTCAAAGGTGGGAGCAGGAGGGAGGGAGATAACTAAGAATTGAAAATTTTAAAAATGCATGTTAAAATTCTTTTTATATGTAATTGGGGGGAAATAAATACTAAATAAAGAAAAAAACTTTTTTAAAATGAATGCTAAAAATTGTCTTTACATGTAACTGGGGAAAAATAAAATACTTAAAAAAGGAACAAAATGTAACGATTGGAATAACGCCACCTGCTGGATACTTACTGTAGAAGAGTTCTGCCCATGAAGGGAAGGTCTTTGAGGGCAAGACCAGGAGTCAGGAAGTGACGCGGACTAGTGGGAGGAGGAAGGAAGAGACTGGCGCTCAGTCTCGCTCTCTTTCCTCTGGACTCTGGCGGAGAAGGGAGCTAGAAATGCGCTCTCCCTTTAATAGATAGGAATCTAGACCTTTCTCTCTCTCTTTACCAAATTCTTATTCTCCTTAATAAATGCTTAAAAGTCTAACTCTTGCTAAAGCTTATAATTTATTGGCGACCACTCATTAAATATTTTAGACAGACTAGCTAGAATTTTAGCCCTTAACAGATGGCTGACCACGAAGAGGAAAGCTAACCCTCAGTCTTCTTCTGATCTACTGGTTGGGTAAGAAATTTCCCCTCCCTCTCCCTTTAACTGCTAAGTACTGGTGTACTGGCTGTGTTTTCCTTTAAATTTTTTCGAATGGACCTTTTAAACTCCCTAATTATCCTATTTTTGATTTTAGTCTGTTTAACCAGACAAATGGGAGATAAGATCATGTTAATGCTTTGTTTTTGTGGATTTTCTATTTTTCTTTTTATTTTTGTTAAAAGAGCCAGCAACTTACTCACACAAGGAAATATCTCTCCCTCTCCCAACCATGCTTTTTCAGAGAAACCTGAAGAGATTCCCGCAGCTTTTCCCAGTTCTAACAGTAATTGTTGCTTTAATTTTGCATGCCTGGAGGCAATGACCCACCCTCTAGAAGCTTTTAATCCCCTAGCACCTGGAGGCAAAGTGGGGGAAGAGGAATCCAGGCCTGAGTTCAAAATCAAGTCTGATTCAAATTGCTCTGGTCCCTCCCCTCCTCTCCAGACCCCACCCTCTACTCCTCCTATGGCCAAGCCCATTGCTTCCCCTGCCTGGGAAGTCCAGAGATCTGATGCGCATGCTCAACTTTTTCTACCTGCATTTGCAGCTTCAGGCTCAGCCCTTCCCCGGCCTGGCTGTGCTTTTGAGACAATCTTAGAAAACTCTTTAAATTCCAGATATGCTCGTTTTGTTCATAATTTTGCTAACCTGCTTTTGTCTTTAATTAGTAATCTTATAAAGCATTTGTATGGTGAAAAGCCCGACAGACAATATAGAGGGGTTAAAGAAGAAAAACTTAAGCTGAATAAGAATGACAATCAACATAGTTCAAGACTCTGCTTCTTTTGCCATGGAAGGGTATATATTTTACAGAAATGTAGAAGTAAGCAGCAAGGTATTGATATGAGTATTGGGGATTTTAGATATCGGAATCAAGAGTGTTCTGAGTTCACTCAGATTATTAATGTCAGTTCAGAGGTTACATAGGATTTCTGTGCTATTAAATATACATTTTGAAATTAATGGTATGGGTTTATTTTTATAGAGATTTTAATGCTTTTGAGATTGTGTCATACTTAGTTTTTAAAACAAGGAGAATATTTGTAAAAGCTTTTTATAGTCATGTGATCAAGTTTATATTTTATAGTACTCTTATTAATATTAAGTTCATGCTCATTTAGATTTCCTTAGTTTGGATTTCACTGTCTTTTATTGTTCCACGTGTATTTTCTTCTATTCATTCATCTATCTAATTTTGAAACATGGTTTTGATTTCATAATACAATGTTAATTCTAGGAGTATTGTGCTCCCATATTCTGAGTTGTTTGTTTTTGTTATTTTTTCTCAACTGATTATTCGATCAAACTCTTTAAAGCATTTCCCTGGCAAATTGTTTGCCATGGCAAGTGTAAATTGATTCTAGAAGTATTATTTTTGATAAGCATATTCCAAAAAAAAAAAAAGAGAGGAACATTTGTAAAAGTTGTCTTTGAGATTGTGTTGTGCTTTAACTTGTATTCAAATATGTTCTGATTTTTCACAAAAGTAATTGTATACTAAGTAAAAAAAGGGGTATTATTTGAAATTGTTGCATAATTATATATTGTGTTCTGAGTCAAGATGTATTCACATTTTTTGCAATCATTTATTATCCTCAATTTTTAAATCCATATGAGACTTGGATTATGGGAACTTATCATTTAAGACATTAATTGCCTTTATTCTGAGTTATCAGATGCCAGTTGGCCAAGATGCCATCCAATCACAAGAGGAATACATGCAAAGAGCAGACATTGAACTGTTACATGAGGGGAGACATGCACGAAGTTAAGGTATGGCCGAGGGAACGGCTTTTGACAAATGTTGAGGTTGGATTCTCTTGGTTTAATATTTTATTTTATTTTTCCCCACAATATTGTACAGATGGCTGGAAGTATTCATCCCACCCATCTCACTTCTACACCTGGCTTCTATGCTCCTTCCTATATGCCTGATGCCATGGACATCTCAATCCCATGCATCTGATTAAGTCTGACTCAGTTTCTTCCAATATGTTCGGTGGCATGGACATATATTCCATCCACCTATTTTAAGCCTGGCATACTGTATGGGCAGTACATATTGCTCAAGTGTGGGAATGCTCATATCCCATCATTTCTCTGTTCTTTTATGGTAACCCCCATAATTATCTCAGGTGTCATGATAAATAACAGTGTTGAATTTGGCCTTGACACCTGTTACCAATTATATTAGATTTTCTAATTTCTCATAATGGCATGAGGATAATTAGGCAGATGATGCAAAAAGTGATGAAACAAAGATAAAAATTATTTTTAAAAATTAATATCGCAGCAATTGTCTTCTCAATTACCCTCCATAAGGGGGGACTATAGTAAGATTATAATTTTAAAGAATGTTTCAATTTTTGTTTTATTATATGTTTCATGTGTAACAACTAAGATTCTGAATTCCCTTAGACATGTTTTTGAGAACTTTCATTGTTTGATTTGATTATTGACAAAGCTATTTTAAAGTTGTGTTAAGCTCAATTTTGTAGGAAATTTTCCTGGCTGATTACCAGCATCCACACATCAACCCCTGAAAAGACTTCCATTCCACGACTACACCTAGAGGACATCTGAGAAAAGACTTTCAGAGACTTTAAATGAACAGTTTTGATTTGTTGTTTTTGTTGTTTTTTTTCTCTTTCTGTTATAATATACACCATCTGTAACATGTATTCTCTGCAGAGGCCCTCCCTTTGCAAGACTAATGTCAAAGCGTCGGTTCATGAGGACAAAAAAAAAATCGCCCCTCTGGACAAAACTTTCCTCTCTTCCTTTTCTATATTGTTGTTCACATATTATTAGTTAGCAATAGTTATTATATTCTTTTTACTGTTCCGTCAAGGAAACATTTTGTTTCTTGAGGAACAACAGGGGGGACTGTAACGATTGGAATAACGCCACCTGCTGGATACTTACTGTAGAAGAGTTCTGCCCATGAAGGGAAGGTCTTTGAGGGCAAGACCAGGAGTCAGGAAGTGACGCGGACTAGTGGGAGGAGGAAGGAAGAGACTGGCGCTCAGTCTCGCTCTCTTTCCTCTGGACTCTGGCGGAGAAGGGAGCTAGAAATGCGCTCTCCCTTTAATAGATAGGAATCTAGACCTTTCTCTCTCTCTTTACCAAATTCTTATTCTCCTTAATAAATGCTTAAAAGTCTAACTCTTGCTAAAGCTTATAATTTATTGGCGACCACTCATTAAATATTTTAGACAGACTAGCTAGAATTTTAGCCTTAACAAAAAGAAGTAAGGCTGGGAAAATTTTAAAAATATATAAGCAAGGGGGAACTAGGTGGTACAGTGGATAGAGCACCGACCCTGGAGTCAGGAGGACCTGAGTTCAAATCTGGACTCAGACACTTGACATTTACTAGCTGTGTGACCCTGGGTCACATATATACATATGTATTTATGTGTATATATATGTATATGTATACATACATATATACATACATACATGTATGTATACATGTGTGTGTATAAAAGCAAGCTCTGATGATAAAGAAATATTATAGAACCAGGGATGCTTAGGAGACAAATTTCATATTAGAGGATAAGCACACATTATCAACAAGCAAAATCACAAATAAAAGACTTGTCATAAGCTCTATTGAATTCCTAGAAGATATGAGGCAAGAGTTTTTAAAAATTCTAATCTAACTAAAATGAGAGCTCTGGAGAAAAGAATGGGAAAGGAAATAAAAGTTCTAGAGTAAAGACTCAGAAGGAGAAGAAATACATTAATAGGAGTTGCAGCTTTTCTCAAATAACATACCATCCAAAAATTAGTTTGGACCTAATATAGATCAATGACTCCACAAAATAACATGAAATATTAGAATAAAATCAACACTGAAAAATATCACAAAATGTAAAAATATCTCCTGTCAAAAACAACAGATCTGGAAAACAAGGGGAGGTGGTGATGATGATGATAAGGAAGAAGAAGAGAAGAGCTATCATTTATACAGTGCTTTAAAGTTTCTAAAGCATTTTACATTTGATCCTAAGAATCATCTGATTTCCTGAAAACTTTGACCATAAAAGCATAGCTACAATGTTTTTTAAGAAATCATGAATGAAATTCTCCCAGAACTATTAGAACTAGAAGGCAAAGTGAAATTAGAAACAATCTACCACCCAAAAAAAAAATCTAAAATGAAAATTCCCAGGAACATTATAGCCAAAATCCAGAACTTCTACTTAAAAAACATATATTGCAAGTGTATAGAAAGAAAGGGTTCAAGTACTGAAGAGAGATACAATCAAGTTTGAACATTAAAACTTTAAGAATTCTTTAAAGAAGAAAGCTTAGAATACAATATTCCTAAAGGCAAAAAAATGTTTACAACCAAGAATAACTTAGCCAGGGGAATTGGACTGGGTGGGGTGAGGAAATGGATTTTTAATGAAGTAGAGGACTTCTTAGCATTCCAGATGAAAAGACCAGAATTTAGTAAAAACTTTAAAATGAAAACACAGGAGTTAAGAGATACCTTATAGTATTGTGCTGATTGTCAAAGGAAATAATTCTGCGAGGTCCTTTGCAAACTTTTATTTAGTTTTTCTCATCTTTTTTGATGAGTTTCTGATAGAAATGGCCCAAGGACAAGTCTTTTATAGTTAATTCTCTATGGATAATGTGCAAGTGGATAAAATGATTTCTTTTGTAATTGAAGATTAATATCATTATCATATTTGTATTTCTCTCAGTATGTAACAGTGCTTTGAATGTGGTAGGCACTAACTACATAATTGCTGAAATCCTTAAACATTTTCATTAAGTAGATTTCTTAATACATTCATTAATGCAGCATTTTTCAAATAGTAGAATTTGTTATATTTACATTCCCACAGTAATGTCAGGATAAGTAAGCTATTGGATTGAACATGAAAATGTCCTAATTATATACTGTATGATGTCCTATTAATGGTGTTTGCTAAAATGGAATTCTGTCTAAAATTGATCCTTCACTCTCTCTAACATTATAGGCATGCCTTTGGTACTTTTACTCAATTTGCATAGGAGAAAATTATTTATTCCTTCGTCTTACCAATAGCACTTAATAGAGCAGACCTCATTGGCTCTTTTTCCTTTAGCACTGGGTCTTTAGCTAATTTTATCTTTTTCCATTTTGCTCTTTTTGCCGTGTCCCTTCATTTATATGCAGTTCTTACAGCTCTTTAGCAAAGTAGAAACTTATTAAATTAGAATACTACCAGGAACAGTAACCAAGGTGATCTGTTCCCCAGCCATATTTCTCTCTCCTAATAAATCTCCTTTTATTTCACAAAAAAAATTAGAATACTATCAAGTAGAAATTAGAAGATGAACAAGAAACTCCTCTTGGAAAGAAATTCTGCTTTAATATATACTTTACTTGTGAGATTTAAAATTGGATATTAGATCATAAATCTCCCCTTTTTAACCTTTCCCTTAATTTATCTCCCAGACTAGTAAATGGAAGAAGCTTCTGGTTTTCTAGTTAGAGCTTTATTGTGTGGTAGTTACCAGGTGATGTTGATTAGAGGGATAGGAAAGTAGAAATACAAAACAAATAGTCTTAAGTCTAAGCTTAGTCTATATTCTGTATAAAACTCACCCTGAATAATTCTCCCTGAATAGATTTTTTAAACTTTCCAACAAACTACCAAAATTTATTACCTGCATAAGTTGCTGCTTCAGTTTCTGCATTTCTGAAATGTTAAGCTCACTGAATAAGTCAGAGACCGGGTGTAGAGTTTCTCCTTTCCTTCCTGGAGTCCGGTAATCTCCATTCAATTTCACAAGTGGCCCATGGATGTGTCCATTCATTTTGTCATCATTGTTTGGTTCACTTATATCTTCTGCAAATTTTTGTCCATCTACTGAGATATTGATATGATTATTATATACGCTTTCATTGAGATTAATATACTGGGAGAGTTCCTTCCTCAGGTTGTTCTTTTGTTCTCTTTCATTTTTTAAAGTCTCCAAGACTTCTTCTAGTTGGCGCTCAGCAATTTCTTTCAACCGGATGGCATCTTCTAGCTGGCTATTTAACAATACCATCTCTTCCTCAAATCGTTTAATTTCATGTTTTAAGCCTTCATATTCCACCTAAATTAGAAAGAACAAAAAAACATTCATTAAAACTTTAAGAATTCTGTAAGCCCTACATACTTAAAAGCCTTTCCAAGTATATAACTGAATGCCATAACCTTTCCTCTGAAGTTTTACATTAAATTGTTTTTCTTAAAAAGAATTTAGACATATAAGTAACATGACTATAAGTCAATTATTTAAACCTATGTATAAATTAGTGCTATTGATAGAGGTTGAGCAGTATTTCCCTCTTTAGATGAACTGGCAGACATTTTTTCAATTTTCTGTGGTACTCTATGATTTGATATTAAAGAACCCTGTTTGCCAGATTTCCATAGTAGACTGAGGTTAGTTGACCTAGTAGAGCTTTAGTTCCTCAAAAGCAGGGACCTTTTTTAAAAAAAATTAATTTTGACTTTCTATAGTAAGTACATAATGCTTTCCTGGACTGGATTGGTTTGAGCTAAGAAAAATGGGAGCATAAGTAGCTCTTATATAAGTAAGACTTTTTATTACTATGTATTACTTATAAAAAAGTGGAATCTGGATCTGATGGGTACTGATTCTTTTGGGAAAGTATCTAATTGGATAATTTGATCAGTATAGTACAGAAGCGATGATACCATGGAAATATCTACAAAACTCTAACTACCTAACCAGAATGAAGCTTTTTGAGACTGAGGAAAGCCCCAGAATGACATATAAATAAGGGTCCCATGTCTTTATCTCTCAGAGGCTGAAGGAGGATCCCATTTTCATCCTTACCCCTGAGCTACAAGGAGCTCCATGAATCCTTGCTAAGGAACACTAGGGAATCCAAATCCCCATTTCTTTCAGAACCCTAGTAGACCTATCTTCACTTCCTAGGAACACCCACAATATTTTGTTTTCTCTCCTGTATTTACGACAATCTATTTTAGGTTTTAAGTATTTCTGTAGCTGTCTTTTTTTGTCCTGTATGTAAACTCCTTAAGTCCCTAACATAGTCTTTTGCACATAGAAGGCACTTATTAAGTGTTTGCTGAATAAATGAGTAAATCATGATGCAGGGCACAGAAGTATATTCTTAGTGCTGCATTAAAGAAGTCCTCAAGAGCCCCACACCCCTGGATAAACCTGCAGGAAGCAACAGGGATATTTCTTCACGTATCTGAAGACTTAAATGGAGAGCTTCTCAGAAAACCTAGCAAGTTTCAGGGGTTCAGTTACGGGGCTGTTTTTTCTTTTTCTTTCTATGAGTCATAAGAACATAGACCTCACTATAAGCCATGAATAGTAGTTGATCCCCTTTCTCCTTATATATCTATTCCTATCCCTACATCCCTATACTTACACTGCATGTATGCCGATTAGGGAGACAATGTACTTTGTCTTATTATCAAGAGCCTATACAAAACTTCCTCTCTTCAGATAAACTATAATTTCTCATCAGGCAGAAACTTCTGTGATTGGTGGTAGTAGTATAAAATGTTACAAGAATATCAGGCCTAAGTAAAGACTGATGATAGCAGTGTAGCAGGGTCTGTTCATGCAGAGACTGGCAAGTTGAAAACCTATTCAAAAGAGACCATATTTAGGATGGCAGATGGAGCTTAAGAGGACAAATTCATATTAGAGATCTTTTTTTTAATTTTAAAAATTCCTTTAAGAGTGATACAGCCTCAGCTTTTATACCTTAGACTAAAATGGAGACCTGAATAGGCTGACAGGGCAGAAGCTAGAAAAAGGACTAAACCAGTGGAGTAAGATGATCTATTTATTGTTAGATTGTGGGATTAGCAGAGATATCAATTTAGGTGTAGGAGATGTGTAGAAAATTTTGTTGCAAAAGAAACTTCAGCCATGTTGAAGTGGTGCTAAAATTGATAGTATGGGATAGAGTCCTTGTTATGGTCCTAAGGTTCTAAAAAGTTTCTTGAATGTCATTAATAGTTCTGCACTGGGGAAGCTAGATGGCGCAGTGGATAGAGCACCAGCCCTGGAGTCAGGAGTACCTGAGTTCAAATCCGGCCTCAGACACTTAACACTTACTAGCTGTGTGACCCTTGGCAAGTCACTTAACCCCAATTGCCTCACTTAAAAAAAAAAAAAAAGTTCTGCACTCGATTTAGACCCACCATGACAAAATGTTAAATACCTAAAATTTGTTTGGACCTTTCCTGATCCTTATTTTAGGTCCCTGGAAGTTCAGAAATCCTTACCATTTTGCTCTGCTAAGTGTCCTATGCTGAGTATCTTTAATTCCCACATTCCAGTCCAGAGACCTATAAAAACTTGGCTCTCTTGTTTTATCAAAATACTCATGTACTAACTATTAAGTCTAATAAGTCATGCTAAAGTAATCTGAATGGACCTTTGATGGTCATTAACCCTAGACAGAACAAATCATGGATTAGTTTTGCTGAAATGATTAGAGGCCTACTCCTATAATCTGTAGTAGGTTGAACTGGAAGAGGAAGAGCCTGAATGTCATTGTCACTGACTTGCTTCTTCAAAGACTTAAAACCCAGATCTTCCCACTTCTGTTTTCAGGTTTTTTTTGCCTCCTTTTCCTTATTTAAACAAAATTCTTCCCCAACTACCCTTAATCTTAAATCAACCTCTTACCCAAAATTCCCAGGAAAAAAAATGTTACGGTTTTTTCTTTTAAGAGGGGTCTTTAATGCCGTAGACAGCAAATCTTGGGACATTCATGTCACACACAAAGGAAAATATTTTAGGACAGAGCTACATTTCAATTGCTGTTTTAATCACAATATACTGGTAGCTGCTTATATCCCTGTTGAACTAATCCTCATTCTATTTATGACAAATAGAATTAAATTAGCAACTAATGAAATAGGGTTGAAGAATTGAAATTTGTTTCTAATTTGTTTCTGTGTTAGAAACACATGTATTAGAACATATATTGAAACTGAAAAATGAAAAGTTAATCAGAACTAACCCTTATATTCAGAGTTGTTGGTGGGGTTTTTTTGTGTTTGTTTCAAATGGATTTTGAATATAAATTACTCATTGTGGAGTAAATATTTAACACCTAATCAATGAATAGCTAAGTTATTGGGAATTTGGGGGGGCAGAAATTGCCTCTTCATTTTTCAAGAGCTACATTTTAATGTGGTAACTTGATTTTTCATTACTAACATATTTTGATCATAAAGGAAATTTTTGATAGATACAAGTGCTGATGAGAAACAATGTACTGGTATTATCTCATTTTTACAACATGTATAATTATGCCTGCTTATCAAAGAATAAGCTAGAATGCCCCCATTGAAACATTTTGGCAAATAATGATGAAATAATTAATTAGACCCTGATTTGGGGGCAATTATCATATGATGCCTTAGAAATAAAAGTGAGGGGGCAGCTAGGTGGTGCAGTGGATAAAGCAGTGGCCCTGGATTCAGAAGTACCTGAGTTCAAATCTGGCCTCAGACACTTGACACTTACTAGCTGTGTGACCCTGGGCAAGTCAAGTTAAAGACAAGTGTAGCTGTTTCAGAATAGCTAGGTGGCACAGAGGCTAGAATGCCAGGCTTAGAGTCTTGAAGACTCAGCCCAAGTCACTTGACCTTGTTTGTCTTCATTTCCTCATCTGTAAAATGCAGTGGAAAAGGAAATAGCAATATACTCCAATATCTTTGCCAAGAAAACCCCAAATGGGGTCACAAAGAGTTGGACATAACTGAAATGACTGAATGACACAACTATTTCCATTTTCATTTATTTCAGATGAATTGTCTGTTTCCCATATTTTAATTACTGTTAAAAGAAGAAGAGTGAAACAGAAATAATCATGCAATGGTTACTACAAATCGCCAAATAAACAAAACATCCTAGTTAACAAATACTCTTAGGAAATCATAGCAGTCTTTCCAGGATGACTTAAACTGGCCCTAATTAACCCCCAAGGGAAATTAAAGTCTATCCAATAATACCCAATGGAAGAAGGCTGCAGGTGTACCTTCAATTAACTGCAGTCCATTGGAAACACTCACATTGCCAACTGCAATCTATCACCAAGGATTTAGATTTTTCAGAAATTAATGGTCATTTAAAATCCAAATCATCAGTAAGAGACTGCTTTGGTAACATGAGTGTTTCCAATGGAGTGTAGTAAATTTGCTTTAAGTCCTATTTGTGTTTCATAAGGAGGGTGGGAAGAGAATTTATTATTTTTGACTCCTAGAGGTTTATGAGAAATGCTAAAAACGTAAGCATAAAATGCAACCATTCCTCAATGCACATATAGAGCTATATACATTCAATGATTTAAGTGGCATAGGATAAACAACGAATGCTGTCAGGACTCTATTTATGAACTGAAATTATTCAATCACCTCTTCATCATTAACTCAACATGGTCCATTCTCACTTGTCTTCCAACTTTAAATTCTTAAAAATCAATGGGGATGTATCTATAGTTAAAAGACAGTATTTTGTTGGTGGGTTGTTGAAGGGTGGGGTGAGGTCAGCCTCTTTCTCAGTTTTCTCCTTTGGAAAGGGAAGCAGAAACAACATTTAGCCTGGCATCAGCTAAGTGGTGAGTCCCAACAATCTTACTACTTTTGTCATCCTCCTTCAAGAATTACAAATATTAATAAGCATTTGCATAAATTACATCTTCAAAGAGAGAGCTCTCATTGTTAATCCAACAAAATAAACATATCAAAAACATCATTTTCTAAGATTTTTTAGAAAGAGAAATTATATTAACATATGTGCATATTAGTTGAAATCTCAGCCAAGCTAGAAATGAGGAAGACAATTTCTTTTGATAGAGGAAAACAGGCACTTTTCTTCTTAATGGCTCTGATCTTGACTTCTGCCTAAATTCTGTTCTTTTTGAGATCTCAAAGAATTCTACAAATCAGAATAATTTTAATAACAAGGAAAGACATTTTAACTTTCTTTTTTTTTTTTTTTAGTGAGGCAATTGGGGTTAAGTGACTTGCCCAGGGTCACACAGCTAGCAAGTGTTAAGTGTCTGAGGCCGGATTTGAACTCAGGTACTCCTGACTCCAGGGCCAGTGCTTCATCCACTGCGCCACCTAGCTGCCCCCATTTTTAACTTTCTTAACCATATACCCTGGTACCTTTTTTAATGGGCTGAAATAATTCCAAATGTTTGAAGAAACAAGTTTGCAGCAAAATTTAGTGTCTACTCCTAGTGCTTATGCTAAGCTTTCTTCAACAAACAGAAACTTTTTAGTTCTAAACTACAATAACATAGACTGAAACTCCAAACTGTGGCATCTTTTGTCTACACAATAATCTATGAAAGCATACTATTTCAGTTAAAAAATAATAGCAATAATAACAATATTGTTATAAATTTTATAGGGAAAAGGAGTTTTGTTAAATTTGATTCTTTAATACATCAAAAGACTAAAAAAAAAAAAATCTATGATTCATCAGGGTTCTCTCTACATATATAGAATGCATCCTCTCTAAGTTTTCATGTTTTGGTATGGCCAGAAAAATACATCGATTGGTGGTTATCCTTCCAGTGATAACCTTTCTGAACTTAAATAGTCTGGTCCTCAAATATCACAGTTTGTCACCAAGACTGCGCTTGAAGACCTTCTTACTTGGCGGGGCCTACCAGAGCTTTGTGCTCCCATGATGAGGCAGGAAGAGAACATTAACAAAGGTTCATTAACTTTAGGAGAGAAAAATAATGGCAAAATTTGAGAAACTACTTATTGAGATAGGAAAACGTCAGTTACTAAGCAGTATACAGAAGGTATACTTTCATCTGGACTGTTACAAATAAAACCTTTATAAAAATCCTACCTGGTTCTGTTTCAGTGTGGACACCAGCTTCTGTAAAGTAATATTTTCCTCTTCCAATTCAGTGTAGTCCTGAAGTAGGCGAGTTTCTCGAAACTTGTATTCTCGGATTTCATCCTTCATTCTTATTCTCTGTAGCTCTAACACTTCATTGTTCTGAAAATTGAAGAAGAAAAAAACAAAAAACCCATAGGTTGAATGTGATATCTTTCCTCTGATGGCCTGAATGGTAAGACAGCATCTCAGGAAGTAAAAAAAATTAATAAATGTGAGAAATGGTCTTTTAAAAATGTTTTTTTAAAAAAAGTTTATAGACACTGTGGTTTTGTCTTTGACAACTCCTAGAAAGGAAACCTGAATAAGTAATAACTTAAAGAGAAATATCCTTTCTCCATTTTATAATAGATTTTGTAATTTTCTCTGCAAAGGGAAAGTAACTAAAAATGTTTTCTTATAATCAGTAATTCATGTATTTTCTTAGATTTTTTTCTTAGACCTTTCCCCATTATGCTATTTGTAAAGAAAAATTTTAAAATATCTTTTGCCCAGATATTTTACCAAAATAAATACCTAAAATAAATCAGAAAACTGGAGATAAAATTAGGAAGAAAATTTAAGTTCCCTGTGTACTCAGGTTAAATAAGCCAAAAGTAATCTATAAAACCTCTCCCAGTTAAATGGCATTGTCCTGCTAGTGTTGTTTCCCTTATCCTAGATTCTGATGTAGGAAAATTGGGACACTGATGCATTGTTGGTGAAGTTGTGAATTGATCCAACCATTCTGGAGATCAATTTAGAACTATGCCCAAAGGGCAAACTGTGCATACCCTTTGATCCAACAATAAACATTAATAGGTCTGTATCTCAAAGAGATCATAAAAAAGGGAAAAGGACCTACATGTACAAAAATATTTATATCAGCTTTTTATGTGTGGCAAAGGATCAGAAATTGAGGAGAATGGATGGACTTTGAATGCAGATCAAAGCATAATTTTTTCACTTTATTCTTTTTTGTGTTTTTTCCCTTTTATATGTTTCTTCTTTTACAACATGCCTAATGTGGAAATATGTGTTACATGATTGCTCATGTATAACCTATATCAGACTATTTGCCATCTTGGGGAGGGGGGAAAGAAGAGAAAAGATTTTGGAACTCAAAATCTTATAAAAATGAATGTTGAAAACTATCTTTACAAGTAATTAGAAAAAATAAAATATGATTTACATTTAAAAAATAAATGGGGCAGCTAGGTGGCACAGTGGATAAAGCACTGGCCCTGGATTCAGGAAGACCTGAGTTCAAATCTGGTCTCAGGGGCGGCTAGGTGGCACAGTGGATAGAGCACCGGCCCTGGAGTCAGGAGTACCTGAGCTCAAATCCAGCCTCAGACACTTAACACTTACTAGCTGTGTGACCCTGAGCAAGTTACTTAACCCCAATTGCCTCACTAAAAAAAAAAAAAAAAATCTGGTCTCAGACACTTGACACTTACTAGCTGTGTGACCCTGGGCAAGTCACTTAACCCCCATTGCCCCACCAAAAAAAAAAATGAAGAGGTTATCAATCATTGTTTGTAACTATAAAGTTATTTTTAAATAACTGTATGGAGATGTGCATACATACATGTATCTATATACAAATACATATTTGTTCTTAGTAACGCCAAAGTGTTGCTCCTTTGTGAGCAATTTGGGGCAGAAAAAAATTTATGTAAAGAAAAAAGAATGAAATCAGTTTGTAAAGAACAGACGGTATTGGCCTTTTTGTATGTGAAAATTTGGCATCTGAAATGGGCAGAAAGAATTTTTGTGTGAAAAACTGATAAAAATCCATTTTTGAAAAAAATAAAACCACCAGAGGAGGCCTGGAAAGAACTACCCCTAGATATTGGACACAGTTTTTCCCTCAGTAATTTACATGTGACTCTTTTGTAGAGTTTGAGATATTAAAAACTCACAAAGTAGTAAATCAAATAAGTTTTTGTAAACTATAGGAAGATTAAATAAAGACCACTGGTTTCATACTAACAACATTTTTATTTCATGAGTTTTACCATAAAGGGGAAATACTAATCACCAAGGTGTTTTGATTTGAGCCATTAGAGGAAGGGGAAAACCCATCAGCAACAGAAGAGCAGATAAGAATATGGCTGGAAAGGAATTAAGAAGATGCCAGTGGAAGTAGTAAGCTCACAGAAAATCTTTAGATGCTATCCTTGGGAGGCTGCCAAGAGGAAGACAAGTACTGCTTTGTGAATTGGTTGACAAAATGCCTCGGAGCCTGCACAATGGAAGAGAGGTGAACTCTGTTTCAGTTTCAATTATTGCCTGTTAGGAGCACCTAAGAGGTGAAGTTTCTCAGAGAAGTTTGGTTACTCTGCTGACTCTCCTCCAGTTTGAGAGGGGAAAATTGAAGAAAAGAGACAGGCTCTACAGGTAATGTTCTATAAGCAAAGGCAGAATTCACTGGAAAAAATAGAATTCTACTGAGTGAAGAGCTGGTTGGGCTTATCTGCATGGCAAAGAAAGCCAATTTGAGGAGCTCTACAGTTTTCTAGCTTAAAGAGAACATCTTGTCACTATAGTAGCATACCACTTTCTCAGTGCCCTCATAAGGATAATGTAAGCCAAAAATTCTTGTCATTGCTTCATTATTAGTTCAAGAACAGCAGAGGAGCTGATTTGCCCAGCAGTAGTAGTGAGGCCCAGAAATGGAACAACTAACAAAGTCGTTTTGTGTGGTGCAGATTTTTCCTGAAGGAATTAGGAACATTAAGGTTTGTAGTAAAAAACTGATTTTCCCCAAGTCTGTGGATTTTCCTTGCACATGTTAGGTTACTGTTTGACCACTCTTCCCCACAGGCACTGCATTGTATTGGTGAGAGAGTATAAGTCATGTTAAGTAATGTGTGGACTCTTATGTATTGATTATTACTGTACTCACTTTATATTGAGTGACTGTGATGCTATGATTATTCTTACTTTTGCCATATCTTTAAGTAAATTTGTTTTGTTTTGTTTTTTGGTGAGGCAATTGGGGTTAAGTGACTTGCCCAGGGTCACATAGCTAGTAAGTGTTAAGTGTCTGAGGTCGGATTTGAACTCAGGTCCTGCTGAATCCAGGGCCTGTGCTCTATCCACTGCGCCACCTAGCTGCCCTAAGTAAATGTTTTATATTTAAAAGTTAATGATGTAAATCATTATGACTGATTTCATGTAGATGGGAACTAAACCAGTGCAGGCTCAGGAAATACAGAGGTAAGTATTAAGATTATATTCCTTCTATAACAGGGTTACCCAAAGGAGCCTGAGCAAGTCTGAGTTTTAACCTAGTGGTGGTGGTACCTCTTTGAGAAACCAAGGTCTTCTGGTATGAGGGCAGATTGTGGTAAGTGAATTAGCCCAGAGAGGAAGTGGTGACAATACCAATACATGGCCTACATAAGGGGAATATATATATGTCACTTGTCTCTAGAACCCCTTAATAGACAATTGGCTCACATGGCTTAGGTTTGTTTTAGAGGGCTAACCTCCAAGAGGGTGTCTTTCTCTGGCTTTTGCCTCCAACTCTCAAATTTAATCCAGGAAAACATCCTCAATAAAGTATAGGCATAACTTTCCCAAGTGTAGATAACATGGTCCCAATTCCTGCATAAATATTCAATGTATAGTATTGTTATTGGATATGGGACAGTCACATTAAAAAAATATATATGATATAAAGAACTCAAAGGAGCCTGTGAACATATAGAAACAAAAAACACTCAAAAAGTTCATTGGAATTCCCCCAATAGTACTCTATTGGCCCCTTTCCGCACCATTTTGGAGGACAGTAAAACAAGTACTTTATAGTTGTCTTGAACCTGCATTGTCAAACATATCCATGGGAATAGCAAGGCTGTTAAGGTCCCTATCTCTGCCCTCTCTTTCCTCCAGGCACTTTAGTACTATAGGGGCCTCCTGGGTTCAGGGCTGGTGCTCTGTCCACTGTGTCACGTAGCTGACCCATGACGACATCTTTAAAAAAACGTTAAGGGGTAAGAGGAATACACAGGAAGAAAGGGAAAGGGAGAGGTGGACTGAGTAAAAGTAGCTCACATAAAAGAAACAAGAAGAAGCTTATGGAATGGAGGGGAAGATGGGGAAGGAGCAGGGGAACCTTACTCTCATCAGAGCTGGCTCAAAGAGGGAATAACATACACACTCAAGTGGGTATAATAATATATTTTTCCTTGAGGGAAAGTGGGAGGGGAAGGATATGAGGGTTGGGGGAGGCGAAGGAAGGAAGGGCAGATTAGGGTAGGGGGAAGTAAAAAGCAAAATACTTTTTGAGGAGGGATAGGGTAAAGTAAGATAGAAAATAGAGTAAATATCAAGGGGAGGGAATAAGATGGAGGGTAATACAGTTAGCAATAGTAACTGTGAAAGAAATGATGAGCAGGATGATATCAGAAGGATGTATGAAAAATGCAAACCATCAACAGAGGAAGAACTGATGGTACCTGAATATAGACTGAAGTGTAATTGTATTTGTTATTTCCTCTTTCTAAAGGAATTTTGTCTATTTACTTTCACAACCTAATGTGAAGATGTTTTGCATAACTGCACATGTATGACATATTGAATTGCTTGATTTCATAGAGAGGGTCAAGGAGGAAGGGAGGAAGAAAATTTAGAACACAAAGTTTTAAAAAATCAATGTGGGGGCAGCTAGGTGGTGCAGTGGATAGAGCACCGGCCCTGAAATAAGGAGTACCTGAGTTCAAATCCGGTCTCAGACACTTAACACTTACTAGCTGTGTGACCTTGGGCAAGTCACTTAACCACAATTGCCTCACTAAAAAAAAAAAAATCAATGTGAAAAGAAATGATGAGCAGGAGGAGTTCAGGGAAACCTGGAAGGACTTACATGAACTGATGCTGACTGAGAGGAGCAGAACCATGAGAACACTGTACACAGTTAACAGCAACATTGTGTGATGAACCATGGTGAAAAAACTTGACTCTTTTTAGCAGTGCAACTATCCAAAACAATTTCAAATAACTTCATGATAGACAATGTTCTCAACATCCAGAAAAAAAAGAACTGTGGATTATGAATGAAGATGAACCATACTGTTTCTACTTTGGGGCTATTGGTTTTTTCCTTCTTTTCTGAGGTTTTTCCCTTGTGCTCTGATTCTTCTTTCACAATATGACCAATTCAGAAATATATTTAATGTGAAAGCACACATGTAACCTATATCAGATTGTTTCCTGCCTTGGGGAGGAGGGAGAGAAGGGAGGGTGGGAGAAAAATTTGGAACTAAAAATTCTATGAAAACAAATGTTGAAAATTATCCTTATATGTAACTAGAAAATAATAAAATACTTTTATTAACAACAACAAAAAAAGAGTGTGATAGCTTCTGCCTCGAGGACCATACAGTTGAATGTACTATGGAATACAATTCACATAGACAGGGTTACTCCTAGTTCTCAATGAAAACAATTGCCTTTATATTGAACTGAGTCTCATAAAAAGGCCTTTCATTGTATACAAAAGATAGTGATGTCATTTTTCCTGACCAGAATTTCAATTAGAGTTTTAGAATTCTGTTATAAAAATGACTCTAGGGGGCAGCTAGGTGACACAGTGGCCCTGGATTCAGGAGGACCTGAGTTCAAATTCAGCCTCAGACACTCAACACTTACTAGCTGTGTGACCCTGGGCAAGTCACTTAACTCCAATTGCCTTACCAAAAAAAAAAAAAAAAGACTCTAGGAAATGAGAGATGTTTACATGAAGTTTGGGGGTTAAAACTTAAGAAAATATATTTTATTATAGACTCTATTATATATTAAGCACCAACAGCAGTAAAAAGGAAATCTCAGGTGTGTTTAATACGATTCACAAATATTCTGCTGAAGAAGTTTTATGTCTCTGTATCTGGTAATAACATATGCAGGATAACTTCAAAGCCTTGACTAGTAGCCGGTGCCAGAGTAGAAAATGCATTAGGTAAAGAGTCAAGATCTGGGTTTAATTCCTGGATCCCAAGTCACATAACCTTGTTAGGCTTCAGGCACCCTAACTCTCCTGCAAAAAGTATGATCTTTATCCCATGGGTTGACATGTGACTCAAATAAGATAATATATGTCAAGTGATTTTTTAAACTGCCAAATCCTCTATAGCTGTTTGTTAGATATTAGTATTATATTTTATATTTCTATTGAATTAATGCCTAAGTAAAATCATGTTCCCATTCTTTATATCCAAAGACAATGGCTCTCTGGCTGTTCCAAAATAACACACTCTATGTCTTGGTTCTCAGCATTTTCTCTGGTTATCTACCATGCCTATATTGTTTCCCCTCCTCAACTTTGCCTACTAACTTTCCTGGCTTCCTTTAAGTCCCAAATAAAATCCCATCTTTTGCTGGAAGTTTAGTGCCTTCCTTTTCTTAATTATTTCCAATTTATTTTGTAAATAACCTGCTTTGTATATATTTGTGTACATAGCATCTTCCCCACTAGATTGTAAACTTTGAAGGCAGGGACTGTCTTCCTTGTAAAAGGACTAGCATAATGCCTTGCACATAGTAGGTACTTAATAAATATTGAATGATAAGTCAATGACAAGTAGGCTATCCTTGATTCTTTGGTGACATCTAATTTACATAGTTTAATATACAGCTTTTCTACTTATTTTCAAAGAAGGCATATATGTAGGAAAGTCTACGTTTACCTATCAAAGACTGTTTTTAATGAATTAGCTCATTAAAAGTCAGAAATTATTGTCTTTGAATAATCTACAAAAAATGCATCATCAATCATTCCCCAAAGTCAGTATTATATCATTTATAGATTATTTTTGTTTTAAAATATTATATATCAAAAAATAAAATAATAAAATAGAATATTATATATCCAGCACTTGAATTCTCCACCTCCAATAAATGTAATAGTATCCTTAATGATAAACTAACAAGTATTTAAATGCTTACACTTACTACTACAAGTCAGGCACCGTGTTGACTCTAGGGATACAACTACAATGAATGAAATTATTCTTACAAAGAGCTAAGCATTGGTCATAAATACAAATTGTCTTATTTCTCATGTAACCGTTAGGGAAACATGAGATTAATAATATTCAAGCTCTAGGCTATGGTAAGTGAAATTTTTCTATTTGAAATAAAAAACTCAAGACTATAATTTACTATTGTTTTGAGTTTTGATTACAGGCATGGTTGTCTGACTTGTCATGAAGCCAATATTAGAAAGTGACATGCTGCAGTCAGAGAATTGCAATAGGTGAATGTCTATCCCTGGAGAAAAAGTTGAGAGGACAGCTTTGGCATAGCCTAAAATAGGATCCTCTTGCCTCAGTTTCCTTATTGCGCTATTTCTTTTCTGAATAGGAAATTTATCCACCTGGTTAATCCTGAGCCTTGTGTTTGATAGCTGAACCAGTTGTGATATATGAATGTAATGGAATACTATTGTCCTATAAAAAAATGACGAGGTGGGGGCAGCTAGGTGGCGCAGTGGATAGAGCACCAGCCCTGGAGTCAGGAGTATCTGGGTTCAAATCTGGCCTCAGACACTTAACACTTACTAGCTGTGTGACCCTGGGCAAGTCACTTAACCCCAATTGCCTCACTAAAAAAAAAAAAAAAATGACGAGGTGGATTTCAGAAAAACCAGGGAAGACTTACATGAAAACTGGCCCCATACTGATCAATCAGTTATTTTCCCCATATTCCTTAAACTGAATAGACACTTGGAAAAGGGGGAGTGGGACACATCCTTTCCTGATTTTAGGGAATTGTATCTGTTTGCTCTTCCCCTCTCAACTAGGAAAGTCCCTAATGTTTCCTCTAAATTAGAAATCACATTACCTAATTTGTATCCTGGTGGTTTTCTTTTAATTAATTGTTTTTAATGTATAAAAGTCTATTTCTCCCTGTATTCAGGGTCCAGGCCTAATTGGAGGAGACCTGGTCCCAGTTTGTTGAGCAATTGGCATACATCGCCTAATAAATCAAAATGCTTCAAAGCTTGAATCTTTGTTTCCTCAGTCATTTCATCTTTTATCCACTACAAAAATGAGAATCTGAAAATTACAGGATTGGTCTATGATTACACAGCTATTAGAGTTTCAGGTGAAGTTGCACCTAAGTCTCCTGATTTCAAGTCTAGTTCTATATTCACTCTGCTCTACTTGCTTTCATTGTTATAATTATTGCACCATTATTTTAGATGAGGCTAAACTATTAGAATATCGTTTCATTTTTGAAGTTTATAATTAGAAATTTAAATCTAGGGGCAACTAGGTGGCGCAGTGGATAGAGCACTGGCCCTGGAGTCAGGAGTACCTGAGTTCAAATCCAGTCTCAGACACTTAACACTTACTAGCTCTGTGACCCTGGGCAAGTCACTTAACCCCAATTGCCTCACTAAAAAAAAAAGAAAGAAAGAAAAAAATGAAATTTAAATCTAACTCTGCCCAAAATAAAACAAACTAAAAATCCCTCCCACTCAGTTAATTTGCCTCTTACGTCATCAAATCTGCTAATATTTTATTTTTGCTAATATCTTATAATATTATCCTGAGTACCTTATATTTTAAAACTATCCATCCATTTCACTTAAGTTATCAGTTTTGTGGCCATATAATTGGACAGAATAGTTCCTAATATATCTTACATAAGCTCTAAGAATCCTTATCTTAATTCCCACTCTCACAGATAAGTCAACAGGTGATTCTCTAATGCTGTAGCTTAGGCATCATTGTGCCTCTCCCCCAAGATTATATAAAAATTGAGAATGATTTTGGTCAGTTAGCCTTAAGTAGTTTTTTAAAAGGGTATTTTACAAAGGTGGTCTAATCAGAATAGTTGGTTTTTTAAAATCCCCATAAAAGTCTGCAACTCACAAATTCTCCCTTAAATACATAAAGAGTTCAGGGGAAAGTAGTCTCAAGCTTTGAGAACACATGTGGCAAAGAGTAACTCATAGTTCTTAGCTGCTGAAAGTACTTTTCTCCCATTAGTAGAATGCTCAAGACATTCTTCACGGGCATGATATAGTATTTTTTCTGAGCTATTTGTGGAGTTGGAAATCTACATCTAATCTATTCATAGTTCCTGTGTCAAGATAATGGAATGTCATAGATGAAATTTAGCAGATACTCAGGGGCCTGCCTGGAGACTGATTTAAACTGATTGAATTGGATAAGGCGACTGACTGCTGACTGGATTACTGGCTTACTTCCAGTTAACTAGAGTGTAAACAGATCTGGCTGGTACTTAAGGGTACTTAAGAAAGTAATTGTTCTCAGAAGCTAAAAACTTTGAACTTTGCATCAAGACCACCTTTGGGTCCAGTGAACCAATGAATTTGAATGACACTAGCCAATCAGCTTGAAGAACCTCCCATGTCTGGGAGGGGAAAAGGAAGGAGGAAGCAGATGCTGGCGAGAGAGCTCTGCCTCTTTTTGGTGCGAGGGACTGGCGTGGTGGCAGATGACTTCAGAAGTGGGAGTTTAGGAAGGTTAGGATTGCCAGGTTATAGGAAATCTGTTCTCAATCTTTCTCTTTCTTTTACAATCTTTCAATAAACCCTTAAAAAAACCTAAACTCATTTATCAGTGACACTGTCCCCCTAACTGGGGGGACAGATTAGAACCCACATTTAGAATTTTAAATTTCACATTCCTATTACAGACACAGCTGTCATGTGATCCTGTTAAGTCACTGATCAGAATATGAAAGGTACAACCTTCTCTGGACTCTTTGCAACTCACAAGGTCTTCCTCCAGATAAAAGTTGGGATGTAAGAAGTGGGCAAGGTGAAATAAGAAGACTGAGGCCAAGGGAATTCCTCTTCAGGGGTTTTACTTGAACATCATGCTCCAACCTCTTGATATGAGTCTTTTCTTAACTCATTTAATAATTTGTAGATGACTCCTAGAGAGTAATCAAGTTTCCTTAGTCTATCCAAACCTTCTTCTTGTACAATGTTACTCTGATTCTACTAGCTTTTCATTGTTAATGTAAAGCCTATTTCTGGTGGATTAAATTAGACTGAAGCCTATGGCTGAGATCGATTAATTGTATTCACTTGGTTAAGTTGGCAGAGCATTTTATCATTTATTTTTAGTAGAGTTGGTTATTTTAAAGTTTCCTTTATTTTCTTTCTATCTGCTATGAATACTCAGTTTTCTTTTTTTGGTTATGATAATTTAGTTTAACTGTAGTTAAAAACAATAATGCTTTGGATATTTTATTACTTTTTGCATCAGAGTATATTTTACTCCATCCCTTCAATTTAGTTTTGTGTGTATATTTTATATTTCATGTGTTTTTATAAACACATTGCTTGATTCTGCTTTCTAATCCATTATCTTTCATCTAATGGATCAGTTCATCCAGTTCACATTCATGGTTATAAATGTTAGGTGTGTTTTTCCCTTCATCAAACCCTAGTATTTCTATCTCAATCATATTCCTTTTAACTGCCTTTTACCCCCACATTACAAAGACAGAGAGAGAATGGTAGCACTAGTACTCTACAAGCAGATCCTACTCTTGCTCTTTATCTCTTCATCTAACCTAAACTCAGCAGGAATTACAATTTCTTTTGTTTCATTTGTTGTTATTAACATTTTTTTGGCAAATATAATTGAGTTGGGGAAGGTGAGAACTGGCCAATAAGGGGGGGGAGGGTAACAATTATAATCTCAGAGAAAAAGCAAAAAGAGGTCTAATTAAAAGAGATATTCATGGAAAATTACATTTTGCTAAAAGGTACCACAGACAATAAATTTATATTAATATTGAACATATCTGCACCAAATGGCATAGGATCCAAATTCTTAAAGGAAAAGTTAAATGAGTTACAGGGGGAATAGTAAAACTATAATAATTCAATATACCTCAATCTATCCCTTCTCAGTCCTGGATAAATCTAAGAATAAACAAGAAATATGTTAAGGGAATGAAGAGAATTTTTGTAAAGTTAGATATGATAGACATCTGGGAAATATTGAATGGGAATAGAAAGAGTATCTTTATTTTTCAACTGTACATAATACCCTCATAAATATTTACTATGTATTACATCATAAAAACCTTACATACAAATATGGAAAAACAAAAATATTGACAGCATCTTTTTCTGATCATAAGGCAACCAAATTATATTCAATAAAGGGCCTTTGAAGCATAGATTACAAATTAATTGGAAACTAAATAATATAATCTTAAAAATTAATGGATCGGGGCAGCTAGGTGGTGCAGTGGATAAAGCACCAGCCCTGGAGTCAGGAGTACCTGGGTTCAAATCTGGCCTCAGACACTTAACACTTACTAGCTGTGTGACCCTGGGCAAATCACTTAACCCCAATTGCCTCACTAAAAAAAAAAAAATGAATGGATCAAAGAATAAATCATAGAAACAATCAGTAATTTCATTAAAGATAATGACAATGAGACAACATACTAAAATTTATGGATGTAGCCAAAGTACTTAGGGGCAAATTTCTATCTTTAAATATTTAAAACGATAAAAGGGAGAAAAAACAGATCAATTAATTGAGCACGCGACTAAATAAAGGTTTTGCCCATATAAATCTAATAGCTAAGATTATAGGTAAATAATTTACTGGGGGGAAAATTTGCATCAAGCTTCTCTGATAAAGGTCTAATTTCTGAAATATATATAAGAAACTGGTTCACATTTATAAGAATAAGAGCCACTGTTCAACTGATAACTGGTCTACGGATATTAATGGAAGTTTTCAAAGGAACAGACTATCCAGAGCTATATGAATAAAATTGCTACTAATTTTATAAATGCAAATTAAAATGATTCTGAGATTCTACCTCACACCCATGAAATTGACAAAGATGACAAAAAGGAAACTGATAAATGTTGAAGAAGCTGTGGGAAAATAGGCATACTGATGAACTCTTAGTGGATCCATGAACTGGCACAACCATTCTGGAAAGCAGTTTGGAATTATACACAAAAAAGTTATAAAAGTTATTAAAAAGTTATGCCCATTTTGACTCAGGTATAGATAGCTTCATTATGCCTATACCCAAAAGATATAAAAGAAAGAGGAAATGGTCCTATAAATACAAAAATACTTATAGCAGTTCTTTTAGTAAACAACAACCTGGAAACTACAGGGATGTCTATCAGTTGGGGAATAGCTAGACAAAGTGTGGGATATAAATATAATGAAATATTATTGATCTGTAAGAAATGAGGCAATAGATGAATGAAAATAGACATAAAATATACTGATATGGAATAAAGTAAATAGAACCATACAAGCAATTTATATCATTACATCAATATTATAAAAATGAACAATTTTAAAGACTTTTATAAGTTGATAAAGAATGAAATGAAGAAGGGCAGCTAGGTGGCACAGTGGATAGAGCACCAGCCCTGGATTCAGAAGGACCTGAGTTCAAATCCGTCCTCAGACACTTAACACTTACTAGCTGTGTGACCCTGGGCAAGTCACTTAACCCCAACTGCCTCACCAAAAAACCAAAAACTAAAACCAAAAATGAAATGAAGAGAAGAATAATTTATACAATAACAACAAAATTTTAAAGACAACTTTGAAAACTATAGGAACTATGATCAATACAATGACCATCTATGATTCCAAAGGGCCTAGAATGAAATATGCTATCAATAACAGAGAAGTAATGGATTTAGGGGGGAAACTATTTTTGTATACAGCCACTGGGGGAATTTGTTTTGCTTGACTATGAATATTCATTGCATGATTTTTTTTTAATATGGTGAAGGATGGCAGGGAATGAAAACAATTCTGTTAATATTTTTTTAAAAGAGGTGTTTTGGGGTTGTGGTACTCTAGCATTCAACTGTTGCATATACTTTCAGATGAGGTACTAAATTATTAGTTTTACTTAATTATCTCACTTTGTTACAACAAACCTCTCAGGGAATGTGGGTAACCTAAAAATGCTGGTAATGGTAAAACAAAACACATCAATAAAAAACCTCTTTTTTTAAAGCTTCATTAACATGTAGCAGACCATAGGGTAATGGAGCCAGAGATATTTTAGAAGTCAGTTCCAGGCCCAATACACCTCAGGTTCTATAGATCTACAAATCCTTTTTCTATGAGGAGATGAACAGGGAGGGAAAAGGGGCTTAAATATTTACCCAAACACATTCAGACACAAACCAATTGATTTACTAGAATCTATTTGTAAAAAGGTATTTTCTAACCCCCAAAAGAGAAAACTAGAAATGAAATAAAATATAAGAAATATAAAAACTCCTAGATCTTTATTTTGTTCTTTTCTTATAATGCTATAGAGGCTGAAATTTTGTAGTAACATATGAGAATCTGCACGTACACATTTAGAGCATTAGTCAACTCATTGGCATTTCTCTTAGTCCGAAGCTTAATAGTGGATTTACTCATCACAATAAGAGGGTGATAACACTGTCTGACCTTGGAGTGGCTCAGTGCCCTCTTCCTCAGCACTGCTGACAATCACCAAACAGGAAGAGTGGTATATTGGTGAGTATACCATAGAAAGGTGGGTATTAGTGATCCTAGAACTTAGTGAACCCTATTGAGTAAGTGAAACCTCTATTTTAATTTGTAAAAGGCCATGATGATCAAAACATAAGATCTAATTGTTGGCAATATATTCATAGATCTTAGTTCTATAGTAATAATGAAGCTTTGTTTTCCTTTGGGAAAGAGTTAGGAAGGTTCAAAGTAAGCATGATCAAGTGGATAAAGGTCTGGCCTTGAAATCAGGAAAATCAAAGTTCACATCCTACCTCTGACAAATACTATATGTATAACCAGGTTCAGTGGGAAAATACTTAACCTCAGTACCCTGGGGAATGAACATTTGCATTTTTCTTCACAAAAGTTAGGTTAATAGCTGAGCATTCATGTTAAAAGCAATCTTGAAACTTTCACAGACCATCACAATCTTTAAGACCGTGGCTTCCTTCCATTTAGTGTTTTTTTTTCAGATTCCTTGGGAATCTGCTGGGGCAACTAGGTGGCACAGTAGATACAGCACTGGCCCAAAAGTTGGAAGGACCTGAATTAAAATCTCATCTCAGACACTTAATAGCTGTGTGACCCTGGGCAAGGCACTTAATCCCAATTGCTTTAATCATCCTGGGCCATTTCCAGTCATCCTGATGTATATCTTTGCTACTGGACCCAGATGGCTCTGGAGGGGAGAGTGTGGTTGGTGACCTTGCACAGCTCTGCCTCACTTAAATCCAATTCACTGCAAGTCATGATATTACCCCAATTTCATGGTCTTCTTTGAGAATGAAGGATAAACGACAACAACTTGGGAGTCTTGCCATGATGGTAAATTTTTATAGTGCCCTAAGAAGTAAATAATTGGCCAATTATGTTTGAAATATTTTTCATCAGTGAAAGCAAGCTTGTACATGTTTGAAGCATTATAAGTTTTGTTTCTGCAGTGAATCCCAAATAGTCTTGATCATGCATATGATGATTTTAGTGTTTATGCAGTGATTATATCAAACTCTGACCACATCTGACAATGTGTCCTTGTAGTGTCTCAACCTATTAAATTACTTCCAAAGTGCCACAATGGTTCAACATCCATACACAAACCAATCCCCAATGGATGGTCATACTCATGCACATATCCTCATTTCCCCTCTGTTACTCTGTATGTGTACCTCCTTAGCTATGTAATCACATGATCCAGATTTTACAGATGTTGCAATGCAAATATCAGGTTGATAGAAAACCATGATCCCTGGAAATGTGCATTTCAAGCCATCACAAATACTCTGTGGAAAGAAATTATTCTTTGACCCTAAATTTAATATTAAGACTATTTTCCCATTTAAATATATCTTCTGATAATATTACTATTCTTCAATCTGGTGTATTTACAAATACACTGGTTGGCAGCACTGGTAAGTCATTCAATTGAGTTTGTGTGAGTGTGTGGTCCCTGAGAGAAGAGAACAAAGTCATGTCTAAAGGGAGTCTCTCCTTACAAAAGTTAGTTTACATATAAAATTATTTAAAATGAAGCAGTACATGCAATTAGGCATTAATTATTTAATACATCTCTGTTCATTAGCGTGTAGAAAGTAAATATTTTAATTTTGCAATAAGCTATTAATTTTTGTCAGTTGGTTAGGTGGCTCAAAACAAAAAAATCAATTTGCATCTCTCAGCAAGAGATTCTACAAAATTCTCTTACCCTTTTCTAAGACATATTTGTGTGAGGGAATATTTTTACTTTATTATTGTTTTAAATCAAAATCCTAAAATAAATTCAATGTGGAACCAGATTTAAGACTGTTTGGTGTTGAGCTAAATATTATCAACCTTTGTTCAAATAAAAAAAGGACATTAACAACATAAAAATGAAATTTCTATGTGATTATTATATTATGTTAAACATATTCCAAGCTGTTACTTTTTTCATCAAAAATGTAATTTGTATTCAAAAAAATTTGTAAAATAAAAAAAATTTAATATGAAGTTTCTCAGGTAATATTAAGCATTTGAGATCTTATATTATTGTTTATTTTAATTCTTATAGAATATCCTGCATAAAATATTTCTAAATATTTTCATTATTTTTATAATTTTATATTGAGTTTTCAAAATTACAGATAGAATAAAAGTTAATATTTTATCACTATAATTATGTAATGCATATTTTTATCTGAAGCTTTGGGGGGCAAGAGTAGTGTCATGGGAATTTTTATCAAGACAGCTACATTCCTCTTTCAATCTTTAGTTAAAGTCTGTCTTAATATTAACCTCACCTGACTAAAAGGTGTCCCAGGGGATGTAAACATTTACATAAGACCTTAAACATTCCTCAGATAAAAAAACAACAGAAGAATCTCAACTTTCCTAGACTCCTTGGCTACATATAAATTATCCTCCTCAATCAGCCTATTGTGAATCCTTTAAATATAGTTTAATCTATAAATCTGACTTAGTTTACCTATAGAGTTTGTTTGATGAAATTTGTTTCCTTAGGGGATGTATGAGATTATAAGTCTGTTTAGGTTTGTTCAGTTTTTTTGTTTTTTGTTTTTTGGTGAGGCAATTGGGGTTAAGTGACTTGCCCAGGGTCACACAGCTAGTAAGTGTTAAGTGTCTGAGGCCGGATTTGAACTCAGGTCCTCCTGGCTCCAGGGCCAGAGCTCTATTCACTGTGCCACCTAGCTGCCTGGTTTGTTCAGTTTTTATGACACTGAAGAAAGTATAATATTATGGATCTATATTCTCTTTAACTTTTATGGTTTGAGAGAAATGTAAAGATTGCATTTCCCTGATGTAATTTTGCCTGTAAACAGGCTTATCATAATTCTCATAGTTGTTCAGGATTTCTCTGAGGCCTGAACCTATCTTGAGCATAATAATAATACCTAGGTTTTTACCTCTATAATTTCTAAATTGTGGTATTTATTTGGCAGCAGTTACCCCGACATGAACTCAGAGAGGAGACATTTCTCTGATAACAAAAGTTACAGAAAGCACTTAATGAATATATCTAAAAGAATATCATGAGTAGTATATTAAATTACCCCAGAAGTTTAAACTATTTTTATTGAAAGGGGGTCACACAACATAAAGTATTAGGAACCACTACTCTAAGACTACAAATTACAAACAAGTTGCTAATCTGACTTGATGGAGGGAGTTATTTCCCTGGGAGTTCCCTAGACTAAAAGTACATGTCTCGACTTCCCACCCTCGTACCACCCTCTGAAAAAGGAAAACGTGGAAAACTCAAGGGAAGTTTAATAAAACCACTAATACCACACTAGTTTTCACAATAATACAGGCACTTCAGACTATCTTAAAACTCAGTTTCATTGTAATTAATTATTCTGTCTGGCACGACCTAACTCATACATTGATTAATGACAGCTTCTTTTGACACTGTTAGATGAGATTCAACCTGAGCCTGTATACGAAAATAAAAACCGAGGATATTAAACCTGTGAATTATTTGATAAATGTGGCTTTATTTCTGAAGAGCTAATAAATTGTATGTGTCAGAATATGTAAGAAACTAAGTTTGATCTTTCACTTAGTTCATAGGAAAAACATAAGCATGTCATGGCTAACACAGAACTCTCCTTAAGCTCCTGGATACAGAGGTCTAACAGGAACTAATATATCTATGTGCTCAGCAAAAGCCAGACCTACCATGTAATTAAAATGATCAGAGTCAGCTATTAAGTATAAAGAGCCTGAGGAGGCATAATCTCCACTTAGGAAATAAAGCTAGTACCACATTTCAGCAGTTGCTGTCCCTTTATTGTTCTGTGCTTTATACTTTTACCTCAGACCATGTTTAATTATCTGTATTTAATCATGTATGTTGTTAATCATGCAGTGATTCTTAGGATTTTTAGCGACAACAGGAGGCAAGGTTACATGTAAATATCATGTGCAACTGCAATTTTATGCGGATGTATATACATATATACATGTGAGTAAATATGTTTATATATACATAAAGTCAGTCAACAAATATTTATTAAGTGCCTACCATGTATCAGGCACTATGGTATCACTGGAGATACAAAAAACAGTCCCTTTTCTCAAGGAACTCAAAATGCACGCACACACACACACATACACACACACACAAACACAAACATTCTGTTTGTTTGTTTGATTTTTTGTGGGGCAATGGGGGTTAAGTGACTTGCCCAGGGTCACACAACCAATAAGTGTCAAGTGTCTGAGGCTGGATTTGAACTCAGGTACTCCTGAATCCAGGGCCAGTGCTTTATCCACTGTGCCACCTAGCTGCCCCCAAACACAAACATTCTGGATTTCCAACTCTAGAACCCTTTGATGTATTGACTTTCCCTACTAGAATATAAGCTCCTTGAAAGCAGGAACTTTCTTATTTGCGTGCTTTATATCCCCAGCACCTAACACAGTATCTAGCACATATTTAGTGCTTAACACATGCGTTCTCATTCATATATGAGAACCAGAAGCAGAAATGCCTATTGCATTAATGATCAGCTGAGATAAGATAGTTCAGAGCTAGGATATCATGGAACTGTGAGGTAAAAATTCTCCTCCTTCAGTTCCTGAGGTACCCCCCAAAATTCTATTGTTGAGTGTATGTGTCTGTACACATGTGTCTGCTTCTGAGTCTACCTCTTAGGTATGGGCATAAGGGAACATGCCCTGTCTTTATATTCTCAGAAAAACAAGAACTCATCCAGTTAAGGGGAGTATTAGTCTGTACTAGTATATAGGTAGTGGGAGGATTTGCTGGTCAGACTACTAGAGGTGTTGTTCGTTGGTGAAAACTGGCCCTAGGCTCTCTCTTTTACAGAAACCACACTTGGGGAAAAAATCAGTATTCTAACAGGCTGAAGGGCTAATTATGAAATCAGGAAGGTCTTCCCTGTTCATGAGACTATAGATAGACTTGCTGGAACCCTTTTGTTTTTTGAATCAATCAGGATGATTGATAAGTTTGTTTATTTCCTCAAAAGTCTGGCCTACTTCCTTGGAACAAAAGAGAACTTTTGCAGAAGTTGGAAAACACATAAATGTGTTCTGGTCAAAGCAGGATGTTCTTCCTATCTCATGGGCTTCGCCAGCCCTCGAGGAAGGAAGATAACATCTCTGCTGGTCAAGCAAGCAGTTGACTTAATGTCTTCTTTGTTTAAAACTGTACATAAGTCTTCATTGGGAAAGTGGTCTTTGGAATCTCACCCATGGAGAGAATGCTCTGCCTGGGACTTTTCCCAGTCAGGACTCTGGAAGCTGTGAACCGGGATTCCCCAGATAGAAATCCAATGTTGGTGCTTTCCTGATTTGGTGATGTATGTCTTTCATTATTGTAGTTGTAATCGGAATTGTTATTGTGTCTTTGTTTCTCTGTTTCTATGCTTCTGAAACTTATTGTCCTTGTCTAACTCGCTATCCTATAATTAATAAAGTTCTTGTAACTTTAGAAGTGTGAGTGTGTTTATTATGCCTTGCAAACCTCAAAACCTTTACAGTACACAGGCCAAGTACAACCACCATGGGTTTTATTTAAAATAACCTCAATTTTTAAAGATGCTCAAAAGTCCTATAATTTCCAAAGAAATCTATTTAGTGATATAAAAAGTCCACTATGGTATTTAAAAATATTAATAAAGTGATGGTAATGGATATGGAAGTCATACTATAGACCATTTCTCTGCTTTGAGGATGCATAAGGAATATAGGATCATAGTATGAGGATAAAGACCTGCTTACTGTGAACTTCAACGTGGGATATGCCCTAAGAACAACACACAGAACTCAATCAGTTAATCAATAAATATTTACTAAATGCCTACTATGTGCCAGGCATTGTGCTAAGCATTTAGGATACAAAAAGAGGCAAAAGATAACTCAAGCCCTCAAGGAGCTTACAATCTAATGGAGAGACAAAATGCAAACAAATATATTCAATGAAAGCTACATAAAGGATAAATCGGAAACAATTACTAAGATAAGGTCAAAAGGGGTACATGATTTAGACATAAAGGGAGATGCCATAAGCAAATTAGGGGAATGTGGATAGTTTACCTGTTATATCTATTGATGAAGGAAAAACTTATGACCAAACAAGAGATAGAGAGAATTACAGGATGTAACATGGATAATTTTGATTACATTAAAATAAAAGCTTTTGCACAAACAAATCCAAAGCAGCCAAGATTAGAAGAAAAGCAGAAAACTGAGAAATAATTTTTACAGCAAGGTTCTCTGATAAAAAATATTCCTAGTAAGTTTCTCTGACATTTCTCAAACATGTAGGAAACTGAGTCAAAGTTATAACAATAAGCATCATTCCCTAATTGATAAAAGGTCAAAAGATATGACCAGGGAGTTTTTGAAAGAAAAAAATCAAAGCTACCTATAATTATATGAAAAATGTTCTAAATTAATATTTATTAGAGAAATTAAAATTAAAACAACCCAGAGATATGACCTCACACCTATCAACTTGGCTAACATGACAGAAAAGGAAAACTACAAATGTTGGAGGGGATGTGGAAAAATAGGAACATTTTCCACATTGTATCCAAACATTCTGGAGAGTAACTTGGCATATTTGCCTAAAGGGCTATCAAACTCTGTATACCCTTTGGCCCAGCAATACCATTACTAAATTTGTATCTTAGAGAGATCAAAGGAAAAGGAAAAGAACCCATATGTACAAATATATTTATTATAGTTCTTTTTGGGGGCAGCTAGGTGGTGCAGTGGATAGAGCACTGGCTTTGGATTCAGGAGGACCTGAGTTCAAAATCCGGCCTCAGACACTTAACACTTACTAGCTGTGTGACCCTGGGGCTGACCCCCCCCCCCAAAAAAATCCCCCTATTACAGTTCTTTTTGTGTAGTAGCAAAAACTTGGAAATTGAAGGAGTACCTATTAATTGAGTAGTGGCTGAACAAGTTGTGGTATATGATTGTGATAGAAGATTATTGTGCTATAAGAAATGATGAGGTGTTTGGTTTAAAAAAAAAAAAAACCTAGGAAAACCTATATAAATTGACGCAGAGTGAAGTGAGCAGAACCAGGAGATCATTGTACATAGTAACAACAATATTATAATGATGATCACCTGTAATATGAGACTTAGCTATTCTGAGCAACACAATGATTGAAGGCAATTGCGCCAAGAAGAAAAATGTTATCCATCTCTGGACAGAGAAATTATGAACTTTAAGTACAAATTGAAATAGAATTTTTCTTTTTTCTTTTTTGCATCACACCTAATATGGAAATATGTTTTGTATGACACACAGATACAATTTTTATCATATTTCTTGCCTTCTCAATGGATGGGGGAGATTATGGGGGGAAGAATTTGGAACTCAAAAAAAGTTTTTAAGGGATCTTAAAAATAAAGAATATATTTTAAATTTTTTAAAAAAAGAAATGACATATATGATGAGATACTATGAGAAGAAATGACATATATGATAGAGAACTATGGAAAGAGCTACATGAATTATTTCACAGAGTGAAATAATCAGCCAAGAAAACAATAAACACATGACTATCATGTAAATAGAATGAACATACAAAAAATTATAGTAAATGCAATAAAATTATAAAGATCAAGCATGACTCAAAAGAAGGGGTATGAGAGGATATTCCCAGCCTACCTCTTCATGGAGGTGGGAAATTTATAGTTGTTGCACATTTCACAGGATTGGGGACTTTTTCTATTCATTGATTGTGCTGATATGTTCTGCTTCTTTTTCTTTCTTTGTTTTAAGTATTTAAAAATTATTAATTGTTCCATGGGATGACTCTTGGGAAAGGAGAGAGTTACTGGGGGAACTATGAAGATGTAAAATAATTAATAAAAACTTTAAAAAAATTATTATTTGGGGGTGGCAGCTAGGTGGTACAGTGGGTAAAGCACTGGCCCTGGATTCAGGAGGACCCGAGTTCTAATCCAACCTCAGACACTTGACACTAACTAGCTGAGTGAACCTGGGCAATTCACTTCACCCTCATTGCCCCACCAAAAAAAAAAAAAAAAGGAATTATTTGCTGCACATTTCTATTAGATTGCAAGCTCTTGGCCAGTAAGATCCACTCATTTTTGGGAGTGGAGGGTGGGATTTTCCATCTCTAACATAATGCCTTCTGTATAGTAGCTTTTTACCAATTGTCTGTTTACTTGAACTCATAAGAAAGCAACTCTACTCCTTTAAGAAAAATCACTGCTTTGAGGCAGCTAGGTGGTACAGTGGATAGAGCATCAGCCCTGGATTCAGGAGGACCTGATTTCAAATCCGGCCTCGGACACTTGACACTTACCTAGCTTTGTGACCCTGGGCAAGTCACTTAACCCCAATTGCCCCGCAAAAAACCCAAAAAAACCAAAACCAAACAACAACAACAACAAAAACAAACAAACAAAACAAAGAAAAATCAATGCTTCACAATTTCTCCTTTTTCAACTGTCATAATACAGTAAGTAGTTTAAATGGATCCCACAGCTTAACAGATATACAAAGCAAACAGAACTTTGATTCTCTTAAGAAATATCACTGGTCTTCTTACCTTGGAAAATTACATTTCCTTCAAGCTTCCAAGTTAAAAAAACAAAACAAAACAAATTACAGTGTGATTCATACAGCAAAACCACGAAATCGGGGTGGGATTGGAGCTTTCCTAACCAGTCTGTAAGAGCCAACTGTTAAATTTTCAGTGTGAGCACATTTATACCTCAAAAATTAACAAATACTACAAATCATAGCTTAGTTTAATGCTTTATTGATTTGTCTAGATTTAAGAAAGTTATGAAGAAAATGTTAATGATGCAAATTAAACTTAAAAGTTTCACATGTATATATTTTTTCTTGACAAGCCTATTGTTAAACATTTACCAACACACCTCTGAATAAAATCATTAACTTTTCAATGTATGCAAATTATATAGCTTATCAATTAATTAAACTTCCATGAACATGATGGAACAAAGTTCTACTTAGATTCTGAGCATCTTCCACATGGTAACAGGCAGACTGGCAAAGACAGGGTCTCTCTTTGAAGCCAAAATATTTTCATATTCAAATGCAGTAAGATATGCATTATTCAACTAAACATGACAAACATCATTAAACAAAGAATGTTAACCAAAAAAAGTATAGTATATTTGACCTTTCAATCTCAGGAATCGAAAGGGACCTTAGCATCCATCTAGTTCACCAAAAAGTTGTCATACAGGTTTTTTTTAAGACCTCTAGAGAAAAGGCAAGAAGCTTTTTCCAATCCTCCTTAATCTTAATGCCTTCCTTCTGTTGTTTGTTTCCAATTTATCCTGTATCTATCTTGTTGTATGTAGCTATTTGCATATTGTTTTCTCCATTAAACTGTGAATCCTTTGAAAGCAGGAACTGTTTTTTTGCTTTTCTTTATAAACCAGAACTTAACACAGTGTAACACATAGTGGGTGATTAATAAATTCTAGTTCACTGACTGACCACCCAAATTCACTTTTGCATAGCTTTAATTGTTAGGAAATACTTCCTTTCATCAAACCTGAATCTCTCTCACTCAGTAATTTCCATCCTTTCATTGTAAATCTGTGCTCTAGGATCTTGCAAAAAAAAAGAAAAGAAAAAGAAAGAAGGCTAATCTCTCATGTGAAAGCTCTTTGAACACTTACAGATAAATATTATAGCTTAATGGTCTATATCTTGTAGAAGCAGATGCAAAGATTTATTTTTTTTAGAACCCCATCAGCATATAAGCAACCTTCTTTTTCTTACCTCAAACTCCTAATTAGGTCTCCCCTGGCCCAAACCCTCTTTCTTCTCCTGATCTGTTTTCCATGTCCCAGTTCCCTTCCTGATTGTACAGGAGCTTCTTCATTATCAGATAGCAGGTGATGTGAATATCCTCTCCCAGTTAAGTGATGAAGACCCCTAGTTTCCTAATCCTTCATTTTGCTGCACTTAATCCTCCATTTATGACTTAACCTAATCACCACACATTATGAATATTGTTGCTCCCCTCCTTGATTTATAACAACTTGTAGTATCTGATCCAAGTCTCCTCAGTTTAACCACATCCATAGTTATAGCACTAAAAGTTGGGAAAATCATTAGCAATGCATACAGCTGCCTTGCTTAAAGCAACTTCAATTTTTCTTTCATATCTCCAAATTAATTTCTGAGGGTTCATTTCTTTTGTTTACCTCTTTCAGATCCTGAACAATAGCTGTGAGTCTCTCATTCTCTGCTTGAATGTTGGTGACCACAGTCCTGCTCTGCTTCAATTCATTCTGCATTTCCAGAATCTTCCCCAAGTAGTAGGCCTCCTTGGAAGCAGACTCCTGCAGGAGAGTTTCTTCACGAGTCTCTCCATCCTCAGCGACTTTGCGATGGATGGAAAATGACTGTCCAAATGCCTGAAGAAACAAAATATATATATAAACAATAAAATATGCCATTCATTCATTTATTATTCAATATCTACTATATATAATTCACTGTGATGAATGATGGGAGAGATACAAAGATAAAGAAAGTAAAATCTCTATCCTCAAAGAGCTTCCAATCTAATACAAGTGATAGAACATGTACCAAGATAAATGTAATACAAAGGAGGCAGCTAGGTGGCGCAGTGGATAAAGCACCAGCCCTGGATTCAGGAGTACCTGAGTTCAAATCCGGCCTCAGACACTTACTAGCTGTGTGACCCTGGGCAAGTCACTTAACCCCCATTGCCCCGAAAAAAAAAAAAATGTAATACAAAGATCTACAGCATTTCTATAGACCTGGTGTTGTACCTGGCATCTACAAAATATTAAAATAACAAAAGGAAGGCTTCTAGTTATTTTGGTCTCTCGTCTTTTTTATGAAAAATTCACAAGAAGACATGGTAAAAATGTAATAAATGTATAAACAGCAAAACATAATAAGACAAGTGATTAAGAGCTAAGTCCTGCAGTGAGGTAAGGTGAGGGAAAGATAACTTCCCTTTGAGATCACAAGGGAGGGTTTCACAGATGGGATATGATTTGAGAAAAAATTTTGTAGGATCATATATAGACTTAAGGGGATACTTTTCAGTTATCACATGATAGGATCTAGAACTAGAAAAGCCCTTAGTGGCAAATAGTTTAATCCCCTTGTTTTATGGATGAGAACACTGAAGTCCAGTGTTTCATTGAGCAAACTCATTCGTTTTTCAAATGAAACAAAGGGAGGAATGTGGTAAAAAAAAAATGGAAGTTTTAACTGAAATTTAAGAGTTGAATGCATACTACTGAAATGGTTTTTGAAGGACTGCCAGTTTTTGAAGGACCGCCCTTTTGGGGAGGAGACCGTGATGAACAGCCGTGCGCCTGCTGCTGCCCGGGAGAGCGTGGCCGAGCACACCATACTTCCGGGATGCCAGCTTAAAACTGAGTAGTAAAATGGAAGTTCGGGCTTGACTCGCACACTCTGGCTTCTGAGTTTAGCGGTGATGGCACATTCTGGTGATCAGCTCTGGTTCTCAGTGGTGGCATGCGTTTGACTCTGGTTCTCAGTCTGAGAGGCAGTTTTGGGATTCGGTGAGTTTTATAAAGAATATAGACTAAGCTTAGATCTAAGACTATTCATTTGTATTTCTACTTTCCTATTTCCCTAATCAGTATCACTTGTTTGTTGCCCAAACAATAAAAGCTAATGCCTCTCTGATTAAAGCTCAGAGGCTTCTTTTCTTACTGGTCTGGGAGATATATAAGGGAAAAAGTTAAAGGGGAAGTTTAATGATCTTATATCCAATTTTAAAACTCACACCAGTGAGGTTAAGTAATGTTATGATGAATGTATAGACCACCTGGATTTGATGGAGTTGTCTTATTATCCAAAAGGATTTTATGAAACCCTGAATTAATAGGAGCAAAATGCCCTTTGAACTTCAAACTGAACCCAGATAGCTAGCTGATAATTCCCTATCTGCTGACTTTTTTCTCAAGATAGTAAGTCCTTATCTTGTAAAAACATCTGGGCATCCTTCTTGCCAAACCCCTTTTGGGGAATCATATAATCTTATCATAGTGTTTCTGTTAAGTTGAACTATCAAACTGATTGATATTTCCTACATACATGTTATAAATTGTTAAACTGATTTGCATTACATCCCATAGTATTTGCTTTTAGGTTGATTTGTGTCATGCTAATGAAACTGATAACACCCTGTAACCAGTGAGCAAAGAAACCTTATATACCCTCAGAAAGAGGGAGTCTTTGAGCTCCTTTGGAAGGGGTCTCCACATGATTCATGCTTGTTTGTTCTTTTTTGTTTGTTTTGTTTTGATTTTTTGGTTTGTTCTTGGGACAAATAAATTGGTACTATGTTTTTCCTGACGGTCTCTGATCTGGTTTTTCCTGTAGGAGACATTATGAAAATAATTTCTCTGATCTGTTTTTTCTATAGGAGACAGGCATTAAAAACAAGATTTGAAAGAAACTTACCCATAATTACTTAGGTTGCTAACATCTGAAACAGGATCTGAATATATGTTCTCTGGGGGATGGTTTCATGAATCACCAGACTAGATCTTGGAAGTCAATTTCCATCATAAAAAAAGATGAAGGGGGCAGCTAGATGGCGCAGTGGATAGAGCACCGGCCCTGGAGTCAGGAGTACCTGAGTTCAAATCCATCCTCAGACACTTAACACTTACTAGCTATGTGACCCTGGGCAAGTCACTTAACCCCAATTGCCTCACTTAAAAAAAAAAAAAAGATGAAGGCTCAGAGAGGAATAAAGATTTGCCCAAGATCACAAAGATAAAACTAGGATTGAAACCCAGGTCGTCTTCTCCCAATCAAAGGGTCATAGATACCAGTGTGAAAAGGGGTTTAGAGGAGAGAAAATGTTGGGCATGTTTAGGCAGCAGCAAAGTCTAGTTTGAATTATATGCATGTGCCCTACAGGCATATGAGATGAACCTGCAGAGGTAGGATGCCATAAAACACAGTTAAGGAGTTTCAGTCTCTACTCAGTAGGCAATGAGCTTGGGTTTTGAGTAGTGGAGTAACATACTCTGTATGTTAATAAGACTATTTTGGCTCTGATTTTTAGGATGATCTGTAGGAGGGAGAGAATGACTCTAGGAAGACTTGTTAAGGGATTATTATATTAATCCAAGATAAAGGTAATTATCAGAGTGGACACAGTGGTAGTGTTAGGTAGGAGGTAGAGAGAAGGAATATTGCACAGATCTAATTAGCAGAATCCTATAGCATTAACAAACATTGAAGAAATGCTCTTGTACACCACTAGGTTTTGGGTTGTTTTTTTTAAAATAATAAATACTTTTATTTAAAGTTTTGAATTCCAAATTTTATCCCTCCACCCCATCCCACCTCTCCCCATCCTGAGGTGGTAAGCAATCAGATATAGGTTATACATATGCAATTATGTAAAACATTACCATATTAGTAATTTTGTATAAGAAAACTTGAATAAAAGAAAAAAGTGAAAGAAAGTGAAAAATAGCATGCTTCAGTCTGTGTTCAATCAATATAAGTTCTTTCTGTGGAGGTAGATAGTATGTTTCATCATTAGTCCTTTGGGATTGTCTTGGATCATTGTATTGCTGAGAATAGTTAAGTCATTCACAGTTATTTATCAAACAATATTGCTGTCTCTGTGCACAATGTTCTTTTGGTTCTGCTCACTTCACTATACATCAGTTCATACAAGTCTTTCCAGGCCTTTCTGAAATCATCCTTCTTGTCATTTCTTATAGCACAATAATATTCCATCACCATCATATACCACAGCTTGTTTAGTCATTCCCCAATTGATGGACATTCCTTTGTTTTCCAATTCTTAGACACCACAAAAAGAGGTGTTATAAATATTTTTGTACAAATAGATCTTTTTCTCTTTTGGGGGATATCTGAGATATAAAATTAGCAGTGGTATTGCTGGATCAAAGGGTATACACAGTTTGATAGCCCTTTGGGCATTCACTAGTTTTTAATGAGGAAATTTATTTTGGGGAAATCTTGATTAAAAGAGAAACATGATATATATTGGTCTTACTGTGCCCTGGCATATAGGTCACATCTGAAGTATACTGGTAAATGTTTAACAACCAGCTCTCCAGAAAAAACAAACCTGCATCAGATGTACTTTTAAGTGTAATCTTCATCAATAACATTTCCTCCATTACTTCAAGTCTAGACAATCAATAAAACAATAAATCAAAGCCTTATTTGTAGCCTCTGCTGATTTGTGTTAACACACAAAATTTAACAATATAGCTGGTATGAACTGCCTCTATTACGCCCATGGTCACACCCTTAAAATGAGATCTCTTTGAAAGGAAAACAATAATAGAGCCCAAAATAATGACATAAAAAGTAAAGTAATAAATAATAAGTAAAAAATCATTATAGAAAATTATCATATTAAAAATGTTTGTCATCAAAACAATTTTTTAAACTTATGAATGAAAATGGAACTAGGCCAACAAACAAGAAAAGTGGAAAGGATATACAAAAATTTTTATAATAAACTGTTTTTATCACCAAGGACAATAAGGCCACCATTTTTTAAAAACTTTTTTTTAAGGCCACCATTTTTTTGAACTCTAACATCACAGTCTGAAATGTGCTCATACTGGTGTTCAATTTGTTTCAAATCATATAAAGATCTTTATTTTTTATCCTCACTTCTTTTATTTAGAGAGCTTTATGATTCTTTTTTTTTTTTTTTTTTTAGGCAATGGGGGTTAAGTGATTTGCCCATGGTCACACAGCTAGTAAGTGTCAAGTGTCTGAGGCTGGATTTGAACTCAGGTACCCCTGAATCCAGGGCCGGTGCTTTAACCACTGCGCCATCTAGCTGCCCCGAGCTTTATGATTCTTAAAGTGCTTTCCTCACAATCCTGTTAAGAAAAGTTGTAGGCCACACCCTGTTTTTCTACAAGAATGACTAGAGAAGTATAGCCTTTATTCAGACCATTATCACAGTTCAGCAAGAGCTGTATAAACAGGGATAGGAACTATCATGGGCTGAAGTCTTCTAGGTTGGGAAGAAAGAAAAAAGTGAAGACAGAGAGTTCTCATTCAAGGAGGCACTAGATGTGTCATGAAGATCATCCATCATGTGCATGACTGTGTGTGTGTTTCTATGATCATGGAATCTCAGAGGCCATCTAATTCAGATCTCTGATTTAACAAATAAGAAAATTCAGGCCTAGGGAGTTAAGTGATTTGCCTACAGTCACACAGGTAAGCACCAGAGGTAGGACTTGAACCTAAGATCCTCTAACTCCAGGGCCAATGTTCTTTCCACTGTACCACAGAGAGTTAAAAATAGGAACCAGTAAAAGGATCAAAAAAGAACTTGAGGAGTGAATTAATTTAATTTAATTTAATTCATTTATTTAAGGATAGGGCAGACACAGGCATGTTTGTAGGCAGTAGGAAAGATGCCAGTAGAAAGAGGGAAATTGATGAGAAAGTAGGGATGAAAAAGAGAGTAATCTTCTTTAGAAGATAGGAGGAGATAGCATCAAAGATGCATGTAAAGGAGTTGGCCTTGGGAAGGAGAAAGGGCTCTCTAAGGACATAAGATCAATTCTATCTTAATTAAACTGATTATAGAGTAGTAGACTGTGAGAAATATCACTCCAATAACTTCTGTTTTTTTGTATTTTTTTTAGGGAGGCAATTGGGGTTAAGTGACTTGCCCAGGGTCACACAGCTAGTTAAGTGTCTGAGGCCAGATTTGAACTCAGGTCCTCCTGACTCCAGGGCCAGTGCTCTATCCACTGCGCCATCTAGCTGCCCCTCCAATAACTTTTGGAACTCAGTGTTGGTGATGTGTCAAAGGCTCATTTATTGTCATTCTCACAAGAATGGGTTACCCCTCATGGAGTGAACAACAACATGGAAGTTCGCAAGCCTTTTTATCTCCTAATGCAATGGGCCCCTCCCCTTCTTCACCAATTACTCATGGATTACAATCCACTCACCAAAATCTACCTAATCGGAATGCAGTATTCCTTAGCTAATTGGGGGACGGGGTGGGGGTGGGGGCAATTCAGGGACAACTCTTCAACTCCCCCCCCCACACACACACACACATGGACACAGTTCAGGAACAGATCTAACTGTGACCAGCCTAGGGTTTCCCTGAATCATGTGACTTTGTTTGCTGGGGGTGGGGAGGAGAGGCAGACCTTTTCCAGATTGAGAGAAACCCAACCCCCATTTCCTCACAGTCCTTCCTCTTTATTTTTGATTACTGGCTCATTGGCTGCCTAGCATGACACACACACCCTTTCTCTGCTAACATCATATGAAGGGCCATCCTGTTTTCCCAAGCCATTTTGCTAGTTATAGTCAGTTATTCAGAAATACCATGTACAGCATGACCAACAGAATTAACTAGTATCAAGTCTCTTTGTAATTTCTGTAACACCCCCTGCCACCAGTATCCATTCAGTTAGCAAGGTCATCATGGATCTCAGATGTCCCAAATAGGTGTCCAGTCTCTGGAACCACTTTCCTTGGGGCAGTCTGGAAGACATCTTGTCTCCAGTAGATTTACTCCTCAGGTCCTATTAAAATCTCAATAAAATTATAACATGAGTGCCCCTCCCATATTGTTTATAGCTTTATCCAATTCTATCTTTAACAAACATTATTAACAACAGACCCAAAGGTTACCGTTACCTTGATACCTGCAGGCTATAATTTAAATGTTTCAAAATACCACAGAAAGCAGAACTCTTAAATCTTTCTAAATTTTGTGTGTGTGTGTGTGTGTGTGTATATATATATGTATGTATGTGTATATATATGTGTGTGTGTGTGTGTGTGTGTGTGTGTGTGTGTGATCAATATCAATTTGACCAACAATTCTTCAAAAACTCTTACTCAATTGTTTAAGATCTAATCCTCACATTAAACTTAGGTTACAGAATACCTTTATAAAAAAATGATCACAAATGCACTTACATAGAAGTTAATTTCAGTTGTAGTACACTTAAGCAATTAATTTCAAAACAGTACATGTCAAATAAGTTGTCCATAATAAACCATGTTTGTATTATAGGACATGCTCTACAGACAGATGTAAGAATGAAAGCGCTACCATCCTGGTAAGAAAGATATTGCAAGGAAGCTCTACCATGTGGAGAAAGCATGAGGTGACCTCTGGAGGTTTCAAAGGTCAGATTGGCATCAAGAAATGAAGTCTGCCACCTGTGGTAGCTAGATGAAGGCTATTTTACCTCTCTCTCTCTCTCTCTCTCTCTCTCTCTCTCTCTCTCTCTCTCTCTCTCTCTCTCTCCACTAACTTCTAATACACTTTAATAAATACTTAAAGGGCTAACCTCTTGCTAAAGCTTCTGATTTAAGGTGAACACTCATTAGATTTTAGACATCACAGCTAGAATTTTGGACCTTACAGTTTGGCGAACACAAGAAGAAAGCTGAACCCTGAAATCTTCTCATCTTCCATTGGGTAAGGATTTTCCCCCTATTTCCCATGTGTTGTCCCTTAAAGTTTTAAATTAGCTGCTAAGTATATACTTATACTTCAGCTCTTAAGTACTCTTTTTCTCATTTTAGCCTCCTATTTCCAACTGTCTCTCCCTTTTATGTTTCACAATGGATTGGGGCCTTTGGAGTCTTAACATCCTCTGGAGTTTTAGCTTTAAGCTTCCTTTCCTGGTTATTCACACAGGCCAGGCCTGACCTCATGTTTATGCTTGGTCCTTATGAATTTGAATGTTCTATTCCTATTTTTATTTTTATTCTTACTTTTCTTTGTGAGGAAATTTTTGAATTACAAGAAGGGGATTGACAATAGTACATACCACACAATTCTGGGCTCCCTCCTTGAGAAAATAATCACAGCATGGGACTCTTATAAGCTACCAATTCAGCCAGGCATGACAAAAGCAAGGCAAACTGTGTTTTATGTGGCATAAAAAATATTTTAGCTTACTGGAAAACAAATGGTTAAAGAATGGATCTTTTGATCACTTAACACTGAAAACTCTAAAAATGATCCTGTACTTTGAGTCCCCCAAAGATTTAACTTATTAGAACCTCTGGAATGTAGCAAGTAAGGAATTGACCAAAAAGGGAGAAAAAGAGGAGGAATCTGAGTCTGAACTTGAATGTAAGCCTGTCTTTCAGGCTGAAACATCAACCAAGGAAAGAAAAAAGGAAAAAAGAGAAAATTCATGTGTAGAGAAGACAGAGGATAAAAATCCTCCTTCTTCAAAAGATTCCCATTCAAGATAAAAGGGATATTGTAGTGAAGCTCAGGTGCTATATACCTTTTGGCCCCAAAGATTTAAGTTTATGGAAATGAGAAATTCCTAAATTTGATGAGGATCCCACAGCAGTTATCAGCCAGTTAAGGGCAATTTTCAAAGGATATCAGCCCACTTGGAATGATGTTAATGATCTCACGGAAATGATATCTTCAGGGGAAAGAGCTGATATAATAGCTTCAGCGAACACCTTGGAAGAAACAGGAAAAGTTGACATTGGATGGCCTGTACAAGACCCTGACTGGGACCCCAATATCCCTGGGCATTTTGATATGTTGAAGAATGCAAGGGAAACATTGTTGAAGGTAATGGAATCTTGTGCTAGAAACACTGATAACTGGCAAAAATTTATAGATACAGAGACCTGATGAGAGACCTAATAGATTCTATGACAGGTTATACATAACAGACAATATGCTAGGTCAGACAATATGCTAGACTAGACCCATTAGATGCTAGAGATGCCCATATTATCTGTTCCATTTTATACACCAGTCCTTAACAGAAATAAGGAAATATTTTGAAAGGCAGTGTCCAGGCTGGAGTAGTTTGAGTCCTGACAGTCTTAAAGAAATAGCAACATATATTTATGAAGGAAATGAGAGGGAAGAAAGGAACAGACAAGGCATTTTAGCTCCAGTACAGGAAATACCAAGGCAGCAAAGTTGGGCAGGTAGAAATCATTATCAACCCCCTAAATTTTGCCATTACTGCAATAAACAAGGACACTTTATGTGATTTTGTAGGATTATGAAAAGAGAACAGAACCAAAACAGATATAGTTTCAGTGAGAGGAATACAGAGAGGCAGAACCAAAATAGATTTAATTTCTCTCAGAGGAGTACAGAGAGGCGGAACCAAAATAGAGACAGATCTTTTCAGGGGGGTACAGACAGACGGAGGCAAAACAGACCTTTTCAGAGAGATATAGGTGAACAGAATGAAATGTTACAGGCTCTCTGAAAGGGGTACAGATCAGAGAGATATAGAGATATAGATGGTGTATTGGGGGGGAAAGGACAGTAGAATCTGAAGATTTTACCTTTCTAGACCCTGAAATTTTTAGCCCTCTTGTGCCAGTCCATTCCCCTCCCCAAAGTAATGAATCCCATGTAACCCTTAGGGTTGGAGATACTTATTATGATTGTTTATTAGATACAGGAGCCTCAAGATCAGTCCTAGTGAGCAAACCTGACCCTGAATGTATACCTATTGGATCTCTAAATGTAGTGGGCCCAGGAAAAGCCCAATCTGTTGCAAAATTAACCCCTTGCAATAGTGAATCTGGGCCAATTAACAGTAGAACATTCATTCCTACTTATGCCTACCTCTCCTGCAAACCTATTAGGTCATGATCTCCTTTGTAAACTTAGAGCAAACATATCTTGTTCTCCAGATGGTGGCATTTCCCTGGAAGTGCCAGAGAATACTCCTCACTTACTGCCAATTTTGATGTCAAACACTCAAGAAACAGTAGAAAATACATTTGAAATCCCTTCTGATATTCTTGAGTGCCTATGGGCTTCCTCCTCTACTGACGTAGGTCTCCTTAAATCTGCTGTGCCTGTTATTATTAAGACCAAAGGTGGCCGAGCACCATCCATTCCACAATACCCCCTTTCTAGAGAAGCCATTGAGGGAATTTCTCCTATAATTGAGGCTTTGACAAACCAAGGTATAATTGTCCCATGCCCTCATTCCCCATGTAATAGCCCTATTCTGTCTGTTAGAAAACCCAAGCCTGGGCCAGATGGCAAGCCTGTTTACTGTTTTGTACAAGATCTGTGAGCAATTAATTCCTATGTTATACCTAGACATCCGCTAGTACCAAACCCTGCTGTTATTGTTTCCTCAATCCTATGTGAAGCAACATGCTTCACAGTGGTAGATCTCTGCTCTGCTTTCTTTTCAATACCAGTACATCAGGACTCCCAATATTTGTTTGCCTTTACCTGGAAGAATAGACAGTGGATTTGGACCAGACTTCCACAGGGGTTTGTTGACAATTCCACACTATTCTCTCAAATTTTGCATCAGGATTTACCTCCATTACCCTTAAAGGTTCTACCTTAGTCCAATATGACTTACTCCTGGCTGCACCTAATTCTGAGATTTGCCAGGAAGACAGCTGCCATTTGTTTCTAGAGCTGCACCAGGGAGGCCACAAGGTCTATAAGTCTAAAGTCTACCTCAGGTGGAACATTTGGGTTTTATTTTGGCTGCTGGCACTCGATCCATCTCTCCTAAGCATGTCCAGACTATTCAACAACCCTCTTCTCCCTCTACTAAGAAGCAGCTAAGGGTTATTCTGGGAGCAGCTGGATATTGTAGACAATGGATACCCTCTTTTGGTGAAATTACTAAGCCTCTTACATCTCTAACCAAAAATTCTGTCCCAGAACCTTTACAGCTGGATTCCCAACATCTTTCAGCTATAATAGAATTAAAATGGGCATTGCTATCAGCACTTGCACTAGGACTCCCAGACTACCTTAAGTCTTTTACTCTTTTTGTACATGAACAGAAGGGAGTGACTTCTGAGGTCCTGACTCAAAAATTAGGATCTGTCCAGCATTCAATAGCTTATTATTCCACCCAACTTAATTCGGTAGCCGCTGGGGCATCACCTTGCCTTAGGACAGTGGCAGCTACAGCCCTTTTAGTAGAAAAAGCCACTGATTTGGTAGCCCTCTAGATTAGGTAACCCTCTAGTTGTGCAATGCCCTCATGAAGTTGAGGCTGTCTTACTCTGTCATAGGACACAGGCATTTTCAGATCAAAGGCTCACTAGATATGAAGTAACCCTACTAGGAAATGAAAGAATCACTTTATAGCATTGTACAGTCCTTAACCCAGCAACACTGCTCCCTGACCTACCACTCTCAGGTGCATGACTGCACCTCCCTAGTTGACATAGCTGAGAAACCACGTGATGATCTTTTTGACACACCCTTAGAGAACTCTGATTTTATTTTCTATACTGACGGATCCTCTTTTATGCATGAGGGTACCCATTATATTGGGGCTGCTCTAGTTTCTGATTATGATACTATCTGGGCAGCTTCTCTCACAATCCTGTTCTCCAGCCAGAGGAAAAAGTGCTATGTGTTTAGCTTGTGCCATGCTATAGGCATGCTTTGGATGCAAAGGGAATTTTTAACCTCTGCTGGCAAAGCTATTGCTAATGGAGAATTTATTAAAGATCTCCTATCTGCCTTAAAACTCCCATCTGCCTTAGCTACTGTTCATTATCCTGCTCATACTGGAAAAAGTGACCCTGTTTCAAAAGGGAATGAATGGAAGATGACAGAGGAAAGACATTAAGCTCACAGGGCTCCTGATACAATCACCCCAAAAATAGCAATAAAAGAACCTTTGGGGCAGAAAAACACACAAAAATACGGGCTGAGAGTTTTCTCCAGCTATAGATAGATTTCAGGGGGCTGTGCTGGGCCACGAATAAAGCCCATCCCCGCAATTGGGCCAACACACCAGACACCCAGCAGAGGAATTTACCCCAGTGCCTCTGAATCGGCTGCAGCACCGGCGTCTTCTGGAACCCAGTGGGTGGTTGGACTGTATGTCTGGCCTGGGGGCGGTAAGTGCAGGGGTACCAGTGGATTTGGGGGAAAGGATTTGACTGTCCCACCCCAGTGGGCAACCAGGAAGAAATCCTGAGCGATGGGAGACCCAGGTGGGGGAGGGGAGCAGGGGAGCAGTCTCACTGGAAGCTGAGAACCACACCACAGAAAGCTTTGCTGGTTGGTTTCTTAGTAAATAGGCCTGAGGTTATCTCCGGACCTGAGAACAGGCCAGGTGAGATTAAAGCCTGCCCCCCCCAACCCAAAACACTTGGGACCCTCTGAAGCTGAGAACAGGAGTGGAGCCAAGAAGCAGCACCCCCCCACCCCAGGAGAGTTTAAATCAAGTGAAAGCGAGGCCAGGCAGGCTGAGAAGAAGCCCAATCATCCCCCAGGCCACGCTGTAGCTTGAACAGTGTGTCCTGGAAGCAGCACCACACTTAAAGAAGGAGTTAAAAGCCCAGAATTAGTAAACCAGGATGAGTAGGCAGAGAAAGCAGAAGACCATAGAAAACTTCTTTGGGGGTAAGGTAGACCACAATATGACCTCAGAAGAAGAAGATAATAACAGGGTCAAAGCTCCAACATCCAAAGCTTCCAAGAAAAATATGAACTGGTCTCAGGCCATGGAAGCTCTCAAAAGGGACTTTGAAGAGAAAGTAGGAAAAATAGAAAGAAGATGTAGAGAAAAGGAGGAAAGAATGGAAAGGGAAATGAGAGTGATGCAGGAGAGTCATGAGAAAAAAAATCAACAGTTTGAAAAGCCAAATGGAAAAGGAGATTAAAAAACTGTCTGATGAAAATAACTGCCTAAGAATTAGGATTGAACAAATGGAAGCTAGTGACCTTATGAGAAACCAAGACGCAGTAAAGCAAATCCAATTGAATGAAAAAATAGAGGGCAGTGTGAAATATCTTCTTGGAAAAACAGCTGACCTAGAAAATAAATGTAGGAGAGATAATTTGAAAATCATTGGACTACCTGAAAACCATGACCAAAACAAAAGCTTAGACACCATCCTCCAAGAGATTGTGAGGGAAAATTGTCCTGATATTATAGAAGCAGAAGCTAAACTAGAAATTGAAAGAATCCACCGATTACCTCCTGAAAGGGATCCCAAAAGGAAAACCTCCAGGAATATTATAGCCAAATTCCAGAACTCCCAGGTCAAGGAGAAAATACTGCAAGCAGCTAGAAAAAAGGAATACAAATACTGTGGAGCTCCAATAAGGATAAAGCAAGATCTAGCAGCTTCTACATTAAAGGACCAAAGGGCATGAAATATGATATTCCAGAGGGCAAAGGAACTGGGACTTCAGCCAAAAATCACATACCCAGCAAAACTGAGTATAATTTTTCAGAGGCAAAAATGGGATTTCAATGAGAAAGAGGTCTTTCAAGCATTTGTGATGAAAAGACCTGAACTGAATAGAAAATTTGACTTTCAAATACAAGATCCTGGAGAAGCATAAAAAGGTAAACAGGAAAAAGACTTCATGAGGGATATTAAAAGATCAAATGGTTTACATTCCTACATGGGAAGATAATACTTTGAAATCATAAGAACTATCTCAATAAGAAATTCAGGGGCTGCTGGATGGTGCAGTGGATGGAGCACCAGCCCTGGACTCAGGAGAACCTGAGTTCAGGTGTGACCTCAGATACTTGACAATTAATAGCTGTGTGACCCTGGGCAAGTTGCTTGGTCCCAGTTGCCTCACCAAAAAACAAAACAAAACAAAACAAAAATTCTTCACGAGAAATTCACAGAAGACAGGGCTGAACTGAATATGAAGGGATGATATCTGTAAAGCATTTATGTTTTGTTCTTTGTAGGGCAGACAGGGAGGGGTGGTGTCTTATGTCTGGGTCTGGATTTGAGCTTGGGGGGCCTCCTGGGTCCAGGGCTGGTGCTTTGTCCACTGTGCCACCTAGCTAATCCATGATGACATCATTAAAATAGGTTTGAGGTGTAGGAGGAATAAACTGGGGGAGGGAAAAGGGGAGAGATGGTCTGGGGAGAGGTATTTCACAGGAAGGAAACAAGAAGAAAGCTTATGGAGGAGAGTAGAAGAGAGGGAAGGAGTTGGGGAGTGAGTGAACCTTAATATCATCAGAATTGGCTCAAAGAAGGACTAACATACATACTCAAGTAGGTATAGTAACATACTTTTGTGGGGGGGGGAGGGGGGAGGGAGAAAAGGGGAGGGAGAAGGGAAGGAGGAAAGGACAGATTGGGGGAGAGAGCAGTAAAAAGCAAAACACTTTCAAGGAAGATGAAGATGTTCTGCATTACTGCACCAGTATGACATATGGAATTGCTTGATCTCATAGAGAGGGTTGAGGAGGGAGGGAGGAAGAAAAATTTAGAACACAGAATTAGCCCTGATCTCATTGGAGTGGGCTCATGGAGGGAATAGCTTTCATACCCAATTGGGAGGAGCAATCTATTTAACCCTGCAGGAAAATAAGAGAAGTGGACAAGGAAGGAAGGGTGATAAAAGGGAGCGCAGAGTGAGAGAGAGGATAGTCAGAAGTAAGGCACCTCTGAGGAGGAATAGGTAAAAAGAAGATAGAGTAAATGTCATGTGAAGGGAGTGGGATGGAGGGAAATAGTTATGATGATTGATTATAATGGCAAAATGTATGGTACCTACTTTGCTGGGCTTTTGTGAAGAAGATTCTCTGTTAAGCTTAAGGTACTATATAGAGGTTGTGATGAATAGGATGCTATTGGGAAAACCTGGAGAGACCTACATGACCTGAAGCAGAGTGAAATGTACTGTATACAAAATAACAGCAATAGTGGGGGGTGATCTGCTGGGAAGCATGTGGTTGTTTTCAGCAAAGCAATGATCCAATGTAACCCTGAGGGACTTATGAAGATTGCAGCCCATCTGCAGAGAAAAAAACTGATAGTATCTGAAAACAGATGGAAACACATTAAAAAAAATTTTTTTTCATTTCCTCTTCGACAATTCCTTAATCTGAAGTTTTGGGTTTTTTGACTGTTTTCTCTCACAACTAGCTAATATGGGAATTTTTCCTCACCACTCATGTATAACTTATTTTGAATTGATTGAGTTCTTGTGGGTGGGGGGTGAGAATGGAGGGGGGAAGAGAAGTTGGAACACAAAGTTTTTTTAAAATTGATGTTAAAATTTTGTTTTTACATATATTTTGGAAAATAAAATTCTATTCAGAATTTTAAAAAATGAAACTAAAAGGGAATGAATGAGCTGCTGCTGCTGTTAAGCTTGCTGCTTTGGAAGCCCCTGAACATGTATTTAACCTTTCTTCTGATGATGATGTTTCAATTTCTCTTACTTATGATAAGTCTGAAGTAGAGAAGTGGAAAAAGAAATTCAAGGCTAAAGAAGTCAATAGGGTCTGGGTGACTCCAGAGAGGAAGCCAATTCTCCCCTGGAGCTTCTATCATCAGGTATGTCTATTCACAGAAAAGGCCATTTTGGCACACAAGGAATTGTGGACTCAGTACAAAGGGTTTGGATTGCCCCTGGAGTTACTAATGTAGCCTCTAGGGTTTGTGCTTCTTGTTCAGTCTGTCAGACTTATAATCAACATGCTTTAAGGGCTAAAGATTATGGAGGATGTCCTTTAGCATATATACCTTTTGAGCATCTACAAATTGATTATATTACAATGCCTAAGGCAGGACGTTATAAGTTTTGTCTTGTTATAGTTGATCAACTCACTTGGTGGGTAGAAGCTTTTCCATGTTCCCGAGCCACAGCTGCCTTTGTTGCCAAAATCCTCCTTAAAGAAATAGTCCCTCACTTTTACCTACCAGCCCGCATTGATTCTGACAAAGGCACACATTTTACTGATTCTGTTTTATCCCAAATTTACTCTTTCTTGGGAGTTACTCCAAAATTCCATACACCCGACCACCCACAAAGCTCAGGCCAGGTGGAACATATGAATAAATAGCTTAAGAGCATGACTGGCAAATTGTGCACTGAAACTCATTTGAAGTGGCCTGATATTCTACCCTTGGCACTATTCTGTTTGCGCAGCAGGCCAAGAGGAGAACTACATATATTCCCTTATTGGCCATCCCCCTATCCAAGCAAAACCTTTTTCCCCAGTATATACATCATTGGGGGGTGGGGGGGGATTCCTCTGTTGCTTCCTATATACAGGAATTACAAGCCAGACTACATGAACTCCACAAGGCAGGAGCAGTAGTACAGGCTGACCCCTTGGACTTCTCCTTACATGATTTGAAACCAGGAGACAGTGTATATATCAAAAATTTTCAGTGGACTAGTGGAACACGGAAAAACTTGGGAAGGTCCTTTCCAAGTATTGCTAACAACTACAACTGTCATCAAAATCAGAGAGAAGTACTCTTGGATACATTGCTCCCACATAAAGCCAGTACCAGCACACGTGGACCATTGAATTTCATTGTCTCTTATTCTTCCATGTGTATTTTGTTCTATTCATCTCTCTCCCCAATTTTGAAAGATGGTTTTGATTTTGTAATACAGTGTTAATTCTGGGAGTTTTGTGCTCCCATATTCTAAATTGTTTGTTTTTTCCAACTATTTGATCAAATTCTATAAAGCATTTCCCTGGCAAACTGGTTGCCATGGCAAGTATAAATTAATTCTAGAAGTATTATTTTTGATAAGCATATAAAAAAGAGGGGAACATTTGCAAAAAATTTTTCATATCCATGTAATCAAATTTATTATTGTCATAAATAGGGACATATTTTGTAAAATAATAATATGTAATTTGTGTATTTTATATATTAAAAAAATGTTCTTAGACTTTTAAAAAATTTAATTTTAAAAAGTCAGTTTAAATGTTACATAAGGGTTTCTTTTTTATGCTATTGCAGCTACATTTTTAACTCAATACTATGGGCTTATTTTTGTAGAGATTCTTATTCTTTTAAGATTGTGTTTTAACTTGTATTAAAATATGTTCTGATTTTTCACAAAAGTAATTGTATACTTAGTAAAAAAAGTTATTACTTGAAATTATTGCATAATTGTATATCATATCCTGAGTCAAGGTACATTCACATTTTTTGCGATCATTATTATCCTCAACTTTTAAATCCATATGAGACTTGGATTATGGGGATTTATCATTTAAGACATTAATTGCCTTCATTCTGAGTTATCAGATGCCTGCTAGCCAGGATGCCATCCAATCACAAGAGAAATACATACAAGAGCAGACATTGAACTGTCACATGAGAGGAGACATGCTTGAAGTCCAGGTATTGCACTGCTTTGGGAAAGGCCGAGAAAATGGCTATTGGCAAGCATTGAGGTTGGATTTTCTTGGTTTAATTTTCCTCCACATGGTACCGGGTGGCTGGGTTACGCCATCTCATTCAACACCTGACTTCAATTCCCCATCCTATATGCCTGATATCATGGACATCTCAATCCTATTCATCTGATTAAGCCCGACTCAGTTTCTTCTCTGTTCTTTTATGGTAACCCCCATAATTATCTCAGGTGTCATGATAAATACAATGTTGGCATTTCCTCTCTCAGTGACCACTGACCTCTACACAGCTGTGTCTCACTCAATATCACCCATCTCTCCAATCCTCAATCTCACTAGCAAATGCACTCTGCATCCCCACATCTCTCCCACTAAGTACATGTTCTCTATTTAGTCATCTCTCTATGATTAGGCTTCCCCCCCATGGGTCATCTCTCCCTCCACAGGCACTCCCTGCATTCAACTTCACCTAAATGGGAAGGACTCCCTCTACCCTCACTTCAGCCTCATTTCATTCTATCCACCTTCTAGAAAACAGCACTTCTGCTTCTTCATTCACATACCTCCCACCATGACATTCTGTCCATTCATATATCTCTGACTCCATGCCCTGTCTATTTTCCTGGCACTCTGCTCCAACATGTCTCCCACTCTCTTCTTCCACTGACAGCGCCAAATGGCAAACAACTGGATTTTCCCTTCCTGCTTCTCAGCTGACTCCAGTCAATCACTTCTCCCTGCCTTGGACCTATCCACACTCTCTCCAGTCAGCTAGCCATTTCTCAATCACGACCTATGCTCAGCCTTCATCTCTGCCTTCTACCTTCTCATTAACGCTCTGGAGAGGTAAACCTTCCTACACATTTGGATTATGTCTCTTGATTTCCATCTCAATCCACCTCTCCCTTCCATCATTCCTGCTTTTTGCTTCAACTGTCTTCCTTGAAGACTCTCAGCCTATGGTCCCATTCTGTCATGACATTTTCACAAACTTTACCTCTCCATATATCCACCTCAGGCTAACTCTAGGTCTCCAGACACAAATCATTATTGCACGACACTTGATTTTGCCATGCCTCTACCTCAATATGCATGCCTCTCTTCAAATTCACTTCTTCCCTGTGAGATGCTGGCTATCCACCCCCTCTTTGGGTCCAACTTCTTCAGGTCTCCCCACTCAGCCTGTTCACCCAGATTCATGCTCTCCATTCATCAAGCAGTCAAACAAGACTTTTCTTTCCCAGACCCTTCCTTTTTAACTACATTGTTCCATACACAAATTTCCTTTCCCTACAATCCATCTCGCTCAATCTTTACTGTAATGGGGGAAATGGGGTACAGGTTTGCTAGGAATTGGGGTTCTTAGGAATTCCTCTTTAAAGAATTACACCCTCTTGCACACAAAAGTAGTTAGAATAAGGTGATAGTTTATTTAGGAGCAAGGGAAGGGAAGGGTGGGGGGAGGGAAACCATGAAAGAAATCCTTGGACTTCTCATGGGGAGATAGGCACAAAGCACATGGCTCAGAGGTACCAAATCTCCTCGAACAGGAGACTGGAAGGTACTTTTATAGAGGACTGATGGGGGTGGACCATCTGCCTGTGAAAAGTTCCTTTAGTGAGGGAGGACCATCCCCCACTGGGGGTAGCTGGGGGAATTGGGTGAGGAGTGGAGGACCATCCCCCACTGCTAGTGACTAGAGGAATTCGGTGAGGGGTGGCACAAAGGCCGCAGCCATACCCAAGGGAGACCAGAATGAAGGGTGGGAATCTGAAGCTAGCTCAGTCCGATTTGGTTCCACTTATCTCTCTAGGCATTATCTGTCCTCTGGTTTAGCTTCTCAAGAAGGTTCCTTGATGTGCCCCAGAGAACTTCTGAGGTGCTCTGCACCCCATGACATTTACTATTCTCCCTGCATCTCCACTATGGATGTGTCTCCTGCCCTCTCTGTCCCTCTCTATCTTTCTTTTTTTTTTTTTAGTAAGGCAACTGGGGTTAAGTGACTTGCCCAGGGTCACAAAGCTAGTAAGTGTTAAGTGTCTGAGGCCGGATTTGAACTCAGGTACTCCTGAATCCAGGGCCGGTGCTCTATCTGCTGCGCCATCTAGCTGCCCCCCTCTCTATCTTTCTTACAGAAAACCACTACCACAATCAATTAAATTCATCCACATTCTGACAGTATGTCCAACACAATGAAAACTGCTGGGCACCTCTCCTCTACATATATAGAGCATCGCAATAATAAATGTCAACTACCCCTGACATCCCATACAACCTCAATTGACAATTTCATTCTAGTACCAATTCACCCAAGAACCATCCACCCCAAGCATTCCACATTTTCCCCTTCTGTTCCTAAGCTATTCTACCACAAAGTACATATACCAAAAGTGACCCACTAGGCACTCACATTCCATGCCCGGCTCCAAGCCATCAAGCTGGGCTTCTTACCCATTTAAAGTTTGACACTTGACTTTAGTTTGTATGAATCTCCCCCACTCCTTTCCTTAACTTAATAACTCATGCTATCCATAGTTGTTTTAATTAGTTTGCAAAACAATGTTAGAACTGCGAATTTCTTTCTGTCCTTCCCTAACTTCCTTAATCCAGCTGCAGCATGGGTTTCTAATATTCCAAACACAAACTTACAATTTTTTTTTAAATGTATGAGGTATTTTATTTTTTCCGTTACATGTAAAGATAGTTCTCAACTTTTGTTTATACATGCTTTACAATTTCAGATTTTTCTCCTTCCCTCCCCTCCCTCCCCCCTCCCCTAGACAGCAGGTAATCTGATATAGGTTATATCAACTTACAATTTTTTAAAGAGACTTGAATATATAAGACAATTTCACACATTCACACACACTCTCAGACAATTTCTATCCCCTTGAAACTTCCTTTTTCAGTCCTTCTCCTCCGCCTTAGCAGAAACTGCCACACAAAAAGAGGGGGGTGAAGGGGGCTTTAGAACACACAACGCCCCCCCACTCAAATTCAAAACTCATCCCAAAATATTTTATCCCGTTTCTTCTATCCCGTTTCACTGTCAGTACAAACAGGGTTCAATTTCTTTCCTGATCACTTTTCATGAGGCCACTCAGCTCCTTCAGCACCGTCCTTGGTGACTTTTCTAATTCAGGGTTTGGGGATCTCCTATAATCCCCCCAAAACAAAACCAATTAACCTACAGACTTTAATTGCTTGGCTCTGTGCTCTGATGATCCTTACCCCCTTTGTGAGCTCACCTAATCTATCTGTATTCAACCACTGGAGTTCCTTCTCTGGAACCACCCAGCCTCGGAGCTCCAGCCCTCCATTCGACCACTGATAATAGTTTAGCAAGGAAAAGTGGATGATTTTGATTACATTAAATTAAAAAATTTTTATACAAACAGAAGCAATGCATCCAAAATTAGAAGGGAGGCAGAAAGCTGGGAAACAATTTTTGAGGCCAGTACTTCTGATAAAGGCCTCATCTCTAAAATATATAGGGAACTAAATCAAATTTATAAGAACCCAAGTCATTCCCCAATTGAGAAATGGTCAAAGGATATGAATAGACAGTTTTCTGATGAAGAAACCAAAGCTATCTATTCCCATATGAAAAAATTCTCTAAATCTCTAATGATTAGAGAGATGCAAATTAAAACAACTCTGAGGTACCACCTGACACCTATCAGATTGGCTAAAATGACAAAAAAGGAAAATAATAAATGTTGGAGAAGCTGTGGGAAAATTGGAACACTAATCTATTGTTGGTGGAGCTGTGAACTGATCCAACCATTCTGGAGAGCAATTTGGAATTATGCCCAAAGGGCGATAAAGCTGTGCATACCTTTTGACCCAGCAATACCACTTTTGGGTCTTTTTCCCAAAGAGATCATGGAAGGGGGAAAGGGACCCACATGTACAAAAATATTTATAACTGCTCTTTACGTGGTGGCAAAGAATTGGAAGTTGAGGGGGTGCCCATCAAATGGAGAATGGCTGGACAAGCTGTGGTATATGAATACAATGGAATACTATTGTGCTATAAGAAACGATGAGCAGGAGGAGTTCAGAGAAACCTGGAGGGTCTTGCGTGGGCTGATGATGAGTGAGATGAGCAGAACTAGAAGAACATTGTACACAGTAACATCAACATTGAGTGTTGATCTACTGTGATGGACCACCAATGCAATGGCACAGAAGAGTTCCAGGGAACTCGTGATGGAAGAAGATCTCCAAATCCAGGAAAAAAAAAAAAAAGAACTGCGGAGTATAGATGCTAAATGAACCATACTATTTCTTTTGTTTTTGATGCTGTTATTTTTTTTTCTATTTTGAGGTTTTCCATCATTGCTCTGATTTTTTTTCTCTTATAACATGACTAATGCAGAAATAGGATTAATGTTATTATGTGTGTATATATATATATATATATATATATATATATATATATATATATATATATATATATATATATATATATATATATATATAACCTATATCAGATTACCTGCTGTCTAGGGGAGGGGGGAGGGAGGGGAGGGAGGGAGAAAAATCTGAAATTGTAAAGCTTGTATAAACAAAGGTTGAGAACTATCTTTACATGTAATGGAAAAAAAAATAATTAATTAAAAAAAAATAGTTTAGCAAGGAGTCTTGTGGAAAGAGTGCTGAAACTCGGAGGCCCAAAGACTCCTTTCAAATCATAACTTCATAAAATCTCACTGGGGCCTCCAATTGTGAGAAATATCACTCCAATAACTTCTGGAACTCAGCCTTAGTAATGTGTCAAAGGCTCATTTATTGTCATTCTCGTGAGAATGGGTTACCCCTCATGGAGTGAACAACAAAATGGAGGCTCAAAGACCCTTTTATCTCCTAATTTGACTGGCCCCTCCCTTTCTTCACCAATTACTCATGAATTATAATCCACGCACCAAAAACTAGCTAATCGGAACACAGTATTCCTTAGGCAATGGCTGGAAGGGTGGTAATACAGGGACTACTCTTCAACTCCTCCCCCACATGGACACAGCTCAGGAGTAGATCTAATTGTGACCAGCCCAGGGTTTTCCTGAATCATGTGATTTTGTTTACTGGGGGGGGGGGGGTGTATGAAACCAGGGAAGGAGAAGAGGCAGACCTTTTCCAGATTGAGAGGAGCCCAACCCCCATTTCCTCACATAGACCCTCCAAGGGAAATACTGAGATACCAAAGCAAGAAGAGTATTCCACACCAGCATGGAAGTAAATATGTAGATTTATTAGGGTTATTTGGGTTAATTGGAGGGGTTTATGCAGGTTACCCAGTCCTTGGCAGCAGGAAGACAAACTAATGGTTCTTCATATTCCCTTTAGGCCAGGTCAGCTATTATATAGAAACAGAACAAGAAAGGTACAGGACCAGGGATGGCCCAGGGTCATGTACAAATTTTCCCATGAGATATCTGGAGTATATTTTGCTGTTTACATTTCCTCAGGGTAATTTACATTGACTATCGAGTCAAAGATCATGTTCTCACACTCCAGCTCCTATCACACAATCCACCCATGTGACTTGCTCATCAATTTTTCCAATACTATGCCAACTGTAGGGAAGCAGACCCTCCAAAGAAAGGAGGGTATGCCATACCAGCATGAAAGTAAATATATGTAGATTTACAAGGGTTTATTGGGTTAATAGGGGGAATTTAGGGAGTTCATTCATGAGACTGGTTCTTGGCAGCAAAAGGACAAAGTAATGGATCCCTGAACTCCCTTTAGGCCAGGTCAGATATCATATAGGAACAGAAAAAAAAAAAAGCATAGTGCCACAGATACCCAAGGTCATGTACAAATTTTCCCATGGGGTAGTTGGAGCTTCCTTTGCTTTTTACATTTATTCAATGTACATTACATCAACTGTGGAGTCATAGGTCATATTCTCACACTCTGATTCCCACATACAGCCTACCTCTTCATCAGAAGGGTGAGATAAAGAAGTTTGAATGAGATGAGATGAGTGGCCTTAATTATTTTTGGTGAAGTATAAAGGCTCAAAATAGCCACTGTGAAGAGTGGGATACTATTCTCATAGAAATAAGAATTTATTAAGTACCCACTACATGCCAGGCACTGTGCTAATAGTGATCATGAATTAATTAGGAAAGAATAGAATGCTAGTATTGCTGCAGTAAGGGCCCAGCTGAGATTAGATAACATAAATTTGAAATGGACCCAGAACAAGATTTCTTCCAGTTCTGTTCGAGAACATGTGAATAAGAGGAAAGGAGGTAGCTGGTAGGAGTAATGTAGGATTGGGATTTGGCAAGGTAGGATCTACAATAAAATGAGAAAGCAAGGCATTTGAGAATAAAAGATAGTGGAAGAGTCTAGTTGTTTCAACGAAGGGTTAAGATGAGGAAGGGTATGTAGAATGTAGGGTTTGGAAAATAAGAGAAGTGGAGAGGGAATGGAGGTCATGATGAGGACAAGGAATAGGGTTAGGCATTGTAAGGCAGATAGAGATGGAATTATAAAAGATCATGATCAGATAAAGGATTTACAGGAATTTTGGAGTTTGTGAACCATGATGATACAGATAGTGGCTAAACCAAGAATATGATTATCTCTATATGTGGCTGATTCCTACCTGCACCCCCAGATCACTGCCTTGTTATGATGGAAGGGCTTGTATAACTCAATAAAACAGGTCATAGTGGTAATTTTGGAGAAATAAATGGGAAACTACTCCAATACCTTGAAATTGTGGTGGTGGAGAAGACTTTTGAGAGTCCCTTAGACAGCAAAGAGGTCAAATCAGTCAAGACTTAAAGAAAATCATTCAGACTATTCACTGGAAGGTCAAATATTGAAGCTGAAGCTTAAATACTTAGGCCATATAATGAAAAGACAGGGCTTATTGGAAAATACCTTGATTTTGGGAAAGATTAAGGGCAAAAGGAAAGGGAGATGGCAGAAGATGAGATAGTATGATGGAAACAATGAACATGAACTTAAACAGTCTTCAAAAGATAGTGGAGAGGGGGCAGCTAGGTGGTGCTGTGGATAAAGAACTGACCTTGGATTCAGGAGGACCTGAGTTCAAACCTGGCCTCAGACACTTGACACTTACTAGCTGTGTGACCCTGAGCAAGTCACTTAACCCTCATTGCCCACCCCCCCCCAAAAAAAAGATAGTGGAAAACAGAAAGGTTTGGAATGCTATGGTCCATGGGTTCACAAAGAGTTGGACATGACTGAATGGCTGAACAACAACAGCATGTGGCTGAACTGAACTATAGAAATAGGTTATAAGAACTGAGTAGGCTGAGTACCTGGAAAGTTTGTATATTTGAAGAAACATCAATATGTATTTTGAAGCCCCCTAAAATGAGGGCAAGAGATAGGAAGAAGAGAAATAATATGATCTAGTCAATTAAGTCATAGAGGAAGGAAGGATAATATTTTGGAAGTCAATAGCCACCAGGGTCTGCATTGAGTTCAAAAGAGAGGCTGCTTAGTTAAGGTGGTAGAGAGAAAATCTGAAAGTAGCAATGAGAACCAAAGAGTATTCAGACTTTCCCACTGAGGTCAGTGAGTCATAAGGAATAAAAATGTTGACAAAATGCAAGAGGATTGACATATTATCTTCTTGGCCAGAGAATCTGTTGTGTTGAATTTTAAAGATTACTTTTTATTCCTGCTGAAATGGTGAGTTTCATATCAGATATAACAAGGAAAAATGAATTATAATAATGTTACCTTAGGATAGTACATTTCTTGATATGGGTCACTAGCTTACATAGAGAAATGTAAGCTATATGCTTACCTAAGTAAAAAGCAAAATGAGTAAATTCCAGTTATGAGCAGCAGTTACTTAGAAAAACTTATTTGGGTTCAGGAGTCACTCCGTGAATAATGATCATTTCCAGGTAATGAATTAGGTTGGCTAAATATGAGAGGAAAAAAACTTTATACAACAGCAAAACATTCCTATACATGATATAAAAACTCACTCTTCTAAATCTGTCTAGTCATAACAAAATTAAAGGCTTTTGATAGTCTCAGGTTCACCCTTAAGAATATGGATTTGGGGCAGCTAGATGGCGCAGTGGATAGAGCACCGGCCCTGGAGTCAGGAGTACCTGAGTTCAAATCCGGCCTCAGACACTTAACACATACTAGCTGTGTGACCCTGGGCAAGTCACTTAACCCCAATTGCCTCACTAAAAAAATAAATAAATAAAATAAAATAAAAAATAAAGAATATGGATTTATTGGGGGCAGCTAGGTGGCTTAGTAGAAAAAGCACCAGCCCTGGATTCAAGAAGACATTGGTTCAAATCCAGCCTTAGACACTTGACACTTACTAGCTGTGTGATCCTTGTCAAGTCATAAACCACCACTGCCCCGCAAAAAAAAGAATATGAATTTATAATGTAAAATAAAGAAATTACCAGTTACAAGGGAAAACTGTTTTCCTTTTGTAGAGTTATCATGTCTTCTATCACTGAACAATAATAATAACTTGCATTTATGCAGCACTTAAAGTTTTGGAACTCCCCAAGTTATGAGGGCAGTAGGTGCTATTATCATCCCCATTTTATAGATGAGGAAACTGAGGCAGAAGTGACTTGCCCAAGGTCAGAAAGCTAATAAGAGCCTGAAGTTGGTTTGAACTCAGGCCTTTCCGATTTCAAAGCCAGCTGCACCACTTCACTGCCTTATGACAAGACACTAGTAGTCAAGTTCATGATAAAGAAAAGTTCCACTTGATGCTGAAATGATGCTTCATAAAACAGAACATGGGTTAATAATATAAATATGGTACAAAAATAACACATTAAAATTAAATGAAGGGGAAGCTAGGTGGTGCAGTGGATAAAGGACCAGCCCTGGATTCAGGAGAACCTGAGTTCAAATCCAGCCTCAGACACTTGACGCTTACTAGCTGTGTGACCCTGGGCAAGTCACATAACCCTCATTGCCCCACAAAAAAAATATCATCTCAAAATTAAATGAATAATAACAATAATAATAGCTAATGAAATGCTAACTATAGCAATAAGAGAAGAAAAAGAAGTTGAAGGAATTAGAATATGCAATGAGAAAACAAAACTCATTCTTTGCAGATGACATGACAGTATACTTGGAGAATCCCAGAGGATAAACTAAAAAATTAAGTGAAATAATTAACATCTTTGACAAAGTTGCAGGATACAAAATAAATCCAGTTAAATAATCAGCATTTCTATATTTCTATATTTCAACAAAGTCCAGCAGCAAGAGACAAAAAGAGAAATTCCATTTAAAGTAACTGTAGACAACATAAAATACTTAAGAATATACCTGCCAAGATAAGGAACTATATGAACACAATTACAAAACACATTTCACAGGAATAAAGTCAGATATCAACAATTGGAAAAATATTAATTGCCAAGCCAATATAATACAATCAATAATTCTACCTAAATTAATATACTTGTTCAGTTCCATAATAATCAAACAACAAAAATGTTTTGTAAAGCTAGAAAAAATAGTATCAAAATTCAACTGGAAGACTATCAAATTAATTAATTCTTATATTTGTGAAGGCTGAGCACCTAGCAGTACCAGTATCATATCTCAAACTGGGTTACAAAGAGGTAATCATCAAAAACAATCTGTAACTGGCTAAGAAATAGAGTGGTAGATCAGTGAAATGAATTAGTACACAAAACACAGTAGGAAATGACCATAGTAATCTAGTGTTTGATAAACCCAAAGATCCAAACTTTTGGGACAAGAACTCATTATTTGACAAAAACTGCTGGGAAAACTGGAAAGCTGTTTGGCAAGAAATAAGTATAGGCCAACATCTCACACCATATACAAAGAGAAGGCCAAAATGGGTACATGATAGCATAAGCAAATTAGAATGGAAGAGTCTACCTGTAAGATATATGAAAAAATTTATGACCAATAAGAGATAGAGAGCATTATAAGTAAAATTGATAATTTTGATTATATCAAAATAAAAAAAGGCTTGTACAAACAAAACCAACACAACCAAGATTGGAAGGAAAATAGAGAAATTAGTCAAATTTATAAGAATATGAATCATTCCCTAACTGATAGTGTAGGGGTCAAATTTAAAATGGGGAGAGTTAATTGGGTGGCTCGCTGTAATATTGGGGTTCAGAAAATAATGAGGGACCTCTAGGTCCAAAGTTTCCTCCCCTCCAAACTGCCTTTTTTAGTAATTTTCCCAGGCCAATAACAAAGGAGAGTAACAGCCTCTTTTCCACAAACAAATCAGGTTTTATTTAATGGGAATAAAATACACAGCAAAGGTGAAATTAATAAAGTCAAGGACAAGGGAATAGGGAAAAAGGGAAATGGATAATCTCCCTGGCTCTAGCAAGGGCTGTCTCAAACCCAAACTCACTTTCAGCTCAGCTAATTCAAAGGGCTGGATTTAACTCACCACCAGGGGTCCATAATTTCTATGGGAGTCAGCAGCCAGTCTCTATTCCACTCCAAATGCTCCTCCAAGGCCAGAGAGAGACTGAGAGAGTGTGTTGTTACTTCCTGTTGGGGTCCCTTTTTCTCCCTCCCCCAAAGGGGAGGTCCTTCAAGTAGTGTGGCTGAGACTGGTTCCCTGTTGATGACACAGTCCACAGCCTCTGAGGACACTCCTCAGGGTTGGCCAAGTTTAAACTAGGTGGCTAAAAATCTAGTTGTCTTAAGTGGGTACTTAGTAGTTTCTCATTCACACCCAATTCAAACACTACTAAGTTCTGCCAAATTTCATTATTTTACCACAATAGTTGACTATCCTTTGAAGGATATGAATAGACAGTTTTCAGATGAAGAAATCAAAGCTATTTGTAGTCATATGAAAAAATGCTCTAAATCACTATTGATTAGAGAAATACAAATTAAAACACCTCTGAGGTACCACCTCACTCCTATCAGATTGGCTAATGTGACAGAAAAGGAAAATGATAAATGTTGGAGGTGTGTAATTTAAGATTCTAAATGTGGATTCTAATCTGTTCCCCCAGTTTTGGGGGAAACTGACTAAAATCACTGATAAAACAAGTTTAGGTTTTTAAGGGTTTATTGAAAAATAGAAAGAAAAAGATTGAGAACAGAATTCCAACAGCCTGGCATTCCTATCTTTCTTCAAATTTCCTGTGAAGTCCTCTGCTGCCGCCACCACCATCAAGTCAGGAACCCAAAAGCACCAAAGCTCTCCACACAGGCTCCCTTTCCTCCTTCCTGTCTCCTCCCAGAAAATAGGAGGCTCCTCAAGTTGATTGGCTGGTAGCCTTGATAGACAGCACCCATGAGTAAACGTCATTTCCTGACGCCAAGGAAAAGCCACAATGCCTCTGAGGCATTTTCCTCATGCCCCCCCCCCAAAAAAAAACAACTCCGGCAGGAGAGGGTATCCAGGAAGAAGATGTTTTCAATCACATCAAACACTAGCAAGGAACATGAGGACTGAGAAAAGACCACTACATTAAGTAATAAAAAGATTATTGGTGATATTGCAAACAGCTAGATTGCAAGGGGTTGAGAAGTGGGAGGTGAGAAAATAAAAACAACAAATTAGAGAGATATTTCTAGGAGTTTGGTTGTGAAAGGAAGAAAGACAGGTGTTAGTCAAATTTTTATTGTTCTAAGGTATATCTATGTAATGATTGGAATGATGCCACCTACTGGAGACTTGCTGTGGGAAAGCTCCACCATGAGGAAAATGCCTCAGAGGCATTGTGGCTTTTCCTTGGCGTCAGGAAATGACGTTTGCTCATGGGTGCTGTCTATCAAGACTACCAGCCAATCAACTTGAGGAGCCTCCTATTTTCTGGGAGGAGACAGGAAGGAGGAGAGGGAGCCTGTGCAGAGAGCTCTTGGGCTTTTGGGTTCCTCACTTGGTGGTGGTGGCAGCAGAGGACTTCACAGGAAATTTGAGGAAAGATAGGAATGCCAGGCTGTTGGAATTCTGTTTCTCAATCTTTTTCTTTCTATTTTCCAATAAACCCTTAAAAACCTAAACTCATTTTATCAGTGATTTTAGTCAGTTTCCCCCAAAACTGGGGGAACAGATTAGAATCCACATTTAGAATCTTAAATTACACATCTAGAAAGACAATATTCTAGATACAAGCAGTACAAATGTCATAATTTGAAACATAGAAATAAAGTTCTCTTAAATAAAGAAAATATCATGAAATACAAAGAATATGACTATTTAATTGTTGGGTAAAATATACAGATAGACAAAAAGTTTACATCAAATACCTTCAATTATTTTCAGAAGGAACTAATATTTTTGCTAGGCTCATATTTAATTTGGTCATCCCTTGAACACAGTGTAAGCTAACATACAAAGTGCTGGTTTAGAAACAATGCACAATTGGTCCAATACATTTATTTTATTTAATGCTTATTTAAAATGTAGACATATTCATAAAAATGTAACCTCTCTCCCTCCTCCTCCATGTACTTGAAAAGACTAATTCATATGAGAAATTTTTAAAATTAAGACATTATCATTGTGTTGACTCATATAATAAAATCTGATATGAGACAATCATTAAATATTGTAATTCTTCTAGTGATGACCTTTGACTTTACATCAAAGGTCATACAGGTAAGGGCATGCCCCTTTTGGATGTGGACTAGGGAAGAAACAGAAATAGTTTTAAGAGAGAAGTTGAAAAAAGCAGCCTCATAGAGAAAATATATTTACTCAGGATAAAGATGCCCTGTGTCCTATTTCTCATCATTTAATTTGTATAGGGCTTCTAAGGTAATACCTGGGCCTTAGAGCTTTCCATGACTATGGGACAAATGTCTATTACCTAGTTATGATATAAATGATTGAAGTGCAGGTTTTAGTTTTTCAGCATGCTTGATTATTTCATTAGTCCTACTGATCTTACTGTGCATGTCAGATAACTGAAGACCAAGGGCAGTTAGCAGGACCAAAGGCCATTACAGTAAGGCCCGGCTGGCTTCTCCTAATTTAGCACATAGTCTCAGGATGTGGTCTTAGTTAATTTATGTGGCTCCTATGCTCCTCTAATTTATGAGACGGTTGCAACTGTTTTGCTCCCTTAATGTATGGGACAGTTTGTAAGTAAATTCTAGTTTCCCTTTTGCAATTTTACTTCCTACTATGGTTACATTATACTAGCTACTTTTAACTTACTTTAGTAGCTGGTGGGGTGAGGGCTAGGGGGCAGTCAGTGGGACCAAAACAAGATATAATTTCAACCCAACTTGAACCTTCCTCTCATCTGAACTGGTCAAAAGAAGGAATGCACACACATATAAATACACAATACACTAGTATAGAAATATGTCTCATTCAACAGAGAAGTATGAGGGAAAGGGAAGAAGGGGGAAGGTGAATTAGAGGGAGGGTAGAATAAGAGAAGGATTAGTTCTAAGCAAAACAAATTCTAAGGATCTACAAAAATATTTATAGCTCTTTTTGAGGTGACAAAGAATGGGAATGTGAAGGGGTGCCCATACATTGGGGAATGGATAAGGGAATCCTATTGTGCTGAACTCTTATTAGCATAATGACCAACCGGGATTTCAGAGAAGTAATTATAAAACATGCTACAGCCCCCCCCATCCCCCTCCTGATACAGGGGAAGGACTCAGAATGCAGAATAAAACAAATGTTTTTAGGTCATAGCCAAAGTGAAAATTTGTTACAATTGGCTATGCATGTTGGTCATATCTTTTATTTTTCTAGGAGAATTGGGGTGGAAGGGTAAGAAGGTGGTTCTTAGCTGGTCATATATATATATATATATATATATACATATATATATACACACACATACACACACACATAAATACCTACATATATTTCCTTGTATATGTGTATGTGTATGTATGTATATTAAATCTTAGGCAAGCTGATCAATACAATGACCAACTATAAGTCCTTAGGACTTTTGAAACATGATGCCCATCTCCTGATAAAAAGGTGCCTCAGAGCACTTATTGAGATATATTTTTTAGACATGGTCAATGAGAATTTTGTTTTGCTTGATTATATATATTTGTAATGAGTTTTGTTTTTCTTGCTTTCTCGAAGGAAGGCAGGGTGAGAGACATGGTAGAAAGAGAAAGCTAATCTGAAAACAAAATTTTAATTTTAAAAAATACAGTGGGGGCAGCTAGGTGGCGCAGTGGATAGAGCACAGGCCCTGGAGTCAGGAGTACCTGAGTTCAAATCCGGCCTCAGACACTTAACACTTACTAGCTGTGTGACCCTGGGCAAGTCACTTAACCCCAATTGCCTCACTAAAATAATAATAATAATAAAAATACAGTGAAACACTGCTGTAATATCCTTAATAGCTCCCCATGCATATGATGTTTTAACATTTTATTTACATGGAGATGCATTTTAAATATACATTTAAACAACTCATTCCTTGTTTAAAAAGGTGATTGAAGCTGATTTAACATTCTCTTGGTTGCAGCCTACTCAGCCTCTGTTCTATCAACCCAGTGGTGAAAGATCCAACCATAAATTCAACATTTCTATTCTTAAGATCCAGGCAAGGAAGATCTTCAACTCCTGTGGAAACCCCATCACTGATGTTGCTCTTTGCACTCAAAAGGTTTCTTCTGAGTTGCTGTGTCCAGTGGTGTAATGCTGGTAAGGTGAGGCTAACTCTACCAATAAGGTAGATCTACATGGATGTTGCTGCCTCAGAATTATTCTGATCTGGAAATATGACTTGGACTTCAGCTCTCCTGAAGACCCCAGCAGATACATCTCACCTGATGCACTTGGAGATCTATAAAAGATCTTTATCAAAGACCATCCTGTGGTATCTATTGAAGATTCCTTTGACAAGGATGATTAGAAAGTTTAGAAAGAGTTCACTGCTACTTGCAGGCATCCAGGTGGTAGAGAATCATCTCATAATGACCAATCACAAGCACAGTGAAAAGACTGTGAATGAAAAAGCCTGCAAATGTCTTCTGCTCAGAGTGAACTAGAATTGCTCAATGACTGAGTCTCTCTAGGTTTGCAAGCTAGCCAAGTCAATGGTTTATCATCATTCTGGGGAGACTGAAGATGCTTTCATTACAGACCTGGTGGTAGGTCTCTGCACTGGGTAAATGAAGACTGATACCCCCTGCCAATCTGAGCACCTAAGCAAATATAATCAGATTCTCAGAACTGAAGAACCAGGAAGTGTGAAAATGAAAATTGATACCCTACTTTATTCTGTATTAACTATTGATTGAGAATTTTATCTAATCACTAGAATTAGTACTTAGGAATTAGTTTGATTTAAAGGACAGTTTGACTACTTAAGATTACGGTCTATATGGCAAAGAAATGGAAATTGAGGGGTACCCATCAATTGGCTAAACAAGTTGTGGTAAAGAATATAATGAAATATTATTGTGCTGTGAGAAATGAAAAGTAGGCAGATTTCAGAACAACCTGGAAAGACTGACATGAATTGATGCTGAGTGAAATGAGCAAAGTCAAGAGAACATTGTACACAGTATCAACAACATTGTATGATAGACTTGACTCTTCTCAGCAAGTCAATGATCCAAGACAATGCCAAAAGACCATGAAGGAAAATGCTCTCCTCATAAAGAAAAAAGAACTATGGAGTCTGAATGCAGATTGAAACATACTATTTTCATTTTTGTTGTTGCATTTTGTTGTTGTTGTTGTTTCTTTTTTCTTGTAGAGTTTTTCCTTTTGTTCTGACTCTTCTCTTACGACATGACTAATGTGGAAATATGTTTAACATGATTGTAATGTATGACCTATTGCTAGCTGGCCTCAGGATGGGGGAGAGAAGGAAGGGTGGGGGAAAAATTAGAATTCAAAATCTTTCAAAAGTGAATGTTGAAAACTATCTTTACATGTAATTTGAAAAAAATAAAGGTCTGGTAAAAATAAAAAAGAAGATTACAGGCTATAAGGTAATTTGACTTCTTAATAGTTTAACTTCCCTATTTTTCTGGGCTACAGCTTGAATTCTTGCCCTAGATGGGAGGAGGGGGTCAAATGAATCCCTGAAGTCATAAGATGTTCTGCCTGGTCAGTCATAAGTCATAGGTTGCTCAACATTGGACTTACCAGAGAATGTTGATTAACTCTGTTATTGTGATTGTTGGAAATCCCCTCCTGTAAGTCTGGCTAAATATAATGCCACCGTACACCTTTACCAACTATATAATAGATGATTCTGTCTGCCCTAATGCATCCCTGGCAACTCTCAAGTTATTGGCAACTCCTAGCCTTGCTTATAAAATATTGTAATTATTATAAATTATAAATGATTAATTGATCATGTGCAAAAACTTTTTGGTTTCATGTTTCTCTTCATTGAAGATTGTTATTATACCAGATGCAAGGCTAAATTTGCTGAATGGGACTTTAGAAACCCTTGGGTCAAGTAAGTCTGGTGGCCAGCAGAGCCCCAGAGTTAGTAAGCATTAGTCACCTGAGTAGATATCATCTCCTGTCCTAAGAACTGGGCAATTTCAAGTACCAGGTAAGTTTCTTTTGTTAGGAGAAGCCTATACTGCTTAATTCCCTCATTACTTCCACCCCTCTATGATGTTCTCACTGCTTTGTTAGAACATCAGAGTCTGTAACTGATTGCTTGGCACTTTGTTGAAAGATGACCCTTTGTAACCTTGTGACTGGACTAAAATGATCTGTTCTCACCTATTCCCATGTGTCAATGTGAGGCACCATATACTTGTGGTGCAGTCCCTGATGAGCCCACTAGCCAGATCCTAAGTGTTTTTTAGATACAAAATAAAAGTATTAAGTAACCCACAAAATAAACAAGTGGCTGACTAACTGAATGAACGAATACAAAGTTTATTGGGTCAATCTCTATTTTTTAACTTTTTAGCCAGTACTATATTGCTTTGAGAATTATTGCTTTGTACTATACTCTGAGATATTGTATGCTAGGCCCCTTCCTTCTCATTTTTTCCATTGATTTTATTTATTTTTTAAAATTTCCTTGATCTTTTGTGCCTCCAGATGAATTTTGTTCTTTTTTCTAGTTCTATAAAAGTAATCTTTTGGTATTTTGGTTAGTATGGCATCGAAGAAGTAAATTTAGGTAGTATTGTCATTTTTATCAATATTGTCTCAAACTATCAATTAGCAAGTAATATTTCTACAATTATTTAGTTCTATCTCTTTTATTGTAAAGAGTGTTTTGCAGTTGTATTTTTATAGTTCTTATACCTTAGAAGGTAGCCTCCTAAGTATTTTCTACATTCTAAAGAATTTTACATGGAATTTCCCTTTCTATCTCTTCTTGCTGGGTTTTATTGGTGTTATACAGAAATTCTGATGATTTGTATAGTTTAATCTTTTTTTTTTTTGCAGGGCAATGAGGGTTAAGTGATTTGCCCAGAGTCACACAGCTAGGAAGTATCAAGTGTCTGAGACCAGATTTGAACTCAGGTCCTCCTGAATCCAGGACCTGTGCTTTATCCACTGCACCACCTAGTTGCCCCTGTATAGGTTAATCTTGCTAAAGTTATTGTTTTAGTTAATTTTTAGTTGCATCTATTGTTCTTTAAGTAAAACAAAAAAATGACAATTGTGTTTCTTCTTTACCTATGTTTATTTCCTTAATTTCCCTTTTCTTGTCTTTCCATTATTACCAACATAACAATGAATGTGCTTGCATCAGCCCTGATTTTACTGAAATTCAATTTATTGCCATTATCAATAATATTCTAACCCATAATGTAATGCTATTGTGCTATATGAAATAAAGAAAGATTATTTCAAAAGGACATGGAAAGACAAGTATCAACTGATGCAATAAAGTGAATATAACCAGAACAATTTATACTATATCATCAGTATTATAAAAATGAACAAATTTGAAAGATCTGTGAACTCTAATTCACTAAATGGACAACCATGATTCCAATTATCTATCTAATGACAAGAGAAATAATGAACTAATATGAGAATAAGAAATTAATGTTTCTAAATGACAATACGTAAATATATTTTCTTTAATTGTGCTTATATAATCAAGGGGTTCTATGTTTCTTTCTTTCTTACAGTGGTTGGGGGGAAATGAGAGAGAAAAAAATGAATGCTTGATAAATAAAAAATAAAATATTATAATTTGTTTGGGTGATCATTTTCTTAAAAACCACTCTGTATGAAATAAAAATAAAACCAACATTGTTCTCAATATTGAAACATATTTGACCTCAAATTTCTTTATCTACATTTGCAAAGATATGGACTTAAATATATCAGTTCCCAAATAAACATCAGTTATGTGTCCTACAGAACATCAACTTTTCAAAAACCATGCGTCTAAAAATCAATATATGATCACCTCACTTTCTCCATTTTACTGTTTACAAGGTACAAAGTAAAAGAAAAAAATCTAGGTTCTACTATTACAGTAGTGAGTTAGAAAACTGAAGGCCATTTTTCTAATCCTTGTCAAAGGCTATTCCCCAATGAGCTTATGACAAGAATATTTATATGAATCATGTCTGAGAACTACTGGTTTAAATAAAATTTAATGTATATTATTAAAATTCTCCAGTTTCCACAAAGAAATGAAACATTTTATAATATACAAGATGATGCTATAATTTATGATATTGGATGCAATGTAAAAATGTTTAAATATTTATCAAAACTTTTTTTCAGTTCAGTGTTTAATATTTAAGTATGTCTAATGGACATAAGGGGCAGCTAGGTAACACAATGGATAGAGTACCAGGCTTACAGTCAGGAAGACTCATCTTTCTGAGTTCAAATCTTGTCTCAGACAAGTGTCTACCTACTAGCTGCAAGTGACCCTGGGCAAGTCACTTAACCATGTTTATCTCAGTTTCCTCAACTGTCAAATGAGCTGGAGAGGAAATGGCAAACCACTCTGGTATCTCTGCCAAAAATGAAGAGTCAGACATGATTGAAATGACTAAACAAGAACAATGAATATAAATCTTTAATATTCTAAGATATAGGGGCAGCTAGGTGGTGCAGTGAATAGAGCACTGGCCCTGGATTCAGGAGGACCTGAGTTCAAATCCAGCTTCAGACACTTGACACTTACTAGCTGTGTGACCCTGGGCTAGTCACTTAACCCCGATTGCCTCACCAAAAATATATATATATTCTAAGATACACATTTATACTACTTTTCAGTAATACAAACACATTTTTGAGTAGAAAGTACCAATATTTGGAGTTTTTCCTTGTGTGGAAGGTGTCTATCCACACTATAGTGCTTCATACCTTTTACATGAGCTTGTGAACACTCTGGGACGGCTTCCTTGCTCCAATCTGCTCTCACACTGGCAGGTTCAGGTTTCCAGAATAGGACCACCAATTGTTCAGTCAATAAATGTCTAATTAAGTGATTACTTAATCATTTAGGAACTGTGCTAAGGGCTGAAGAAAAAAGAAAAGCAAAAACACTGGTCCTTGCTTTCAAAGAGTAAACATTTTACTAGGGGAAACAACATGCAAATAACTCTGTTCATGCAAGATGTGCAGTGTAAAGGTAATCTCAGAGAAGTGAGGGAGGAGCACTAAAGATCTCTTGCAGAAGGTGGGATTTGAAGTGAATCTAGACGGAAGCCAAGGAAGCTAACAGTCAGAAGTGAAGGGGATTTCAGGCATGGGGGATGGCCAGTGAAAAAGAGATGGGATATTATATGAGAGGAACAGCAAGGAGACTAATATCAATGGATTGTAGAGTATATGGAAAGAACAAAAATAAGAAAATTGAAAAGCTAGGAAGGAGCTAGATTGTAAAGGACTTTAAATGCCAAACAGAGGAAACTAATATTTGATGCTGGAGGTGATAAGGAGTCACTGGAGTTTATTGGGCAATGGAAGGAGAGGCTTATTTTAGGAAAATCACTTAAGTAACTGAGTGGAGTATGAATTGCAACCAGAAAAGATAGGAAGAAAAAAGATAGGTAGGAAGACCAAAGAGGAGGCTAGTGTAAAAGTCTAGGTAGGAAGTGGTAAAAACTTGAACTAGAGTAGTAATTGTGTGAGCTTAGAGAGAAAATAAAGAAATTCAATTAGGGGCAGCTAGGTGGCGCAGAGGATAAAGCACGGGCCCTGGATTCAAGAGGACCTAAATTCAGGTTCCGCCTCAGACACTCGACACTTACTAGCTGTGTGACCCTGGGCAAGTCACTTAACTCTCATTGCCCAGCCCACCCAAAAAAATTCAATTAAGAGATATTATACATACAGAAATAATAAGGTTTGGCAACTCATTGGATATGTGGAATGAATGAAAGTGAGGTGTCAAGTATGACACTGAGGTCAGGAACCTAGATGACTGGGAAGATCTTGGTGCCATCAACAGAACTGGGGAGGGGCAGCTAGGTGGCACAGTGGATAAAGCACCGGCCCTGGATTCAGACATACTTGAGTTCAAATCCGGCCTCAGACACTTGACACTTACTAGCTGTGTGACCCTGGGCAAGTCACTTAACCCCCATTGCCCTGCAAAAAAAAAAAAATCTTATATAACAGAACTGGGGAAGTTCAGAAGGGGTGTTGGGGGAAAAGATGTTAAGTTCTGTTTAGATACTTCTGGAATATCCCATGTGAAATATCTAATAGGTAGTTGAAGATACAGGACTAGAGGACAAACCATTTAAAAGTAATTTATTGTGAATAATAAACATCTCTATCTGGTACCATGATTTTTATTGTTTAATTTAAATTATTAGGCGAGATATTTGGATTTTTCTGGTGGAAAGCTTTATGAGCAGTTTTGCTTATTGGTCAAAATAAATATGATATCATGAAATACAAATGTATCCTGGTTATTATAAACAATACCCAGGCACAACTTGTCATTCCCCATTTGGTTTATTTAAGAATATAAAGCTGCCTCTCTAAATAACAGCCAGCAAAAAACTTTTTGGAAAGAAACGTGAAATGTACTAAGTATTATTTTCATTTAAATCAAGCTCAATACCTGCAAGAAAAATACAATTGGTTCCCAATTATTGTGAATAATAAATCATATGAAACAATGCCATATATTCACATTTGAACTATTCAAGGTATAATTATATAAAATAATGGTAACTTATTCCAGTCCAATGGAAATATGAAGTCTGAATTCAAATATTGTATAGGAAATATTTGTTTTAGAATAATGAGGAAAGTACATGAACTAGATTTTTCTTTGCCAAAAAGCTCCCAAAATAAACAACAATACTACCTCCCAAGAAGTCCCATCTCTATCTGAACCAATTCTTCTTTGATTTATTTCAGTTGCCTAGAACATATTAGCTCGATTGTGGAAATTGGGCCCAAATTATATTATATTTTTATATTTTTCCATGGCTACGTTCCAAATAGTAACTCATCCCAGAGAAATGGATAACTCACTTATGAATGTACCCAGATAAAGAGAGGGGAAATTTTGTTTCTGTCTTATTCTGGCAAAATCAGCATCAGTACTTCAGTATCTCAATTGGAACCTATTTGATAGCAATGAGCTCATCCTGCCATTCAAAACCTGGCTATTTGCCTTCTGTTTGCACATCATGATAGAAGTCTACATAGACACTGGAATAATAATTCTGTTAAATGAAAATTTAAACAGAGAAAGACATGGTATTGCCACTTTTGGCAATGCATAAGGTATCTATCTGACTGACCAGTCTAGTCACTGATAGATAAATTACAGTCTTGTTATTGATTATTTTTAAAAAACAAGACAGGATTCCAGGTTAGGCAATTTAGTTAACTCCCATTTAAAAGCAGCTGAAACAGTACAATGCCATTTCAAAATCTTATACATTTTAAAGGATGCTCATCTGGTGACACACATCTTAGTAAATCATAGATCTTCTATTCTAAGACAAGTGCTCACCATTTTTGGATATTTCCTATTGGGGTAACATTGTACTTCAGAGTATTTATCAAAATGTATCACATTTTGGCATATAACTGTTCTAAGTGACACTATCAGGGTAGTATTATGAGGCAGTAGGGAAAATTTTATTGTATAGAATTTTCTAACAGTCACAATAAGTCAAGTGTTTTTGGCTAAGATAAACATCCTTGCTAACAAATGACCCTTTATCAATTTCTAGGGTTTCTAGCTAGTTTAAATATAGCAGTGTTTTCCCTTTTTTCATCAGAGTAGTTGGGGTTGATAGCAATAAAAGCATAACACTTCTATTTCTATATTCTATAGGGCTAAGAGCAATTGTTTCTTTAAAAATAAATGGAGGGGGCAGCTAGGGGGCACAGTGGATAACGCACTGGCCTTGGATTCAGGAGGACCTGAGTTCAAATCCAGCCTCAGACACTTGACACTTGCTAGCTGTGTGACCCTGGGCAAGTCACTTGACCCTTATTGCCCTGCAAAAACAAAACAAAACAAAACAAAAACAAAAACAAAAACAAATGGAGCTTGAAGGACTTCAAGAGGTCATTTTAAAAGGTACTTCATTTTATAGGTAATGGCAATGAAACCAACGGAGGTGAAATGATGTTTCAAAGGTCACTGCTAAATAGTAGAGGTTAGCATTTGAACCTTGGTTTTCTGACTGTGCTACCATATGGCATTCTGTTGGCTGTATTACTCTGTCCCTCGGAATCCTCAAACAACTCCTTGAGAAAGATAAAGTGGTAAAAGATTTTACATAAATCCAGTCTTGTCAAACTCTTATCTAAAATCATAATAGCTGACTGTTTTCTACGTGCCAATTTTGCCTGATGTTGCTCCCACTCACAGATGGCTACTCCAAGGATGGCTGCCTTTCAGTAACAGTCTGAAATGCCCTTGGGTAATGAAGTTTGTAAATAATTGTTCGTTCTGCTTTTGAATTAATCCAGATGGTCTACAGTATATAGCTGTTACCAATAGCGTACAAATATGCTGTTAGGACACTATGGTGATTAAAGAATAGTTGTCATTAAGCACATTAGATGAAATATAAAATGTATATGTTAAGTGAAAATTACTGAGAAGCAGAAAAGACAGAAGACTTGACATATACTTGGCTACTGAATAACAATGGGCTCTAGAAAGAGAAAAACCATTAAAATGCTGGAAAAAACTGGATTGTGTGAATATCACCTCAACTGAAGAAATAATGATATGAAATCATATCCATAATCTGTCAGGAAGGAGATGGTTTAATGAGTAAGTCTTTTTTAAAACATGTGGATCAAATAAATTTACCATCAGAAACTCTAAAGAGAAGTAACCTAGGTTAACTCTGGGGCTCAGAGAGGTGGTCAGCTTGCCCAAGCAAACAAAGCAAGTAATTACTAAATGTATAAGATCTTGACTTCCATTCAAGTGCTTTCCCCACTATATAATGTCCCCAGCACTATGGGAGGTACTATCAAGGTGGTTACCAAAAAAAAAAAAAAAGTAGCATCTCTCTGGTAACCTGCTCACATGCTATCTCCAATACCACTCATGATCTAAAAGGTGTTTTTCACAATATCTTTCAGATTCAACTGACAAGCCAATATAAAATGCTTTGAAGGGAAAAACAACTGAAGGAATCAACCCCTATAAGAAAGTTCTTACAATAATGAAGGTGTGAAATGATGAGGACCTGAAACAAAGTAGTGGCAATTCACTTTTCTCTAATATGGTTACATGGATAGGAAGATCACCCAAATCCCTCATAGCTACTATAGCAAAACCCTGAAGTTCACATCAGATCAAATCCACAAATCCTATAGTAAACTACAGTGCCTTCCTCCTGTACAGAACTGAAAATAAACTGATAAAACTAGGAGCTAATGTTTGAAAAAAATGATGAAATAGATATGCCATTGGATACTTTGATTTTTTTTTTAATTTTTGCAGGGCAATGGGGGTTAAGTGACTTGCCCAGGGTCACACAGCTAAGTAAGTGTCTGAGGCCGAATTTGAACTCAGGTACTCCTGAATCCAGGGCCAGTGCCTTATCCACTGCACCACCTGGCTGCCCCGAATACTTTGATTTTTAAAAAAGAAAGAAGAAAACCAAATTGTCATTATCAAAAATTTAAAAGGTGAATTCACAACTCTGACAACATAAATTAAACGGATGAAAATTTTTAAAAATACAAGTTGCCCAGATTAACCAAATGGGAAACAGAATACTTTAAAAAACTCATCTTAGAAAAAAGAAAGTTAACAAGTCATAAGTGAACTTTCTTTTTAAGAAATCCCCATGGGGCGGCTAGGTGCCACAGTGGATAAAGCACCGGCACTGGATTCAGGAGTTCCTGAGTTCAAATCTGGCCTCAGACACTTAACACTTACTAGCTGTGTGACCCTGGGCAAGTTACTTAACCCTGTTGCCCCATAAAGAAAGAAAGAAAGAAAGAAAGAAAGAAAGAAAGAAAGAAAGAAAGAAAGAAAGAAAGAAAGAAAGAAAGAAAGAAAGAAAGAAAGAAAGAAAAATTAAAAAAAAAAAAAAGAAATCCCCAGCACCAGAAGAATTTACAAGTGAATTCTACCAAATATTTAAAGAAAAATGAATTCTAATACTAAATAAACTGAAGGAAAAAATAACAAAAGGAGTCCTAACAAATTCCTTTTATAATACAAATATGATGGATATTGATGCAAAATTTTTAAATAGAATGCTAACCAGAGTGCATTAAAAACCAATACCCTACAAAAATCATTTGTAAGAAACACACCTAAAGCAGAAAGATACATACAGAGTAAAGGCAAAAGATTGAAGGAGAATCTATTATGCTTCAACTGACGAAAAAAAAAGCAAAGGTTCTCAGACAAAGCAGCTTTTGCTTTAAAAGTAGAGATAAGCAGGGAAATGACATTTTGCTAAAATGTACCAGACACAATGACTAAACATAGATGCACCAAATGGTATAGCATCCAGATTCTTTTTTTTTTTTTTTGGTTTTGGTTTTTTTGGTGTTTTTTTTTGGCAGGGCAATGGGAGTTAAGTGACTTGCCCAGGGTCACACAGCTAGTAAGTGTCTGAGGCTGGGTTTGAACTCAGGTCCTCCTGAATCCAAGGCTGGTGCCTTATCCACTGCGCCACCAAGCTGCCCCGGCATCCAGATTCTTAAAGGATAAGTTAAATGAGTTACAGGAGGAAATAGACAATAAAACTCAACTACTGGAGGATCTTAACTTTCCCCTCTCAGAACAAGATAAATCCAATTTTAAAAAATGAAAAAGAAAGAAGCTAAGGAGATGAAGAGAATTTTAGAAAAGTTAGATATGATAGACCTCAGCAAAAAACTGAGTAGGATTACAAAGGAATATACCCTTTTTTCAGTACTACATAGCACCTACACAAAAACTGACCATGTATTAGGATATAAAAACCTCATAACCAAATGCAGAAAAACAGTAATATTAACTGCATTCTTTTCCTATCATAATGCAATAAAAATATATTCAACAAAGGGCTACGGAAATAAGGATTAAAATTTAATTGGAAGAATGTGCTGAAATCATCTTCTAACCAATAATGGCTTGAAAGGTCAGAAGGAAGGAGCTGCTGTGCTGAGACAGGAGTGGAGCCCAACCCCACAGTCACCCTGACACAGATCCAGTCCCAGGAAGGCCTCACCAGAGAAGGAGACCCCCAGAGCCTCTGAATCAGCTGAAGTGTCAGTGTCATCTGGAACCAAGCTCACAGTCTGGTGAGAGGGCTGAGCCCTTGACAGGGGAGAGACTACAGGGGTCTATGCTGGTGCTGAGGCAGAACTTGGGTTTTTCACCCCTGCTGGGAACCAGGAAGTAGGCCTGAGTAGCAGTGGCCCAGGTGGAGGAGGGGCACAGGCTCCTCGGAGCTGACAACCACAACACACAAAGCTGGTTGATTAGAAAGTTGGTCTGGGGTAATCTACAGACCAGGGAACAGGCCAGGTGAGTGAAGAACCTGATCCTCCTTAAATCATACCACCTGGGACTTCTGAAGCTTGGGATTCTGTAGCCTGGAAACAGTGCCCCACTTTAAGGAGCTAAAAGTCAAGTAAAAGAAAGGCAAGATGAGCAGACAGAGAAAGGTGAGGACCATAGAAAGTTTCTTCATTGACAAGGAACATCAAAGTGCACCCTCAGAGGAAGATGTCTGTGTCAGAGCCCCTATATCTAAAGCTTCCAAGAAAAATATTAATTGGTCTCAGGCCATAGAGGCACTCAAAAAGGACTTTGAAGATAAAGTTAGAGAGGTAGAGGAAAAACTGGAAAGAGAAAGCAGGGTGATGCAGGAAAGACATGAGAAAAACATCAACAGCTTGAAAAGTCAAATTGGCCAAATGGAAAAGGAGGTACAAAAGCTCTCTGACAAAAATAATTGCCTAAGAATTAGGATTGAACAAATGGAAACTCATGACTTTATGAGAAACCAAGACACAATAAAGCAAATCCAAATGAATAAGAAATAGAGGGCAATGAGAAATATCTTCTGGGAAAAACTGCTGACCTGGAAAATAGGCCCAGGAGAGATCATTTGAAAATTATTGGTCATGGGGCAGCTAGGTGGCACAGTGGATAAAGCACCAGCCCTGGATTCAGGAGTACCTGAGTTCAAATCTGGCCTCAGACACTTGACACTTACTAGCTGTGTGACCCTGGGCAAGTCACTTAACCCCCATTGCCTGGCAAAAAAAAAAAAAAAAGAAGAAGAAAAGAAAATTATTGGTCCACCTGAAAACCATGATCAAGGAAAGACTTTAGACATCATCTTCCAAGAATTGTCAGGGGAAATTACCCTGATATTCTAGAAGCAGAAGGTAAAAGAGATCCCCAAAGGAAAACTCCTAGGAATATTATAGCCAAATTCCAGAGCTCACAGGTCAAGGAGAAAATATTGCAAGCTGCCAAAAAGAATTCAAGTACTATGGAGCCCCAGTCAGGATAGCACAAGATCTAGCAACTTCTACATTAAAGGACTGGAGGGCATGGAATATGATATTCCAGAGGGCAAAGGAATTGGGATTACAACCAAAAATCACCTACCCAGCAAAACTGATCATAATCTTTCAGAGGAAAAAATGGGACTTTAATGAAAAAGAGGACTTTCAGGTATCCATGATGAAAAGACCTGAACTGAATGGCAAATTTGACTTTCAAATACAAGCCCCTAGAGAACCATAAAAAACTGGAGTTGGGGGACATACTTGGGGTTGTGCAGTGGGTAACTGTCTTGTGTCTGAGGCTGGGTTTTGGCTGGGATCCCCCTGGGTCCAGGGGTGATGCTTTGTCCACTGTGTCACCTAGCTGCCCCATGATGACATCTTTAGGGTTAAATTGAGGGGTGAGGGGAATGCACTGGGGGAGGGGGAAGGGCAGAGGTAGCATGGGATGAAATCCCACATGAAAGAAACAGGAAAGGACTTATGGAGTGCAGGAATAGATAGGGGAGGAGCAGGGCAGTAAATGAATTTTACACTCATCAGAAAAGGCTCAAAGACCTTAAACTCATCAGAGTTGCCTCAAGAAGGAATTAACACACACCCAACTGGGTAGAGTAATCTATTTAATCTGGGCAGTAAATGAGCCTAACACTCATAAGAATTGGCTCAAAGACCTCAATCTCATCAGAATTGGCTCAAGGAAGGAATAATGTGCACACTCAATTGGGTGGAGTAATCTCTCTAACCCTGCAGGAAAATAGGAGGGGGAGGGGATAAAGAGAGAGGGGCAAAAGAAAGAAGGGTAGATTGAGGGAGGGGGCAGACAGAAGCAAATCCCTTTTGAAGAAGGATAGGATGAAAGAAGATGGAAAATAGAATAAATATCATGGGGAAGGGAATAGGATGGAAGGGAAACTGTTAACAATAGTAATCATGAAAAGAGAAAAGGGGGGAAATCGTACAAAAAATATTTATAGCAACTCTTTGTAGTGGCTAAGAATTGAGAGTCAAGGGAATGTCCATCACCTGAGGAATGACTGAAGAAGCTTTGGTATATGATTGTAGTGGAATGGTATTGTGCTATAGGAAATGACAAACAGGATGATCCCAGAAAAACCTGGAAAGACTCATGAAGTGATGTATAGCAAAGTGAGCAGAACTGGGAGAACATTGTGCATAGTGACAGCAGTACTGTCCAATGAGCAATTGTGAATGACTTAACTACTCTCAGCAATGCAATGATCCAAGACAATCCCAAGGGATTGATGATGAAGCGTACTATCCACTCCCATAGAAAGAACTGATAAAAAGAGCACTTGTGGATTGTACATATATAGCCTGGTTGTGGTCTTGTGGAGGGGGGAAGAAAGGGAGGGAGGGAGGGAGAAAAATTTGGAACTCTAAATCTTATGAAAATAAATGTTGAAAACTACCCTTACATGTAACTGGAAAAAACAAAATAAATGTTTGTTGCAAAGAAAAATTAATTGGAAATGAAATAATCTAATCCTAAAGAATGAGTGAGTCAAAGAACAAATTATAGAAACAACCAATAGTTTTATTAAAGAAAATAACAACAATGAAACAACATGCCAAAAGTTGTGTGCTGCAAACAAAGCAATATTTAGAGGGAATCAATGGACCAACCAATCTCTCAATCTCTCTCTCTCTCTCCCTCCCCCCCCCCCTCACACACACACACACACACACACACACACACACACACACACAAACACATCTCTCTCTCAATCTTTCTCATGTACATATATATACAGATATAAGGATATAGAGAGATCTCTACAAGGATATAAAATATATAAGCTAGATCTTATATATCAATATATTGATAAAATAGAGAAATAGCAGATCAATGAATTGGACATGCAATTAAAAATGAGAAAAAAAATAATAACCCTCAATTAAATACCAAATTGGAAATCCAGAAAATCTAAAGAGAGATTAATAAAATTGAAAGTAAAACCACTGAACTAATAAATAAACATAGGAGGCAGCTTTATGGAAAAAACCCACACACAATAAAATAGATAAATCATTGGTTGATTTGATTAAAAAGAAAAAGAAAACAAAATTACCAGTACCATAAACAAAAGGGTAAATTCACCAATGAAGAGAAAATTAAAGTAATTATTAGCAACTGTTTTGCCCAACTATATGCCAATAAATCTGATACTCTAAATGAAATAGATGAATATTTATAAAAATAAAAATTGCCCAAACTAATTGAAGAGGAAGCAGAATACTTAAATTACCCATCTTAGAAAAAGACATTGGATGGGGGCAGCTAGGTGGTGCAGTGCCTCAAATACTTGACACTTACTAGCTGTGTAACCCTGGGCAAGTCACTTAACTCTCATTGCCCTGCCCCCCCCCCAAAAAAGAAATTGGACAAGTCACAAATGAATTCCCTAAGCAAAAATACTCAGAACCAGATGGATTCACAAGTGAATTCTACTAAACATTTTCAAACTAATCCTAATACTATTTGGAAAAACAGGCAAAGAAGGAGTCCTACTAAATTCCTTTTATGACACAAATATGGTGCTTATACCTATACCAGGTGAAGCAAAAACAGAGAAAGAAACCTATAGACCAATTTCCCCAATCAATATTGATTCCAAAAAAATAAATAAACTGGGAGCAAATAGACTACAGCAATGTATAAAGAGAACATACACTATGACCACATGGGATTTATAGCAAGAATGAAGAACTAGATCAATATTAGGAAAAATATCAGCATAATTAACCATATTAATAAAAAAACAACAAAAATCATATGATTATCTCAATAGATTCAGAAAAATTTTTTTGACAAAATATAGCATTTGTTCCATGGAAAGCATAGGAATAAGTAGTTTTCATTAAAATAAGTATCACCTATCTAAAATCATCAGCATAAAGGAAAGATTAAAAATTATTTGAAAATTAAATAATCTAATCCTTAAAAAAATATGTGGGTCAAAGAACAAATCCTAGAGAAAATTACAACAGTAAAACATTATATCAAAATTCATAGCCAAAGTAGTACTTAGAGGAAAATTTATATCCCTAGCTTCTTATATCAATAAAAAAGAGAAAAAACAGGTCAATGAATTGGACATACAACTAAAAAAACTAGAAAATGAACAAATTCAAAAACCCCAATTAAACACCAAATTGGAAATCCTGAAAATCAAAGGAGAAATTAATAAAGCTGAAAGTAAGAAAACCATTGAACAAATAAAGAAAACTAGAAGCTGGTTTTACAAGAAAAACAATAAAATAGACAAACCATTAGTAATTTGATTTAAAAAGGAAAGAAAAATTACTGGTATCAAAAATGAAAGGGGTCAATTCAATACCTATGAAGCAGAAATTAAGACAATTAGTAGGAAATATTTTGCCCAATTAATATGCCAATATGCATATAAATTTGACAATCTAAATGAAATGTATGACTATCTACAAAAATATAAATTACCCAGATTAACAGAAAAAATAAAATTATTTAATTAGCCAGTCTTAGAAAAAGAAATTAAACAAGCCATCAATTAACTCCCTAAGAGAAAATCCCCAAGATCATATGGATTCACAACGGAATTCTACCATACATTTAAAGAATAATTAATCCCAATATTATATAAACTATTTGGAAAAATAGGTGAAGATGGAGTTCTATCAAATTCCTTCCATGACACAAACATAGTGCTGATACCTAAACCAGGAAGAGCCAAAACAGAGAAAGAAAATTATACACCAATTTCCTTAATATTGATGCAAAAAATTTTATATAAAATACTAGGAAAGAGATTACAACAATGTATCACAAGGATCATACACTATGAACAGGTGGGATTTATATCAGAAAGGCAGGGGTGGCTTAATATTAGGAAAACTATCAGCAGAATTGAGCATATCAATAACAAAACCAACAGAAATCATATGATTTCCTCAATAGATGCAAAAGAAGCCTTTGAAAAAATACACCATCCATTTCTATAGCATAGTAATCAATGGAGCCTACCTTAAAATGATAAGTAATATTTATCTAAAATCATTAATAAGCATTATCTATAATGGGAATAAGCTAGAAGCCTTTTCAACACAATCAAGGGTGAAGCAAGGATGCCCATTATAGCTTCTATTATTTAATATTGTACTAGAAATGTTAGCTATAGCAAAGAGAGGGGAAAGAAATTAAAGGAATTAGAATAGGCAATGAGGAAACAAAACTAGAACTCTTTGCAGATGATATCATGTTATACTTACAAAATCCTAGAGAATCAATTTTAAAACTACTTGAAATGTTTAACAACTTTAGCAAAGTTGCAGGATACAAAATAAATCCACATAAATCATTAGCATTCTATATATTACTAACAAAGTCCAGCAGCAAGAGATAGAAAAATTCCACTTAAAATAACCGTAGACAATATAAAATACTTGGGAGTCTACCTGGCAAGATAATCCCTGTAATCATATGAACACAATTACAAAGCACGTTTCAAACAAATAAAGACAGATCTCAACAACTGGAAAAATATCAAAAGCTCACAGGTGGCAGGTAGGTGGCACAGTAGATAAAGCACAGGCCCTGAATTCAGGCGGACCTGAGTTCAAATCCGGACTCAGACACCTAACACTTACTAGCTGTGTGACCCTCAGCAAGTCACTTAACCTTCATTGCCCCACAAAAACAAAAACAAAAACAAAACGAAAAAGCTCATGGGTAGGCTTACCCAATGTATAAAAAGTGTTTTAATAATAATTCCATAATTATTTAACCATTACCATAGAATAATCAATTGTTTATTATAAAAAAAGTATACACACATACACATGTGGGCAGAGAAGGTGATGTCCAGTCCTATGATTTCAATGATGTAACTCATTCTTAGACAGGAGTCCCCTTCTACCAATAAGGATAACAATTATTCTTCAATTTAAAGACTTAGTGATGAGGATTTTCAGGGCAGAACTAAGATGGTGGAGGACAGGCAGTAAGCTCTCAGAACTCACAATACAGTCGCTCCAAAAAACCTCCAAATAATGCAATAAGACAATTCCTGGAGCAGCAAAACCCACAAAAGAACATGCTAAGATCATTTTCCAGTCAAAGATGGCTTAGAAGGTCAGCAAGAGAGGGGCTGCTGTGTCTAGACAGGAGTGGAGCCCAAGGCCACAGTCACACTGACACACATCCAGTCCCAGGCAGGCCAAGCCAGGGAAAGAGATTCCCCAGAGCCTCTAAATCAGCTGCAGTGCCAGTGTCATCTGGAACTAAGCTCACAGTCTGGTAAGAGGGCTAAGCAGTTGGCAGGGGGGAACATTACAAGGGTCTCTGCTGGTGCTGAGGTGGAACTTGGGTTTTTTACCTCTGCTGGGAACCAGGAAGTAGGCTTGAATAGCAATGGCCCAGGTATGAGGGGCATAGGCTCATCAAGAGCTAACAACCAAAGCAAAGTATTGCTGTCTGTTTAATTAGCAAGTTGGCCTGAGGTTATGTATGGACCAGGGAACAGGCCAGGTGAGGGAAGAACCTGCCCCTCCTTAAATCATACCACCTGGGACTTCTGAAGCTTGGGATATAGCGGCCTGGAAACAGTGCCCCACTTGAAGGAGCTAAAAGTCAAGTAAAAGACAGGCAAGATGAGCAGACACAGAAAGGTGAGGACCATAAAAAGTTTCTTTAGTGACAAGGAAGATCAAGGTGCACCCTCAGAAGAGGATAACAATGTCAAGGTTCCTACATCCAAAGCTTCCAAGAAAAATATGAATTGGTCTCAGTCCATAGAGGCACTCAAAAAGGACTTTGAAGATAAAGTTAGAGAGGTAGAGGAAAAAATGGAAAGAGAAATGAGGGTGATGCAGGAGGGCCATGAAAAAAATTCAACAGCTTGAAAAAGCAAATTGGCCAAATGCAAAAGCTCTCTGAAGAAAATCACTGCTAATGACTTTATTTATTTTTTTAATTATAAAAGTATTTTACTATTTTCCAGTTACGTGTAGAGATAGTTTTCAACATTTGTTTTATAAAAATTTCAAATTTTTTATAAAAGTTTCAAATTTTTCTCCTTCCCTCCCCTCCCTCCCCCCCTCCCCAAGACAGCAAGTAATCTGATATAGGTTATATATGTACAATAACATTAAACATATTTCTGCATTAGTCATGTTATAAGAGAAGAATCAGAACAAAAAGGAAAAAACCTCAAAAAAAAAAAAAAAACAGCAGCACCCAAAACGAAAGAAATAGTATGGTTCAATCTGCATCCATTTTCCACGGTTCTTTTCTTTTTTTTTCTGGATTTGGACAGCATTTTCCATCATGAGTCCTTTGGAACTATCTTGGACCACTGTATTGCTGAGAAGAATCAAGTCTATCACAGTTGATCAACACATAATGTTGATGATACTGTGTGCAATGTTCTTCTGGTTCTGCTCATCTCACTCATCATCAGTTCATGCAAGTCCTTCCAGGTTTCTCTGAAATCCACCTGCTCATCGTTTCTTACAGTACTATAGAATTCCATTATGTTCATATACCACAACTTGTTCAGCCATTCCCCAATCGATGGGCAGCCCCTCAATTTCCAATTCCTTGCCACCACAAAAAGAACAACTATAAATATTTTTGTACACGTGGGTCCTTTTCCCTTTTTTATGATTTCTCTGGGGAAAATACCCAATAGTGGTATTGCTGAGAAGCTAATGACTTTATGAAAAATCAAGACACAATAAAGCAAATCCAAATGAGTAAAAAAATAAGAGGACAATGTGAAATATCTCCTTGGAAAAACAGCTGACCTGTAAAATAGATCCAGGAGAGAAAATTTGAAAATTATTGGAATACCTGAAAACCATGATCAAGGAAAGAGCTTGGACATCATCTCCCAAGGAATTGTCAGGGAAAATTGCCCTGATATTCTAGAAGCAGAAGGTAAAATAGAAATTGAAAGAATTCACCGATCACCTCCTAAAAGAGATCCCAAAAGGAAAACTCCTAGGAATATTATAGCCAAATTCCAGAGCTCACAGGTCAAGGAGAAAATATTGAAAGTTGCCAAAAAGAAAGAATTCAAGTACTGTGGAGGCCCAGTCAGGATAGCACAAGATCTAGCAACTTCTACATTAAAGGACTGAAGGACATGGAATATGATATTCCAGAGAGCAAAGGAATTAGGATTACAACCAAGAATCACCTACCCAGCAAAACTGAGTATAATCTTTCAAGAGGAAAAAATGGGACTTTAATGAAAAAGAGGACTTTCAGGTATTCATGATGAAAAGACCTGAACTGAATAGAAAATTTGACTTTCAAATACAAGGCCCTAGGGAAGAATAAAAAGGTAAATAGGAAAAGGAAATTATGAGGGATGTTAAAAGGTTAAACTATTGATATTCCTACATGGGAAAATAATATGTCAAACTCATAAGAATTTTCTCAGTATTAAGGCAGATGATAGAAATAAATTTAGACAGAAGGCACAGGTGGGAATTGATTATGAAGGGATTATATCTGTAAAATATTTATTTTTTATTTATCTTTTTTTGTGGGGTGGTTGGAGTTGGGTGACATGCCTGGGATGTGCAGTGGGTGAGTGTCTTGTGTATGAGCTTGGATTTGGGGTTGGGTCCTCCTGGGTCCAGGGTGGGTTCTTTGTCCACTATGTTACCTAGCTGCCCCACAATGACATCTTTAGGGTAAAATTGAGGGGTGAGAGGAATGCACTGGGGGAGGGGGAAGGGCAGAGGTAGCATGGGGTGAAATCCCACATGAAAGAAACAGGAAAGAGTTTATGGAGTGGAGGGAGATATGGGGGAGGTGCAGGGCAGTAAATGAACCTTACACTCATCAGAATAGTCTCAAAGACTAATCTATCCAACCCTGCAGGAAAATAGGAGGTAAAGGGGTAAGGAGAGAGGGATAAAAGAAGGGAGGGCAGATTGGGGGAGGGGGCAGTCAGAAGCAAATCCCTTTTGAGGAGGGATAGGGTGAAAGAAGATAGATAATAGAGCAAATAGCATGGGGAAGGGAATAGGATGGAGGGAAACAGTTAATAACAGTAACTATGCAAAAGAGAAAAGGAAAAAATTGTACAAAAATATTTATAGAAACTCTTTATGGTGGCTAAGAATTGGAAATTGAAGGAATGTCCATCAATTAGGGAATGACTGAACAAGCTGTGGTATATGATTGTAATGGAATATTATTGTGCTATAAGAAATGACAAGCAGGATGATCCCAGAAAAACCTGGAAAGACTCATATGAACTGATGTTTAATGAAGTGAGCAGAACCAGGAGAACATTGTGCACAGTGACAGCATTATTGTTCTATGAGCAATTGTGAATGACTTAACTACCCTCAGCAATACAATGATCCAAGACAACCTCAAAAGACTAATGACAAAGCATACTATCCACCTCCAGAGAAAGAACTGATTTTGATTGAAAACAGACTGTTTGCTTTCTCTCATTTTTTTACTTGAGTCTTTTTATGTAAAATTACTAATATGGTAATGTTTTACATAATTACACATGTATAACCTCTACTGATTGCTTGCAACCTTGAGGAGGGCAGAGAGGGAGGGAATGATAGAGGGATAGAATTTGTAACTCAAAACTTTAAATAAATAAAATTTAAAATTAAAAAAAAACCTTAGTGACTTGTCCTGAGTCACACAGATATATGATGGAAGCTGTGCATGACGGCAGGTCTTCCTGACTATGAGATTTGTTCCACATCCACTATATCAAGCTGCTTATTATTATGTCTTTTATAAACTATCATAGCATGAATTAATTTAAATTTTATCATGTAAACTTTTGTTTTAACTATATCTAGAAATTTGTATTCTCAATCATTTTGAATTATATAAGTAACAAAAGTACTTACTAGTACTATTACTATTGTTTCACTTCTTCTCCTGACACCCACTTACTGCAACTGAAATTATAGTAAACAGAAGAACAAAATTGTGAGCATTATCATTTTACTAGTAAAACATTAATCTAGGGGCAGCTAGGTGGCACAGTAGATAGAGCACTGGCCCTGGAGTCAGGAGTACCTGAGTTCAAATTCGGCCTCAGACACTTAACACTTACTAGCTGTGTGACCCTGGGCAAGTCACTTAACCCCAATTGCCTCACTTGGGGAAAAAAAAAACAAAACATTAATCTAGTAACGAAGTGGGTCAATAGTTGCTTTAATATGCCAGAGACAAAAATGAACAGAAGCAGCCCCTTTTCTTAACAAAGAGGATCAAGGAGAACAACATGATTGGTAGTAGGATTAGCACCATCATGGGAGCAAGAACCTTATGACTAGATTTTCTGAGGAATATGGGCTAGTACCCATGTGAAGCTAGTGACTACTTCCCTCTGTCATTGAGGAATGGAGATTGATTTATGAGATCTATTTGCAACCTGTAATCTTTGCTACAGGATCAGACTTAGTAGACTCCCTGGTACCTAGAAAGTTTGTTAGGGAGATAATGATTTTCTGTAATAGTGCAAAGACAGTTCAAGGACAATATATTCTCTTAAAACTAGCTTCAGGATTTAAAGATAACACCTTCAAATTAACTCAGAAGGGAAAGCTGAATTCTATCCTACCATCCACCCCTTCCCTCTCATTGAGAAGGCAAGCAATTTGGTATAGATTATTCATGTGTGGCTATGCAAACCATATTTCCATATAAGTCATGTTGCAAAAGAAAACAGAGGCCAAAATCACATTCATCTATTTTATCTCTATTTCATTCTTTTTTTTCATAAAAACAAGTTCCTAGTTTTATTGACTATTATTAGTTCAATGGTTTTAGAAAGCTGAAGGATATAGAAAGGGACTTAAGTAGATATAGAATCAGTTACAATATGAAATCAATACAATATAGAGTCAGTTACAAAGTAGAATTCATTTGAATTTCTCATACTATTTTAGCTACTTTGGAAAATTAAAACCACCAAATGCTTAAAAGGCAGAGAGAGAGAGAGGGAACAGGAAGGAAATGGAGGAAGAGGAGTAGGCCTGTATAATCTAACCAGATAATTATGTCCCAAATAAAATAATTCCACTCTCTCCATGTAAATTGTCACGGGGAAATGGTTGGTATGGGGAGTCCTTAGGAATTCCTCTTTAAAGAATTATAGTTGCTGGGGGCAGCTAGATGGCGCAGTGGTTACACTTACTAGCTGTGTGACCGTGGGCAAGTCACTTTACCCCCGTTGCCTGCAAAAAAAAAAAAAAAAAAAAAAAGAATTATAGTTGGGAAAGCTAGGTGGCACAGTGGATAAAACACTGGCCCAGGATTCAGGAGGACCTGAGTCCAAATCCGGCCTCAGACACTTGGCACTTATTGGCTGTGTGACCCTGGGCAAGTCACTTAACCTTCATAGCTCTGCCCCCCAAAAAATTGCACCCTCTTGCACACAAATCCAATTAGAATAAAATAATGTTTTATTTAGGCATGAGAGAAAGGAAACCCAGAGACAAGTCCTTAGGCTTTTCTCAAGGGGAGATGGGTCAGAGACTTGGTTTTCTGAGATACCTATCTCCCCAAACAGGGGAAAGGTCATGGCTTCTATACAGGACAGATGGTAGAGGGACAGATGAGGTAATCATCTGACTGTGGAAAGTTCCCTTATTGGGGGTGATCACCCGAGGGTGGAATGTCCCCCACTGGTGGTAGACTGGGAGAAGTTGGACAAAAGGTGTCTCCAATCTCTTGAACCATCTCTGTCCTCCTGGCGTCACTCGGGCAACAGCCATGCCCAATGAGCTTATCTCTCTTGCTTCAAGGCGTCTGTCTTCTCAAAGAAAGTTACCTTAGACCTATGTCCTAACCCCATAACATTATCAGTAAGAATTACTGAATGGTTACAACTTGTCGGGTGAATTAGGAGTTTTTAAAATATATATAAAATAAGACCTAGTTTTGTTCATAAAGACTTATATCATAAACTAAATTATTGCAATTACAATGGCAGATCAATAAGTTTTATGTTCCTAGCAAGAAGGCTGAGACTAAAAAACCATTCATCCAAAAAGGGGGGAAGAACTAAAAGAAATCTTTATTTCAAACATCTTTAGGTATAGAAAGAAAGAGGAGACCTTCAAATGAAGAGATTTTATAAAACAAAGAAGAGAGTGCTGTGTATACTTCCTTAGGTAAGCCTCTTGCCATTCACTAATTATAAAGCATTCACTAATTATCAAGGCTTTTTGTTTCTGTAAAGAAACCAAGAACCAAGAATAGAATATTCAGTAAATACTTGAGGAAAGGAAACCTACATTCATTTCTTTTTTCTTCAAAGAGATGTTTGGTTTCAACATGGAATTCCTACCAGCTGACTTAGTGTTGAATATATTTAGTTGTCATTTTTAAAACTAGTATTTAATCTCTCTGTAACTGTTTCTTCAAATAATTCACTACCTCCACCCCCACAAAGAAATAAACACCACAAAACTGTATTCAGTATACCTAACTGGGATATGTGTGAAGTCCTTCCACTTTTACAAGAAGAATGGAAATCCAAAGTTATCATTGTGACAAGAGGTTAACAATTTCCCACAACCTAGTTTATACACACACACACACACACACACACACACATGCACACACGCACACACGCACACACGCACACACGTTTCTATTTCCTACAACATGATGCTTCTTTTATTTGTTTTGGGGTTTTGTTTTTTTGCAGGGCAATGAGGGTTAAGTGACTTGCCCAGGGTCACACTGCTAGTAAGTGTCAAGTGTCTGAGGCTGGATTTGAAGTCAGGTCCTCCTGAATCCAGGGTCAGTGCTTTATCCACTACTCCTGTGATGCTTCTTTTAAAACTTCCTGTTATTACAGTAAGGACAGAATAAAGCAATCAGCCAGAGAAAAATTTCAGGGCAAGGAAGGAGAAAATGATAAAAGGTCCTTTGAAGGGAGCACTTTCTTTAGTTTTGGACTTATTTTGATTTGACTCATACCAGCAAACTTTAAATTAAACTGATGATCTTTATAGACAGGATGATCTCATTTGTTTGTCTGCATTTTACTGGCAAAAACAGTTGACTTTGGCTTCAATCCAATTTAGCATTTTTAAATGCCCACTAGATACAAGGAACCGTGTTGTATCCACAGCTGCACAATAAGAAGTAAAACATCTTTCAGTCTTTGGGTTTCTACAAGTTTCTGTAAATAATTTCCTATAAACACTTTCCAAAAAAATACCAACATACACAGACACACACACACACACACACAATCAAATTTAGACTATCCAGGTTCTCTAGATGTCTTTTTGTTAATAATGGATACTTTTTTCTAAACAATGGCATTGTTTTCCTATAATGAGTTACTTACTACTGGCTTCAAAGTTAATTCAGTTACTAATTATACAGCATATACAATAGAAAAGCCATAGAAAAGGACTGGTCACATACCAAGATCTGAAAAAACTCTTCTTCTCAAATTGTTCATTCTACCATTGCTAGCATTGGGAAAGATAATCAAACTGCTATATTTTATGGACATTAATTACAGATATAGATTCTAGAAAAGGACACCTTTTCTAAAGCCCCAGGGAAAAACTCATAATTCCATATAATTTTATGTCTATTATATTTTTCCAATTAGCATTTTTGAAAATTTTCTCTGTGTTGGATAAAACTTCTTCCTGCAAAAGAAAAGGAATCTGGTGAATCAAGAAATTAATTGTATGGAACTATAATCATTTAGAATTGTTTAAATATGGAAAAGAGAAATATTTCTCTAGCTTTTCAAAATCTCAAGATAGGATTCAGTCACCATTTATTTTCAGAGGAAGGTGATAATGCTCTTTGGAAAGAAGCATAGTCCTTGATAAATCAGGACCCTGATAGAAAAACAATCATTTGTTGCAAAATAATACAGCATGTAACACAAAGGTAGTTACACTATCCTGCAGAGAGAGGTTTGGCTTCAGTGTGGAACTCCTACCAACTGACTTAATTACAGCATGGCAAGGAAATAATATACTCCAAAGAAAGTAATATGGAAAGGGATGGCTGTTGTGATACATTTTAGGCATGAGAACAGATGGTCCTGCTGCTTAAGTATAAAATGAAGCATCTGAGAAAGATCTAGAAGTAGACTCAGGCCAAATTCTCTATTACCATCATTTTCAAAAAGCCTTTGCAAATTTTGCCATACATTCTTTGAATGCTTTCACTGGGGAAAATCTAGTTACAAAGTTGATAAATCATTAAATATATATTGAGCACCTAACACATCTCTAACTCTATCCTCAGCATCACAGAGCACAAAAGATATATAAGACAATCACTGTTCAAGAAAAGCTTTACAATATAAAGTTCTAGCTACAAGGATGATTTAAATATAAATCAAAACTGAAATTATTTTACCCCCATATTTGTAATTATGTTCCCCACAATATAAAAAACTGATCATTGCATTAAATATTGTCTGTGAGATCAAGTCAATCTGAGTCAACAAACATGAAGTGCCTACTATGTGCACCATGCTAAACAATGGGGGGAGATACAAAAGTGAAAAGGACAGTTGCTGCTGTTATGAAAGTTAAAATGTGTTAGAGGGATACAACACATACACAGATAATCATAATACAAAAGAGACCTAAACAGAGTGCCAGAATAATATGGTATTCTTACTGGCCTGGACATGTGTCATTTGGGTAGAACATTCCTTTCTGTAGAAATTCCCACCACTAACATAGGTCAGCAAATCATCTGTAACTTATAACCTTAAAGACTTAGAGAGGAACTGAGAGGATAAGTGATTTGTCCATGGTCACAAAGTTTTTGTGTGTCAGAAGCCATACTTGGGCTCAGGTTTTCCTGATACCAAGTCTTGTCTTCTACCCATTATACCATAATGGCTATTCTTATTCTTCTTATTATTATTATTATCATAAGTATATACAAATAAATATATAAAGTGCTATAAAAGTACAAAATGCTACAAAAATGTAAGGGGAAAAGGATAATTTCTGACTGTAAGGGAGGACAAAGAATAATTTCATGAAGAAGGTATCATTTGAACAGGATTTTGAAGGATGGGTAAGATTTCAACTATGACTTGGGAGCACATTTCAGATATAAATAATGACAAGAAACTATGCCCAAAGGGCTATAGAACTGTAGCATACCCTTTGATCCAATAATACCACTGCTAGGTTTATATCCCAAAGACATCCCCAAAAAGAGAAAAAGACCTATTTGTACAAAAATGTTCATAGCAGCTCTTTTTGTGGTGGCTAAGAATTGGTAGAATGTAAAGCTTTATTTTATTTTATTATTTTTTAATTTTTTTTGCGGGGCAATGGAGGTTAAGTGACTTACCCAGGGTCACACAGCTAGTAAGTGTCAAGTGTCTAAGGCTAGATTTGAACTCGGGTCCTCCTGAGTCCAGGGCTGGTGCTTAGCCCCCATGGCAAAGAATTGGAAATCAAAGGAATGCCCATCAATTGGGGAATGGCTAAACAAGCTGTGGTATATGATGGTGATGGAATATTATTGTGCTATAAGGAATGACAAGAAGGATGAATTCAGAAAGGCCTGGAAAGACTTTATGAATTTATGTACAGTGAAGAGAGCAGAACCAAGAGAACACTGTGAAAGACTTAGCTATTTTCAACAATACAATGATCCAAGACACCTTCAAAGAAAGAACTAATATTGACTGAACACAGACTATTTTTCATGCTATTTTTCACTTTCTTTCATTTTTTTGTTTTATTCAAGGTTTCTTATACAAAATGACTAATATGGTAATGTTTTACATAATCGTACATGTGTAACCTATCTGATTGCTTACCACCTCAAGGAGGGGGTAGGGGAGGGAGGGAAGGAGGGATAAAAATTGGAACCCAAAACTATAAATAAAGATGTTTATTACCTTAAAAAAAGAATGACTGGAACAAATGAGTGAGGCATATGCAAAGGATAAGGAGTGGTTCAGGTTGTTGTGGTGGTGGTGGTGGTGGTGGTGGTGGTTGTTTTGCAAGGCAATGAGGGTTAACTGACTTGCCCAGGGTCACAAAGCTAGTAAGTGTCAAGTGTCTGAGGTCATAGTTGAACTCAGGTCTTCCTGAATCCAGGGCTGGTGCTTTATCCACTGTGCCACCTAGCTGCCCCCAGGAGTGGTTCAGCTTGACTGGAGCCAGAATATGAGATAAAAGAAGTATGAAATAAGGCTAGATAAACAGTGACTTCACCAAATTTTGGCTTCACCAAATTGTGAAGGGTTTTGAATGCCAGTATATGGGATTTGATTCACTCATTAAACAATATGAAGCCATTTAAAGCTTTTGAGCAGAGGACTGACATGTCACTTGTACTAAACACTTTACAAATATTATCTCATTTGATAAAATAACTTAACGTTTCAGGAAAAAATTAAAACTTAACCAACTCTGCCTCAATGTCCTTACTTGTATAATCTGTAATAGACAAAAGAAGATAATCAAAATTATGAAGCCTTCAAAAATACATTAAAAGCACAATGATTATATTAATACTGTCTAAAATAAACAAACATAATCACAGATTTATTTATTAAGGAATAAGTTGTTAGTATATACTTAATTTAAATTATATTATTTTGCATTATTACTCCCTCCAAGCCTTATACTAGGTGCAAAGAGCTATGCAACACCCATTACTTAAAAAACAGTATAAAATTATTCATCAAAATAGAATTATCTGTTAATCTAAAGGTTTATAGAGAGATTGTTGTTGTTGTTTTTCCTCTGTTCTCTTTCTTTCTTTCTTTCTTTCTCTCTTTCTCTCTTTCTTTCTGGTGAAGCAATTGGGATTAAGTGACTTGCCCAGGGTCACACAGCTAGTAAGTGTCAAGTGTCTGATGCTGGATTTGAATTCAAGTCCTCCTGAATCCAGGGCTGGTACTCTATCCACTGCACCACCTAGCTGCCCCATGTCCTCTGTTCTCAAAGAAGACCATAACATCAGGAGGTGATGTCATGACTTGCAGTGAATTGGATTTAAGTGAGGGAGGGCTGTACAAGGTCACCAACCTCACTCTCTCCTCCAGAGCCATCTGGATCCAGTGGCAAGATATACATAAGGAAGACTGGAGATGGCCCGGGGGGGGGGGGGTTGTGGGGGTTTTTTAAGCAATTGGGGTTAAGTGACTTGCCCAGGGTCACACAGCTAATGTCAGAGGTCACATTTGAACTCAGGTTCTCCCAACTTCAGGACCAGTGCTCTATCCACTGCACCACGTATCTACCCCATAGAAAGGTATGCTAGGTGCCAAATATGACCCAGGCATAGGTGTCATCTTCAACACCCTATTTTCTCTCTCTCCCCTTCATAACATCTCTTATATATTCTCATATATCTCTTCTCTTATAACTCCTCTCCTCAGACACTGCCACCACCCTGGTACAGGCCCTCATTACATCACCCTGGAATACTGCAACAGCCTGCTGGTTGATCTTGCCACAAGTCACTGCCCATTCCAGTTCATCCTCTGACTTAGCTGTCAAATTAATCTACCTATAGTTTAGTTTTGACCACACAACCACAATAAACATTTATGTAACCACTATGTAATTCCCTATCATCTCCAGGATCAAATACATAATCCTCTGTTTGGTATTCAAAACCCACCACAAGGGGGCGGCTAGATAGCACAGTGGATAAAGCACCAGCCCTGGATTCAGGAGTACCTGAGTTCAAATCCAGCCTCAGACACTTGACACTTACTAGCTGTGTGACCCTGGGCAAGTCACTTAACCCCCATTGCCCCCGCAAAAAAAATAAATAAATAAAACAAAACGGAAAAAAAAAAACAACCCACCACAACCTAGCCTTTTCTACCTTCCCAGTCTTCTTACAATTAATCCCTGCATAATGACTCTACTATCCAATGACATTGGTCTTTTTACTATTCCTAAAACAAGACAATCTATCTTCAGACATTTTCATTGACTGTTTCTCATGCCTAAAATACTCTTTCCTCTTCATCTTGTAGGGACCAATTTTTAATTGGGGAGTGTTAGCTAGGTGGTTCACCGCAATATTGGGGCAAGGAAGGAGAGCGGCAGCTTCCCTCAAAACACAGCAGGATTTATTTAACAAGAACGAACTTAAAAAAACACAAACAGGGGCAGCTGGGTGGTTCAGTGGATAGAGCACCGGCCCTGGAGTCAGGAGTACCTGAGTTCAAATCTGGCCTCAGACACTTAACACTTACCAGCTGTGTTACCCTGGGCAAGTCACTTAACCCCAATTGCCTTACTAAAAAAAAAAAAGATTAAAAAAAAAAAACAACACAAACAGGATTAGTAGGATCAAGGGAGAGGAAATAAAATGGGGAAAAGGGAAATTATACAACCTGAACACCACCGCCCAGGAATCAGCTGAGAATGGAAAACCTCCCTCCTTCCCAGCTGACCACACACATCCCCCAGCCAATTGGCTGGCCGCTCTGACAGTCACATGACTGCCCTCACTAGGCTTCTAATCATTATAATTTTGCCAGGCCCATGTAGGCATCAGCGAGTGGTGATGACATGAGGTTCCAGTGCCATGGCAACAGCTATAACCAGTGGGTGGAGCACCATGCAGTTTGGGGAGCCCCAGGCCAGTGCTTGCGCCAAGGATTTTTTTTTTATTCTAACCAAAAGATGGGGTCATAAAAACCTCAAATAACAATTAATTCTTTACAATCTCCACCTCCTGACTTTCCTGGATTACTTCAGTACATCTTATATGAAAAGTCTTTCCTTATTCCCTTTCATGCTAGTGGCTATTGATATCTCTAATTTTTCCTGTATATATCATTTTTGTACATAATTATTTACATGGTATTTCTCTCATTCAACTGTGAGCTCCTTGAAAGTAGGAATTGTCCTTTGCCTTTCTTTGCTGAGGTCTTAGCACAGTTATGGACACAGTAAAGGCTTAAAGACAATGATTCTAACTGTGTGACAATGGTCAAATCAAAACCTCTCTGAGTTCCTTCAACTCTAAAATGGGGCTGATGCCTATGATATAGGTATGGTCCATTGAAGAACAGCTAATTCAAGTTCAAGACAGTGTGTGGAGGGGCAGCTGGGTGGCACAGTGGATAAAACAAGTAGTTCTGTAGCAAGAAAACATGGTACATGGGTGAAATGAGGAGAGAGAAATCCCCATTTCCTAAAACGTGAGGGGTATTTTTCTTTCATTGCTGGTTCTACTTGCAATTGTCAAAGCTCACATTCCTCAGAACCATCTCCTTATTAGCTCCCTAGTATCCTATGTATCCTGTCTTTTAAAAGCCACCAGGGGCATGATTTATCCTCTGGCCAGCTACGCTATAATTTCATCATGTTTGACTGAAGAACTACTTCATTCCTCCTAAGGCAAAAGAATCATAAACATGCCATTACATTTCATTTAAGACCTTTCTACTTCTTATTACTATCCCCTGTTCATTATATTCTTTAATTTCATCAACACCTCATAGTCTCTAAGAGTATATCAGATAACAAAGGCTCTGTAAAGTAATTATCATAAGTCTTGATGAGGAATCTACAGGGAATTTGTTAAACCAAACTTGTTTATCACAGCAAATGTAAGAAATTATAATCCCTATTCTTATTTCCCCTTTATTTCTCAGACATTTTCCTTTGCCTTCAATGTACATATACAGAATCCAATGGCCTGAATTTATTTAGTACTTAGTGAGGCAAAGATAATCAATCTATCCTTGAATTAACAGAGATTTTGCTATACTGCTATATCAGTGACTCAACATCACAGCAGATGAACAATTAACTATGACAAAGAATTGTCTTCATTATGGTTTGTTGTTATTTTCTGTCTAGAAATCTCCTTTGAATTCTCATACTTTGTCTCCTTGTACAGTTTCACAATCTACTTTATATGAAGCAACAGTGAAAGAGCCCTATAATTTCATCATGTTTGACTGAAGATTTCATGTAAGTTTTGTATTCAAATCTTGGCTCTGCTGCTGTCTACCTATGTGACCCTGGTCAAGTTACCTAAATTTTCTCATTTAGAAAATGAGGCAATTGGATTAGTTGATTTTGAAAAGTCCCTTGCAGGTAAATCTATTATCCTAGTATTATCCTATTGTGAAATTCTCTTATTTCCTCTACTATACAGTTAACTACTTGAGAGCAGGGCCATGACAATCCTGAATCACCCTCAACAACGTAGTATGATGTCTTACACATAGAAGTTACTCTAGAAATGGTTTTTAGAATTAAATTGAAAAAAACTTTCATAATGAATATAGGAGAAAAGCAAGAATGCCGATTCTCCCCACTAATATTTTATATAGTTCTAGAAATGCTAGCAATAGCAATAAGGAAAAATAAATTTAAAAGGCAAAGACAGGCAAAGAGAAAATAAAACTATACTTGATTGATGATAACATGATGGTTTACCTAAATAAATCCTAGCAGATCAGCAAATAAATTAACTGGAACAATTACCAGCTCAGAGTTGTGGGCTATAAAAACCTTGTAAAAATCAACAACACATCTACATGATAATGACAAAATACAAGATGCAATACTAAAGCAGAAAATCTCATTTCAAATTAGTACAAAATGCATAAAATATCAGAGGGTCACACAAAATACTTGCATAGATTCAACTAAAAATTGCTCCTTAAATACAGAAAAACAAACAGCTAGAAAAATAATCAGTGCTCTTAGTTCAGCCACAATAATATAATAAAAATAGCAATACTACAAAAGTTAGTTTACATTTTTATACTACAATAATCAAATTATCAAAGAGTTCCTTTATAAATTCAACAAAATAAATTTTATTTGCAAAAATAAAAAATCTAGAATATCAAGGGGAATAAGAACAGAAGTAGCGAAAAAGGAAGAATAACACTTCAAGACCTCAACCTATGTTATAATGTAGCAGTCACCAAAATTATCTGGTGTTTAAAAAAAGAGAGAAGTAGATTGATGTACCAGATTGGATAAGGTAGAATCAGAAAGAATAGAATTCAATAATCCAGCAAAACATAAAAAATAAATTACTTAGGAAAGAAGTTCCTATTTGGTTAAAAAAAATACTGCTGTGAAAACTGAAAAGCAATCTGGCAGAAATTAGGGTTAGTTCAATGTCTTACAATGTTTTTCACCATACATTCTATGTGAATACATGATTTAAAACAAAATATGAGATCTTAGGCAGCTAGGTGGCACAGTAGATAAAGCACTGGCCCTGGATTCAGGAGCATCTAAGTTCAAATATGGCCTCAGACATTTGACACTTACTAGATGTGTGACCTTGGGCAAGTCAGTTAACCCTCATTGCCCCACAAATAATAAAAAAGTGATCTTAATATTAAACATCATACCATAAAAAAAATTAGAAGAGAAGCAGATCATATCTTTTCAGAGGGTAGGAAATGTATTCATAATCAAACAGGGGTAGAAACAATTACAAAGGATAAAAATAGATGAATTTGATTACATGAAACTGAAAAGCTTCTGCACAAATGAAATTAAAATTCCTAGGATACAAAGTGAAGTAAGTCAAATGGGAAAAAATCTTTTCATCAAATTTCTCTGATAAGAATTTGGTATATAAACAACTAACAAAGGTTAGGACCAAAAGATATTCCCCAAGGGGTAGCTAGGTGGCGCAGTGGATAAAGCAATGGCCCTGAATTCAGGAAGATCTAAGTTCAAATCTGGCCTCAGACATTTAACACTTACTACCTGTGTGACCCTGGGCAAGTCATTTAACCCCAATTGCCTCATCAAAAAAAAAAAAAAAGATATTCCCCAATAGATAAATAACCAACAGAAATAAACAGTTCTCAAAAGAACTACAAACTATTAACAACCATATAAAAGAATGCCCTGAATCATTAATAATAAGAGATATTAGTAGCCAACAAATGGCGAAAAATGACAAAAGATGAGAATAGTCAATGTTGATGGGATTATGGGAAGATGGGCCTATTAATGGTGGAGTTGCAAATTAGTTCAACCATTCTAGAAAGCAATATGGAATTATGGGAAGAAAGTGACTAACTGTTCTTCATGCCCTTTGATCCAAAAGCTCCACTAATAGGCATAAATTCAAAGGAGATCAATGATAATGCAAAAATCTACATATATAAGGCAAAGTATTTAAAAGCAGCACTTTTTGAAGTAGCAGAAAAATTGGAAACAAAGTTGATGTCCATTGATTGGGGAATGGCTAAACAAACTGTAATACATGAATATAATGGACCATGACTGCTATTAAGAAACAATGAATAGGGCAGCTAGATGGTGCAGTGGATAGGGCACTGGCCCTAGAGTCAGGAGTACCTGAGTTCAAATCCGGCCTCAGACACTTAACACTTACTAGCTGTGTGACTTAACCCCAATTGCCTCACTAAAAAAAAAAAGAAAGAAAGAAAGAAACAATGACTAGAACCAAAATGGCGGAGGAGAGACTGTGACTCCCACAAGCTCCAAATAAACCCATCCATTCACACCCAAATAATGCGGCAAAAAAACCCAAAACCCAGAACAGCCTAATGCACATAAGAACAGAGTGAGACTATTTCTCTGCAAAAGAGGGCAATTCTGATCACCTACTCATCAGACTGAACAGCTCAGCGCACAGTCCGGACCCAGCCAGGGACAGTGCTTCAAGCGACTGTCAGAGTCCCTTACCAGCAGCTTGTGAGGCTCAGATCACAGACTGGTGAGGGGGTTCGGTGGTAGACCAGGGTGAAGTGGAAGCAGTATCTGCTGAAATTGGGGCAAAGCGCCCTGGGTCTGAACCAGTGGGCTAAATCGAGTGGTGGTGGCCCAGTGGGAGAGGGGCAAAAGCACACCAAGCTTCCTACCATAGAGAATCAGAGTTCAATCAGACTTCTGTTTCTGGGTCAAAGAGAAAGTGGCCGTGATTACTCACAAGCCAAGCAGGCTGAGAAGAAGCCCAATCATCCCCTGGGCCATGCTGTAGCACGAACAGTGTGTCCTGGAAGCAGCGATACACTTTAAGAAGGAGTTAAAAGCCAAGAAATAGTAAGCCAGGATGAGCAGGCAGAGAAAACAGAAGACCATCGAAAACTTCTTTGGAGGAAAGGTAGACCACAATACAACCTCAGAAGAAGAAGATAATAACAGGGTCAAAGCTCCAACATCCAAAGCTTCCAAGAAAAATATGAACTGGTCTCAGGCCATGGAAGTTCTCAAAAGGGACTTTGAAGAAAAAGTAGGAGAGAGAGAGAAGGAAGATGAAGAGAAAAAGAGGAAAGAATGGAAAGAGAAATGAGAGTGATGCAGGAGAGTCATGAGAAAAAAGTCAACAGTTTGAAAAGCCAAATGGAAAAGGAGATTAAAAAACTGTCTGATGAAAATAATTGCCTAAGAATTAGGAATGAACAAATGGAAGCTAGTGACCTTGTGAGAAACCAAGGCATAGTAAAGCAAATCCAATTGAATGAAAAAATAGAGGGCAATGTGAAATAGCTCCTTGGAAAAGCAGCTGACCTGGAAAATAAATCTAGGAGAGATAATTTGAAAATCATTGGACTACCTGAAAACCATGACCAAAACAAGAGCTTAGACACCATCCTCCAAAAGATTGTGAGGGAAAATTGCCCTGATATTCTAGAAGCAGAAGCTAAAAGAGAAATTGAAAGAATCCACCGATCACCTCCTGAAAGACATCCCAAAAGGAAAACCTCCAGGAATATTATAGCCAAATTCCAGAACTCCCAGGTCAAGGAGAAAATATTGCAAACAGCTAGAAAAATGGAATTCAAATACTATAGAGCTCCAATAAGGATAAAGCAAGATCTAGCAGCTTCTACATTAAAGGACCAGAGGGCATTGAATATGATATTCCAGAGGACAAGGGAACTGGGACTACAGCCAAAAATCATGTACCCAGTAAAACTAAGCATAATCTTTCAGAGGAAAAAATGGAATTTCAATGAGAGAGATGGCTTTCAGGCATTTGTTATGAAAAGACCTGAACTGAATAGAAAATTTGACTTTCAAATACAAGACCCTGGAGAAGCATAAAAAGGTAAACAGGAAAAAGACTTTATGAGGGATATTAAAAGATCAAACTGTTTATATTCCTACATGGGAAGATAATACTTCAAATTCATAAGAACTATGTCAGTAAAGAATTCATAGGGGACAGAGGTCTGAACTGAATATGAAGGGATGATATCTGTAAAGCATTTATGGTTTTTTCCTTGTGGGGCAGACAGGGTAGTGTGTCTTATGTCTGGGGCCAGATTTGGGCTTGGGACCTCCTGCGTCCAGGGCTGGTGCTTTGTCCACTGTACCATATAACTAACCCATGATGACATCCTTAAAATAAGGTTGAGGTGTAGGAGAAATAGACTGGGGGAGGGGGAAGGGGAGAGATGGTCTGGGGAGAGGTAGTTCACATGAAGGAAACGAGAAAAAAGCTTATGGAGGGGAGGGGGACTGAGTGAACCTTAATATCATCAGAATTGGCTCAAAGAAGGACTAACATACATACTCAAGTAGGTATAGTAATATATTTTTTGCCCTGATGGAGGGGAGGGAGATAAATGTTGATGATACTGTGTACAATGTTCTTCTGGTTCTGCTCATCTTACTCATCATCAGCTCACGCAAGACCCTCCAGGTTTCTCTGAACTCCTCCTGCTCATCGTTTCTTACAGCACAATAGTATTCCATTGTATTCATATACCACAACTTGTCCAGCCATTCCCCAATTGATGGGCACCCCCTCAACTTCCAATTCCTTGCCACCACAAAAAGAGCAGCTAAAAATATTTTTGTACATGTGGGTCCCTTTCCCCTTTCCATGATTTCTTTGGGGAAAAGGCCCAAAAGTGGTATTGCTGGGTCAAAGGGTATGCACAGCTTTATCGCCCTTTGGGCATAATTCTAAATTGCTCTCCAGAATGGTTGGATCAGTTCACAGCTCCACCAACAATGGATTAGTGCAGAATTACTTTTGAAAATACCCCTTCCAACATAGGAGCAGAATCCAACTTTAAAATATAGCTAAAAATCAAGAAATAGGTTAAAGATGAGCAAACAACAACAAAAAAGAACTTGACCACAGAAAGTTACTCTAGTGACAGAAAAAGACAACAAACTCAAAGAAAAATGTGAATTGGCCTCAGGCCCAAACAGAATTCCTGGAAGAGCTCAAAAAGGATCTTTAAAATCTTTAAAATCAAATAAGAGAGATAAAGGAAAAATTGGGAAAAGAAGTAATAGCTAGGTAAAAAAAATTATAGTAAAGAAGGCATAAAAATACTAAAGAAAATGACAGCTTAAAAACAGAATTGGGGGGTAGCTAGGTGGCACAGTGGATAAAGCACCAGCCCTGGATTCAAGAGGACCTGAGTTCAAATCTGGACTCAGAAACATGATACTTACTGGCTATGTGACCCTGGGCAAGTCACTTAACCCTAATTCTTCCCCACCACCACCCCCGCCAAAAACAAAACAAAACAGAATTGGCCAAATGGAAAAAGATGTCCAAAAATTCACTGAAGAGAAGAACTACTTTTAAAAAGTAGAATTGAGGGCAGCTAGGTGCTACAGTGGATAAAGCACTGACCCTGGAGTCAGGAGGACCTGAATTCAAATCCAGCCTCAGACACTTGACACTTACTAGCTGTGTGACCTTGGGCAAGTCACTTAACCCTCATTGCCCCACCAAAAAAAAAAAAAAAGGAGAGTTGGCTACAGGGGGAAAAAAGGTACAAAAATTCACTGAAGAAAAGAATTCCTTAAAAAGTAGAATTGGCCAAAAGAAAAAAGGGTACAAAAGTTCACTGAAGAAAATAATTACTTAAAAATTAGAATTGGACAAGTGGAAGCTAATGACTCCATGAGACTTCAAGAAACAACAAAACAGGGCAGCTAGGTGGCACAGTGGATAAAGGACCGGCCCTGGATTCAGGAGTACCTGAGTTTAAATCTGGCCTCAGACACTTGACACTTACTAGCTGTGTGACCCTGGGCAAGTCACTTAATCCCCATTGCCCCGTAAAAAAAAAAAAAGAATTATTGTACAACCCAAAAGCCATGATCAAAAGAGAGTCTAGAAAACATCTTTCAAGAAATTATCAAGGAAAACTACCCATATGTCCTAAAGCCAGAGGGTAAAATAGAAATTGAAAGAATCCACCAATCATCTCCTGAAAGAGATGCCAAAATAAAACTTAGTAGGAATATTTTGGCCAAATTCCAGAGTTCCCAGGTCAAGGAGAAAATATTGTAAACATCCAGAAATAACAACTCAAATACTGTGGAGTCATAGTTAGTATAATACAAGATGTAGCAACTTTTACTTTAAAGGATCAGAGGGCTTGGAATATGATATTCTAGGGGGCAAAGGAGCTAGGATTACAATGGAGAATCATCTACCCAGCAAAACTGAGCATATGATCCTTCAGGGTTTAAAATGAATACTCAATGAAATAGTGGACTTTCAAGCATTTCTGATGAAAAGACCAGCATTAAATCAAAAATCTGACTTTCAAATATAAGTCTCAAGAGACACATAAAAATGTAAACAAGAAAGAAAAATCATAAAGGATTCAATCAGGTTAAACTGTTTACATTACATAGAGAGATGATACTTGTAACTCCAAAGAACTTTATCATTATTAGGGCAATTAGAAGGAGTACACATAGACACAGAGCATGGGTGTGAGTTGAATATGATAAGATGATATCTCCAAAAAATAAAATTAAGGGATGAGAAAGAGGAAAGCATTGGGAAAAGAGGGAAGGGAGGGGTAGACTAGGGTAAGTTATAACACATAAAAGAGGCACAAAAGAGCTTTCACAATAGAGGGGAAGATGGAGGAGGTGGAAGGTAGTGCTTGAACCTTACTTTCATCAGACTTGGTTGAAAGAGGGAATAACACACACACTCAGTTGAATATAGAAATCTAGCTTACCCCATAGGGAAGTAGGAGGAGAAGAAAATGAGAAGGGGGTGGAGGTGATAAAAGAAAAGGCAGATTGGGAGACTCAGTAGTAAGAAGCAAAACACTTTTGAGGATGGACAGAGTGAAAGGAGAGAGTAGGACAAATGAGAAAAAGTAGGATATTGGGAAATACACAGTAATCATAACTGTAAAAAAATTAAAGCAAGTTTCTCTGATAAAGGCCTCATTTCTCAAATACATGGAGAACTGAGTCAGATTTATAAGAATACAGGTCATTCCCCAATTAATAAATGACAAAAGGATATGAACAGGCAGTTTTTAGACAAAGAAATCTATAGTCATATGAAAAAAGGTTCTAAATCACTATTGATTAGAGAAATGTCAATGAAAACAACTCTGAGGTATTACCTGACACCTATCAGATTGACAGAAAAGGAAAATGACATGCATTGAAGGGGATGTGGAAAAACTGGGATGCTAATGCACTGTTAGCAGAGTTGTGAACTGCTCCAACAATTCTGGAGAACAATTTGGAACTATGCCCGAAGGAATATAATATGATCTTATAAAACATTTCTCCCAGCAATACCACTACTAGGTCTGTATTCCAAAAAGTTAAAAACAAAAAGGAAAAGGACCTATATGAACAAAATTTTTTATTGCTGCTCTTTTTGTGGTGGCAAAGAATTAGAAATTGAGGGGATGCCTATCAATTGGGGAATGGCTGAACAAGCTGTGGTATATGATTGTGATGAAATACTATTATGCTATAAGAAATGATGAGCAGGATGCTCTCAGAATAGCCTGGAAAAGCTTAATATGAACTGATGCAAACTGAAGTGGGTTGAACCAGTACATAGTAACAGCAATACTTTATCAACTGTGAATAACTTAGCGATTCTCAGCAATGCAATGATCTAAGATAATTCTGAAGGACTTATGATGAAAAAAAGTTATCTACCTCCAGAGAAAGAATTGATGAAGTCTGAATGCAGATTGAAGCATACTTTTATTTTTTTCTGGGGGAAAGGGTTGTTTTCTTTCACAACATGACATATGGAAATATGTTTTGCATGACTGCACATGTTTAAGCTATATTAAATTGCTTGTCTTCTCAATGAGGGGTGGGGAAAGAAAGGAGAAGAAAGTTTGGAACTCAAAAACTTTTTTAAATGTTAACAATTGTTTTTACATGTACTTGGTGGAAAATAAAATATCAAATTTTTCAAAAGACAGTGCTCAGCAGTCCAAACAAGCAATACTGAATGATTAAAGAATGCCTAGTGCCCATTCAATGAAATTAGTCCATCTCTATATCTATCATGAACAAGCACTACGGAGGAACAATGGTCTAAACCCAGACTTAAACAGGAGAAAGAAAATATACTAGGCTGCATTTTGGAAACTGCTTGTCGCTCTCAATGATCCCTCTTTACTCCCTGATGCAAAAATCCATCTTTTTATCTCAGTACTCTTTTGTTGATGCTATACTATACAGTAGAGAATATCACAACTTCCAGAGAATCAAAATTTTAGATTCAAAGGACAATGGAGACATAGGATGGACATATGTAGCTGTGGCATATGTGTTAACAATGATAACTTGTCTACAAGAAATAGCATAATTTTTATTTTAGGTATATAACTGTGATTAAGTCACTTTGGAGAACCCCCAGCATAAATACTTCCTCCACTTAAGAAAAACAGCAATTCACCTATAATTTTAAGTCTTAGAGAATTGCTTGCAGGCACTGAGAGGTTAGGTGATGGTTACATAGCTAGAATGTGTGAAAGGCAGGTCTTGAACCCAGATCTTCCTGAAGATCAGGCCCCTATCTACCATACCATGGCATCTTGACACAATCATCCAGAAAATCTATGCTTATAAAAGGAGATGATAAGGGACAGCTAGGTGGCACAGTGGATAGAGCACTGGCCCTGGAGTCAGGAGTACCTGAGTTCAAATCCGGCCTCAGACATTTAACACTTACTAGCTGTGTGACCCTGGGCAAGTCACTTAACCCCAACTGCCTCACTAAAAAAAAAAAAAGGAGATGATAGGTATAAGTGGACAGTCAGTGCAAATGACACACTAGTACTCATGGGATGACAGAAGTCCTAGAGGAGGGCCCCTACCTAGTTTGTTACATAGGTCTTGTATGGATAAAAATTACACAGTGTGAGAAGACATGGATGTGTTTCAATCTACAACTTTGGAGGGAGTTCCCAAATCAATGAGATAAGGGATCTCTGTACTAAAATTGACAGACTAAATGAAGATCAGTCAGTGATATGAAAACATAAATAGCAGATGATTAAAAAGTTACCTATGCTTTATTTCAGATAATATATTATGCTTCTCTTTTCCCAACAGACTTATCATCTTTTTCTTTTAGTTTTTATTAAATGAGCACAGAATGGACATCAGTAGGAGAAAATCAAACTGGACTACAATAAAACAAAACTGGGCACAAAATCCAAAGCAGATAATTTGTGATGATAACATTTAGTTAACTATCTCCAACTTAACATCCTTTCCCCATCCAATCACCTCACACTGAGGTCAGCTTCAATAATTTGTTAGAACTGTTGCCAAAAATGAAAACCAGAGCTCCTTAGTATAAAGTACATATATTTTATAAGACAAAAGGCTAAAAAGTATTTTTAAAATAAATTCTGAGAGCCTTGCTAATGGGTGACATTTCATTTCACTTTAGTCTGCAGTTTTTAAGAAGAAAAAATAAGAGCCAGCATTCTGAGTCCTGTATTGCCAACCCACACAAAGCCATGTAACAAAGCTACTTAAGGAAATTCCTCCAGCTACTATGTATTCTCCAAAAACGTAAATGGGCTTATTTAGAGTTCTAAGATTTAGAGATGCAAGCAGACCAGTCAAACATGACATTTCAGTGTGGGGATTTTTCCCCTGCCTTCTAAAGACCTTGATATAGGCTGGTTAAATAATACTCTTTCCTTTAAAGAAAGGAAAGGAGTCAGTAGGCAGAAATAGAAAAACTATAGGATCCATAAGTATATCCCTTAACACCAATGAATTCTACAAATCCCTATGTTTATCTTCGTTTGGTTCATTTATATTAGTGTATTCAAAGGTGCCTGGGATTTCCTTCCTTTAATTCCTACAGTTGTACACGGCTCTAAAACCTTTTTTTCACTTAATAAAAAAAAAATGCACAAGATCTAGGGCTTCTCAGGCTATTCTAAAGAGAGATAATATGGAAAACACTGATTTCCTATGACACCATTACATAAACAGCTTCATTTTCCAGAACCAGAGCTAGACTGAGACCCAGTATAGTGAAGCAGAAGCACATGACTCCTCCTATCATTTGGTGTTTCATCAACTGTTTACATTCAGTCACTAAATCCTGTAGTTCAGATTAGAGGCTGTGACTATGCTCCTTGAAAAGCAAAGATCCCTTCTAACTGAACTGATCCAACAATTCTGAAACAATTTGGAACTATGTCCAAAAAGCTATAAAACCATGCATATCCTTTGACCCAGCAATACCACTATAGTCTGTAACCCAAAGAGATCCAAAAGAAAGGAAAAATACATATATGTATAAAAAATATTTATAGCAACTTTTTGTGGTGGCAAACTGGAAATTGAGAAGCTGTCCATCATGGAATACTATTGTGCTATAAGAAAAGATGAACAAGATTCTTTCAGAAAAACCTGAAAAGACTTAAATGAACTGATACAAAGTGAACAAAACCAGAACACTGTACACAGTAATAGAAATACTGTATGATGATCAGTTGTGGATGACTTAGCTTTCTCGGCAATACAAAAATTCAAGACAGTTCTGAAGGACTCATGATGAAAAATGCTATCCATCTCCAGAGAAAGAACTAAAAGAATCAGGATACAGATCTAAGCATACTTTTTTTTTGCTTTATTTTTCTTGGGGGGGGGTTGTATTTCCTTTTACAACATGACTAATATGGAAATATGTTTTGCATGACAACACATGTATAACCTTTATCAAATTGCTTGCCTTCTCAAAGATAGGGGGAAGATGAATGTGAACTCAAAACTGAAATTCAAACATGGAACTCAAAACTGTAAAAAAAATGAAGGTTAAAAATTGTTCTTATATGTAATTGGGAAAAATAAAATATTAAAATTAAACAGAAAAAAGATCCCCTCAAGCTCTAAATTTATTTCTTTGACCAAATGTTTAAATAGCTAGAATGTATATCCAGAAGAGCAATTAAAAATAACACGCTTGCTAAATTTAGACTAATCTACAGGTTTTTAAAAAATACTTTACCAAAAAGCACAACAACCATAAGACTTCTTATGCCCATCACCAAAAGGTCCGTCAAATTCATAAGAAAATTATGGAAATCATGACCCGGCAGGTGCAGACAAATAACTTGAAAGAAGTTGTCAATAATTCCAGACAGCATTGGAAAAGACATAGAAAGGGCTTGCCAGTCCATTTACCCTTTCCATGATGTATTTGTTTGAAAAGTCAAGATGCTCAAGAAGCCCAAATTTGAATTGGGAAAGCTAATGGAACTACATGGTGAAGGTGGTGGCTCTGGAAAACCTTCAGGAGATGCAACAGGCACAAAAGTAGAAAGGGCTGATGGCTATGAACCACCAGTTCAAGGATCTGTCTAAAATAACTTTTAAAGGCTGAAAAATAAAAATTTATAATTGTGGGGAAAAAAACTTTATAAACTTTTAAAAGTTGGCAAAATAAATAAATATGCATGTAGTGAAACAATCAAAATGAGAAATAGAAGACTTGTAAAAATATATTAAACAACTTCCTAGAATATAAAGCTAAATTCAATATCTTATTGCATATCTTAGCCTAATGGAGTTGTTTAACAATGTTGGATTGTCTAGAAAGTATTAATTTCATCTATATACAAAAAATTTTAATATATAATTAAGAAGGTTGTATGTTAACTATTATTATTGTTGTCACCAATTCTCACTTTCCAATAATTCCTAATGAATATAGTTTACTGAATCATGAAATGTAAGAACCTTAAAAGTCATCCAGCTCAACCAAGAATCCAAATCAGCATTCTTTTCTAAAACATTCCTGAAAGGCATCCAACTGTTAGATGAATGTTTCCACTATTAGGGAGTTACTATTAGTTGAGCAAAATCTAATGTAAATATTAATTTATAAAATATTTAATAAAAATATTCAGTTATAAATATAGTTCTTATATAGAGGATAGTGATCCATTGTTCCCTATTTACATGAAGCATAGAACAAAAAAAAAAACCCTAGATTTTGACTGAGATATTCCACACTATACTAGGTAATCAAGGAAGATCACATAATCACTTTTATTGAAGATCTTTCACCTAGGATAGTGGTCTGTGAACTGTAGAACTCAATTGCACTTACATAGGTTTCTAGCTGTCAGTGACACACTAAATGATATGGAAACTATGGCTCTTCTTTGATCATCAGCAGTTTAGTCATGACATCTTATGAATACCACAGTTTATAAATGGCCCATAAGTATAACTGGACAGCCCACTCAGTCCTGGGCATGTGCTTCCCTCAGAGCTCCTCAGAATAAACACCAACTCCACAGCACCAGTTTAGTTCTGGCAAATTTATGAGTTAAGAACTTCCTAAACTTTTTACTTACATATTAATTGTATCTTAATGTAAATGATCATATCTTAATGTAAAAATACTTTTTTCTACATATTTGAACAAGGCCATTCCAAAATTGCAAGACTTATTGTGTGTGCATATACATATATACACATATACATATATGCATACATACATACATATATCATTTGTGGAACAGGAAAAAAACACAATGACATATCAGTGTCCTATACCTTCCTGATTATTATTAGAGCTGATATTTATATAGCACTTTATGATTTCCAAAACACTTTTCTCACAGCTGACCCTAGATCTAATTTCTGATTTTGATTTTCAGATGCTTTATGGAAATTCCAACTTATAAAGACAATTCAAAAAGGTCCACACATCTCATATTTCTGTATCTTAAGAGGTCAAGGCATGCTACATTACCTGTTCATGTCAAAATGAATCTAATTCCTAAATCAGTACTCTCTCCATTGAGACAAACTGGTTTCACACCCTTTTCTAGTCATCAAAGGTGTCACTAATAACATATCTATGAATTAATGACCTTGAACAATATCCAAATTAATAAAAGGAAGAAACTGTGAGCATGTCAAGGTCATCCATTTTTTTCATGTCCAAAGAGTTCTCTATCAAACTTTCTCTCTAAGCTAGAACAACAGCAATGGACTACAGATTAATGAAATTAGATCAAACCAAAAAGAAATCAAGTTGAAAAAAATTTTTTTTTTTAATTTAATTAACCTACTGCACTATTTCTTTACTTCTTCAGGCTATTATTACTGACATGCATCAGATACATTATTTAGATATCACTGGTAAGCAAGTCTTTTCAGGCCAGGTCTCCCCACCACCCCCCCAACCTCGTAGGTTAGGGCATGATTTTCCTAAAAGCCAAGGAAACTCTCTCCAAAGTCTGATTAAAACAGTTTCATGGTGGCTTCAGGCCATATGTTTTCCTGTTCATCTAACAGCAAAAAAGGACCACCCATGTGCCCTTCATACTTGGTTGATATCCCAAGACTCCTCGACAAGTCATCATTCCCAGACCTGTTGACCAGATGCATTTCTTTATGGAGAAGAGAAGCACTGGGCCTGGAAGAAGCATTCCTGGGCCAAGGGAGTAGTGCTAACAAGCTTTTATTAAGTGCCTACTACATGCCAAGCACCGTGTTAAGTGCTGGGGTCACAAAGAAAAGCAGAAACAGTCCCTGCCCTCAAAGAGCTCACAATCTAATGGGAGAGACAATATGTAAACAACTACATACAAACAAGATAAATAAGTAGATAAATAGATAGATATGATAAATCAGAAATAATCACAGAGGGAAGGAATTATATTAAGGGAAACCAGAAAAGGCTTCTTGAAGCAGGTAGGATAAAATCTAAAAGCTGAGACAGAAATGAGTACAGAGAGAGTTCTATGCATGGGGAATAGCCATTAAAAAAAAATGCAGAGTCAAGACATGGAGATATGTCACAAGAATGTTCTTGTGTCAAGAACATTAAAGACATTAATGTCACTGATCATATAGTATGTGGATGGGAGTAAAGTGTAAAAAGACTGGAGAGGTAGGAAGGAGTGGGGAGATGAAGTACCTAATGCCAGGAACAGCAAGAATCTACATAAAGGGAAGTAAGGGAGGTGAGCCTGGAAAGGTAAAAAGGGGTCAGATTATGAAAGGTTTTAAAACTCAAACATAGGATTTTATAATTGATATTTCAAGTAACAGGGAGGCAAAGGAGTTTATGAAGTAGAGATTGATGTGGTCAGAACTGTGCTTTGGGAAGATTGCTTTGATAGCAGAATGGATGATGGGCTAGAGCAAGAAGGGACAAGGAAGTCAAGTATGAGGTAAAGAGGGCCTTTATCAAGGTAGTAGCAGTGTCAGAGGAGAGGTGCTGCAAAGGTAGAATCAATAGGATTTGGAAACAAATTTATTAAATCTATTTGAAACATCTCTCCTTAAAGAGATATAAATCCAAAGGGAAAGAGAGCTATCTTGATTTTGGAAATCTCCCTGACCTACTACATTTTCTACTTACAATTTACAGGGTTGGTGAATGAGCTGACTGTTTTGTTTTATTCCAATATCAGAACTAAAGTCTAAAGGAATTGGGCTGAGTCAAACACAGACTACCACACAAGGCAATAAGAACAGCGAAAATATTTGTGTGCTGATATCAGAAATAAAATTGCCTGCCAAGACTAAACTACATATTAGCATTGATAAACTATAGCTATGCAAGGTAGAATAAATGTTTTCTTTTGCAAATTCCTAATAACTGATTCGATCTTAAGAGTAGTACTTGGAAAGAACTAAGAAATCAATCAAGGTGCTCTTAAACCTAAGAGCTGTGATAAAATGACATCACTTGAAGAAAGCCATATTTTCTTTGAAATAATATTGCGATCAATAACAGATCTCCTATTTGCAAAACTATGAAAATTGCCCAAGTAACACACTTTATCCAAATGGTATCCTTTTCAGGAAAGATGATATGAAGAACATCACAGAAATAAACTAATATTGAACTAGTACAGTTGTTTACCTCATGATTATTGTAAATTTATGGTTATATGATCACAAGAGCAAATGAGGCAACAATTCTAAAGCACTTAGTACAGTGCCTAGCACATAGCTGATATTTAATAAATGCTGCCCCAGTACTCTGCTTTTTGAGGCAGAAGTCTATCAGAAAAAATTATTAATTCTATTCAAAGCATCTCTGGTTAGAAAGAAATTCAAAGGAAGAGAGATCCAGTCTGCTTTTGAAAATCTATCTGACCTAAGTCATTTTCTGCTCATGGTTTATAGGGCTCGTGAACAAAGACAAAATTCCATAATCAAGATTAAACAAGGGAACAAATTTTAGGTAAGTTTTTGATTCATCAAACGAAGCTAGTAATTTAACTTTTGGAATACCCTGAAGAATCACTTTCCAAAAACTGTTCGATCTCCTCTTTAACCAGTCCCTCTAAGATTTTTTAAAATTTATTTTAACCTGGCCAAAGGTGAACTCAAAAGGGATATCTACTAACTGAATGAATCAAAAGATACCATAAATCTTAAACTGATTATTACATAGAAGATTATTTCCAGAGCTGATCAGGCATCTCCCATTAGAAAGTGGTTAAGCCTTTGATCAGTCAGGCAATCAATAAGAATTTAAGAATTACTATGTGTCAGGCACAGTGCTAGGCACTGTAGATACAAAGGACAAAAATAGCCTCTGCGCTCAAGGAACTCCCATCCTAACAGGGCAAACAACCTGAAAATAACTGGGCAAGCAAGATATACAAAAGTGTAAATGGAAGGTAATCTCAGAGGGAAGGCACTCACAGTGAAGGGAACCAGGAAAGGCCTCTTGCAGAAAGTAGATTCTGAGTTGTCTTGAGGGAAGCCAGAGAAGTGAAGAGGTGGGGGAGAACAAGGAGGGTATTCCAAATATAGGTGATGGCCACTGAAAAGGAGTTTCAGAGAGTTTCTCCACAGTTGGGAGACGTAGTGTTATGTGCGAGAAACAGTAAGGAGTCCATGTCGCTGGATCAAAGGATACATGAAGAAGAAACTGGAAAGGTAGGAAGAGGCCAGGTTATAAATGCCCAAAAGATTTTTTTATTTGATCCTGGAGGTTATAGGGAGCCAATGAGATAAAATTTGTAAAGCACTCAGCACAGTACCTGGCACATACAGGTGCTTGTTTCCCTTCCCTTCCCTTCCCTTCCCTTCCCTTCCCTTCCCTTCCCTTCCCTTCCCTTCCCTTCCCTTCCCTTCCCTTCCCTTCCCTTCCCTTCCCTTCCCAATGAAGTTTACTGAATGAGGGTCTAGGAGAGAGTAATATGGTCAGATCTGTGTTTTAGGAAGACCAGTTTTACAGTTGAGTGAAGGATGAGTCAAAGTAAGGAAGAGATGAGGCAGTGAGGTGATGAAGACCTGCATCTGGGTAGAGAGAAGGGGATGTATACAAAAGATCTTATGAAAGTAGAGCTTACAAGACTTGAATATGTAGGGTGAATGTGAGTGAAGAGTCAACAATAACACAAAAGCTAAAAGCCTGGGTAATGAGGAGAAGGGTTCCACCTTCAACACTAACAGAAGAGTTGGAAAGAGGGGAAGAGTTTGATAAGGATTTATAAAAGATTTTAGACCAGGATATTGTCTGCTTAGCATAGAACATCAAGGACTTTTAGGGTTTCCATTCATGTAAGTCTATAGGGACTTCAAGTTAAAACATTGACATAACATCACTTCATATTTCTAAAAGAGTGAATATGGGAAGGAGGGTTAGTATGTTTTCACAATAGCCATTCATCATTTTTTTAAATATTAAAGTTTAGCTTCTCTTTACAATGACCCTTAAAGTGATCCTTTTTTCTCATTTCTGTCAGTGTTAAAAATGAAAAAACTGATTTGCTTAGTTTTTCATAGTTCTGCCTTCGTGGTTTAAAATTTTATTTCCTAATACAACTCAACAAACATTTACCAAGTGACAATTATGTGGAACAGTGGATAGGGTGCTGGGTCTGGTGTAAGGAAGACCTGAGTTCAAATCCAACCTTGGACACTCACAACCTCTATATGCTTCATTTTCCTTAACTGTAAAATGGGGATAATAATAGCTACTACCTTCCAGAGCTGTGGATAAAATAAGATAATATTTGTATAATGCATAATAAGTAATATATATGTAAATATATTACATGTAAGAATTAATATTTGACATGGACATTTCCTAGGTCAAAATATGTGTGTAGCAAAACTGTATCCAGAGTCCCAGGAAATTTTTTTTTGGCATGGACTAACCTAAACTACAAAAATTTTACCATAAGACTGCTTAAAAGACTTGATCAAAAATTGACTGATATTTTATTGTTATCCTCCAGCATGCTACATTTTATTGAACTAATCCAGAATAATATGCAAAAAAGAAATGGATAGAGAAATGGCTGGAGCTGCGCCTGGGTTCAAGCCCCGATTCAGACACATGCTGACTTCTTAAAGCTAGGCAAGTGACTGAAACACTCACTGTCCCCAGGCAACTTTCTAAGCCTATAAATTGCAGGACTGTTGTCCATATGCAAGGAAACCATGGGTCTGGACTGAAAACAAAACCAAAAATCATCCAAATATTAAGTGGAACAAGACATACTCCAAATTTAATATTATGGTCTTATAGATAGCTTAGGAGAGGCAGTGTGGCTAGAGCTGGCAAAGGAAAGGATTAGGGGGTGGGGTGGGTGAGAGAGCCAAGTCCCACCCTCTAGAGCAATGATTGTATGGCAAGTGGGCAAGTTAAGTGACCCTGAACAAGTGCTCTAAGAGGGAGTTTCCTCATCTGGGAATTCCCTATGCAAATGAAATCGTAGGTCCAATCTCTATCCCTACCAATTCCTTATTTCTAGTTGATAACCTCATTTCACATTTCGCAGCTACAGCCCAGTTCATGATTTATCTTTTCTTCAGGTCATTTGTCCTGAAGTTTAACCATTTTTACCGGGCAGAATGACCTCATCTCTACCTTGAAGCTTTGCCCACACTGAAGAGTGCTGCCTCACTCACTGGTGAAAACAAGGCATGTGCATCATCACCAGTAAGAGTTGTTTTCCTTTTGTACAGTGTAACAGGAATGACAGAAGCAAAAGAGATGTTAAGCCTTTGCCAAGTCCTATCATTGTGTTTTCTCCTTATGACTAAAGAGCAGGAAATTTAGATATATTACTAGGGTATTTTTAATTTTATAATTAAAACCGTGACTTCCCCTGACTGAAATTTTTTAATTACCTAGAGGATTCTTACTGCCATCTAGGCTAGAAACATTAGCTTTTTAAATTTTTATTTAATCACCCACAAAGCATCCTTAATCTTCTCATATAATTCCACTGCTTGAATACAAATATGAATTTCTCCTCCCCGCACAAATCCTACCTCCATGCTTCCAATATACAGATATACACTTATTTCCTTAGACATTTTTTTGTTACATGGAAACAATGAATTCTTTCAATAGCACCTGGCCAACTGTGCCCACATTAAGATGAAGAGTTAGCTTATAGGATCGAGGGTTTACAGAAACCTCAGAGGTCAACTAATCCAACCCCCTCATTTTGCAAATAAGGAAACTGAGGCCCAGAAAGTTAAGTGCCTTGCCCAAGGTCACACAAGTAGATAAGTTTCAGAGGTAGAACTTGAACCCAGGTCCCCCAACTTCAAAGCCAAGGTTCTTTCCACCGATGCATTGTGTGTATCCCCTTATTCATTTCCTTTAATGACAGGTTTGAAGACGGTGAGAGGAGGAAAAAGGCAACTCACCTCTTTCAGCTGTTCTAGCTCTTGCTTAAGGCCATCGTATTCAGCCTCCAGCTCATCATACTGCTGCTTCAGGGTGAGCTTCTCTTCCAGGACCACCAGGCCATATTCAGCAGCCTGGATCTTTTCGTGGGTTGTTTCAGTGAGCTCTTTAGTCAACCTTTCGATCTCAGTCTTATAATGATCCACGCTCTGCAATACCTCCTCTGCAGCCATAGCTCTGGTGATGGATGGAAACGGGAGGGGGTGAGTGGAGGCGGGAGGGAAGAAAAGATGCAAGGGGTGGGGTGGGGCTGGGGAGAGGAATTAGGGTGAGGGGAGAAGGAAAATAACGGGGGAAGGAGAGTTAAAGGATGAATGCGTCTCTAGAAGCTTTTCTGTCAGCAGCAACTACAGCTGCTGAATATTTGAAGGGAAATTTAACATTGAGAATAAAAGGAAGAAAATTCGCGAAGAGGTTGCAGCGGCCGCACAGTTCATTGGTCTCGGGGACTGGTCCCTCCTTCGCTGGTCAGCAGCGGTGCACCATGGCTGCTGCGGCGGCCGCGGGGGCGGTAGGCTGGGATTCTGCTTATTCAGAGGCGCTGGGCCGCCATCTCTCCCCGGCAGCGTCACTGCGGTCTCAGCACTCGTCCGCGAACGTCCCCTCTTTCCTCTCCACCTGCTCCTCTGGCCCTGCAGCAGCAGAGCAGAATGATGCAGTCCAGGCCCCCTCCCTTCCACCTCTCTTCCGGAAGGAAACAAATGGGAGAAAGGCAGAGAGGGAGGGGGGAGGGAGTGAGGAAGGGGGCTAAAGGGAGACTCGTCTCCCTGAAGAGCCCGCAGGCGGCCGCTCTAGGGCTACTGGCAGAGGCAGGTGGGAGGAGACAAGAAGCCAGGGTTGGAGGGAGGGGGGCCGACGGCGGCGCGGGGTACGGGGGGAGGAGGGGAAATCAGGGGACAAGACTGAGAAGAACGGGGAGGAGAAAGGAAAGGGATAAGAAAGGGGAACGAGGAGGAAGAGGAGGAGAAGGGGAGATACTGGCCCTATGTAGTAGGCAGGAGGGGTATTCGGGATTTTGTACAGATGTCCACAACCTAAGAAGGGACTGCAAGAGAGTGAAATAAGGGTGCTGCAGCTCCCTCACTCAATGACTCCGGCACAGGAAAAAGCTTGACACTTCTGCAGCCCGCTCTTTTACTCTAAGAAAAAGCAGTCCTACCTGGCACCTCCACGTGCCTTCTCTTGCCCTGCTGACAGAGCATTCACTAGTCTTCAAGAGCCAACAACAAACCCTCTGACTCCCAAACCCTCCAGCCACCATGTGTGCGTGCAGAAATGCACCTGCCCCAGCACTCTAATTAAACTATATTTACCACACATGACCGCCTTCGGGCAATATCGCTATTCTGCCTTTCAGTCGGCTTTCACACTTCTCTCTTCCACTCTTCTCTCCTTCCACCCTTACATAAGCTGACATTTATGTGTTTGCCAAGCACTTTTACACACATGATCTCATTTGCTCCTTACAACCACCCAGTAAGGTACTTGTTATAGGAATCCCTCGTTTACAGATTTTTTTTTTTAAGTTTGCTCTTAGTCATGCAGGTCACATCTGGGTTTACACGTCAGATCTCTGTGACTGCAGGGTCCAGCATACTTTGCATTATACCAGGTTGGCTGAAATCTTTTCTTGTAACCTATCCGTTCTTCTTTCTTTTATTGAAAGTTATGTTGATTGATTGTACACGTATAACCTATATCTGATTGTTTACTGTCTCAGAGAGAGGAGAGGGAAGGACGAGAAGGACGGAGGGAGGGGGAGGGAAGGAAGAAGGAGGGTGGAAGAGGGGAGGAAGGGAAGGATAGCTTTTGGAACTCAAAACTTTTTTTAAAAAACAAATTTTAAAAATTGTTTTAACATGTAATTGGGGGGAAATTATTCTGTGTGTGTATGTGTGAAGGTTATGTGGATTCAGTGACCCATTATTCCCACTCATGCTTGTTGGGGGAGACTCTGTTGGAAAAGGGGAAACCAAGTCTGTAGCTTTTTTGCATTACAATCACATTACCTGTGATGTTTACACCCCTACCTGTAAATTGTCTGTACTTGCTGCATTCTGAAGGAACTGAAATGCAAGGGCCCAATCTATTTTGCTGGCATTAACCTATATGAATTGTCTTTATTTCACTAGGAAAGTTATAAATAAAAGCTGACCCCATCCTGAAGCCATTGATGATCTCCAGTGATCAGCCCAACAACAAACAACACATGACATACTTATAATAAATTCCTTTTAATTCTCTTTGTCCTGAGTTTTGCTTAATCAGGGTGAAAGCCCAAATAAAGAATTTTCCTTTTGACACACTTCCACTCTTTAATCTCCCTTCTACTTTTCTACTCCTCTGTCTCAGGGGTCTCCAAAGTTTTTTGAATAACCTTCTCAGTGAATTTTATTTATATGTATATATTTATGTGATGAATGAAAACCCTGAGAGACAGTTTCCCCACCCAATTAATGGGTATGTGCCTTGAGGGTTAGGAGCAAATCTCATCATTGAGCCATAGCCTTCTGAGGCCAACTGACCTTTTTTTTTTTTTTTTTTTTGGTAAGGCAATTGGGGTTAAGTGACTTGCCCAGGGTCACATAGCTAGTAAGTGTTAAGTGTCTGAGGCCGGATTTGAACTCAGGTCCTCCTGACTCACCTAGCTGCCCCTTTTTTTTTCTTTTTTCCCCGAATGACCTGTTTAAGAGGGAATTAAGAGGGAAAAGGGTGGATTACAAATTAATAAATAGACACTAATATAATAGCATAATATTAATTTCTCTCATTCCCCCCTTTGATTCACTTGAGAGACATAATCTCCTCAGTGAATCACTAACTGATATGACAAACATTTCATCAAAGGTTTCTAACCATGAGGTTAGAAAATAACATGAGGGGAAAAGGGAGAGAAATTGACCTGAAGCATTGACAAGAGCCATTGAGGGCAATTTCTTTTGGCAAGCATGCCTTACAAAACACAATGGCAGTCTCTTTCTCAGTAACCTATTCCCACTGCCTGTTTTATCAGTCAATCATATCTTAGAGCTCAGAATCTCATCTCACATAGCTAGCTGTCCAGTTTCTGAAACATCTCCTGATACAGTCCTCGGGAGAGCTCTCCTCTTAAGCATGCTGGAAGAGATGAGGTTTCAAAGCAGCTTCTAGTGGATTAGCTTCTCCAGTTCAGGTCACTTACAGAGACCCTCTTTTCTATTAAAATCTCTTGCAAAAATAGATCTTAATACAATTCAAGTTTACTTTGCCAGGTCAGGTAGTGAGAGCCAGTGAAAACCTCATAGCTTTAATAAGAACATCAAATTAGAAACCTCTAGACCAGAGAATTTACATTTTTCATACTCCTTGTTGCTCCTATCCTTATTTCAACCAGCCAGCAAAAGGCTGAAGGGAGAATCTATGAGGACCTAACTAACTTGTAAAATAAGCCCTTCTGGTTATGAATGCCAATGTAGCTATGTAGGCTAAAAAGTACCTTTTAAATTGACATTGACTACCATCATTTAACTTCTGGTGTTCATCTGTTTCCTTCTTCACCTTGGATTCAAGTCCTAGAAAGGGAAGGACCTTCAGTTTATTATCTATAATTGTCTTGTGATGTAAGTTAGCAAATTGTTATGTTGAAGTGTTTAAGAAATTCAAGTAATACCTAAAAATTTTTTAAATTCTGAACCCGGTTTTAATATTTAACATATATAATTATCTGATCTTGTGTTATACACACATAACAAAATTTTCACGCTATTTATTTTGTTATTTACTCTAGTTATTTACTTCTAGCTAATCATTCCCCCCGGTCCCCCCTTAGGAGGATGAGATTCTGCTAAGGAACTAATAACAGAATACTCTGTGTAAGAAGACCTCTAATACAAAAATGGATTTATTTAGAAGTTGCCAATTAACTTCAATTATAGCAAAAGGTTCTGGGATGGGATATATAAGTACATAAGTTATTTATAATAAAACATGCTCAGTTACTAATCATGTTCAAATGAATAATCCTGAGTAAAATGGTATATCTCTTTTTTTGTTTGTTTTTGTTTTTTAGTGAGGCAATTGGGGTTAAGTGACTTGCCCAGGGTCACACAACTAGTGTTAAGTTAAGTGTCTGAGGCCGGATTTGAACTCAGGTACTCCTAACTCCAGGGCCGGTGCTTTATCCACTGTGCCACCTAGCTGCCCCTAAAATGGTATATCTCTTTAAGGCAACACAAGATAGACCACAAGTTACCCTTCTTTTAAGATAACTAATCACAAGGAAATTCTTTTCCTTGACACAGAAAAAAAACCATTTATGATATTAACCTCACTAAATAATAGAATTATATCCTGGTCTCACAAATCCTTACGTCATTGTCTAATTATTTCCATACCATTGTAAGATAATAAAGGACCTTATCTTAAATAGGAATATATAACTAGTAACAGGCAGATGACGGGGCCAAATACTCATCTACTTAGTTGTTTAGAACATAGAAAGAATGATAATTCTAGGCTGAATAGCTCATAGTAGTGCAGATGTGCTCTAATATTATCCTATGAGATGAAGATTTAATATTGTGTTTGTACTGATCACATGCCTTATTTGCATAAAAGGAAAATAGGGATGGCTATAGTATGGGGAAAATGTTCCCCTAATGATGTCAATTCTAGGCTAGAGTGATATAGGCAGCCAGTTCTATTGAGAAAATGTCATAGGCAGGCTTAGAGTCAGCCAGGTGGAGCACTTTACATTCAAGGGGAAACGTCATACTGGAAAAATCAAGTCAGGAGGATCCAACCTCAACTTCTGCCAAGACCCATTCTCCCAGTCCTACTCATGAGAACTCCACCCATAGTTCATAAATGTCAGTCCCATAGGGTTGCTGGCATTCTGGATCATTGGCTCAATTTGGCATTGGCATTTCTTGATGATTGTGCCTGGAATCAGATTCAGAATACTAACAATTACAGTCCCATAAGGTCTAACTTTAAATAGCAAGTTCCAACAATTGTAGCTTTGAGTGGATTCAATTATTAAGGTTCACATATTGTTGAGAATGAATATTGACTCTAGTCTTATTGAAAACAATAAGAGATTCATCATTTTTAAAAATCACAGCTTAATTTGCCTTGATTAGAAAGATTTGCTATGAGAGGAAGAAGCAAAGATACAGCTTAAAATCTAACCTGATAGATTACGCATTATAGAACTAATACCAGGGGGGCAGCTAGGTGATGCAGTGGATAAAGCACTGGTCCTGGATTCAGGAGTATCTGAGTTCAAATCTGGCCTCAGACACTTGACACTTACTAGCTGTGTGACCCTGGCCAAGTCACTTAACCCTCACTGCTCCACAAAAAAAAAAAAAAAAAAGAACTAATACCATATCAAATATCTTAGAAAAACAACAACAAAAAGTTCTCCATCATTGTAATCCAAATAAAATAAAATACTCTTGACACCAAATTTACAATCTGACAATATTCAAATTGAATCTATTTTTCTAACGACATTACCAAGTTTCACACTATAGACATATATTTAATTTTATATTAACAAAACTAGGAAATACATATAAAGTTTTATCCATTTGAATTCGCACCTGTTATCATTAGGTTAAAGTGTACTGGGCTAAATATTATTAAATTGTAATTACCAGGGGCAGCTAGGTGGCACGGTAGATAAAGCACTGGCTCTGGATTCAGGAGGACCTGAGTTCAAATCCAGCCTCAGACACTTGACTTATACTAGCTGTGTGAACCTGGGCAAGTCACTGCCCCACAAAAAAAAAAATTGTAATTACCTGATTTTTGGCCCAGGCAGAAGAGTCCCAAGGAATTTGATCTGATGTTGGCAGGGCATGGCCTATATTCTCTAGGCAGAAACCTTTAAGAGTTTTCATAGAAGTAGTTAGTTAAATAATTCTGAATTTGAACAATACAAGGAAAGCATAAAATTGGGGGAAAAAACTTTCATAGACAATTTCCCAGATAGGATATGACTGTGATGAAATACTGCTGTGATATAAGAAATGATGAGTTTTTTGATTTAGAAAAATATGGAAAGACTTGGACATATAAAGGAAGATGCTATTTACCTCCAGAGAAAGAACTGACAAATAGAAATATGAATAGAATGGTTTCACATATTCATCGTTATATTAAATATTATATATTTTATTGTTACATTAAATAAATTATCACATATTTTATTGTTATATTAAAAGGAAGGAATAATGAGGTTAAAGTCTTATGCAGACTGGTTCTCTTCATTCAGAGCAGTCCACCTTGGGGTAAGAAGGGGTGCAACAGGGTCAGTCTATTCCACTTTGCATGAGGTGGGGTGTCAAACACAGCAGCTCTGAGGGTGGATGGGATGCACAAGGCAGGGGCACCTGGCTGAGCCCTGTAGATTCCCTTGTTTTGTATACTTGCCAGGTTATTGGAAACCATCTGTGTGGGCAAGATCATCAGCCCTGGGAAAAGAACTTGTTTGGATTATAGAGTTCCTAAACAATGAAATTGGGTTAATGAGAATTTATAAATTTGTGTATAATATAGGAGTGATTTCTAATGATTGATCTTTACACTAGGATGATTTTAAACTTGAGAAGAAAAGAAAAACCAGTGAAGAATGTTGTGAAATCTCTTTTGTATATGAGTCCTGGTAAACTTTTATTGCTAATTACAACATCACGTGGGGGAGCTAGGTGGCGCAGTGGATAGAGTCAGGAGTACCTGAGTTCAAATCCGGCCTCGGACACTTAACACTTACTAGTTATGTGACCCTGGGCAAGTCACTTAACCCCGTTGCCCCACAAAAAACAAAAACAAAAAAAACAAAAAAACAAAAAAAACCCCAACATCATGCAAGGAAAAATAACTGTTATCTAGCCCTAAACTGTGTTTAGTGAAACTTGCCATTTGAGGTAAAAGTTCTTGGGACTATAACCGACATTGTTTTGAGTTTTGAATTCTGTGACTCTTACCTGAAATCAAACTGAGCCAAGGATGCTTCATCCTGCATGCATGTGTTGTCATTCTGTACCCTAGGCCTAAAGAACCAGTTTGTTCCTGTTATAATCATGTCCCTGCTTTTTCTTTTATAGAAAATTTTTATAATCAGAGCAAGTGAACCACAGAAGATATGAGCACAATGCAAGTATTAAGATCTTACTATTTTCAGTCTAAATGTATAGTTATTCCATATCCCAAACAACTAGGTAAATTAATACTTGGAATTGTCATCTGCCACCTAATGATTACATAGTCATGTGTAAGATAAAAACACTGAAGTAGCTCATTCTTTCTGAATGATATGTGAATAATTGGACAAAGATAAGAGAAACTTGTGAAAAAAGATATAATTCTATTAAGTTGTGAGGTTAAAGTCAAGAACCTCTTTTATTCATAGTTTTATAGTCAGTTATGTTAGTGAAGAGCAGTAATTTATGAACTGTCTTGTGTATGGGCAATCTGATTTACTTAGATTTGGTATTTAATCTGGATTAGAACCTGTGTGTAAAGTATGTCTTGAAATACATGCAAAGTACTTGAGTCACCTTAAAATGTTCCCCTTGTTTAAAGAGATTTTGAGAACAGTAGTCTATGTTTATGTCCATTTGAATAGGGTTAATAATTGAACATGTTTTACTATAAGCAATGTTTCACATACTCTGTTCTCTGTACGTATTTTGGGTTTATTATATTTCACATCCCAAGTCTTTTATTGTTTACTAATAAACATATTAAAGCAAAATCATTCGTATAATGTTGAATTTAGGGATGAAAAAGCATCCACTTACCATGAGTACTAGTTGTATCAAGATGTGATTTTTCATGATGAATCTCTTAGTTACCAATGTGAGATTATAGTCAATACTTGTTATCTAGAATATGTGGTCCTTGAGAGTTGAATCTACTTGAAGCTCTGATTATTGGAACTTGCTATTTAAGACCTGATAGGACTGTTAACTGTTATTATTCTGAGTTTAACTCCAGGTATCATCCTTGAGGAATGCTGTTAAGCCATTATTGATGATGCCAGCAATCCTATGGAGTTTTATATCCATGCACTGCAGGTGGAGCTCTCAAAGGAAAGGTTGAGAGAATGATTCTTGGAATGAGCTGATATAGGATTCTTCTGACTCAATTGTCCCAGTATTCTTGCATGGAAACTATCCCACCTGACTGACTTTAAACAAGGCTCAATGTATTTGACCATCTATATAACTTTTGCCTGGAATTGATAAGAAGCTAGGGAAGCATTATTCCCTTACTGTGTAGCTTTGTCCCTCTTCTTTTATGGCAAATGTCTATAATCCTTTCATGTGATCAGTATGAACACATTAGATCTTTATTTCTTGGGTTAATGTTGAATTACATCTGAGTTACTATAGTGAGATGCAGGTATAAGATTTATTTTGAAAATGGATACCTTGTGGGCAGCTAGGTAGTGCAGTGGATAAGGCAACGGCCCTGGATTCAGGAGGACCTGAGTTCAAATCCAGCCTCAGACATTTGACACGTTCTAGCTATGTGACCCTGGGCAAGTAACTTAACCCTTATTGCCCCACAAACAAAAAAAAAGGAAGGAAGGAAAAAAAGAAAATGGATACCTTTATTTGCTTGAGCCCCACCTACCCCCATCCTTTTCTTTTCCCCAAATTATTCAGTTAACCAGAAGAACTGTATGAGAACTGAATGTACTGGCTAGGATTGGTGTTGGTGTTCCTTCATTCTCAAAGAGGACTATGACATTGGGCCAATGTCATGATTGCAGTAAATTGGATTTAAGTGAGGGAGAGCTGTGCAAGGTCACCAACCTCTCTCCTCCAGAGCCATCTGGATCCAATGTCAAGATCATCAGGATGACTGGAGATGGCTCCAGATGTTGAAGCAAATTGAGGTTAAGTGACTTCCCCAGTCTTTTCCCCAAAGAGATCATGAAAAAGGGAAAGGACCAACATGTACAAAAATATTTATAACTGCTCTTTATGTGGTGGCAAGGAATTGGAAGTTATGGGGATGCCCATCAACTGGGGAATGGCTGGACAAGTTGTGGTATATGAATGTAATGGAATACTATTGTGCTGTAAGAAACGATGAGCAGGAGGAGTTCAGAGAAACCTGGAGGGTCTTGCATGGGATGATGATGAGTGAGATGAGCAGAACCAGAAGAACATTGTACACAGTATCATCAACATTGTGTGTTGATCTACTGTGATGGACTAGATTCTTCTCACCAATGCAATGGTACAGAAGAGTTCCAGGGGACTCATGATGGAAGAGGATCTCCAAATCCAGGGGAAAAAAAGAACTGTGGAGTATAGATGCTGATTGAACCATACTATTTCTTTTGGTTTTGGTGCTGTTGTTTTTCTATTTTGAGGTTTTTCCTCATTGCTCTGATTTTTCTCTTATAACACGACTGATGCAGAAATATGTTTAATGTTATTTTATATATATATATATATATAACCTATATCAGATTACCTGCTGTCTAGGGGAGGAGGTAGGGAGGGAAAAAAATCTGAAATTGGAAATCTTGTATAAAGAAATGTTGAGAACTATCTTTACATGTAACTGGGAGAAAAAGTGACTTCCCCAGGGTCATTCAGCTAGTAAGTTTCTTAGGTGAAACTTGAACTCATGTCCCCCAGCTTCAGGGCCAGTGCTCTATCCACTGTATCACCCAGCTGTCCCACTGACTAGGATACAGAGTGGCTTGACAATACCAACAATCTTTTGTGGTGACCAAGAGCAAACTTAGCTGAATGTGCAGAAAATCAGCAACTCTAAAGCTAATTAAGCTCATACCAGTTTTGAAACAGACCCTGAACCATTTGGTGATTTTATGAACCTGCAGGAGACACCTTTATCTTCAAAGATTCACCTAACTGTTGGTTATGGAGCTTTCAGACAAAAATCTTGTTTCATGGTTTGGGGAAACATCTCGTAATCTTTTTGTCTATACTCAAGCCTTGAACTGTGGACTGCTTATCACCAAGAATGCCTTCTGATTTGTGTATCAAAGGGCCACAGCTCCAACACCTAGAATCGCTCATTTCCCTTGACTTCCTGCCTAGGATCTGTCAAAATTCCTGCCTTTTTTCCTTTCTTTGTTCAAAAAGTATAAATATCTTACTCTTTCCATTTGGGCTTTGAACATGTCATAATACTGACACTGTTTCAGCTTGCAGGCTTTTTTCATCTCAGGCAATAAATGCATTTATAATCTGTATAAACTGTGATCAGACTTTGGTTCATTCCAGGCTCCCCTTTTTGGACCTGAGGTTTCTTCTGTTTAACAGTTCACAGTTCACAGTTTAACACTAGCATTCCTTCCTTTCAGGTTCAACAACCATTATCCTAGTTCAGGCCTTTATCACATAGTCTATTGAAAGAACTCCTCATTGATCTCCCTGCCTCAAGTCTCTTTTTACTCCAATCCATCCTTCACATGGTTCCAACCGTATCACCCTCCTCAATAAACTCCAGTAGTTCCCTATTTACTCTAGAATTAAAATATAAATTCTTCTATCATGTAAAGCTTTTCACAACCTGATCCCAACCTTTCTAGTTAAATGTAAAATATTGCTTATTTCATCTTTATCTCATTCTTTTAAAATGTTGATTTCTGGTGTATGCTTTATAAGGTACACAAGAGGTAAGTACAGTAGTAGATGTATAAATTTTTATATGAGAAAAATTCATATTATAATATTATGTTAATAAGTAATTATTAATTTGTGATCCACCCTTTTCCTCTTATTTCTGTAAAACTCCTCCTGAAAACGTCAATCAGCCTTTGAAGGGTTTGGCTGAGTGATGAGATTTGCTCCTTACTCTCAAGGCACATGCTAGTTAGTTGTGATTATATGCTAAAATTCTCATAACGTGTCTTGAAATAGCATTCTTTTGAAATTTGTTTAAGAAAGTTAAAAACTTATTGGCAGATTTGAAAGTAGTATCAATAAAGGGATTTTCTTTTTGGTGCTCTTCTGTGAGTAAAAACCAAGCCGCTACCTCCCCTGCCCCCCTACAGTGGCAGATCAGTGGAGGAGGGGAGAGGGTGGTAACAGCAGCCACTTGTCTCTGGCTGTAGCTTTTCAGTAGTGCTAGCAAGACAATGCCCTTTAATTTCCTTAGGAAAGGAGGTAAAGTCCCTGGGCTTTCCTCCCATAGAATAGAATAGGCAAGTATGACTTTGTGAAACCACCATAGAAAGCTGTTGAGAGAAATTCTTTGTTTCTTATATGTCCCATACCTTTAATTCTTAGAAAGCAGACAACTCTCTCAACTGGGATTAATTGATGGTCTCCCACCCATATGTCACATGGCTCCTCCATGGGGACTTTTGGCTACTCCAAAAGACTGAGTTAGAAATTAAACTATAAGATTTAAGCCTGTCAGCTTAAGAGTTTTTATACATAATGGGAACTATAAATACCAAGAACAGCATAGCTGAAGAGACTGTAAGTCAGAGAAAACAGTGAAAGAAAAGGCAATTGAGGGGGCAGCTAGGTGGTGCAGGGGATAGAGCACTGGCCCTGGAGTCAGGAGTACCTGAGTTCAAATCCGGCCTCAGACACTTACCACTTACTAGCTGTGTGACCCTGGGCAAAAAAAAAAAAAAAAAGAAAGAAAGAAAAGGCAATTGGGTCATCTAAAACCTCCTCCACTAATATGATTTCTATTAGATGATACAAATCTCTCTCTTCCTCTGATCTCTCCACTTGGAGAAGTAGTGTCCCTAGGTTTGAGGGAGAATCCAGGAGAAGTAATAGATCATTTTAATGCTATATTTAAGGGTTACAGTCTCACTTGGAAATATGTAACCAATTTAATAGTGAATTTGCTCGGGGCAGCTAGGTGGCGCATTGGATAGAACACGGGCCCTGGAGTCAGGAGTACCTGAGTTCAAATCCAGTCTCAGACACTTAACACTTACTAGCTGTGTGACCCTGGGCAAGTCACTTAACCCCAATTGCCTCACTAAAAAAAAAAAATAGTGAATTTGCTCTCCCCACGTGAAAGACAAGTAGTCATAGAGGCAGCTAACAATAGAATGAGGAGGGGGCAGCTAGATGGCGCAGTGGATAGAGCACTGGCCCTGGAGTCAGGAGTACCTGAGTTCAAATCCGGCCTCAGACACTTAACACTTACTAGTTGTGTGACCCTGGGCAAGTCATTTAACCTCAATTGCCTCACTAAAAAACCAAAACCAAAACCAAAAAAACCAATAGAATGAAGAATCTACCATTGGCCTTTACAGGATCCACAATGGAATCCCAATAAGCCTGATGATTACAGAAGGCCAGACAATCTTTGTATGAGGATATTACTATTTGTAGTGTAGCATGCTCATCAAACTGCAATAAGTTCCAGGAAATGATAAAAGAAGAGGGCGAGAATCCTAATCATTTTTACAATAGGCTATGCAAACGTGTGAAACTGTATGTGATGCTACACCCTTTAGTCCAAGAGATGCTTGTATCATTTCAACTCTTTTGTTAATCAACTTTTGCCTGACACACAAATGTATTTCCATAAGAGATGCCCAGGTTGGCATGGAATGACCATAGAGCAGATCAGAGGCATTGCCTTCTATATCTATGAAGGGAAACAAATAGAGGAAAAGGAAAACCAAGAAGAAGAAGGAATTATAGAAAAGGAATAGACTCCCAAACCATCCTTTCAGGAGTTACTTAAAGAAATTGTTGTACAGGCTGTGTTGGAGGTTATATCTAACCTTAGTCATTTCAAAAGTGTTTCTACTGTGGAAAAAGACATCACATTGCTCAAGAATGTTTTAAGAGACAAAGGAATCTTAAAAGTCAAAAGAGGAGTGGTAGTAAAAGTTCCCTAAGGAGCAATAATGCACAAGGTGGGAAGGAGAAGGTCTGTGGACCTCAAAGATAGATTTTTTTTTCTAGACCCCAAGATCCTAGCCCTGACTTATCACCCCCTTGTTCCCTTCACCAATCTTAGAAGCTGAATAACTACTCTTTCTATTGATAAGGTTTCTAGGAGAAACTTAACATGCTAACTGAAGCTGAGTACAGAAAGGAATTTAGTTTTAACTCAGAAAAGCAGCAGCTACAGGGTAAGTTTCCTTTCTGCTTTCTCCTTATTCCTAAATCTACCTGTGGGGATAGGATCTCCTGGGCAGACTTGGGGTACCATCCCATGCTCTCTAATGGAATTGTGTTCCTTACTATGGCAGTTACAAATCTGAGAGACATAGTTTCTGGGTAATTTAATAATTTTATTAATAAGGCCAGCAGGTTATTGATAAAAGGATGGTAATTGGCCATCTCTCTCTGATTAAAGATAATTGTGGTGGGGGCACAAAACTTACTTTTGAAGGAGTTGATTTTTTTCAGTGTATTTTTTTCCCACTTGGCCAATTGTATTTTTTAAGGAATTGTTTTATTCAGTCAATTTTTGTGCTTCCTTTTCCAAGCTGTCGACTCTTTTTTCATAATTTTCTTGTGTGACTCTCATTTCTCTCATTTCTTTTCCCATTTTTTTCTTCTACCTCTCTCATTTGATTTTTTTGGTTTGGTTTTGTTTTTGTTTTTGCAGGGCAATGAGAGTTAAGTGACTTGCCTAGGGTCTCATAGCTAGTAAGTGTCAAGTGTGCGAGGCCAGATTTGAACTCAGGTCCTCCTGAATCCAGGGCTGGTGCTTTATCCACTGCGCCACCTACCCACCCTCATTTGATTTTTTTTTTTTTGCAGGGCAATGAGGGTTAAGTGACTTGCCCAGGGTCACACAGCTAGTTAAGTATCAAGTGTCTGAGGCTGAATTTGAACTTAGGTCCTCCTGAATCCAAGCCAGTGCTTTATCCACTGTGCCACCTAGCTGCCCCACACCCATTTGATTTTTTAAAGCCTTTTTGAGCTCTTCAAAAAGAGCTTTTTTGTCTTGAGACCAATTCATCTTCCACCTTGAGTCTTCACATGTAGGCATTTTGACAGTATTGTCCAGTATTGTGTTTTGATCTTCCCTGTTTCTTACTCATATTTTAGAGCATTTTTTACTTTTAAAGTTGAGGTCTGCTCCTGGGCCACAGGGACCACTGTTGTAAGCTTCTTGTGCTGGGGGAAAGGGGCCTGGTCATTGGCTTTCTGCTCTAAGGCCTCTGTGGCTTGGGGACTCCTCATGGCTCTGGACTTGCTCCCTGCACTGGGATGGCTTAGCTTAGTTGCCACTGTCCTGTGGGTGGTTCTCTAGCTGTCAGTTTTCCCTCTTAGCTGGGGCTGGCTGTTCTCACTGTTGAGCCAGTACTAAGGGGTCTCATCTGCTGATGTTTACCTTAGGTTTCTCCTGGATCTTCTATGTTGAATTTTCCATTAAGTTCTACTCTGTCACAAATACCTGAAATTCTTTTGAGTCATTAAATATCCATTACATGTCCTTTTTTTTCATTCAGGATTATACTTCTGGGTAAGTTATTCTTGGTCATTACCCCAGGTCTTTTGCTCTGCAAAATACAGTGTTCTAAGACTTATGGTATTTCAACACTGTAGCTACTAGGTCTTGTGTAATCCTTATTGTAGCTGTGTAATATTTAAATTGTTTTTGTTGTTGTTTTTGTTTTTGTTGTTATTGCTTGCGACATTTTCTCCTTGACCCAGGAGCTTTGAAACTTGGCTATCTTATTCCTATAAATTTTCCTCCTGAGATCTCTTCCCAGGGGTGATCAGTGGATTTTTCTATTTCTACTTGACCTTCTTGTTCCAGAACTTCAGGACATTTTTTCTTAATAATTTCTTGTAATGGTGTATCAAGATTCTTTTTTTGATCATAACTTTCAGGTAGTCCAACTATTTTTACATTGTCTCCATATCATTTGTTTTTCTGATGGAATGTTTCACATTCTTTTCTATTTTTTTCATTCTTTTGGTTTTGTTTTATTATTTCTTGGTGTCTTATAATGTCATTAGCTTTTCCTTGCCCAATTCTAGTTTTCAAGGAATTATTTTCTTTCTTAAATTTTTGATTTTCTATTTCCAGTTGGTTGATTTTCTTTTCATAATTTTCTTGATTTTCTTGAATTGCTTTCATTCTCCCCCTAATTTTTCCTCAGTCTCTCTTATTTGATTATTAATGTCCTTTTAAAATTCTTCCAAGAACTCTTTTTGGATTTGTAACCACTTAATATTTCTCATTGACAAAGGAGTGGCTTTTTAACTTCACTATCTTTCTCTGAATATGAATCCAGCCCTTCTCTATTTCCATAGTAGATTGGGTTCTTTCTCCTTTTTTAAAATAGATATTTATTTTTGTTTTTAGAAGCTATTATTAAGAATCAATTATGGGCAGCTAGGTGGCGCAGTGGATAAAGCACCGGCTTTGGATTCAGGAGGACCAGAGTTCAAATCCGAACTCAGACACTTGACACTTACTAGCTGTGTGACCTTGGGCAAGTCACTTAACCCTCATTGCCCTGCAAAAAAAAAAAAAGAATCAATTATTATAATCCATACCTCAAGGTGTGGGGAATGATGCCCCAAGCTTCAGGTCCTTCTTACTGTTATTTTCTGAGCTCTCACCCAGGCCCAGCCTTGCACACTCTTCTCCACCCCTAAGCCATGGTTAGGGCCCCCAGCCATGCTGCAACACTTTTGCTCCCTCTTTTTTTTTTTTTTTGGGTTTTATGAGATATTTTATTTTTTCCGTTACATGTAAAGATAGTTCTCAACTTTTGTTTATACATGCTTTACAATTTCAGATTTTTCTCCCTCCCTCCCCTCCCTCCCCCCTCCCCTAGACAGCAGGTAATCTGATATAGGTTATATCTATATATCTCTATACATATACATATATATATATACACACACATATATATACACATAATAACATTAATCCTATTTCTGCATTAATCCTGTTACAAGAGAAAGAATCAGAGCAGTGATGCAAAACCTCAAAATAGAAAAAAAAAACAACAGCACCCAAAACAAAAGAAATAATATGGTTCAATCAGCATCTATACTCCACAGTTCTTTCTTTCTTTTTTTTTCTTGGATTTGGAGATCCTCTTCTATCATGAGTTCCCTGGAACTCTTCTGTACCATTGCATTGGTGAGAAGAATCTAGTCCATCACAGTAGATCAACACTCAATGTTGATGATACTGTGTACAATGTTCTTCTGGTTCTGCTCATCTCACTCATCATCAGCTCACGCAAGACCCTCCAGGTTTCTCTGAACTCCTCCTGCTCATCATTTCTTACAGCACAATAGTATTCCATTGTATTCATATACCACAACTTGTCCAGCCATTCCCCAATTGATGGGCACCCCCTCAACTTCCAATTCCTTGCTACCACATAAAGAGCAGCTATAAATATTTTTGTACACGTGGGTCCCTTTCCCCCTTCCATGATTTCTTTGGGCAAAAGACCTAAAAGTGGGATTGCTGGGTCAAAGGGTATGCCCAGCTTTATCGCCCTTTGGGCATAATTCCAAATTGCTCTCCAGAATGGTTGGATCAGCTCACAGCTCCACCAACAATGCATTAGTGTTCCAATTTTCCCACAGCCTCTCCAACATTTATTATCTTCCTTTTTTGTCATTTTAGCCAATCTGATAGGTTTCAGGTGGTACCTCAGAGTTGTTTTAATTTGCATCTCTCTAATCATTAGAGATTTAGAGCATTTTTTCATATGGGAATAGATAGCTTTGGTTTCTTCATCAGAAAACTGCCTGTTCATATCCTTTGACCATTTCTCAATTGGGGAATGACTTGGATTCTTATAAATTTGATTTAATTCCCTATATATTTTAGAGATGAGGCCTTTATCAGAAGCACTGGCCTCAAAAATTGTTTCCCAGCTTTCTGCCTCCCTTCTAATTTTGGATGCATTGCTTCTGTTTGTACAAAAATTTTTTAATTTAATATAATCAAAATCATCCACTTTGCATTTTATAATATACTCTATCTCATGTTTAGTCAAAAACTGTTCTCCTTTCCAAAGATCTGATAGGTACACTATTCCTTTCTCTCCTAATTTACCTATGGTATCACCTCTTATGTCTAAATCATGTATCCATTTTGACCTTATTTTAGTATAAGGTGTAAGATGTTGGTCTAAGCCTAATTTCTGCCATACTATCTTCCAGTTTTCCCAGCAGTTTTTGTCAAATACTGAGTTCCTATCCCAGAAGCTGGAGTCTTTGGGTTTATCAAACACTACATTACTAGTGTCATTTACTACTGCATTTCCTGAGCCTAGCCTATTCCATTGATCTACCACTCTATTTTTTAGCCAGTACCAGATAGTTTTGATGACTGCCGCTTTATAGTAAAGCACCAGGTTTGGTACCGCTAACCCACCTTCCTGTGAATTTTTTTTCATTATTTCCCTGGATATTCTTGATTTTTTGTTTTTCCAGATGAATTTTGTTATTATTTTTTCTAGCTGTATAAAATAATTTTTAGGTAGCCTGATTGGTATGGCACTGAATAAGTAAATTAATTTAGGCAGTATTGTCATTTTTACTATATTAGCTCTGCCTATCCATGAGCAATTGATATCTTTCCAATTATTTAGATCTGATTTGATTTGTGTGAAGAGTGTTTGGTAGTTGTGTTCATAGAGTTCCTGGGTTTGTCTTGGCAAGTAGACTCCCAAGTATTTTATATTACCTACCGTTACTTTAAATGGAATTTCTCTTTCTATCTCTTGCTGCTGGACTTTGTTGGTCATGTATAGAAATGCTGATGATTTATGTGGATTTATTTTATATCCTGCTACTTTGCTAAAGTTGTTAATTGTTTCAAGTAATTTTTGACTTGATTCTCGAGGATTCCTTAAGTATACCATCATATCATCTGCAAAGAGTGATAGTTTTGTTTCCTCCTTGCCTATTCTAATTCCTTTAATTCCTTTCTCTTCTCTGATTGCTAAAGCTAACATTTCTAGGACAATATTAAATAATAGGGGTGATAATGGACATCCCTGTTTCACCCCTGATCTTATTGGGAAGGCCTCTAATTTATCTCCATTGCATATAATACTTGCTGATGGCTTTAGGTAGATACTGTTTATTATTCTAAGGAAAGCTCCCCCTATTCCTAAACTCTCTAGTGTTTTTATTAGGAATGGGTGTTGTACTTTGTCAAAAGCTTTCTCTGCATCTATTGAGATAATCATATGATTTTGGTTGGTTTTCTTATTGATGTGGTTGATTATGTTAATAGTTTTCCTAATGTTGAACCAGCCCTGCATTCCTGGTATAAATCCCACCTGGTCATAGTGTATTATCCTGGTGATCACTTGCTATAATCTCCTTGCTAATATCTTATTTAAGATTTTAGCATCAATATTCATTAGGGAAATTGGTCTATAATTTTCTTTCTCTGTTTTTGCTTTGCCTGGTTTTGGTATCACCACCATATTTGTGTCATAAAACGAATTTGGTAGAACTCCTTCTTCACCTATTTTTCCAAATAATTTGTATAATATTGGAATTAATTGTTCTTTAAATGTTTGGTAAAATTCACCCGTAAACCCATCTGGCCCTGGGGATTTTTTCTTAGGGAGTTCATTAATAGCTTGTTCAATTTCTTTTTCTAATATGGGTTTATTTAAGGATTTTATTTCCTCTTCAGTTAACCTGGGCAGTTTGTATTTTTGTAAATATTCATCCATTTCATTTAGATTGTCAAATTTATTGGCATACAGTTGGGCAAAATATTTCCTAATTATTGCTTTAATTTCCACTTCATTGGTGGTAACATCACCCTTTTCATTTTTGATACTGGTAATTTGGTTTTCTTCTTTCTTTTTTTAAATCAAATTAACCAGTATTTTATCTATTTTATTGGTTTTTTCATAAAACCAGCTCTTAGTTTTATTGATTAATTCTATAGTTTTTTTGCTTTCAATCTTATTGATTTCTCCTTTAATTTTCAGGATCTCTAATTTAGTGTCTAATTGGGGATTTCTAATTTGTTCTTTTTCTAGCTTTTTAAGTTGCATGCCCAATTCATTAATCTCCTCTTTCTCTTTCTTATTCATGTAAGCATTTAGAGCTATAAATTTTCCCCTAAGCACTGCTTTGGCTGCATCCCATAGATTTTGGTATGTTGTCTCATTATTGTCATTCTCTTGGATAAAGTTATTGATTGTTTCTATGATTTCTTGTTTGGCCCATTCATTCTTTAGAATGAAATTATTTAGTTTCCAATTGATTTTCATTCTACTTTTCCCTGGCTCTTTCTTACATGTAATTTTTATTGCATCATGATCTGAGAAGGATGCATTTACTATTTCTGCCTTTCTACATTTGACTATGATGTTTTTGTGCCCTAATACATGGTCAATTTTTGAAAATGTGCCATGTACTGCTGAGAAAAAGGTATATTCCTTTCTATCCCCATTCAATTTTCTCCAGACATCTATCATGTCTAACTTTTCTAGTAATCTATTCACCTCTTTCACTTCTTTCTTATTTATTTTTTGGCTAGATTTATCTAATTCTGAGAGGGGGAGATTCAGATCCCCCACTAGTATAGTATTACTATCTAATTCCTCTTGTAACTCATTTAACTTCTCCTCTAAGAACTTGGATGCTATACCACTTGGCGCATACATATTCAATATTGATATTACTTCATTATCTATAGTACCTTTAAGTAAGATGTAATTTCCTTCCTTATCTCTTTTAATGAGATCTATTTTTGCCTGCACTTTGTCTGAGATAAGGATTGCTACCCCTGCCTTTTTTACTTTAGCTGAGGCATAATATATTCTGCTCCAGCCTTTTACCTTTACTCTGTGTGTATCTCTCTGCTTCAAATATGTTTCTTGTAAACAGCATATTGTAGGGTTCTGGTTTTTAATCCACTCTGCAATTCGCTTCTGTTTTATAGCAGAGTTCATCCCATTCACATTCACAGTTATTATTACTGACTGTCTATTCCCCTCCATTCTATTTACCCCCTTTGTACTTTTCCCCCCTTCTTTCACCCTATTCCTCCTCACCGACGTTTTACTTCTTACCCCTGCCTCCCCCAATCTGCCCTCCCTTTTTATCACCCCCCTCTCTTTTCTTTACCCTTTTCTCCCTTGCTTTTGTCCTCCCTTCTCAGTCCCCCCCTTTCCCTTCCCCTTTTGTTTCCCTAAAGAATGAGTTAAGTTTCTTTATCCCAATGAACGTATATGTTATTCCCTCTTTGAGTCAAATCTAATGAGAATAGGGTTGAAACCATGTTCCCCCCTCCTTTCTTTCCCTCTATTATAATAGGTTTTTTTCCACCTCTTCATATGATATAATTCATCCCATTCCACCTCCCCTTTCCTCTCCTCCCCATAGACTCCCTTTTTATCCCCTTAATTCTTTTGTATCATCACATCAAAGACAATTTATATTTATACCCTCTATATAAAGTCCTTCTCTCTGCCCAAATACATTTACAGTTCTTAAGAGTTATGAGTATTATCTTCCTGTGTAGGGATATAAACAGTTTAACCTAATAGGGTAACTTTTTTTCCCCCTCTGTTTACCTTTTTAAACTTCTCTTGAGTCTTGTATGTTGAGATCAAATTTTCTATTCAGTTCTGGTCTTTTCACCAGGAAAGATTGAAAGTCCCCAATGTCATTAAATGTCCATCTTTTCCCCTGAAAGAAAATGCACATTTTTGCTGGGTAATAGATTCTCGGCTGCAATCCAATCTCCTTTGCCTTCCGGAATATCATATTCCAAGCCTTGCAGTCCTTTAATGTTGAAGCTGCCAGGTCCTGAGCAATCCTGACTGTGGCTCCATGATATTGAAATTGCTTCTTTCTGGCTGCTTGGAGTATTTTCTCCTTCACCTGATAATTCTGGAATTTGGCTACAATATTCCTTGGAGTTTTCCTTTTGGGGTCTCTTTCAGGAGGTGATCGGTGGATTCTTTCAATGATGATTTTATCCTCTGATTCTATGATATCAGGGCAGTTCTCCTTAATAATTTCCTGGAATATGGTGTCTAGATTCTTTTTCTGGTCATGGCTTTCAGGCAGTCCAATGATTCTCAAATTGTCTCTCCTCGATCTGTTTTCCAGATCAGTTGTCTTTCCAATGAGGTATTTCACATTTTCTTCTATTTTTTCATTTTTTTTATTCTGCTTGACTGATTCTTGGTGTCTCATGGATTCCTTTTCTTCCAACTGTCCCACTTTAATTTTTAAGGCATTGTTTTCTTCAGTGAGATTATGCACCTTTTTTTCCATTTGGCTAAGTGAATTTTTTAAGGTATTGTTTTCTTCAGTGAGATTATGCAGCTTTTTTTCCATTTGGCCAAATGAATTTTTTAAGGCTTTGTTTTCTTCAGCTTCCTTTTCCAAGCTGCTGATTCTTTTTTCATAGTTTTTTTGTTTTGCTTTCATTTCTCTCCCCATTTTTTCTTCTACCTCTTGCAATTGATTTTTAAAATCCTTTTTGAGCTCTTCCAGGAAGACTTTTTGTTCTTGCGACCAATTCACCTTCCCTTGTGAGGCTTCAGATGTAGACAATTTGAGGCTATTGTCCTCATCTGAGTTTGTGTTGGCTTCTTCCCTATTGATACAGAAGCTCTCAATGGAGAGGGCTCTTTTTTGCTTCTTACTCATTATTGCAGCTTATTTATTTATTCTTTAAGTTGAGGTCTGCTCTGGGGACACCAGGGTCCCTGTTTTGGGCTTCTTGTGCAGGTGTATAGGTGCTGTGTGACCGGGCTTTTACTCTGAGGCCTTTATGGTGTGTGGAGATGCCCCGCCCTGCACTTCCTGTATGATTGTGCTCGGCCAGCCAGGCGCCAGACCCCGGCGTCTGATCCCGCCGTTCGTGGCCCTCTCGGCCGGTGCAGGTAAGTTTTTCCACTGTCCTTCTTGGCCACCAGATTTTTGAACCAGGTTCCGGGAGCCTCAGTTGTTCGGCTGTGGCCCGCAGCTCCTGCTGATTTGCCCCCACCCCCTCGGCGCTGGGTTGCTGCTCTGCGCTGGGCCTCCCTTTTGCCCGAGTCAGACCGACCTTTTCCTGAAGTCTTCTAAATTATCTCTGGTTGGAGGACTGTGTCTCTCTGTCTCTTTGCAGGTTCTGTAGTTTCAGAATCCGTCCAGAGGCTTGATTTAATGTTCGTTTTGAGGGAACAGAAGGAGAGCTCAGGCAGCTTACTGCTTCCTCTCCGCCATCTTGGCTCCGCTGCTCCCTCTTATTTAAAAAAATAAATAAATAAATAAACATTTTTGTTTATAGTTTTGAGTTCTAATTTTTATCCCTCCTTCCCTCCCTCCTATCCTGCTCCTGGAGGCAGTAAGCAATCAGATATGGGTTATACATGTGCAATTATGTAAAACACTACCATATTAGTTATTTTATACAAAAAAACTTGAATAAAAGGAAAAAATGAAAGTGAAAAATGCTTCAGTCTGTTTTCAATCAATGTCAGTTCTTTCTTTGGAGGTGGATAGTAGTTTTCATCAATAGTCCTTTGGGATTGTCTTAGATCATTGTATTGCTGAGAATAGTTGTCATTCACAGCTCTTCATCAAATAATATTGCTGTCGGGCAGCTAGGTGGCGCAGAGGATAAAGCACTGGCCCTGGATTCAGGAGGACCTGAGCTCAAATCCGGTCTCAGACACTTGACACTTACTAGCTGTATGACCCTGGGCAAGTCACTTAACCCCCATAGCCCCACCAAAAAGAAAATACCCTATAAATAATATTGCTGTTTCTGTGCACAATGTTCTCTTGGTCTGCTCACTTCACTATACATCAACTCATACAAGTCTTTCCAGGACTTTCTGAAATCATCCTGCTTGTCATTAATATTCAATCACCATCATATACCACAGCTTGTTTAGCCATTCCCCCGTTGATAGGCATTCCCTTGATGTCCAATTCTTAGCTACCACAAAAAGAGCTGCTAGAAATATTTTCATACAAATAGGTCTCTTTCTCTTTTTGGGGGATGTCTTTGGGGTATAAACCTAGCAGTGGCATTGCTGGATCAAAGGGTATGCACAGTTCTATAGCCCTTTGGGCATGTTTCCAAATTGCTCTCCAGAATGATTGGATCAGTTCACAATTCCACAAATATTGGATTAGCATCTCAGCTTTCCCACATTCCCTTCAACATCTAACATTTTTCTTTTCTGTCATATTAGCCACTCTGATAGGTGTGAGGTGATACCTCAGAGTTGTTTTAATTTGCATTTCTCTGATGAATAGTGATCTAGAGCATTTTTTCATTTGATTGTAGATAGCTTTGATTTCTTTGTCTGAAAACTGCCTGTTCATATCCTTTGACCATTTATCAGTTGGAGAATGAATTGGATTTTTATAAATTTGACTCAGTTCTCTATATAATTTAGAAGTGAGACCTTTATCAGAGATATTTGTTCTCCCTCTTCTTTCTTTTAAAAACCAACTTGGTGATTTTTATTGATGGATGACAACTTTATTCTCCCTCTTCTTAATGGTGTGGGATAATTATGGATTTGAGTCAGATTAAACTCTGAGACTGGAATCTGAAAGATATCTAGCCCCCCCACCCCCCGCCCCCAGCATAGCTAGTCTCTTGCTTTGCCTAAAAGTTAATTGCTTGTTAAATTCTCACTGTCTCCTTTAGGTTTTATTGATGAGATAATGGACTTGGGTCAGTTCTGTAAACTTTGGGGATGGGATCTGGAAGATATCCAGTCCCCCAGTAATTTTATTACTTGTCAGTTCTACCAATTAGCACTATTTACTTTACTTCTGCTCAGTCTCCCCACTTGTCAGCTACATATTAGTTTTATGGCCTTTAATAAAAGTTGTGTCTTCAGCCTATCTGGAATCCATCATGTGTCAGAACCCCAGTCCCTGTCATGAATTAATTGCAGTCAGATAAGGGAGTGATTTCTGCTTCCCTCTTTCTTTGACATTCCTCAGACTTGTCACCCTCTCCCCTTTTCCTCTTTGTTCCTGGACATGTCTCCATACATGGATCACGAGCTAAGCATGCACATTGGGTGAGACAGGATTGGATGTTAGATTGTGAGCTCAGCCTAGTACATGTAGGTCCCTTCCTCCTCAAGATTACTATAAAAACCTAAAAGATTGGGCCTATCTTTGCAAGACTTCAATCTGTAATTGAGTTTTGCCTGTCCTTGTGAGGATGTAATAAATCTGTCTCTGCTTGACTTGGTGGTCTCCTCGAGTTATTTAGGTAAACTGAGGCAGTTTGTCCCAAACATTAATATTATTATCTCTCTAAGTTTTCAGTACACTATTCCCTCCTAGTTCTTCTATTTATCTGATTGTTCCTCAATCTCCTTTACTGGTTCTTTATCCAGGTCATGCCCTCTAACCCTGGGTGTCCCCCAAAGCTCTATACTCATTCTCTTCCTTTCTCCCTTTATATTATTTTACTTGGTAATCTCATTATCTCCCATGGATTCAATTATCATCTCTATGCTGATGATTCTTCTGTTTACTTATACAACCCTAACCTCTCTGATGCCCTATGTCCAACTGCCTATTCTTTTGTCTGCTGCTTGTATTAATTTTAGCCTAACAATTAACACCGAGAAAATATAGGTTCTACACCAATCAGCACCACATCATCCATACTGGGAACCACTGTTTTCAGCAAATGGAGAAATATTGAGTGCTATGGATAAGTCCACTTACCTTCACAGTATACTCTCCAGATATGTACACATAGATGATGAGGTTGATGCACACATTGCCAGAGCTGGCTCAGTGTTTGGGAGGCTCTGAAAGAAAGTGTGGGAAAGAAAAGGTATTAGACTGCCTACCAAACTGAAGTTCTACAGAACCACTGTACTGACCTCTTTGTTGTATGCCTGTGGAACCTGAATAGTATACCAGAGCCATGCCAAGAAACTGAATTGCTTCTATTTGAATTGTGTTAGGAAGATTCTAAGGATCACCTGGCAAGACTAAGGTTCTTTCTCAGACTGAACTGCCAAGCATTCAAACTTTATTGCAAAGAGTGCAACTCTGATTGCCTGATCAAGTCACAGTCAATCACACTGTACCTTGTCCCCAACATAGTGATGTTATTTTGGTCCTCTTCTAGAACAAAGGACAACAACTAACCAACCAGTATATCTTGAACTGGCTGTCCTTTAAAGATCTTAAATTCAACATTTCCAGAACTAAACTTATTTTCTCTCTCTCTCTCTCTCTCTCTCTCTCTCTCTCTCTCTCTCTCTCTCTCTCTCTCTCTCTCTCTCTCCTTCTCTATTATTGTAGGATGAACCACCATTCTCTCAATCCCTCAGGCTCAAAACCTAGGTCTCATCCCTGATTCCTCACTTTCTGTCAACCCATCATATCCAATTTGTTGCCAAAAGCAGTTGACTTCATCTTTGCAATATCTCTTGTATATGCCCCCTTCTCTCCACTGCCACCTAGATTATTGCAATAGTTTGTTAATTGGTGTGTCTGCCCCAAGTCTTTCCCTATGTCATTCTACCTTTGACTTAGCCACCAGTGATTTTCCTAAAACACACATGAAATGATGTCACCCACACCCACTCAATAAACTCCAGTGGCTCCCTGTCACCTATAGGATCAAATATAAAATCCTCTGTCATTCAAAGTCCTTTATAACCTTTCCCCCCCGCAAAAACAAAACAAAACAAAACAAAAAAACAACCTTTTTCAGCTTTCTTATACTTCATACCATCCCTCCGTGTACTACTGAGCAGCTAGGTGGCACTGTGCATAGAGCACTGTACTTGGAAACAGAAAGACTCATATTCATGAGTTCAATTCCAGCTTCAGACACTTAATAGCTATTTGACTCTGAGGAAGTCACTTAACCCTGTTTATCTCAGTTCTTCATCTGTAAAATGAGCTAGAGAAAGAAATGGTAAACCACTTCAGTATCTTTGCCAAGAAAACCCCAAAATGGGGTCACAAAAAGTTGGAAGTGATTGAAAAGTGACTGAACCATGTACTCCAATCTAGTAACATTGGCCTCCTTGCTATTAAACAATACAACACATCTCTCAGCTCCAACATTTTCACTATCTGGCATCCATGCCTAGAATGCTCACCTCCTGGCTTCCCTGGCCTCCCTGGCATCCTTTAAATTTCAGATAAAATCCTAGCTTCTATAGGAAGCTTTCTCAAACCTCTCTTAATTCTAGGGCCTTCCCTCTGACGATTATTCACTATTTTTCCTATATATAGCTTATATGTAGATTATTGTTTGTATGTTGTCTACCCACTAGACTGTGAGCTTCTTGAGAGAAGAGTTTGTCTTTAGTTACTGACCTACCCCCAGAATACTCTTCTTTCTTCTCCATGAATTTAGTGCGAGGCTCACAATCTTTCTCCTATCATCAACTCCAACTCTTGTTCTCATACTAAGTAACTGATACTCCCTCAAACATCCTAACATCCTAGGTCCTCAGCGATATCAGTTACCATGACCTACTCTTGTGCTCCACCTCAGCTTCCTTGATCTTGTCATCACCACCGAAATGCACCAATTCTATGTTCATTTGCTCTCTTTCTACCTCTCCCTCTGCTTTAAAATCCCAAAACTTCCCTAGGACTTCAACCTCCCTATGAACTCCAATGCTACCGACCTTTATTTCTTTTCCAGGTAATCACCCCTACATTGTGTGAAACCATATGAATTCGGGGCAGCTAGGTGGCGCAGTGGATAGAGCACTGGCTCTGGAGTCAGGAGTACCTGAGTTCAAATCCAGCCTCAGACACTTAACACTTACTAACTGTGTGACCCTTGGCAAGTCACTTAACCCCAATTGCCTCACTAAAAAAAAAAGAAAAGATATGAATTCCCTCTTCTCCCATGTTCATCACACATCATTAAGATGCCCTAAGTCACTTTCTCCTCCTTCATCCCTGTTTCACATGAAAAGGTGGTCTTTCTCCTTGCCAAGGTTAATCTTTCTACATGCACACATGGTCGTATTCAATCTCATCTTATCTGGTATCTTTCTCCCTTTATAGCTCTATATATACTAATCTTCAATCTCTCCCTGTATGCTGGCTACTTCCTTCCTGCCTATGAATATCCTCTTGCTTCCCTCATTTTCAAAAATCCTAATGTGATCCATCCATCCCTGCTAGCTATCACTGTATACTGCTTCTCCCTTTCTTTGTTAAAATCCTAGAGAAGGAAGTCTGTAATAAATACTTCTTTCTTTCCCCCTTACTTCATTCTTAATTCTCCGTAATCTGACTTCAGACCTCACCACTCAACTAAATCTGTCTCCTCCCAAGTTACTAATGATCTCTAAATTGACAAATCTAATAGTCTTTTCTCAATACTCATTCTTTTTTTAAAATTTTAATTAATTAATTAATTAATTTTAGTTTTCAACATTTGTATAGATAAGATTTCCAATTTCAAATTTTTCTCCCTCCCCTCCGTCCCCCCCTTAGACAGCAGGTAATCTGATATAGGGTGTGTGTGTGTGTATATATATATATACACACACACACACACATATACATACATATATAATAACATTAAACATATTTCTGCATTAGTCAAGAAGAATTATACAAGAAGAATCAGAGCAAAAAGGAAAAACCTCAAAAAAGAAAAACAACAGCACCAAAAACAAAAGAAATAGTATGGTCCAATCAGCATCCATATTCCACAGTTCCTTTTTTTTTTTCTGGATTTGGCGAGCCTTTTCCATCATGAGTCCTTCAGAACTTTCTTGTTCCATTGGATTGGTGAGAAGAATCTAGTCTATCACAGTTGATCAACACACAATGTTGTTGATACTGTGTACAATGTTCTCCTAATTCTGCTTATCTCACTCATCATCAATTCATGCAAGTCCTTCCAGGTTTCTCTGAAATCTGCCTGCTCATCATTTCTTACATCGCAATAGTTCAGCCATTCCCCAATTGATGGGCATCATCTCAATTTCCAATTCCTTGCCACCACAAAAGAGCAGCTATAAATATTTTTGTACATGTGGGTCCTTTTCCCTTTTCCGTGATCTCTTTGGGAAAAAGACCCAAAAGTGGTATTGCTGGGTCAAAGGGTATGCACAGCTTTATAGCCCTTTGGGCATAGTTCCAAATTGCTCTCCAGAATGGTTGGATCTGTTCACAGCTCCACCAACAATGCATTGGTGTTCCAATTTTTCCACAGCTTCTCCAACATGTATTATTTTCCTTCTTTGTCATTTTAGCCAATCTGATAGGTGTCAGGTGGTACCTCAGAGTTGTTTTAATTTGCATCTCTCTAATCATGAGAAATTTAGAGCATTTTTTCATATGGCAATAGATAGCTTTGATTTCTTCATCAGAAAACTGCCTGTTCATATCCTTTGACCATTTCTCAATTGGGGAATGACTTGGATTCTTATACATTTGATTTAGTTCCCTATATATTTTAGAAATGAAGCCTATATCAGATGTACTGGCCATAAAAATTGTTTCCCAGCTTTCTTCATCCCTTCTAATTTTGGATTCATTGCTTCTGTTTGTACAAAAACATTTTAATTTAATGTAATCAAAATCATCCATTTTGCATTTCATAATATTCTCTATCTCTTGTTTGGTCATAAACTGCTCTCCTTTCCAAAGATCTGAAAGGTAAACTATTCCTTCTTCTCCTAATTTACCTATGGTATCACCTCTTATGTCTAAATCATGTACCCATTTTGACCTTATTTTAGTATAAGGTGTAAGATGTTGGTCTATGCCTCATATCTGCCATACTGTCTTCCAGTTTTCCCAGCAGTTTTTGTCAAATACTGAATTCCTATCCTAGAAGCTGGAGTCTTTGGGTTTATCAAACAGTACATTACTAATATCATTTACTACTGTGTCTCCTGTGCCTAGCCTATTCCATTAATCCTCCCCTCTATTTCTTAGCCAGTACCAGATAGTTTTGATGACTGCCACTTTATAGGAGAGCTTCAGATTTGGGACAGCTAACTCACCTTCCTGTGCATTTTTTTTTCATTATTTCCCTTGATATTCTTGACTTTTTGTTTTTCCAGATGAATTTTGTTATTATTTTTCCTAGTTCTATAAAATAATTTTCAGGTAGTCTGATTGGTAAGGCCAGTGCCTTACCAATAAGTAAATTAATTTAGGTAGGATTGTCATTTTTATCATATTAGCTCGGCCTATCCATGAGCAATTGATATTTTTCCAATTATTTAGATCTGATTTGATTTGTGTGAAAAGTGTTTTGTAATTGTGTTCATAGAGTTCCTGGGTTTGTCTTGGCAAGTAGACTCCCAAGTATTTTATATTATCTACTATTACTTTAAATGGAATTTTTCTTTCTATCTCTTGCTGCTGGACTTTGTTGGTCATATATAGAAATGCTGATTATTTATGTGGATTTATTTTATATCCTGCTACTTTGCTAAAGCTGTTCATTGTTTCAAGTAATTTTTGAGTTGATTCTCTAGGATTCTCTAAGTATACCATCATATCATCTGCAAAGAGTGATAGTTTTGTTTCCTCCTTGCCTATTCTAATCCCTTTAATTCCTTTTCCTTCTCTGATTGCTAAAGCTAACATTTCTAGGACAATATTAAATAATAGGGGTGATAATGGACATCCCTGTTTCACCCCTGATCTTATTGGGAAGGCCTCTAACTTATCTCCATTGCATATAATGCTTGCTGATGGTTTTAGGTAGATACTGCTTATTATTTTAAGGAAAGCACCACCTATTCCTAAGCTCTCTAGTGTTTTTATTAGGAATGGGTGCTGTATTTTGTCAAAAGCTTTCTCTGCATCTATTGAGATAATCATATGATTTTGGTTAGTTTTCTTATTGATGTGGTTGATTATGTTAATAGTTTTCCTACTGTTGAACCAGCCCTGCATTCCTGGTATAAATCCCACCTGGTCATAGTGTATTATCCTGGTGATCACTTGCTGTAACCTCCTTGCTAATATCTTATTTAAGATTTTAGCATCAATATTCTTTAGGGAAATTGGTCTATAATTTTCTTTCTCTGTTTTTGCTCTGCCTGGCTTTGGTATCACCACCACATTTGTGTCATAAAAGGAATTTGGTAGAACTCATTCTTCACCTATCCCCCCCAAAAAAAAAACACCCCCAAAAAAACCAAAACAGAATTGAGGAGCGCAGCCCAACAAGTCCACAGAGGGAGCGAGGGAGCGAGCGGCTCTAGGCTACTGGCGTTGCACCGCCGCCCCTTTATGCCGGGGCCACGCCTCTTTGCCTGCCTCGGCCTCCCTGACCCCACTGGCAGCGCTGTGCGGCTCGACCCTGCCTGGCGGAGGGCCGGAGCGGGAGGAGTGGCCATGGAGGCGGTGAGCCTGCTGCTGGCCGGCTGCCCCGGGGGCGGCCTCGGATGGGTCGCCACCAGCTCTACAAGATCGCGTGCAGCTCGATCTGCGCCCCAATCATGCCTAGTGGCCCCCTGGCGGGACGAGGAGCCAAAGGCCAAGGGGCCGAGGGCCAAAGGGCGAGGAGCCGCTGGCGGCAGCCAGCCGGGCCAGCACACACTGCTGCAGCCCCGGGAGTCTGAGCACAGGGGTGGCCGCCCGCACAGGGGCCCCGGAGAGAAGGATGATGGAGGAAAGAAAACATTCTGCATCCTGACCTCTGGAGCATCCCAAGTGCCCCCCCCAACTAAAAGTCCTCCATTTTCTATATAATAAATTTTTATAGAAAATTTAAAAAAAAAGAAAGAAAAGGGGTTGAAGGGGAACAGCCGTTGCTAGCCTCTCTTATCAAACTTCCAAACCCATCATATTGTTCCCTGTGCCTCAACTTTTTAACCAGTCATGTTGCCCCCAATCCCATGACATCATCTACCCTATGTTCTTTGTTCTGTATTCCCCAAAATCTATAAAAGGGGAACTGTCCTTTTGCTCAGGGTCTTTGGCATAAATGAAGGCAATCCATTGACCCATTTATTGACATGCATTTGCTAATAAATGCATGCCTTTGCTAATAAATGTTGCATGGAAATTTGCCTCAATTTAGCTTTGTGTTAAATTCTTTTTTGTTGTTGTTTTTGTCATTTCAGTCATGTCTGACTCTTTATAATCCCATTTTGGGTTTTCTTGGCAAAAATACTGGAGTGGTTTAGTATTTCCTTCTTCAGCTCATTTTACAGATGAGGAACTGAGGCAAACAGGATTAAGTGACTTACCCAGAGTCACACAGCTAGTAAGTATCTAGGGCCAGATTTGAACTCAGGTCTTCCTGACTGCAGGTCCAGCATTCTATCCACTGCATTATAATTATGACACAACAAACTGCTGAAAATTAGGAAACCATGCTGACTGAGTCCTCTACAAATTTAAGTTACATAATCTCAATTGGGTGCTCACTATGGCAAGACAATCCTTTAATGCTTCTCTTTACAAACCTTTTTATATCTCCTCATTGCTCTTTTGCCTTCCTTCTTATCTTGCATCATTCAGACATCTTTCTCCCACACAAGCTGGTCTCAGATAAAGAAGTGGCCACATGTGTGTTTCCTAAGGCCATCTTAGGCCTGCTAGTCTTCTTACTTTACATTCAATCTCCCTTTGTGACCTCATTAAACTCTATGGATTTAATTATCTTCTGTGCAGATGATTCCCAGATCTACCTAGCTATTTATTTCCTTTGTCTCTTCCTTAAGTTTCAATCTGAAGGGGAAATTTGTATTTCTTAAAGCTTTCATCAACAAAAAAGAGAAAGAACAAATCAATGAATTGGATAGGCAATTAAAAAAAACTTGTCATGCAAATTTAGGACAAAATTTAGAACACCTTGGCACTGGGATGGGTTGGAATGTTTTATTGATACCTGTAGACAAGCAGAGCAAAGAAGGGCACAGATGCACATTCTTGCCTCCAAAGTCTCACAGGGCATTATGCTTTGGGTGTTGGCAGAGTTAAATAGTGGGGTGTGCTCTCTGATTGAAGATTCAGATATACATAGGGTTTTCAAACACACGTCTCTCATGGCATCTATCACGTTGTTAGTGGGGGAACAGGGGTAAGAAGTGGGTCATAAGGTAAGGAAGAAGCAAGGACAGGTTTCTAAAAAATAATTAAGAAGGACTAATCAGAATGAGGAAGGTTAGAATTATAACTATGCCAAAATAGCAAGCTTGCTGTTGAGTTTCAGTGTCAGTTATAACTAGAAGCAGGTACAATTTAAGGATTAAGCATAACAGGACTGTGTGACATGAAAAAGTCCTAGTATAGGGGGCAGCTAGGTGGCGCAGTGGATAGAGCACCGGTCCTGGAGTCAGGAGGACCTGAGTTCAAATCCAGCCTCAGACACTTGACACTTACTAGCTGTGTGACCCTGGGCAAGTCACTTAACCCCCATTGCCCCTCAAAAACAAAACAAAAGTCCTGGTATAGTGAGACCATAGTCACCTCTGGCTATTTGATCCACCCCCCTGCTCTTACTATTCTGCCTTAGCACAACCTTTCCTATCTGGAAGATTCACTTTAATCAACTGGATAAACATAAAGCAAACACTGTAATGTGTGCTGGATACATCTCGGGACACACTGGATCAAGGGTGCTAGAGATAATTGTTAAATTTTCAGTGTGAGTATTTATTTACACCTTAGAAATTAGCAAATACATACCCTTTGACTCAGTAACACCACTACTAAGTCTGTATCCCAGAGATCATAAAATAGGGAAAAAGAGTCACATGTACAAAAATATTTATAGTAGGCTCTCTTTGTGGTGGCAAAGAATTGGAAATCAAGGGAATGCCCATCAATTGGGGAATGGCTGAACAAGTTGTGGTATATGAATGTAATGGAATATTATTGTGCTATAAGAAAGGATGAGCAGGCAGATTTCAGAAAAACCTGGAAAGACTTAAGTGGACTGATACTGAGTGAAGTGAGTAGAACCAGGAGAACATTGTAACAACAACATTATGTGATGAACTGTGATAGACTTGGTTCTTCTCAGCAGTGCAATGACCCAAGACAATTCCAAAGAACTCATGGTGGAAAATGTTCTCCACATCAGAAAAAAGAACTGCATATTGTGAATGCAGTTTGAACCATACTGTTTCTATTTTATGGATTTTTTTTTCTTTTTTGAGGTTTTTCCCTTGTGTTCTGATTCTTCTTTCACAATATGACTAATGCAGAAATATGTTTAATGTAATTGTACATATATAACCTATATAAGATTGCTTTCTGTCTTGGGGAGAGGAGAGGGAAAGGAGGGAGGGAGAAAAATTTGAAACTAAAAATCTTATGAAAACAAAGTTGAAAACTATCTTTGCATGTAACTGGAAAATAATAAAATTCTTTTATGATAAAAAAGATAAAGAAATGAGCAAATACTACATATCAGGGGTTGATTTATTATTTTGTTGATTTCTAGATTTTAAAAAGTAATAGAGAAAAGCATAGTAATGCAGATTTAACTTAAAAGTATGCCATGCATTTTTGAAGAGCTGGTTGTAAAACATTTACCAGCACACCACTTCTATGAATATTATAATTAAGGTGAGGATATGGGCAGCTGATTGCAGAAGGCCTCTGAGCCAACCTCTCAAAGAGCCTAGCCCAGATCATAAGAAGAAATCCCAAGGATATATTTATTCCACCTTGGAGAATCAGGGGGTCTGTTCCTTAATATTTTCCAGGGATTATTCTACTTCACTAGTATTTACCCAAATCTTCTACTAGGTAGCTAAAATAGTGTTAGAGCTTCTTTCTGGGGAAGTTAGAGCCTTATCTGTTTCATTGGCTCTAATGACTAATGGTGACTAATGAGTTGAGAATCATGTATTTTGCCTCATATACCCCTACTTAGGGTAGAAAGACTCTGACAAATCTGTGGAACCATTGTCTCAAAACCCACCTAAAAGGTTGTCCCTAAGGACCCTGTCAAAATATCTGGGATTCAAGGTCCCATTTTGAATATTAAATGGCCTGAGGCCGCTTCCAAGACTAATCTGACTACAATATTCTGATTTGGTGATAGGGCCCATTCCAGGCAATGTAGTAGGCACCATATAAATGTGTGTTGCTTTCCCTTTCCCAACTACTGAATACTAGAAATTGTGCTAAGTGCTTCACAAGCATTATATCATTTTAAAGTCTTCCTGACTCCAGACATACATCGATCCTCCTGCACCACAGAGTTCAAGGCTCTCCTCTCCAACATTCCTTATCTATCTCTTATGCTTGGGATCTGATAGCTTTTCTATCATATTGCCCACCTCTGAGTGTAGAGAAATAACCACAGGGTCTGCTGTCCTAATATCTGCATGATCCATATAAATTACCCTGGTTTCAAATCATGTGCTTGGGGAGAAAAAATACTATAGACCTTTGCCCTATGAGAGTGACTATAAGATGAAGAGTTGGGGATGTCCAGGTAGGTGTTGAATGTCCAGCTCTCCTTACATTTGTGGTTTGGTGGAAGAAAAAAGGAATGCCTGGATGTCAATTTATCCAAACAGGAATGAATGTCCTTCAGACTACAAGTTTCAGTATTGCCTTTATGTGCCCGTCCCTCTTTCTCTACCCTCTGATGGTGTTTTTGCAAGGAGCTGAATATGAAAAAAATATATATTCTCATACCTGTCTCCTACAGGTGAGAACTCATGGAACAGTTCAGAGAACAGTTAGGAAAACACAGCACCCATTTATTTGTCCCAAGAGCAAGCAGACATGTACATGCGGAGACTCCTTGCAAGAAGAAATTCAAAGACAGACTAGTAAAGGTATATAAACTTTCTTTGCTCACTGGTTACAGATCTTAGTTTAGTTTAGGTTTCTAATAGTAAATCAATTAGATCCAGATTGATTAACTTTCGGTTTTCCTGGCTCATTAGTACAGGATGTTATCAGTTCCATTAGCATGATACAAATCAGTTTGACAGTTCACCTTGTATGGGGCAAACTGCCTCAGTTTACCCAAATAACTCGAGGAGACCACCAAGTCAAGCAGAGACAGATTTATTACATTCCCATGGGAATGGACAAACTCAATGCCTGAGCCATGATAGCTAATACATGCCTTGACCTTTTATAGGAATGTTGGTCAGAGGGGAAGTCCCCACGCACACTAGGGTGAGCTCACAATCTAACATCCAAGCCTGTCTCACCCAGGGTGCGTGTTTAGCTTCGTGATCAATGTATGGAGACATGCATACGTGTTCCAGGAACAAGGGGGAAAAGGGGAGGGGGAACAAGGTCAAACTGAAGGAAGAGGAAACAGGGGAGTGACAGTCAGATGTTTCAGATCTCACAGTTCCCACTGACTCCCCTCTCCCGACCCCTGTCTCTAAAGATATTCAACCTGAATAACAGGAAGAGTCAGCATTGTTCTGTAGTAATTCTAGAAGGACGACAGGGTTAAAATTTATCTTCGGCTATGTTGGGAAGAAAAGAATAATCCATTGTTGGGACCCCAGGGCCAAGGGGATTCTGCTCTGAGAAAAAGAGACATGTCACTTAACATCTGGTCTCAACTTAATTGCTGCATCCTGTGCCAAGCCCTGTTCTTTCTTCTTGAGTCCCGAGTATTGAATTGGTGGGCAAACTCCCTGACCCACTCAACAGGGACTGGGGTTCTGACACATGATGGATTGCAGACAAAGCTAATATGTAGCTGACAAGTGGGGAGACTGAGCAGAAGTAAAAATACTGTTAATTGGCAATAAAACTTAAAGGAGACAGTGAGAATTTGACAAGCAATAAACTTCTAAACGAACTATACTGGGGCAGGGCTGGGTACCTTCCAGACCCTATCCTCAGAGTTTAATCTGACTCAAATCCATAATCATCTCATACAACCTTAAAAGCAAACAATATGACAAGAGTATATGATTCAAAAGGGGTTGTCGGGGGTAGCCAGGTGGTACAGTAGATAAAGCCTCAGACACTTGACACTTGACACTTACTAGCTGTGTGACCCTGGGCAAGTCACTTAAGCCTCATTGCCCTAACCCCCAATGAATAAATAAAAATTAAAAATGAATTAAAAAAATTTTAAAGGGGTTGTCAAGGATAAGGCATGGTGTTTTGTTTTGGTTTGTTTTTTGGTTTTGGGGGTTTTTTGTGGAGCAATGAGGGTTAAGTGACTTGCCCAGGGTCACACAGCTAGTAAGTGTCAAGTGTCTGAGGCCGGATTTGAACTCAGGTCCTCCTGAATTCAGGGCCGGTGTTTTATCTACTGTGCCACCTAGCTGCCCCAAGGCGTGTTTTTACAATATATTTTTACAGATGTTTTTACAAGAATGGCTCCAACAGACAAAGGTGTTCATAAAATCTATCAATTATCCTGGGGGGAAAAGTCAATAGATAGGGGCTTATCTGCTAGCTATAAATTTCCAGACATTTGGGGAAACAAATGATATGTAACACCCCAAATAACTCCAGGGTTTCCTTGACACTAACATATATTGTCTGGGTTCAGTTGGAGTTCAACTGGAGGGCATTTTAATCTTATTAATGCAAGGCTTCATAAAATTCTTTTGGAATCAAATCCAGGTGGTTTATATATTCATCAACCATGTCATTTGTATCTAGATTATTAAATTTTGCAATGAGAGTGAGAGATGACTGCCACTTCTTAAAATTGCATTTTTGAGGGTAAAGACTACTCTTGGGAGTCTGTCAGTCCAGACTTTCAGGCTTTACTTAGTATCCTGTGTTTTTAGGACTTGCTCAAGACAACTATTCCATCTTTCCATAGTTTCTGCTGAATGTGAGTGATATGAGTCATGGAATACTCCATTATAAAATTCTGTTTTGTCCATTTCTGAGTGGTTCTGATACAAAAGCTATATCCTTATCACTGAAGATATAGTCAGTTTCCCAGCTAGAAGCAAATGTCCTTTTCTAGGATTTCTTTGGTGCAGGGTTTCTTAAACTTTTTCCACTTGCAGCCCCTTTTTGCCCTAGAAATTTTTACTCAATGCTGGGTATATAGGTATACAAATCAAACATTTACTGCCAAATTTTTTGCAACTCCCACATTCAGTTATGTGACCCCCATAGGGGGTTGTGACCCACAGTTTAAGAAACTTTGCTTTAGTGGACATAGCATTAGGATAAGCTATGGTAACCTCCATACTATATATAGATGTAACACTGTGGAGCTTTTTCAAAGGAATATTTACTCCAAAATTTATAATCACAAATATACAAATATACTCTTCCCCAACATAGTCCTCCTACACCCTGTACCTTAGTCCCTAGGGAAGGGAAAGGGATTAGGTTCATAGCAGTTCAAAGTCCAAAACCCCTCTCCAGCTCTAGTCCCAGGCATCCTGGTTTCTCTGGGCTTCCAAGCCAGCCCCTGCCAGCAAACTTGGCTCCAAGGGCATCATGGATGAATAGGGATCATCTCCAGCACTTGGAAATGAAGACGAACAACCCAGAACAGAAACAAACACTCCCCAGGGGTGATTTCTTGGAGATGGGGGTAAAAGAGAGGGAGTAGGAAAGCATTATCCTTCCCTTCTCACTGGATCAGTTCATGACTTCCAAGCTGAGCACAGCAGAGAGCCAATGGTTCAGGTAAAGGCAACCAAACAAAGGAGGTTACTCCATTCATGTAGTAGGGGATGTAATGGGCTCTTAAAATAGAATCGGGCATACCTAAACCAGGCCCCCCTCCCCAAACAGGTATCCAAGCCATTAGAATATGCTGGAAGGAGACCTCTTCCAGTCCTTTAGAGTCAATTTGCCTCAACAGATTTTTCCTACAGGGGATCTGGTATGCAATCCATATCATGGGTAATATGGATTCTCTTGTGAACCTATTGCTGCATAATTTTTTCATGGCAATGACTTTCATCAGTAAGAATCCACTGGACAATGGAGACTGTTCACTACATGGGCCTGTTTAGCTTACTCATTCCAACATTCTTCTGAGAAGGGCCTTTCTTCTGGATAGAGACATAAATTATGTAGAATATCCAAATATTGAACTTAGTGGTGATGCTTCTCCTAGGCATGTATAAAGATTGCCACTGTGCTGACTGCAAGGCCCTGGAGTCAGTAAAGAGAAATATCTCCTTTCTGTGGACTATTCCAGCACCAGGAAAACTGCCTGGAATTCCTTGGGCAGACCAACCACAACACCCACAAAGGCAGTATTAGGGTCAAATTTAGTATGGGTAGAGTTAATTGGGCAGCTCGCTATAATATTGGGGTTCAGAAAATAATGAGAGACCTCTCTTCCAAACTGCCTTTTTTTCCCATTATTTCACTAAGACGCATAAGAAAGGAAATTAACAGCCTCTTTTCCACTAACAAATTGGGTTTATTTAATGGGAACAAATCTAGAACACAAGTGAAGTTAATAAAGCCAGGGACAATGAGAAAGGGAATAGGAGAAGGGAGAGATAAGATCCACTTCCCAGATGATTAGAATCAAAATCTCTAGGGTAAAAAGTCCCCCAGGCACCTCAAACAAGCTCTGCCTCCTCAGTTACCCAGAACAGCCTAGACTAAAGAAAAACTGACTCAAACCCCAAACTTGCCTCCAGCCCAGCTTAGCCCAAAGAGCTAGCCTCATCTCAACAACACAAACTCACCACCACCTGGAATCTGCAGTTCCAAGGAGAGCTGTGCCATCTCTCCTGGTTCTGTCTGAAGGTCCACCACATACCTACTTCACTCTCTCTCTCTCTACCTTTCTTCTCTGTTCCTCCTGGAGTTCTCTCTTTCCCTTCCTGCCTCTCCCACAAGAAGGAAGGTTCTTAGCCATGCTGAGTCTCCAATTGTTTCAAATATATCCCCTGGGCTGTTGCCATTATAATTTGGCCAGGCCCATGTGGGCGTGGGGAAACTCCTAGGTGGGGCTTTTTCAAGGTTACATCTTTTCAATCTGACCATGATGAAGCAAAGATGGGGTCATGGAAACCCCAAATCACAATTAATTCCTTACATTGGTATAGATGGCCACATTCACTGTGATCCAGGTATGTCTTCTTTCAAGGAGCTCATCAAAGAAAGCAGAGAAGGTTGCAGAAAAGGCTTCACGGGGAATAAGATCTGTAGCTGCCTGTTGCTTGGCAATAGTATCTTGCAGGTGGCTGACTCCCCACTGGCCTAATTTGGTCTGGCTTTGAATATACCATTTCCACTTGATGATAGGTGATTATTAGTCCATTAGTCTTGGCCTGACTTATGGGATTTGGCATCAGCTAGCACCTATTGAAGGATTAGAATTTCTGGCCCAAGAATGATAGGGGTGTTTCTAGTCAGTCTCTCAGTTTCAATTAGAGTCTAACAGTAAGCAAGGAATTATTTTTCAAGAGGCATATATTTTAGCATGTCTCCAGTCAGAGTTCTGATAAAGAGCTCCATAGGGTTAAGTTTGGTCAGAGTCTATCCTACTCACTGGTAGCAAATTACAGGGCTGCTAAGAAAAATGTGTGAAAGGATTGGATTGTAAAAGCGTATTTCATAACTAGCCAGGTAAAAGTAAACTAGTCCTATTTCTCTACCCAAAAAGAATTGAAAAGGGGGGCAGTTAGGTGGCGCAGTGGATAGAGCACTGGCCCTGGAGTCAGGAGTACCTGAGTTCAAATCTGGCCTCAGACACTTAACACTTACTAGCTGTGTGACCCTGGGCAAGTCACTTAACCCCAATTGCCTCACTAAAAAAAAACAAAAAAGAAAAAGAAAGAAAAGGATTCACTGGTGGGAAGCTAGGTGGTGCAGTGGATAGAGCACCGGCCCTGGAGTCAGGAGGACCTGAGTTTAAATCCAGCCTCAGACACTTGACATTTACCAGCTTTGTGATCCTGGGCAAGTCACTTAACCCCCATCGCCTCATCAAAAAAAAGAGAGAGAAAGAAAGAAAAGGAAAAAAAAATGAAAAGAAAAGGATTCATTGACCAAATAAACCACAGCATACCAATCCCCAGGGATAACCACCAGTGTCTCTGTAATAGTCTCAATGGCAGGGTCAGCTGGAGCCACTGACTCAACTTCTTTATTCAAGTACTTCTATAGATTATATAGTCACTCTTTAAGTCCCACTACCTTTGGGTACTGTTCAGAAAGGTTATTAATTTGAGAGGTCGTTTGCCTGAGGACTTTGACACCTAGCAATTTCTGTATCAACACAGGTATGTCCCCTTCACATATACATCTGCCCCCCAACCAATTTGATTTGCCTCAACTGCATTAACTCACTGGGGTGAGGGCAACATGGGGTGATCATAGACAGCCATCCACTTAATTGTTAAGGACTTAATGCCTTATTAATAATGTCATTATTTTAAGGACAAGATCATCTCTTACACTGATTCAAGCAAGTAAGCCAATTTAATAAGTTAATTCCTATAAGGCGCTCTCCTGTGAGTATTACCATTATTGTCCATCTCAGTGACAGGAAAAGACCATAGAAACATCTGTAGAGACCTTATCTCCCCACAAGGTGGTGCCAAATCCAAACCAAGACAGCGGCCTTCCTGATTGTAAATGCCCCTCCATTACCCCAACTACTATAACTTGAGTTCCAGTATCTTAAGAGTTCAAATTAATAGCAAGTTCCTCCATGTGGCCACCTTATAATCATGGGAAATAGGACCTTCAGCCTCTCTGGGGTGGGAGGTACTTACTTGAGAATTGGGCCCCATTCATAATCAAGTTTGGTCCCTTTAAAAATGGAATGAAGTGAGAATAGAGTGTCACTTGTTGGAAGTATTTGGTCCTCTGAGAGCTGGTTAAGGTGTGTGGTCAAAGGAAGAACTGGGACTCCATCCTGCAGAGCAAACCAGGGGTCTATATCCTTTGTTTCACCTTCTTCTTCTGAAAGGTAAATGAATATTAGAAGATCATCCAGGCATAGGCCTAGCTCACAAACCTGTGTTTGCCCCCTCTATGAACTCCCAGATGTTTTCTGTGAACTCTAGCCGTAGCTTAACGTGGGAAATTGCCCCTGTTTTGACCGAGAGTGGGAACATGAAGGAGGATACCCTGCTGGGATCCTGGCCTGGTCCCTTAGAGGCATATCTCACTGATTAACTGCCTAAGGTTCCCAGGAACTAGCCATTCCTAGGGACTATAAACAATTCCAGGAGTAGTCCTGGGGGGTTGGCTCCCCCTCAGGAGTATGCCCTGAGAAACTAAATGTTTATTCCAACTTCTCTGGCAGTGATCCTGCACAAACTCACTTGGTGTCAGTCATAAAATTAACTCATCATGCAAGCCGCTATTGGTGGCTTTAAGACGCTTTTGTTTAAATTCCTATATAAGTCAAAGTAAAGCCCCAGCCTCTTTGGAGTCTCACCCATGGAGCGGATGCTCTGCCCAGGATATTCCCAACCGGGACTTTGCGAGGCTGTACCAGGACCCCCAGCCAATGGACCCAGGAGTTGGTGTTTCCCCGATTTGGTGATGTATTTCCCTGTAAATATTTACATAGTGGTTGCTTTTGCTTTAATAGTTACATTGTTAGGCTGCTTACTTTATTACTGCTGCAAAACTAATATCTCTTTTCCCATACTATAATGTTCATTAAATCTAATTTTCTTCATCTGGTGTCAGTGTCTTTTTTTTTGTAGTGAATCTGAACATTATCCTTAACAATACATCTTCCTCCTCCCCCTCAGAGGAATTATTGAAGTTATGGATGACCTGATTAAAAAGGACTCCACCTAGTCCTCTCTCTAGGGATACTTCACACAATCTTCTGTAGAAGAAGCCCTCCCATGGGCCGCTAGGTGGCGCAGTGGATAGAGCACTGGCCCTGGAGTCAGGAGTACCTGTGTGTCCCTGGGCAAGTCACTTAACCCCAATTGCCTCACTAAAAAAAAAGAAGAAGCAGCCCTCCCCTGCAGGTCACTTTTTGAGCCAGTTCTTGTTCTTGAACCTCAGAGAAAAGTGGAGGGAGGCTGTATTACTGTGACTGTATTTCAGTCATAAAATGGGATTTAGAAAAATTTCCTCTCTGTGCACACCATATCTAAAAACAGGAAGAACATCATCTTACCAGATGGGCCTCATTTTCTCTTCCCCAAGTGTCTCTGTGTAATTAAGACCACAATGCAACAAAAATTACATTAAACAAATAGCAAGGTTAACCCTAAGAGAGAAAACCTGGTCCCAATACTGACTCCCAGACATGTGATACTTTCTTAAGTGTTAGGGTTTGGGTTTTACCTTTGTGCTGTTGTGTGCATTTTTTTTTTTAAGTTTTGATACCAATTTCTATTACTTTTCTTTCATTTTCCCCCCCACTACCCTCTCCTTAGTCCTTCTTTCCTATATGACTGCCCCACCTCCCAATGGAAAGCAAATACATGTTAGGCAGCTAGGTGGCACAGTGGATAAAGTTCTGGCCCTGGATTCAGGAAGACCTGAATTCAAATCCAGCCCCAGACACTTGACACTTACTTACTAGCTGTGTGACCCTGATCAAGTCACTGCTGCCCTGCAAAAAAAAAAAAAGAAAGAAAGAAAAGAATCACATGTAACAAATATGCATAGTCAAGCAAAATAAATTCCCACAAACTATAAATAAAAATGTTTATTATTTTTTAAAAATAAAATGTCCTATGTTACTAGTATGGTATTTTAAGGCAAACTGCATTGTCATATGAAATGTGATTTATATCAGAGCCAACCTTTATTTTTTCTTTCCTCCCTGAAATGTATGATTACTCTTATGATTAATTTTTAAAAAATAAACACTTTTATTTATAGTTTTGAGTTCCTTTTTTTAATCCCTCTTTCCCTCCCATCCCTCCCCCATCCTGGAGCCAGTAAGCAATCAGATATGGGTTATGCATGTGCAATTACATAAAACATTACCATGTTAGTCATTTTGTACAAGAAAACTTGAATAAAAGGAAAAAAATGAAAGAGTGAAAAATAGCATGCTTCAGTCTGTGTTCAATCAATATCAGTTCTTTCTTTGGAGGTGGATAGTATGTTTCATCAATAGTCCTTTAGAATTGTCTTGGATCATTGTATTACTCAGAATAGTCAAGTTATTCGCAGTTCATCAAACAATATTGCTGTCTCTGTGCACAATGTTCTCTTGGTTCTGCTCTCTTCACTATACATCATTTCATATATGTCTTTCCAGACCTTTCTGAAATCATCATACTATCATTTCTTATAGCACGATAATATTCCATCACCATCATATACCACAGCTTGTTTATCCATTCCCCAACTGATGGGCATTCCTTTGATTTCCAATTCTTTGCCACCATGAAGAGTTGCTATAAATATTTTTAAACAAATAGGTCTTTTTGGGGGATGTTATGATTAATTTTTAATGAAAATGTAAAAGATGATACTAAAAGCATATTGTACCTTTAAATCAAAATGGTTCTCACTATCCCCCTGGCAGCAGCCCCTCAAGTAGTGATAATTAGAACCTCTCTCTTTTAATCCTTCGTATTTACTGACCTCCAGTCAAATGGACGAAGAAGGAATAAACTACTCCATGTTAGGACCTCTGTGTTGAGGCATTACCCAGCATTGCAAATTCCATAGGAGCAAAAGTTCTTTTACAGTGGAATGCATGAAATCACTATTGAAGATCCTGGCCTTCAGCAGCAATTTTGAGGTTAACAATAATCTATTTTCATAAGCCTTTCAGCAGTTTTCCCTATGACTGCGTGAAAATGGGTTTCTTGACTTGCTTGAGACCCCCAATTATCCAGGTAACCAGAATAACTGTCTTCACGAATAATCCTTCGCCCTTTGCATAACTGAAAGTAAACCCAGCTAGACATGCAGGAAATCAGTAACCCTGAAACCAATCAAAGACTAATCTGACTGCAGAATATGTGACTGTGGATATGGAACTTAATCTTCAGTTATTCTCTAACTTTGGAACAATCCTTTTCTTTTCAAAGAAATCTGCACAATCAAGCCTTGAATTGAACTGCCTATCACCTCTGATTATATATCAAAGGCCACATCTTCCACCCCCAGAATTTCTCATGCATTTCCCCTCCCTTTGGGAGAGGGCCTTTCTAAGCCCACTTTTCCTCCAGATTTATTGCTTGCCTTTGTTTAAACTGTATAAAAATCTTTAATCCATCGGTCCTGGAGTCAGGAGGACCTGAGTTCAAATATGACCTCAGACACTTACTAGCAGTGTGACTCTGGGCAAGTCACTAAACCCCAATTGCCTCACCAAAAACAAACTGTTATGGGCCTAGCACCAGAAGTTTTCTGGGGTACATCAAAGAACCTTCTCCTTGAGAAACTAAACCAAAGGACAGACACGCCTAAAGAGATAAGTGGGACCTGATCAGGACTGAGCTAGCTCCAGGATCACCACCCTTTGCTCCAGTCTCCCCAACCCCTGGGGAGATAAGATTAGGTGTGGCTGCTGCCTTTGTGGTGGGAGGAGGAGAGATCTGCAGCCACCCCCATCCCAACTCCCCCAGTCACCACCACTGGGGGATGGTCCTCCCTCACTAAGGGAACTTTCCACAGTCAGATGATCACCCCCATCAGTCCTCTATAAAAGCATCTGCCTGCTCAAGGAGATAGGTATCTCAGAGCCACACTCTGTGCCATGCCTTCTCCCCATGAGAAGAAGTCCAAGGATTTCTCTCTTGGTTTCCTTTCCCCAGCCCCTAAATAAACTATTATCTCATTCTATTGGATTTGTGTGCAAGAGGGTGTAATTCTTTAAAGAGGAATTCCTAAGAACCCCTATCCCAAACCCCAAACCCCCTACTCTATTTCCCCCATAACAAAACAAACAAAAAAATTCTTTCAATCTATTGCATGGGGTCCTATTTGGCAATAGGCTGAATAGCATCCATGATCATGCTAGATTTTCTTCCCTGCTTAATAAAACCTTTCATTTAATTTTTACAGGCATTGTCTTTTTCTGGTTTTCCTTCCCTTTTAGGAAGAAGGGGATTTAAATTTCAAGAACTGGCCTTTGCTTTCTCTGGAGACCTGGCCTTTGGGTTCTTCAGTCTTCCCCTTTGGTGACTGAGAGATTTAAATTCCATTTAAGAGAGTTTTTCCTCGGTTTATAAATATTTTAGAAATTACTTTATGTATGGGACAATTGCCTCAGTTTACCCATATAACACGAGGAGACCACCAAGTCAAGCAGAGACAGATTTATTTCATTCTCATGAGAATGGGCAACCCCATTCAAGGAATGAGGAGTGCACCGATGAGCTCAGGAGTAGGGTTTTTATAGAAGTTTGAAGGGGCAGTCCCCTCATGCAATAAGTGGGCTCACAATCTAATATCCTATCCTATCCCACCTGGTACTCATGTTGAGCTCGTGATCAGGGTATGGAGGCATGCTCACCTAGGGCCAAGAGCTGGGGGAAGGGGAGGGAGACAAGGTGCAGGTGGTTGTGAAACCACCAAAGAGGGAGGGGTGGTACCAGTGTGGGTTTGCACTAACAGGAGACAGCAAGGAGGCAGGGGTTGGTGTACACCATGTTCAGTAAGGCAAAATATGTGTTTCTCAGGGAGATTGCTACAACACCCCATTAGTCCACAGAACAAGGGGTGGGGTGTTTTAGCAATGGGATGGAATATGGACAGAATGGTCTAGCAATAAGAGGGACTGGGGGCTGGGTACTTTCCAGACCCCAGCCTCAGAGTCTGAACTGACTCAAGTCCACTATATCCCACTCACTTTAGCAGTAAATTTTAATTCGTCTTAAAACATATATACTGTTATGGAGTTGGGACATATCAAGGAATTTGGGACTATTAAAGTTTAAACTGGCCAGTTAAACTAAAGGACATGGGTCTAGGGTAACTATCCTTGAGAAGCTAAAGTGTTGTGGGGAAATAGGGGTGGGGGTTTGGGTTTGGGGTCCTTAGGAATTCCTCTTTAAAGAATTATACCTTCTTGCACACAAATTCAACAGAATAAGATAATAGTTTCTTTAGGGGCTGGGGAAAGGAAACCAAGAGAGAAATCCTTGGACTTCTTCTCATGGGGAGAAGGCATGGCACAGAGTGTGGCTCTGAGATATCAATCTCCTGGAGCAGGAGACAGGCAGATACTTTTATAGAGGACTGATGGGGGTGATCATCTGACTGTGGAAAGTTCCCTTATTGAGGGAAGACCATCTCCCACTGGTAGTGGCTGGGGGAATTGGGTGAGGGGTGGCTGCAGATCTCTCAAGCCATCTCTCTCCTCCTACCACCACAAAGGCAGCAACCACACCTAATCTTATCTCCCCAGGGGTGGAGGAAACTGGAATGAAGGGTGATGGTCCCAGAGCTAGCTCAGTCCTGATCAGGTCTCACTTATCTCTTTAGGTGTGTCTATCCTTTGGTTTAGTTTCTCAAGGAAAAGGTTCTTTGAAGTACCCCAGAAAACTTCTGGGGTGGCCTGGGCCCATAACATAAAGGAAAGACACACCTTGAGAAGTAAGGGAAATAAGGCCATTAGGTGTGGCTGCTGCCTGGCCAGTGCCAGGGGACAGAGATAACTCCAGAAATAAGAACAACCACCCCTCTCCCAACTTCTCCCAACCCACCCCAATAAAGGACATTCCACTCTCAGGTGATCACCCCATCTACCATCTATAAAAGTTTTTGCTTTTTTCTTGGTCTCCTTTCTCTAGTGCCTGAATAAAAGATTATTTTATTCTAATTGGATTTGCATCTGAAAGGGTATAATTCTTTTTTTAAAAATTAATTTAATTAATTTTTTTTGGGGGGGAGGCAGGCAATAGGGGTTAAATGACTTGCCCAGGGTCACACAACTAGTAAGTGTCAAGTGTCAGAGGCCAGATTTGAACTCAGGTACTCCTGAATCCAGGGCCGGTGCTTTATCCACTGTGCTACCTAGCTGCCCCTGAGTGTAATTCTTTAAGGAGGAATACCTAAGGATCCCCACACTACCAATTTTCCCCATGACATAATTTTGGCTCCAAATGCAGTGCTTTATACACTGAAACCCTGTTGCTTCTCAACTAGGCAACATTGTGTGCTTGGCAAATAGAAAATAGCATTAGAAAAAAGTATTAGAAAATTTTCAACCAGATTTTCCCCTTTGCTGAAGTATATTATGCATACTAAGGACTGAAGCAAAGTAAAAATCACTTTAATCAGTATAAAAGGAGCTAAGGAAGAAGTAAAACTGTCATGGGGCGCAGAGCACCCCAGAATTTCTCTGGGGCACACCGAGGAATCTTCTCCTTGAGAAACTAAACCAGAGGACAGATAACGCCTAGAGAGATAAGCTGAACCAAATCGGACTGAGCTAGTTTGGGATTCCTACCCTTCATTCTGGTCTCCCTTACCCTAGGGAGATAAGTTTGGGTGTGGCTGCGGCCTTTGCGTTCTGAAGAGGGATCTGTAACCACCCCTCACCCAATTCCTTTAGTCACTACCAGTGGGGGATGGCCCTCCACTCCTCACCCAATTCCCCCAGCTACCAGTAGTGGGGGATGGTCCACCTTCACTAAAGGAACTTTCCACAGGCAGATGGTCCACCCCCATTAGGCCTCTATAAAAGTACCTTCCAGTCTCCTGTTCGAGGAGATTTGGTACCTCTGAGCCATGTGCTTTATGCCAAATCTCCCCATGAAAAGTCCAAGGATTTCTTTCATGGTTTCCCTCCTCCCACCCTTCCCTTCCCTTGCTCCTAAATAAACTGTCACCTTATTCTAACTAAGTTTTGTGTGCAAGAGGGTGTAATTCTTTAAAGAGGAATTCCCAAGAACCCCAACTCCCACCCCAACCCGTACTCCATTTCCCACCATATCAAAACTAAAGTAATAATTGTTTTACCTGTGGGGTAAAAAAGGCTAAGGAGTCAGTCACTGCCAAGAATTTTTTCTACTGACCTAATCATTCTCAAGCTTCAGGTAGGCTACAAAGACAAAGATGCCAAAATTTGTTCATTTAACTTTTTCACTCTACTCAGTCTCCTGAGAACAAGCTGACATTTACAAAGGCATTCATACAGAAATACCTCACATCCATGAGAAAGGGTCTGTAATAAAGTTCCTGGGGTTCTAAATTGCCCAATTACCAACATCCATTGACAGGAGTTTAAATTTAAAAAGATAAGATGCAACTCATTTGAATAAGTTATAGCAATATGATTTGATTTCCACAAATCAATTACTTCATTTCACATTTAAATGTAGCCTAGAAAGCCTCCAAACATTCTCAGTCCTTTTGAACTTTGCTTAGCCACTTCCAAGTAGGCTGTATTACTTACCAAATGCAAATCAGGTATTTAAAAACCAGAATACCCATTCTGATACTTAAGACAGAAAGCATTCTTGCTTCCAGACTGAAGTTTCTAATATATAATAGTTCTGATTCACAAATCAGTTACAGCATTCAGATCAATAACCTCCTATAAACCAAGGCAAATACTCTTTTAAATGGAAGTTAGAACTCTTTCCCCAAAGGAGAAGACTGGAGAACACTAAGGCCAGTTCTTTTTTTTTTTTAGATAATAAAACATTTTTATTTATAGTTTTGAGTTCCAAATTTTATTCCTCTTTTCCTCCCCTCATCCCTGAGGCAGTAAGCAATCAGATATGGGTTATACATATGCAATCATGTAAAACATTACCATTTTAATCATTTTGTACAAGAAAACTTGAATAAAAGAAAAAAATGAAAGAAAGTGAAAAATAGCATGTTTCAGTCTATGTTCCATCAATATCAGTTCTTTATTTGGAGGTGGATAGTATGTTTCATCAATTGTCCTTTGGGATTGTCTTGGTTCATTGTATTGATAAGAACAGTTGTCATTCACAGACTGTGTGCACAATGTTCTCTTGGTTCTGCTCACTTCACTATACATCAGTTTGATGTGGGGGATGGGGTTAATTGATCAAATTGATCATGAGGTGTCCCAAAGAATTACAAGACTCAGTGACTCAGTTTCCCAAGTTTTATTGGAAGATTGGTGGCCACAGGGAGAAGCACCCAAAGGTGTCTTGAATATGGAGAGGAAAATGGTTATATTTATAGTGAGAAAAGTAGGTTATCTCCTCATTACCTTAATCTCCTCCTTAGGGAGGTTCATATCCTATTTTGGACTTCCTGGGGTCCTAAGATATCCTCCAAGGTGGGTACTTTTCTCACTAGGGGTGTGTTTTGGGGATTTAAACATCATAAGATGAACCTAGGTGTGAGGAATTCCAGGGGCAGAGGATGTGGCCTTTGATACACAAGTCAGAAAGCATTCTTGGTGATGGACAGTTCAGTTCTAGGTCTGGATGAGATCTCTTCAAAGAGAAAAGATTATTCTGAAGTTGGGAAATAGCTGAAGATAAGGTCTAGATAAGTCTTTGATTAGTTTCAGGGTTACTGATTCCCTGCATGTCCAGTTGGGTTTACTCTTAGTCATACAAAAGATTGTTCCTGTGTTAGTCAAAGAAGCCAATCTTTAGAGAGTTGTTCTGGACCCCCAAAACAGCCACAAAACAACCCCTGGAGCAGCAAAACCCACAAAAAGATGGGCCGAGATTATTTTCCATCCAAAGACAGCGTAGAGGGAACCATGCAGGACTGCAAGAAGAGTGTGTTAAAATAATGGAATTTGGTAGAAGCCCAGGAGTCTGACTTGATTGACTTGGTAGGTTTGAATGAGGAATTACTAAGTACCCACTTAAAGGTGATTAGATCTTGAATTTAAATTTAGCCAACCCTGAGAAGGAGTGTTCTCAGAGGCTATGGACTGCTACATCAATAGGAAACCGCTCTCAGCCAATCAACTTGAAGAACCTCCCATTTCTGGGAGGAGGACAGGAAGTAGAAAGCGAAGACTGGCAGATGGAATCTCTTTCTTTTGGTTTGAGACATTGGCATGGTGGCAGAATTTCATGTGGGCTGTTAAGAAAGGAAAGGTTTCTGTCTCTCTGGCTATACCGAATAGATCCAAGCTTTAATAAATCCTTAAAAGCCTAAACTCTTGGTGAATTTATCAGTGATTTTAGCCAGTTTCCCCAAAACTGGGGGAACAGATTAGAACCCACATTTAGATTTTTAAACAACACACCCGAGATCACACCAGCACAGTCCCCAGGCAGGCTGCACCAGAGAAACTTTTCCCCAAGCCTCTGAATCTGGTGCAGCACCAGCATTTTCTGGAACTAAGCTTATGGTCAGGTGAGAGGGCTGAATGGCTGAGCTGGGGGAGAAATACAGGGGTATCTGCAGGACCTAAGGAGGAATTTGGCTATTCTACCCCAGGAGGAAACCAGGAAGAAATCTTGAGTGGCGGGAGGCCTAGGTTGGGGAGGGGTGCAAGCTCCTTGATGCTAAGAACCACAGCACACAAAGCTTTGCTGGCTGGTTAATTAGCAAGTTGGCTTGAGATTATCTTCAGACCAGAGAACAGGATAGGGGAGAGAAAAACCTGCCCTTCCTCAAACCAAAACACCTAGGACCCTCTGAAGTTGGGACAGTGTAGCTTGGAAGTAGGGCCCCACTATAAGAGGGAGTTAAAAGTCAAGTAAAAGACAGCAAGATGAGCAAGTAAAGAAAGTTGAGAACTATAGAAAGTTTCTTTAGCGACAAGGAAGATTGAGGTGCACCCTCAGAAGATAATAACAACCTCAGGGACCCTACATACAAAGCTTCCAAGAAAAATATGAATTGGTCTCAGGACATGGAAGTACTCAAAAGGGACTTTGAAGAGAAAGTAGGAGAGATAGAAGGAAGATTTAGAGAGGTGGGGGGGAGGGGGGAAAGAATGGAAAGAGAAATGAGAGCAATGCAGGAAAGTCATGAGAAAAAAGTCAACAGCTTGAAAAGCCAAATGGAAAAAGAGATACAAAAGCTCTCTGATGAAAATAATTGCCTAAGAATTAGGATTGAACACATGGAAGCTAGTGACTTTATGAGAAACCAAGATACAGTAAAGCAAATCCAAAACAAAAATTTAAAAATAGAGGGCAATATGAACTATCTCCTTGGAAAAACAGCTGACCTGGAAAATAGATCCAGGAGAGATAATTTGAAAATCACTGGACTACCTGAAAACCATGACCAAAATAAAAGTTTAGACATCATCTTTCAAGAAATTGTCAGGGAAAATTGCCCTGATATTCTAGAAGCAGAAAGTAAAATAGAAATTGAAAGAATCCACCAATCACCTCCTGAAAGAGAGCCCAAAAGAAAAACCTCCAGGAGAGTTGTTCTGGTTACCTGGATAAGTAGGGGGTGGGAGGGGGAGGGGCTCAAGTAAATCAAAGTATCCATTTTCACACTCCTAACATTTTAAATGCACTGAAATGATGTGGGGGTGGGTTTAATTGATCAAATTGATTGTGAGGCATCCCAAAGAATTACGAGACTCAGTGACTCAGTTTCCCAAATTTAATTAAAATGCTGTGCTGACCACAGGAAGAATCACCCAAAGGAGAAAGGTGTCTCCATTTGGAAGATGAAAATGGTTATATTTAGTCAGGAGGACCTGGGTTCAAATCCGACCTCAGACACTTGACACTTACTAGCTGTATGACCTTGGGCAAGTCACTTAACCCCAATTGCCTCACCAAAAAAAAAATTGGTTATATTTATAGTGAGAAAAATTGTTATATTTATAGTGAGGTTATCTCATTTTCTTAACTCCCTCCTTGTGGGAGGTTCATGGGAGGTCCTATCCTAATTTGCAGTTCCTGGGGTCCTAAGCCACGATCCCAGGTGGGTACCTTTTTCCTTGGAGGTGTGTTTTTGGGGTTTATGTATCATAAGGTGAACCTGAGGACACATTTGGCCATTTCTGCGCATCCTCCTGAAGACATGCTTAAACTTGTCAGACCCAGGAGGTCTCTGTGTTTTTGGTATCTCTTTACTTTTTCTAGGTGTCCTGTCATCTTGGAATATTAATGGCTATTAATGGTTAATGGTCCCTAGTTACTTTCTGTTGATGGTGAGGGTTGATTGGGACAAACCCTCTTGGTTACTGGAAGAACACAAACTTAGTTTCTCTGTCAACCCTTTTAGGTACTATTGATAGCTACCATTGATAGGTTATCTGTTAACCCTTTTAGCCTCCTTCAGCAACACCATATAGTATTTTTAAAAATCAAAAGTGCTTCTATATAATAATTTTTTAAATCACAATGCAAGATATATATAACACTAACAAAAAACATCATGGACTCAAAATAGAAACAAAATTCATTTTCAAGTTAATAACATTAATGCAGATGAATGCATCTCCAAATCTTCTACATGTAAAATCCATGTCATTTGTCTACAAATTTTGGCTTGTTTTTGTTTTTTTGTTTTTACTGGTTGTATTCAGAAATCAATGTAGAGTGGTTACTACTTCTTTTGCTCTCCTAACTGCAAAGGTCTGTGGTACCAATAGTTAACATTCAGAGCACAGATAAAGCATACTAATGGTTTCAAATTAATTTATCAAAGCCAACATAAATACAAACTTAAAACTGTCCAGTTTTAAAGGTTGATATGTAATTCCAGTTACTCTTGCAAACCACAAAGAATGCCAGTATCCATGAAATTAAACTTGAAAATCATGAGAAATCTCAAAATGAATTCCAACTCCCTGGGAAGATAATTCAAATTTTTCTGAAGTGGAATTTTACACAGATATACAAGCAGGTGATCTCCAATTTCTCACTATTCCTTTTAGATCTCAATGAAGTCTAGAACTTCCTTAAACTTACATTACCACTGAAATTTTCTTTTTCTGTCTCCCCTTTTCACCCATGCCATTAAAATGGCTCATGGTAGAAATGCTGATAGCTGGCAAAAATGAGGACCTGGTATTTATTTATGTTTCCTTGATTTTAGGGAACTAGAAGTTTAAGCCATTCATTTGGGTCCTAAATGAATTAATACTTTTGTATGCAGTTGCATTTAAATTTTTTTAAGAGCATTTTTAATCCATTTCTTATTGTCTAAATTGAGCTTAAGTCTAAACTGTGTGAGAGTAAAGGATCTCTAACTTATTTTTTTTAGTTACTGACTCAAATCCTTGAAAATCACATTCAGTTTTTTACTAATACTGTATTATTAATTTCATAACTTTATTATTAATCTGCTACCAAATCATGTTTTAAATGGTTTTCAGATCTCATTTCCTTTTTTCTATTGGATTTGTTTAATAAATTAACATTATTTTTAAAGCATCTCAAATTCATGATAACTGCTTTTAGAAATTTAGAAATTTCTACCTTTTTGCCATGTAAAACACTTCCAGTTTGGTTTCTTACTTATTGTATTCTAGTTCCTTTTAGGTGACTTTACTTTTTTTTTTTTTTTTTTTTTTAGTGAGGCAATTGGGGTTAAGTGACTTGCCCAGGGTCACACAGCTAGTAGGCCAGATTTGAACTCAGGTACTCCTGACTCCAGGGCTGGTGCTCTATCCACTGCGCCATCTAGCTGCCCCCAGGTGACTTTACTTTTAATTTGCTAGGTAATTAAATTCTTCCAAATTATTCAGAGAAGCTCCCAGTAAATAAAGAAACCAATCTGTAAATGAAATTTTGCCTTTTTCCCTCCATAAAAGTATTTTACTTTCTCTTTTCTGATGCAATTACATGGTGCTCAAGGAGATTTAAACTATTCCAGAATGGAGAGAAAATTAAGATAATACCTGCAGAGCAGGAACAGAACAGAACAGATGTCTGTTAGATATTAGAGGTTTTTCCATCCTCTTCATCCACTTTTTTAGGGTCACTAAAGAGAAAAAGTTTAGATTGACTTGATGCAAGCAAGAACTTTCACAACCAACAATCTATTGACTGCACTTAAAAAGATTTTTACATACCTTTATCATCTATCTCCCCATTGGCTCTCCCCACACCTCAATAGCAACAACAGCAACAAAACCAAAAAATACAATCATAAACATGCATAATCCAGAAAAACCAAATTCTCACATTTGCCATCCTCCTCCCCCTCCCCCAATGTATGTGTTCTCAGCATTTTAAAGTTAATCACATCTCTCTCTCTCTCTCTCTGGCAGTTGGGTTAAATGACTTGCCCAGGGTCATATAGCTAGTAAGTGTCTGAGACCAAACTTGAACTTAGGTCCTCCTGACTCTAGGTCAAGTACTCAATTGAAGGTAATTTACCTCTCTGACAGAAGGTGAGTGGCATGTTTCATCTTGTGTTTTCTAAATTCATGATTTATCATTGTATTGATCAGAGTTCTAGTGTTTTTCAAAGTTGTTTTTCTCTATAATGTTGTGACTATATAAATCCTACCCCTAGTTCTGCTTGTTTCATTCTGATCAGTTGATTGAGATCTTCACAGTCTTCTGAAACTATCCATTTCATCATTTCTTTCTTTTTTAGTGAGGCAATTGGGGTTAAGTGACTTGCCCAGGGTCACACAGCTAGTAAGTGTTAAGTGTCTGAGGCCAGATTTGAACTCAGGTACTCCTGAATCCAAGGCCAGTGCTCTATTCACTGTGCCACCTAGCTGCCCCCATTTCATAATTTCTTATGACATAATACTATTCCATTATGGTACCCTAATTTGTTTGTCCATTCCCCATTAGGATACTGTCCTTAATTTCAATTTTTGACTGCTACAAAAAGAGCTGTTACTAATAAGTGTGTATATATATTTTATTAATTCGATATCCACTAAAGGATAAAATTTGTTTTAGTAACTTTGTTTAAAACTATGTTTAGTCACATAGTTCTAAATTACTTTCCATAATGGCACCAATTCACTAGCCTACCAACATAATGCCTGTTTAATCTGCAGGCTCTCTCTGATGGATATGGGACATAATCTCACCATTACTTTAATTTCCATTCCCCTAATTACTATGCATTTTTATTGTTGTTGATACCTTGGATTGCTTTCTTTGGGTTGGGGAACAGCTCTTAGTCTTACAAATTTGAATCAGATCCTTACATGTTGTGGATATTGGAGAAACTTGCTGCAAATCCTCTCCTCCCCCCTTATTCATTTTCCTATTTTTTATTTTAGATTTTTTTGCACAAAACTTGTGATCTTCTCAATTGTTTCCCTTATTCACAGATTCAAAAGGTAATTTCTTAGAGAGGTGCATCAGTGGAATAGAATAGGTACAAATTACACTATAGTAAATGACTATAGTAATCTAGTATATGATAAACCCCCAAACCCAATCTTTTGGAACAAAAACTCATCATTTGACAAAAACTGCTGGGATAACTGGAAAATAGTATTGCAGAAACTAGGTGTACACCAACATCACACCGTATACTAAAATAAAGTCAAAATGGACACATGATTTACACATAAAAGGGTGATACCATAAGCAAATTAAGAGAGCATGGAATATTTCATCTGTCAGATTTATGGACAGAGGGAGAATTTAGGACCAAAGAAGATGAGAGAGCAATACAAAATGTAAAATAGGTAATTACTATATAAAATTAAAAAGTTTTTGCACAAACAAAATTAGTGTAACCAAGATTATAAGGGAAGTAGAAAACTGGGAATTTTTGAAACTAGTATCTCTGAAAAAGCCCTTATCTCGCAAAGCTTCTTTTTGGTCTGGGATTCATAACCCAGTTACTCCTCTGCAGGCTTCAGATAGGGCTGGAGGCTGGAACTGAGATCCTGCTCCACTCCAGTCAGGACCAATGTAGCTGCTGCTTAATTTTGAACTTGTTCAGCTCCATGTATAAACCCTATGGCCCATGACTACTTGTGACTTTGGAATGCCATCTCTACTTATAGGTCTCCTCCTCAGTCAGCATTGGATCTGTGACCTAAAACTGAGTGGTGAGCAGTAGAGCTGCCAGTTGGCACCTATTTCTGATTTTGCACAAGGTTGAATCCCTGTTTTGAATAGTCCTATGGCATAAGGGAGTCCTTCCTGTGAGCCCTTGTTTTCAGTGACCGGGCTCACAGCACCATGCTTCCCCAGCATAGGTGTGGCTACCAATAGCTTAAATCCTTATCTAGGGTTTACATAGGCCCATGGGGCAACCAGAGATGTCACCCTTTAATGAGTTTGGATGCTGAGACTAACATGTAAAAACAGTGGTTCAATACAAAGCTTTATTGGCAAATGGGAGGGGGAAGGAGAAGAGGACCTAGTTTACAACTCAAGACATACACACTACCATCATATGGTTCATCTAAGGCAGGAGCTGCACCAAGGAGCAGAGATGGGTCCATTTAGCAGGAAGAGCACCCTCCTGAGTGGGATTCTTATGCTGTGATTCTGGATGGCTCCCCTGGAGTGAGCTGGTTTGTGTTGAAGGGCTCAGGGTACACAGAGAATTCTATAGTAATTTGTGTATAGGCACAAGGGATTGGGATAGGTGGAGGGCAGTGTGTATAAGTACAGAGAGAAAAACCAGCTGGTGCTTGACAGGATGTTATTTGTGGGCACACAGCTCTACTAATCTTAAAAAATATTGTTGCCAGTTGTTTTGCCATGAGCATGTTCTATAAGCCAACAGCCTCCCTTAAGGGGGAGACTGTCAATGGTGGTCTCAAGACCACCAGGCCTAATTTTAGGAGCCCCCCTTAAGGGTCTGGGACCTCTTCCTGCCCTGATGAACAGCTTTGTTTTCTTTCAGTTTTTACAACAGAATTCTCTGCAATGCCTTTCTAGGCTAATCCCACCCCCAGGGGCTAAACTTCTCTGGCAACCTGTCAGTCTGGTGGCACATTTTCTTGATGTTTGGAGGTTTTCTGGGAGAATCTGGCTGTGCTTCTTCCTGCTAATCCACTATATTAGCTACACCCTCAACTATCTTGTTTCCTTCACACTATCACTTTTCAATCAGTCTTACTCCTAGAATCAAGTTTTAGTAATCTACCTCCATCACCTATTTTCTTCTTTTCCAATACAACATGATTACCTACACTGATTACTGATAATCTACTTTCCTTTAATTTTTTATTCTATTTTGTATACAAGTAAAATTGTTTACATAATAGCCTATTAAAATGTGTTGACAAAACTTGCTGAAATTAATATTCATTTAATAAACCAACCTTTTCATTTTTTAAAATAAATGTTTATTTCAAGTATGAAAAGTAATGTTTAAACATCCAAATGGTTTTCAATGTAATAAGTAAAAAAACAAGACTTTGGGGAAAAGTTTACAATTCAGTACAAAATTTAACAGTACAAAATGGCACTTTTAACAAAATACTCAAGAATATATTTCAAAAATTCACAATTCAAAAGATCTGCTAATATAGCTTATAAACATAAGAATGTTTTTGCAATTCTAATTAAAGTGTACAAGTAGTTGTTGAGGAACAGCTTTTCCTCAAATTTAAGGATGAATTTTTAACAGCTCTAGTCAGCATTTGAAATATAAAAATAAGAAAAAATCAAACAATTAAAACAATTACTCTGTAATTACATCTGTTTGGTTCAACAATGTAGCAGCTAAAATACTTTATGGTTTTCCTGTTAAGCACAGTTTTCTTTGCATCAATTTCTTTGATCTTTTTCTCAGCAAAGAAACATTGAACTTTCTCCCCATACAAATAAGATGTTTCCAAATGATGTTAAGTCACAAATAAATTTACGAATGGAAAGCCTTCATAATTGTAACAGTGAATCCACTGCCAGCTATGGAATTGAATTTTTAAAAGGAGAAAAGAATAGAATTTAATCAACCCTTGGAAGGAATAGCATTTGGACATTTTCGGTACCACACTAAACTTATCTAACAAAGATCATTACTTTGTAGGACTGTCATCTAGGCTTCTACTTCTTTTCTCCATATATAATTTCTTGTAGGTCTGAAACATTGTTTTGGAGTCTTTTGGTGGGTTTTGAACAGACTTGCATCCATCCACACTCAATGTTCTCTTGTACACTCTTGAATGAGACAGAGCATTGTCATCTAAAGGAAATATATATTACTGTTATTAAAGTCAAGCACCAATGAAGCATGAAATTACTAATTTAACGATAATCAGCTACAATAGTTTCATTTAAAAAGATGTCAATGTAAAGCTCTACCTATGTATAGTCCATTTTATGATTCTCTTTTGATCTTTTCCAACTTCTGTACCTATCTAACCCTACTTTTCTATGAACATAAACCTTAACGTCCCGCTCTATTCTACACTTGTCTAAATTTTATCATGTCAAAATAGATGTAATCATTTAACACTTGATATCCACACTTCAAACCCAAACTCAAAGCTACAATGAATGATTTGTATCTCAATGTCAAGTTTGTTTGTTTCTTATCTGGTTCAGTTCTATGTGTCAGCACCCTCATTTGTCTTGTCAAGGTAGATTTCTGTCTCTCCCTATTTCAAAGTCTCCTAGTCTCAAACTTCCTTACTCTTCTATTTTCCTGTCTTCCTGGCATCTGCATGGCCCTTTCCCTTTATACATCTCTTTCCTTCCACCAAGGTATTGCTATATTTTAATGATTGAATGTCCCTTTTCTAATTCTAATAATGGATTCTAATCCATGACTTCCCTCTTTCAGCCCCATAGATTCCTATCACCACTAAGCTTTGTCTCCAACTCATTCTTTCCCCAAATGTCCCTTCCTTGGCATTCAGTGTCTTGCATTCCTTTTCTTCTCCCAGCCTCTTCCCACATCTTTTTCTAGATTCATAGGTGATAAGATTAAGTTCATAAAATATTAAAGATTACATGCTCAAACCATAACCCAAAAAAAATATGCTCTACAACCTCCAGCTGGTGCTGATCTGCTCCTTTGTATTCTTTCCTTAATTTCTTTCATTCTGTGCCCACATTCCTTCCTTATTTATTTCGCATGTTCCTGCTTGTGTTTGTCAATCTACTTCCTCTTTGCCTCTGTATCTTATACCCTCAGTTTCCCTAGTTTAACTTCTTTCAATTTTTGCCAAATTTGTCTCAAGATTACTCCTCCCTTCTATTTTCTTTAAATTGGTTATTACCTAATTCTAAATCCAGTCAAAATAATGCTATTCTAAGTTTGTTATGCTTTTCTTTACCAACTCCATCTTCTCTTTGGTTCTCTTGCCTCATTTCAGTCTGTTTTATATCTATTTTCTCCCCATTTTGGCATTCCTAATTTTAAGTCTTTTCCCTTCTATGGGAAAAAAATAAGCATTCCCATAACATAGCATAATTTTTTAAAAAACGATTGCACACAGAACTGCAAATGTACAACCTGCTATTCCTTTTTGATTTAAGGTGTTTCCTCTAACAGTACAATCTTAGAGTGAAAGTCTCCAGTGAAGAGGAGCCCATTCCAACCAAACTCCTAGTTCTGACTTCTTACAAGTAATCAGGAATCCAGCTCACCAGTTAACATTCTGCAGGCTTACTCTTCCTTTTTAAAGAATCCCAGCAACTGAAATTTCTTTAGTCCTATGGGCTCTTCTCCTCCACCAAACTATAATTTCTGGATAGCAAAAGCTATGTCTTACTAACTGTTGTTTCCTCCTTGTGCTAGCAGAGGACCTCAACAAATCAACTGATTTCAATAGAAGCTTTTAAGCTTCTTTGTAGAACTGCCACTTTCAAACAGGCAAATCAAAGAAATCCTTTTTGTATACTCATGCATATACACTTGAAATGGATAGGAGAGCAGTCTAAAAAACAAGTGATTAAAGAAAGCATGAGAAATACATTTTTTTTTTCACAGAAAATTGCTATAAAACAAAATGTTTTAATTTTCAATGAAAATTTTGGATAATTTTTAGTATGAGTTGTGGATAATATGGAGAGAGATGGGTAAGTTCACAAACATTTTATAATTAGATCACAGACAGGTGACTGTCACCGAGACAACAGATGCCAATCCAGAAGATGCTCTCTAGTGATTAACATTTACAGTGTGACTTAGATACATGGCAGTCAACCAAATTTCTAGATGACACAAAGCTGGAAAAGACAGCTAACAATTTTAATCGGGCTAAAATGACAGTTTGAAAATGAAATTCAATAGGTCTAAGTGTTAAATCTTATACTTGGTTCTAATAATTAATTATAAAGTGAATATGTAAACAGTGTGACATTATAGTTTTTGTAATCCTATTTGGGTTTTCATGGCAAAGATACTGGAGTGGTTTGCTATTTTCTTCTTCAGATCATTTTACAGAAGACAAAACTGAGGCAAACACGATTAAGTGAATTGTCCAAGGTCATACAGCTAGTAAATGTCTGAGGACAGATATGAACTCAGTCAGGAAGAAGACTCATCTTCCTGACTCAAGGCACTCTATCCACAGCACCACCTAGTGGCCCTATATAGAAAGCTTAAGAGGGATATAAAAACCAAAGGTCTATCACCTGGAAGAGAATTTGTTCTGAGCTTTAGCTCTGAAGGCAAGTAACCTAGTCATGGTACCTAGGTAGAAGATGCAGAAATATTTCAGTAAGATACAAAACAACAATAACAACAAAATCTTCTTTTGAATCAATGAACTTCCTTTGGGAGGAATTAATTCACTATTAATGGAATCTCAAATGTAAACAGGATGGGTCATTTGTTGAGGATTTTGTATAGGGAGTATTCTTACTTAGGTATGGTGTGGGATAGATAATCTATGCCATCCTTTCCATGACAAATGGAAACTGTGAGAGTCCATGATTCTGTGATTATTTAAGTCTCACTCCATGGTATCATGCATCTACTTGCCTTTTATTTGTCTGTTTTTGCTTTCTTTTGTTTAGCTTTCCTTCTTTATATAACTTTAAAAAATTCTGTGTTCCTTTTATGCTCAAAGTTTTCAATTGATGTTTTCAAAACACAATTACATGATCTATCTTGTCTTGCATTTAAATACAAAACTCCAATTTCTGTCTCCACTTTCATTTAAAGCAACAATTCTACTACTTCCAATTTCTTTTTTTCTCCATCAGAACTGTGCTGGAAGCACCATTTTATTCTCATTAAAAATCAGCACTAGATAGGGGAGGAGCAGGGTAGCGAATGAGCCTTACACTCATCAGAATTGGCTCAAAGACCTTGAGTTGGCTCAAGGAGGGAATAACATAACACTCAATTGGGTGGTTCTTTGTCAGGTATAAGGTACTATATGGGTTTATTGTTAGGAAATCTCTTTAAAGTACTATATAAATGGAGTATACTATTTTAAAATGATGAGCAGGATGCTATCAGGAAAACCTGGAAAGATCTACATGAGCTGATGTGATGTGAAATGTACTGTATACAAAAATAACAGCAATACTTTAAGATGATCTGAGTACAGGCAATGTGTCACCTTTATCTTTGACTGCTTCTGTTTTCCTTTTCTTCTGTGGAATACATTTTAACCAGTCTTCTTTTGTACTTTTTATACCTGCAAATGATCAAACTGTCATTTTAATATATCTTAATTTGTAAATATTTCTAAGTGCTAAAAGAACTATATTTGAAGTAGAAAAGTTGTTTTGTATACACAGAGGCAGAAAAGCATTTTATAGAACTAAAAACAATATTAATCTTTATGACTTAAGTGGTGTCAAGGAGAACATATTCTTATATAAAGTACTTTCTCTTTTGTAGTAAATACTCAAAAAATAGCTTGCCAAATGGAAGAAGTTTTCTTTCCCCTCTCTGAAAAAAGAAAAATGACCATACTCGACAAAGACCAAAGCGACAATGTGAGAGTACTACTAGATGACAGCAAAATTCTCTTTTGAGCATGAAGAGAACAAATATTTCTATAGTTTTTTGGTAACTTGATTTGAGTTGATTGGACTATAAAGTTTAATTTTAATATTTTAATGAGATATAGACTACTTCAAAATGCACAAAAGCAGTACAAAGTATGGAATGGTGTATGCCTGTCCTATGATAAATAATAAATTTTAAAAAAAAGGAATAATTTCCCTTGCTAATTTTTCTTTTTAATACAATGCATATCTCTTAGTAATTGGCATATTGGACAGCTAGGTGGCTCAGTGGATAGAGCAACGGCCCTGGAGTCAGGAGTACCTGAGTTCAAATCCGGCCTCAGATACTTAACACTTAATAGCTGTGTGACCCTGGGCAAGTCACTTTACCCCAAATGCCTCACTAAAAAAAAAAAAAAGTAATTGGCATATTGAAACTTTTACATACTATTTCATGTAATATTGATGAGAACTTTATTTTCAGAATTCTGAGGCATTAGTTTTTTAACATGGGGAAATAAGAAATATATAAATGAAGAAATGGAGATGGGAAACAATAATCAAAGATCAATTTTAGTTGCTATCAGAATGTTTTAAACATGAACTGAAAAGCACAACTAATTATGGTATTGATATTAGGTTTATAAAAATAATAACTGATAGTTATATAGTACTTTGGGGATTGCAAAATGATTATACATTATGCCACTTGAACCTCATAATAGCTTTATGAGATAACTATTAGCTATTATGCACATTTTATAGATAATGAAACAGAGTTAAAGGCCTGGTCCACTGTCACAAAGCAAGTTAACTGTCCTTGGCAGGATCTGAACCCAGGTCTCTAATGACTCCAAGTCCAGCACTCTTTCCACTACATAAGTGATGTTTTTCAACTATAATCAAATTCTCTAAAACTGAATCATCACCTTATAGAAACAATCAGCTTTTGTTTGTTTTTTGATGAGGCAATTGGGGTTAAGCAACTTGCCTAGGGTCACACAGCTAGTAAGTGTTAAGTGTCTGAGGCTGAATTTGAACTCAGGTCCTCCTGACTCCAGGGCCGGTGCTTTATCCACTGTGCCACCTAGCTGCCCCCAACAATCAGCTTTTAAAACATGCCATACCTTGTACAGGAACTTGCTCCTTCCTGGGAAAAGACTTAAAATCTGTTTTTTCTTCACTGTTTCCATTCTTAAACAGTTCTTCTGGACATAACTTAAATTCCAGCATTCTTGGTTTTCCAAATTTATTCTTCTCAAGTGAAAATGAATCTTGGTTGGACTCATTACCACTTTTAAGTTGCTTTACAGAACTCCTGGGTGAACAGTCTAATTTTGTTAGGCAAATACTTTCTTGTGCAGTGCGTTTAAATGCAACTCTGTTCAAATAAAGTTTTTTTTGTTCCTTTTGATCCTTTCCTTGGAGAGGAATTTGGTTATATTTGTTAACTTTTCTGTTTAAAACAACAACATTATCAAGCTGTTTTTCGCCAACTTTTTCTTGCACATTCCTTGCAATGCCACACATTTTGGACTCTTTTGAATGATGGATCTTGTTTCTGTGAGACTTAGTGGCTTTATTATGGTGTGTTAGATTGTCTGATGATCTTTTATATTTCCTTACATTGTGTGCCTCATTTGATTTTGCACAGTTAACCAGTTTTATAGTGAGTTTGTTGCGCCACACACCTTCAGAAACATGTGGCCTATTTTTTTTAAATTTCTCACTTTCATGCCTTTGTTTTAAGTCTCCTTTACCATGTCTTTGCTTTAAGTCTCCACTACCAATCTTTTCTTTTTGCTTTGGCCTCTGAAAATAATCTTGAGAAGAAAGAACTTTATTAATTTTACATATACTACTGTTAGACTTGGAAGAGTTTAAGTTCACATTTGAAGTGTTCATTATACTCTGGTGGATATTTGTTTCCAAGTTTGTGGACTTTGCATCTGTAGACCCTTTTTCTTCAGAAGAATTTTCTTCATTCATGTTTGAAAGAGACTCACACAATTTAGACCCATTTACTATACATGTTTTCTGTTCTAGCTCATATTTTTTCTTTTTCTGCTCTGTATTAGATACATTAGGTTGTTCCAACTTGCATTTTGGAGTTTTAAATTTTGAGCAACCTGACTGAAATTTCCGCTTTAATTTCTCTGTTGATATCAAATCTCTTGAAGAACATTCCTTCTTAATAAATTCTTTGTTTTTAATTGACCAAAAATGTGATTTTTTCTTTTCTCCATTTAAAGGGATTAAATTTCTTGCCTTAAGTATCTTCTGTGGATTTTCTTGAGAATTTCTTTCATTATATTTTACCATTTTGTTACTTGAAGAAAAACTAGGTTTATCTTTCTCTATGGCCTTTGGTGAGCATTTTATTTCATCTTTTTCCATTTCAAGCAAAGTTCTTTTCTCTTCAGGATATGCCAGAGAATTCTCCAAGTTATTCTTTAATGGACTATTAATTTTTGTAGCAAGGATGGTCCTATCAGTAGCTGGGTCTCCTTTATAACTCAGGCTTTCTGAAAGTGAACTCTGGCCATCAAGCTTCTCTTCTGTTGTAATGGCCTTTCTAGAATTACACAAACATTGGGGCACTCCATCATAAACTGTAGATAGCCAACCTAATGCACAGCAATGAGCATCATCTTTTCCTGTAGAGGAATCCTGTTTGACATCTCTTTTAGCTTTTATATCTGAAACATCTCTTTTAGCTTTTATATCTGAACCACAATGATTCTGCAATTTTGTTATCGATTCCTTTTTCTGAGAATTTTCCAGTTTGTCTGGTTTGTCATCTCCCTTGCAGATCTCTTTATTCTCTTTAGGGAACAATTCTTTCATGTGCTTTGAGCTCAACATTGTAATTTTAATTTGATTTACTGGATCTTCAGAGTCACAACTGCTTTTGATGCCAGTTTCTTTATCTTTAATAACTGGGTCCATGGTTAGTTGCAGTGACGAATTTTTATTTTTTGTTGGCATAATACTGTGCATGTCTGTACTTTCAATACCATAAGGAAATTCTTCTACAAGTTCAGACAACTGGTCATCTAGGTATTTCACAGATACTGCCTCATCAAAAATAACCTCGCTCTCTGCTTGTTCAATATTTTGGATTATACAAGTTGAAGGCTCTTTGGTGAAATGTGTATTAGATACATTAGCAATTTCTTTAGAATTAAGAACTGGCTGATCATCAGTAGATGAGCAACATTTATTACTAACAACTTCTGTCTTCTCAATATTTTGTTCTAAATTTTTTTGCTGTAAAATCCTGTCATTTGTTTCACAATCCTTTAATTCTGAAGTCCCCAATGATTCTGTTCTATCAGATATTTTAGGCTGGGCATTAGTAATTTCCAGCAAATGCTGCTCTTTCAAATTACTCACAGATTCAATCTCAGTCTGGTTCAGTTGTTCTTTAAGCTGAGCATTGTCAATCACGGTGCTGTCTGGTAAAGAATTTTTATCAACCTGTGTCGAAGGGACAGAGCTGAACATATTGGCTATTTGGGAATTATAAAACACATCACCTTCTACAAGAGAACAGACACTGGCAATTTGTAACAAGTCATCACTCATTGGAGTATCAGTCACCAAATGCATTGGTATTTGCTGGTCCTTGTTTTGTTCTACACCTTGTCTTGAGTTTGCATTGTTGGAAGAACAGATGTCCTTTTCTAAATGTGATAGGTGTGGTTCTGACTTGCCTGGTTTTTCTTTCATTCTTTCAGGTGAAAATTTTGAATTTGTGTTTGAATGTATTATTCCATCAGCTGGTTTAATGCCTTGTAATTTGGAATCAAACTTATTAATCAGTGCAAAATTATTTGTTGAATCAGAAGTTCTTTTAACATTTGATGAATCGATTGCTTTTTCTTTAACTTGGTCTTGTAAACTACATACACTGCCTTCTTGAATAACCGGGAACACCGATTCTAATGAAGATTTAGTTGGCTTTAGTGGTTGACCACCTGATGGTTTTATCTCGGAAAGGATTAAAGGTGAAACAACAGCAATTTGAAGTTCAATACCCTTTGATAAATTTAAATTTCCAGATTCATGTTTGTGCCCAATAGGAACACTTAAAATTGGCAAAACTGTTTCATTTATGTTTCTTATAGCTGTAGGAGATGTCATTCCATCCGATACTTTGTTTTTTCCTAATTTGTCACACTTTTGAATGTTAGTGGATTCTGATGGTGTTTTTCTCCACAATGCAAGACATGCTGTTAGCTCTTCCATGGAATAATTATTATCCTTTGTGCAAGATTTCTCATTAAGCAAAACTGAAGTCCTATCTTTCAATTTAATAGAATTATCTAAACCATTTGCATTTGCAACAGTAGTCACTGGAATTTCTGTGTTTTTGGATTGTGACTGAGTACTAGCGACTTCCATTTTTTGTTTTACTTCTGAACGGATAGATTTATTACAATCTTGCACATTTTCACTCACAACTTTTACTGATGTTTCTGGATTCATTATTTTGGGGGTAAAATCTAAAGTTGTATTGTTGCTTTTAAGGAGTTGAGAAAGAATTTTGTAATTGTCTTCTTTATTTTTCAAAGCTTTTTGTCCTTGTTGGGCAGCAGAAATTTTAATCATATCATTGGATAATTGTTGAGGTCTGTCACCTTTATTAAAATCTAAGGGGGTCTGATTTGATAGTGTGTGTGCAGGATTAATAGCTGATTGGATTTTCTGACACACTGGGGAGGTTTCCTGCAAAGGAGTATTCATGTGCTCTGTTTGCAATTTTCCGGAAGAGGCAGAATTTGGCAAAACTGAATTGCCTTGGTTAATCTGTCTGCTACAATCTACTTCTTTAATAGTAGTGTTTGTTGGGCTGTTAGTTTTATTTGTATCTTCTGTAGATTGCATTACTGTTAGTGACTGATGCTCTGAATTAACTGACATTAACTGTGGAAAAGACTGACTCTTAGAAGGAAGCTGCAGAGACACAGCAGGATTCTGTGGCAAGGAAGAATTAAGTGTTTTGTCCTGGCTTACAGAAAGAAAGGATTTTTTAATTTTAATTTCTTTTGCTAATTTCAAAAATTCAGTTTTCATTGCCAGTAATTTTTTTATATCCTTAAATAAGCCTTCTTTTGTTATCTTGGAATTACTTTCATTTGATATATCAATTTCTGAATTAACTGAATGACCACCTTCTTTATGAGAACCACTACCTCTTACAAAAGAACTATCTTCCCTGAGAGAACCACTACCTTTCCCAAGAAAACCACTAGTTTCTCCAAGAGACTGACTATTTATCTGGTTGCTTGGTCCTGGGATTCTGCTCACTAACTCAGAAGATGCATCACAAAGACTTGTTCTCATTTGTTTATTTTTATAGTGAGGTATTCCACCAACTGCAAAAGAATTTCCTGGTTCATTAAAAGCATAGTTTGTTTCAACATTCAGTTTCTGATGGCCATTGTCATTAGTGTTCTGCCACTGTTGACAATCTCTTCCAAAACCTCTTTTTGTTTCAGAAAGATGTGCTTGTTGAGTATGTAAAACTTCATTAGATGGATTTGGAGCTAAATACTGACTATTTTTTTGAAATGGTGGGATTAGTCTACAGTAGTAATTGGGAAGATTTCTATTACTGGTCTCAGTAACTGTACTAACAGCTGCATACTGACGTGACTGTACCATTGGATATGGTGGTAGAGGTGCTGCAGCAGCTACACTAGGGTTTAAAAGTTGATTATTTGTAACCTGTAATGGTGTAGCTGAAATAGCAGATTGTTTTTGAATGTTTGTATGAGATAAATTGGTTACTACACCTCTTTGCGAATCAAGATACTGATTTGGTTGATGAAAGGGCACAGTTAGTCCATTGGATGTACAGGGTGGTACCCAACCAACTTGCTGTTCTGCTGAGTATAAATTAGATCCTTGATTTCCTGGATACAATGCAGGAACTTTTGAAGGATTAGATGACAGCATCTGTAGGTGCATAGTATAGGTATTTGAGGAGACATACTGGTCCTGAGATTTATGTGCATTATGTACACTACCTCCGACACTAGATGCTGCACCAGGTAATCCTCTGCTAAAAAAGATAGAATCACTTACTGAAGAACTTAACCAAGAGTTTCTTGAAGCTCCAAGTGATCTATGTGAACGCTGATCTGCTTGATTTGGTACTTCTTTCAACTGTGAAAAATGAATTCTTTCAGTGGAAGTTTCTGGGATGACAACTACCCTACTAGATATATCTGGATGAGAAGCTTGCTGAGGATTCTGAGGATTTTCAATATTTTGATACTGCAATGATTGTAAAGTTGCATTTTTATTGTTAGGGCAAACAAATGCCTCCTGATTATTTCTAGAATAGTTACAAGAACTCTGAGGTATTAAGGTATGTGGACTTAAGGCTTTTCTCAAAAAACTTGACTGACTTTCTAAAAAGGATGGAAGAGCAGCATTATCTTCTGGTTTGATATTCCAGTCCATTATTCTTTTGAAGATGTACCAGTATAGTCCACATCAGTTTTTTTAAAAGTCAGTAATCTGAAAAACAAGTAAAACATTATTATTTTTCCAGTAATTGTTCTTTAATGAGCTTATCTGACAAGAAACTACAATTTCTAGAAAAAAACTGGTTGACAAAAGCACCCAACTTTTGTCGACTATTTCCACCATTTTCTCTATCATAGAATCCTGAAACTTGTTTTGTGAAGGAATAAAGGTTGCAGGGGAAAGAGGCTGACAATAAAGAAAAAAATATTCAGTCCTGTTAAAGGACAAATAAAAGCTAAATGTCACTTTAAAGAAGTTCCACAGAATATTAAATTTATTACTTTTTAAAAAGGTCCTGACACAAAAGTTAATTCAGTGCATCTTCACAGTATAGATGTCATGTCTATTAGGGAAGAAATGAAATACACTACATTGGTTTGTGCCTGAATACGGTGCAAGGAAGAACAATGTCTATAGCAGGAGCAAGGGCATAAGATGCAAGCAAGTTCTTCCACAATCCTGAGTAGAAGCAAATCTTTTAGGCTTTTACAGTGGATTGTGAAGCTAGACAGGAAAAGGTTAGGATTTGAGTCAGTGGAAGAACAATGTCTACATTGCAACTGAAAACATTCTAGAAACAAGTAACAAGTAAAAGTGATTACAATAAATTGAACAAATGTTTCTCACTGTTAGGCTTAGAGAAAGCAAATTCACTTAGATGAGATAGTATCCCATGAGTCTTCAGGTTCACATGAGCTCAGTCTATTTAATTCTACTTCTGTACCAGAGGTAATCAAACATTTTGCCATGTGATACCCACAATACTCTTGAATTCAGTCTGAATCAGATTAAAATGTGAATGGGAAATATTTAACAAATTAAAAATCAATATGCAGCCCACAGAGGATTCTTATATATATAGTTTAGTGGTCTCCATTTCTATCTAAATTCGACATTATTGTTTGATACTATTCACATTAACAAAGACAAAACCCCAAGTAAGACTGATTTTACAAATTGTCCTTGCTACCCCTTCTATATAGCAAGCATTACTTTCAAGACAGCATTTATAAGGTTTTTATTTAACCCTGCTCCATTAACATGTCCCTATTGCACTATCCTTGAGAGGTTTTAAACAGGGATGCAGGATCTCAGAAAAGAACAAGGTTAACTAATGTCACACAAGTGAGAAGAGAAGGCATCATAACAATTGCTAGTCTTAATATAAACATATAACTCATAAGTGTTTAATAAATGCTTTTCCATTAATTCCTTCTGTATATACAGAAATATTCATGGTTTTTCATTTGTCAAATGCAAAGTAACCCCCCCCCCTACCACCACCACCTTTCTAGGGGAAAAAAAATCTCTCAGGCATCTACTAATTTCCCGATGTAGCATGGAGATTTTTAAGGAGATAGAAACAAGATTTCCCAAACAGATCCTTGGCTTAGCAAATGGCTAGCAACTTTAATTTCCAAGGGTTATAGATCATGAGGCCAGATGCTAATGCACATCTAGAATCAAGAAATAGAGAACTGAAGATATTTCTGTTTTTTAAAAGAAGACCCTCAACAGTTGATATGTATATTTCTAAATTCTATGAATGTTGCCATTTGAAACTTTAGGTAATTTCTTTTACCTGATTTTTAAGATGTCTTCCTCTGCACATTTAATAGCTGATGGAATCCTTTTATTAGATTTCACTCAATTCTGAAGCTGCCAAAATTAAAGTTTAATATGTGAGTTCTGATTTGAAAGGCCAATTGATGTGAATCTCATAGAAATCAAAATAATAACAGCATCCATAAATCATGTACATTTCCCATACCATACCACCTTTTTTTTGGCCTTTTAAATAAATGTCAATTTTTAATTAGGAACTTTCTACCAAGACAAGCACTTCCATATACAAAAGCAGATCAGAAAAAGTCAATTTGCCTGTGCAGTCCACAAATTGGCATGTGATATTACTCGTTGCTCCCTCCAAGTAGACAACAAATTTAACACATTATATTTTCAATGCTTGTCTATGTTTTCTACTGACCTTCCCAAGTTCCCTTTTGAACATATTAAATGTGCTTCAAAGGTTCTTTCACTTTTTCCCTCATTTTGAAAATGCTATCAGCCTTTTCTCATTCCCTACCCCCCCTCAAAAAAGCCCAAAATTCCTTGTCTCAAATATGCAATCAAGCAAAACAAAAAACATAAGCCATTACTAAAAATATGTCTCATTCTGCATCCTATGTTAATTACCTCACTGTTATATTGTGGGTACCATATTTCACTAGCTAGCTGGTGAAATGGTGGTGGGTATCAATTGGACTTAAGTCTTAGAAAGTTGTTTTTCTAGACTCCAGGCCGCCTCCCAGACTCATCCATATCCCCACCAGTACCCTCCCCACCAAACCAGAGCAGTGACAGCAGTGTTTAGGAGTCTTCCATCCTCTATCAAAATGGGATTTTTCCCCCAAACATATGAATGAAAATATGAAACAGCAACAGAAATTTATGCTCATGAATGCTCGACTTCAGATGGAAAGACAATTAACAATGCAAAACAAAATGAGGGAAAGGCAGATGGCTATGCAGATTAAGCAATCTGAGAATTCCTCAAATATTTTGGACATTTTATAGCATTGCTACCATTGGTCTCACAGCTGGAGCAATTAAAAAAAAGAAACCAGGCCTCTTCCTCCCTATCATTCCATTAAGTTTTATCCTTGCTTATCAATATGACATGGGCTATGGAACCCTTCTGCAGTGGATGAAAGATGAAGCAGAGAACATTCTGGATGAAGAAAATAGCAAGCTGCAGCTGCCAAGAGGAATGATCACTTCTGAAACTGTGGAGAAATCCAGAAAAGCTCAGAGGAAGTTCTTCATAGAAAAATGAAGGTGGCTTCACTAGGCAGTACTCAAAGCACAAAATAACTTGGTAGAATCACAGGGTTTTCTAATTTTTTAAATGGTACCGATAGTTTGGATATAGTGTGGTTTTAAAAAAAGAAATAATAATAATTAAGATCTATTATGTCTATAAAAAAAGAAAGTTGTTTTTCTTTTGCAATGTTACTGTATAAAATGTTCTCTGGGTTCTGATCATTCTATTTTGCATCAGGTCATACTACTTTTCCCATGTCTGACTACAACTAACTATACCATTTGCCATTTCTTATGTCACAATAAAATTCAAATACCATGATTTGTTTAGTCATTCCCAATGGATGAGTACTCCCTTTTAGTTCTGAGTTGTTACCCCCCAAAAGTGCTATTATGAATACTTTTGTTCCTGTAGGCCCTTTACTTCTTTCTTTGATCTGTTACATGCCTAATAATGACATAGGTGAATCAAAAGGTAATGACCTTATTGTTTATAGTTTGAAATTAATTTTCAGAAAGGCTGGTACTGATAGTTTCAATAAGAGTATATCAGTATGGCTTTCTTCCCACTGCCTTTCATCTACTGTGGATATACAAATCTATGTGAGTATAGTCTGTATCCATTTATCTTGGATTTCAGACCTTTTTCAGAGAAACTAGATACAAAGATTTTCCTCCCTCCAGTTTGGTGTTGTGGGGACTATATTGGCACAGGTTAACAAAATATAGCATGATTACTGTACTTAAGCAACATCCTCTGGGTCCCCAGCGGCATGACTTCAGGACTGTAGCCAAGATACACAAAAACAAGATTTACAAGAAACAAACATATGATTAAATAGAATGCGCTAACAGTGTTTCAGGTGAACTAGCTGAAAAATTATCTTGTTCCTGAAATTCATCATTGTGAAAGTTCTAATGTTACATTGTTTAAGTTTGTTCCACTGGCATAGATATGCTGACTGGCTGCATGTATATATACTCAGTGTCCAGTGATTAAACTTTCTTGTGCATGGCTTGAGACCCCTGCCCTGATCTTCCTCATTTGTGACTCCGGCATGGTGTTTCCCTTCAATTTTTAAAGTTTTATCTATTAAAAAATTTTAGTGTCCAAAATTACCTATTTAATTTTGTGTGATTTCGATGCCTTCTTTTTTGGTCATGAACTCTTCACCTTTTCCATGATTAAAATTATTTCCTTCCTTGCAACTCATTTGTTTATAATATAAGCTAAATAAACATATCTAAGTCCTGTATACATTGGGAATTTATCTTGATATATGATGTTTGTCTAAACCTAATTTCAGCCAGACTGCTTTCCTGTTTTCCTAGAAGTTTTTCATTGAATAGTGATACCTTGCTCCAGTACTTGGGTCTTTAGGGCTATTCGATACTATGCTATACTTTGTTGTTGTTTTTTATGTTACATCTGGGGCAGCTAGGTGGCACTGTGGATAGAGCACTGGCCCTAAAGTTGGGAGGACTTGAGTTCAAATTTCACCTCAGACACCTGCTGTGTGACCCTGGGCAAGTCACTTAACTCCAACTGCCTTAAAAAACACCCAGGGCCATCTCCATTCATCTTGTTGTATATCTCTCCACTGGATTTGGAGGGCTCTGGAGGAGATAATGAGGTTGGTGACCTTGCACTGCTCTCCTTCACTTAAATCCAATTAAGTGCAAGTCATGCCATCATCTCAAAGTCATGGTCCTCTAACATGTTACACCCCCCTTCACCTTTAGAATAAATCATAGAGGGGCATTAGGATGTTAAATAAGGGGTTCTTCATCCAAGATCCATGAGCTTAGTTTTTTAAAAACATGTTTATATTGTATTTTTAAATAATTGGCTTCCTTTGTGATTCTATATATTATTTTATGCATTTAAAAACATTATTCTGTGGGGCAGCTAAGTGGTGCAGTGGATGAAGCACCAGCCCTGGATTCGGGAGGACCTGAGTTCAAATCCGACCTCAGACACTTGACACTTACTAGCTGTGTGACCCAGGGCAAGTCACTTAAACCTCATTGCCCTGCAAAAAAACAAAAAGATAAAGGAGATGATAAGGGGAAAAATATTTGCATCAAACATCACTAGGCTGATCTACAATATGTTTGGGCAACTGACAAAAATCTAACACTAAAATCCATTCTCTAATAAATAAGTAACCAAAGAACAGGCTGTTTTCAAAAGAATTGAAAACCACTGACTACATGAAAAAATGCTCTAAGTTACTAATTTTTTTTTTTTTTTGCGGGGCAATGGGGGTTAAGTGACTTGTCCAGGGTCACACAGCTAGTAAGTGTCAAGTGTCTGAGGACGGATTTGAACTCAGGTACTCCTGAATCCAGGGCCGGTGCTTTATCTACTGCGCCACCTAGCCGCCCCTAAGTTACTATTAATAAGAAAAAATTCCCATATACTTACTACCACGGATGAAGGATGTAATCACCTTATGTTGGAAGGGTTGTGGTAGATACATTTTTGATACAGATGTGAATTGCTCTTACTGATTTTGAAAAGCAATTTGGAGTCATGTGTAGAAAAAGTACTCTTTGATCCACACTGACTCTAAGATGTGTTCCACAAGGATAATGGCTAGAAATCTGGGAAATTGTATGATGATCAAGAAGTAAACAGAATCAGTGCACAATAAATACAGCAAATGAAAATGCTGAAAGGAAGTTGAATACTAATGATGATGAATCTTAGCTCCAGAGAAGAGATGAAGTAACACCTTCCTTTGGTTGTGGAATAATTGCTTCCATTATGGAATTCCATCATTATATAGGTTCTTTTCACTCACTGCTTTTCTATACTTTAAAAATCTTTATTACAAAGGATAGGGAAGATTGGAAAAGATTCATCAATAAAAATTTTAATAATTATTCAAATATGTGAATAAAAAAAGTTTAAAGTTCATTGCAAAAAAACAAGAAGAGGGCAGCTAGGTGGCGCAGTGGATAAAGCACCGGCCCTGGATTCAGGAATACCTGAGTTCAAATCCGGCCTCAGACACTTAACACTTACTAGCTGTGTGACCCTGGGCAAGTCACTTAACCCCAATTGCCTCACTAAAACAAAACAAAACAAAAAAACAAGAAGAAAGACTTTAGTACATAAGTATATGAAACTTAAATGTATGTGTATGAATGGGTTATCATATTTAAATGTTAATGGAGTAGGTATCACTTTCTTTGCCCCTTTCATCTTGTACTTCTTGTCATATAATGTTCCAGGAAGAGTCTGGAAACGTAGAGGATTCCCATAAAACGAGAACTCTACCTGAATAAATGACAATTCAGCAAGAGGCTTACTGACAGGTTAAGGCACAGAAAAAAGTTAGGAAACTTTAGGAGTCCTGAGCACCTGGCAGCCTCAAGGAAATGGGGGCGGGGGGAGAGGTATAATACTATTATCTGTGAGTTCAGTGTTAATGAATCAACAATATGGTATATCCAAAACACAGGAAGAGGCCACTCTTGAAACTACTAAAGTAAATATTGTGACTAGCAGTTCCTAGGAACTTAACTCTGTATTTTCCCTAGGAGCAATGGTTCAGTATTCGCTAATTCAATGTTCACAGTGATTTTATCAAACATAATTACCATAAATGATGAAAATCGAAGGAAATGAGCAACAAAGAAATAGCCAAAGCAAGCTTTATCCTCAGAAGTTCTGGCCCAGGTGTGAAGGAGTGATTTGTCAAAACGTTGCAAATAGTTGCAGACCCCTCCAGGAGTAGGTACAAATGTGCTAAGAACAGATATTTATACAAACCATTACAGTTCAGAACAGTTATTAAGTAACAGGTTCTATGAAGCCTAATATTAGTTTACCTGAGCTATCTGAGCTGCTTATAATTTTATTAACACATAGAAACAAAGATTTAGAATTAGAAAAGTGCCTTAGCAATTTGGAACTATGCCCAAAGGGCTATAGGGCTGTGAACCCTTTGACCCAGTAATACCACTACTAGGTCTGTATCCCAAAGAGATCATAAAAAAGGGAAAAGGACCCACATGCACAAAAATATTTATAGCAGCTCTCTTTGTGGTAGCAAAGTGCTGGAAATCAAGTGTAACGATTGGAATGACGCCACCTGCTGGATACTTACTGTAGAAGAGTTCTGCCCATGAAGCGAAGGTCTTTGAGGGCAAGACCAGGAGTCTTTTCTTTGGCGGGAGGAAGTGACGCGGACTAGTGGGAGGAGGAAGGAAGAGACTGGCGCTGACTCTGGGGCTCTTTCCTGTAACGATTGGAATGACGCCACCTGCTGGATACTTACTGTAGAAGAGTTCTGCCCATGAAGGGAAGGTCTTTGAGGGCAAGACCAGGAGTCAGGAAGTGACGCGGGCTAGTGGGAGGAGGAAGGAAGAGACTGGCGCTCAGTCTCGCGCTCTTTCCTCTGGACTCTGGCGGAGAAGGGAGCTAGAAATGTGCTCTCCCTTTAATAGATAGGAATCTAGGCCTTTTTCTCTCTCTTTACCAAATTCTTATTCTCCTTAATAAATGCTTAAAAGTCTAACTCTTGCTAAAGCTTATAATTTATTGGCGACCACTCATTAGATATTTTAGACAGACTAGCTAGAATTTTAGCCCTTAACATTCCTGGGGACGCTGGTGGAGAAGGGAGCTAAAAATGTGCTCTCCCTTTAATAGATAGAAATCTAGGCCTTTCTCTCTCTCTTTACCAAATTCTTATTCTCCTTAATAAATGCTTAAAAGTCTAACTCTTGCTAAAGCTTATAATTTATTGGCGACCACTCATTAGATATTTTAGACAGACTAGCTAGAATTTTAGCCCTTAACAGATGGCTGACCACGAAGAGGAAAGCTGAACCTCACTTCTGATCTTCCGGTTGGGTAAGAAATTTCCCCTACCCTTTAAACTGCTAAGTACTGGCGTACTGGCTGTGTTTTCCTTTAAATTTTTTTCGAATGGACCTTTTAAATTCCCTAATTATCCTATTTTTGATTTTAGTCTGTTTAACCAGACAAATGGGAGATAAGATCATGTTAATGCTTTGTTTTTGTGGATTTTCTATTTTTCTTTTTCTTTTTGTTAAAAGAGCCAGCAACTTACTCACACAAGGAAATATCTCTCCCTCTCCCAACCATGCTTTTTCAGAGAAACCTGAAGAGATTCCCGCAGCTTTTCCCAGTTCTAACAGTAATTGTTGCTTTAATTTTGCATGCCTGGAGGCAATGACCCACCCTCTAGAAGCTTTTAATCCCCTAGCACCTGGAGGCAAAGTGGGGGAAGAGGAATCCAGGCCTGAGTTCAAAATCAAGTCTGATTCAAATTGCTCTGGTCCCTCCCCTCCTCTCCAAACCCCACCCTCTACTCCTCCCATGGCTAAGCCCATTGCTTCCCCTGCCTGGGAAGTCCAGAGAAAGTTGCTCATGCGCAACTTTCTCTAACTACATTTGCAGCTTCAGGCTCAGCCCTTCTCCAGCCTGGCTGTGCTTCTGAAACAACTTTAGAAAACCCTTTAAATTCCACATATGCCTGTTTTGTTCATAATTTTGCTAACCTGCTTTTGTCTTTAATTAGTAATCTTATAAAGCATTTGTATGGTGAAAAGCCCGACAGACAATATAGAGGGGTTAAAGAAGAAAAACTTAAGCTGAATAAGAATGACAACCATCAACATAGTTCAAGACTCTGCTTCTTTTGCCATGGAAGGGTATATATTGTACAGAAATGTAGAAGTAAGCAGCAAGGTATTGATATGAGTATTGGGGATTTTAGATATCGGAATCAAGAGTGTTCTGAATTCACTCAGATTATTAATGTCAGTTCAGAGGTTACATAGGATTTCTATGCTATTACATATACATTTTGGAATTAATGGTATAGGTTTATTTTCATAGAGATTTTAATGCTTTTGAGATTGTGTCTTATACTTAGTTTCTAAAACAAGGAGAATATTTGTAAAAGCTTTTTATACTCATGTGATCAAGTTTATATTTTATAATACTCTTATTAATATTAAGTTCATGCTCATTTAGAGTCCCTTAGTTTGAATTTCACTGTTTTTTATTGTTCCATGTGTATTTTCTTCTATTCATTTATCTAATTTTAAAAAAAATTGCAAGATGGTTTTGATTTCATAATACAATGTTAATTCTAGGAGTATTGTGCTCCCATATTCTGAGTTGTTTGTTTCTGTTATTTTTTTCTCAACTGATTATTTGATCAAACTCTTTAAAGCATTTCCTTGGCAAACTGGTTGCCATGGCAAGTGTAAATTGATTCTAGAAGTATTATTTTTGATAAGCATATTCCAAAAAAAAAAAAAAAAGAGGGGAACATTTGTAAAAGTTTTCTTTTTTCAAAAAAAAAAGTTTTCTTTGAGATTCTGTTGTGCTCTAACTTGTATTTGAATATGTTCTGATTTTTCACAAAAGTAATTGTATACTAAGTAAAAAAAAAACGGGTATTATTTGAAATTGTTGCATAATTATATATTGTGTTCTGAGTCAAGATGTATTCACATTTTTTGCAATCATTTATTATCCTCAATTTTTAAATCCATGAGACTTGGATTATGGGAACTTATCATTTAAGACATTAATTGCCTTTATTCTGAGTTATCAGATGCCAGTTGGCCAAGATGCCATCCAATCACAAGAGGAATACATGCAAGAGCAGACACTGAACTGTCACATGAGGGGAGACATGCGTGAAGTCAAGGTATGGCCGAGGGAACGGCTTTTGACAAATGTTGAGGTTGGATTCTCTTGGTTTAATATTTTATTCTCTTTTTCCCCACAATATTGTACAGATGGCTGGAAGTATTCATCTCACTTCTACACCTGGCTTCTATGCTCCCTCCTATATGCCTGATGCCATGGACATCTCAATCCCATGCATCTGATTAAGTCTGACTCAGTTTCTTCCAATATGTTCGGTGGCATGGACATATATTCCATCCACCTATTTTAGACCTGGCATACTGCATGGGCAGTATATATTGCTCAAGTGTGGGAATGCTCATATCCCATCATTTCTCTGTTCTTTTATGGTAACCCCCATAATTATCTCAGGTGTCATGATAAATACAGTGTTGAATTTGGCCTTGACACCTGTTACCAATTATATTAGATTTTTTAATTTCTCATAATGGCATGAGGATAATTAGGCAGATGATGCAAAAAGTGATAAAACAAAGATAAAAATTATTTTTATTAATTAATATTGCAGCAATTGTCTTCTCAATTACCCTCCATGAGGGGGGACTATAGTAATATTATAATTTTAAAGAATGTTTTAATTTTTGTTTTATTATGTTTCATGTGTAACAACCAAGATTCTGAATTCCCTTAGACATGTTTTTGAGAACTTTCATTGTTTGATTTGATTATTGACAAAGCTATTTTAAAGTTGTGTTAAGCTCAATTTTGTAGGAAATTTTCCTGGCTGATTACCAGCATCCACACATCAACCCCTGAAAAGACTTCCATTCCACGACTACACCTAGAGGACATCTGAGAAAAGACTTTCAGAGACTTTAAATGAACAGTTTTGATTTGTTGTTTTTGTTGTTTTTTTCTCTTTTTGTTATAATATATACCATCTGTAACATGTATTCTCTGCAGAGGCCCTCCCTTTGCAAGACCAATGTCAAAGCGTCGGTTCATGAGGACAAAAAAAAAAAAATCGCCCCTCTGGACAAAACTTTCCTCTCTTCCTTTTCTATATTGTTGTTCACATATTATTAGTTAGCAATAGTTATTATATTCTTTTTACTGTTCCGTCAAGGAAACATTTTGTTTCTTGAGGAACAACAGGGGGGACTGTAACGATTGGAATGACGCCACCTGCTGGATACTTACTGTAGAAGAGTTCTGCCCATGAAGCGAAGGTCTTTGAGGGCAAGACCAGGAGTCTTTTCTTTGGCGGGAGGAAGTGACGCGGACTAGTGGGAGGAGGAAGGAAGAGACTGGCGCTGACTCTGGGGCTCTTTCCTGGGAACGCTGGTGGAGAAGGGAGCTAAAAATGTGCTCTCCCTTTAATAGATAGAAATCTAGGCCTTTCTCTCTCTCTTTACCAAATTCTTATTCTCCTTAATAAATGCTTAAAAGTCTAACTCTTGCTAAAGCTTATAATTTATTGGCGACCACTCATTAGATATTTTAGACAGACTAGCTAGAATTTTAGCCCTTAACACAAGGGAATGCCCATCAATTGGGGAATGGTTGAACAAGTTGTGGTATATGAATGTAATGGAATACTATTATGTTATAAGAATACTATTGCACAGATTTCAGAAAAACCTGAAAAGATTTAAGTGGACTGATATTGAGTGAAGTGAGCAGAAACCAGGAGAACATTGTACACAACAGCAACTGTGATAGACACTTAGTTCTTCTCAGCAATACAATGATCCAAGAAAATTCCAAATGACTCATGATGGAAAATGCTCTCCATAACCAGAAAAAAGAACTGTGTAATCTTAATGCAGATTGAACCATACTATTTCTACTTTTTTTTTTGTTTTTTTCCCTTTTGTTCTGATTCTTCTTTCACAACACAACTAATGCTGAAGTATGTTTAACATGATTGTACATATATAACTTATATCTGATTGTTTTCTGTCTTGGGGAGGGAAGGAAGGAAGGGAGAAAAGTTTGGAACGCAAAAATCTTATAAAGACAAATGTTGAAAACTATCTTTACATGTAACTGGAAATAAAATACTTTTAAGATTAAAAAAAAAAAGGAAAGTGCCTTAGAAGTCATATAGGTCACCCCCTCATTCTACAGATGAAGAAAGGCTAAAGAACTTAAAAGTGCTAGTAAGAAGCTCCTTTAGCATATTCTCTTTAATCCAGGTTCAATCCCTTCTCTTTAACACTTTCACACTCCACTGGGTCCTTTTGTCTAAAAACACATTCTAACATCCTCATCCTAAAAAAATCTGCCAACCTTTTACCCCCTTATCACCTTCAAAAAGGAGAATTTCTAACACTTCCATCATAAATACTCAAGTCATTGTAAACTGGATTATATTCCCAATCACTTCACTGCAACTCTCCAAGGTGAACAAAGAGGAGATTGAGTTCCTCAAAGGCAGGAACTACCTAAATTTGCATCACTAAAGTTTAGCACAGTGTCTGGCTATATATATAAAAACATAATCAGGCATTTAATCAATGCTTTTTGGTTGCATTACTTGATAGTTTCTTGACACACCCACAAAGGTCAACAGGAAATGTTCAAGAAGGCACAAGAATTAAGAGGGATTGGGAAAGGCTTCCTGTAGAAGGTGGGACTTTATGTGGAATTTTAAAGGAAGCCAGGACAGAGATGAGAAGGGAGAGGGGAGAGTCAAACAAAATGCCCACAGTTGAGAGATGGAGTGTTCAGTTCTGGGAAGAACAAGGAAAGCAGTGTCACTAGATCACAAAGTACATGAGGTATAAGAAGAGGAAAAGGGGATGGGAGTAAGGGGTGAGGCAACGTGCCACAATTATGAAGGCTTTTGAATACCAAACAGGAGGTCATAATTTAGGACTGTGGGTTGACTTATTCAGATTGGCATACTTCAGATGGGAGTGGGGAGCGAATTGTGGCAGGCTGACCTATCAGTAGTAGTACATTTCAGGAGTCCAGGGTGGTAGCAGTTATCAGATCAGTGAAGGAGGTTGCAAAGATGAAATTAACAGACCCTGGCAACAAACTGAGGGTGAGAGATAGTGAACATTGTGAGCCTGTGTGACTGGCAGGATGGTGATACCCTCAACAATAATAGGTCAGTGTGGAAAGTGAGAAGGCTTGGAGAAAAAGCGGAGTTCATTTTTGTTGTACATGTTTGAGTTTAAGATGCACGATGAATATCCAGTTCAAGATGTCTGATAGGCAGTTGGTGATGTGATCAGCAGAGAGGTTAGGGTTAGATAAATAGACTGGAGAATAATCAGCATAGATGAAATCACAAGTAAAGTAGGAGAGGGAGGAGAAAAGAGGACCCATGACACAGTCCTATGGGACACCCAGGATTAGAGGGTGATGATCCAACAAAGGAGAGACTGAGGAGCAGTATGGATGAACCTGTTTTAGATAGCCATCTCAAGTAGCTTAGCCGTGAAGGCAGAAGAGCTATAAGATCATTACCAGGAAGGCCATTGAGGATGGGGAAGACAAGGGAATGTCTGCAGGCAGTAGGGAAGTAGCCAGTATATACGGGAAGATCAAAGATAGTAAGTGTCAAGTGTCTGAGGCTGGATTTGAACTCAGGTCCTCCTGAATCCAAGGCCGGTGCTTTATCCACTGTGCAACCTAGCTGCCCTGATCAGAGATAATTTGAGAGAGATAATCTGCTGGAAGATATTGTAAGGCAGAGGAAGACATGGAAAGCCAGTAGACTGATTACATAAGGGAATTTTAAAGTTCTTGAAGATGGAGGAAAGCTATACATATCCTTTGACCCAGCAATACCACTATTAGGGCTTTTTCCCCAGGAGATCATAAAAAAAGGGAAAGGGACCCACATGTACAAAAATATTTGTAGCTGCTCTTTTTGTGGTGGCAAGGAATTGGAAATTGAGGGGATACCCATCAATTGGGGAATGGCTGAACAAGTTGTGGTATATGAATGTAATGGAATACTATTGTGCTGTAAGAAATGATGAGCAGGCAGATTTCAGAGAAACCTGGAAGGACTTGCATGAACTGATGATGAGTGAGATGAGCAGAATTAGGAGAACATTGTATACTCTATCAACAACATTGTGATAGACTTGACAGACTTGATCAACTGTGATAGACTTGATTCTTCTCAGCAATACAATGGTCCAAGATAGTTCCAAAGGACTCATGATGGAAGATGCTCTCCAAATCCAGGAAAAAAAAAAAGAACTGTTGAATCTGGATGCAGATTGAACCATACTATTTCTATTGGTTTTGGTGCTGTTGTTTTTCTTTTGAGGTTTTTTCCTTTTTGCTCTGATTCTTCTCTCATTACATGACTAGGGCAGAAATGTTTGATGTGATTGTACATATATCAGATTATTTGCTCTTGGGGAGTGGTGGAGGGAGGGAGAAAAATTTGAAACAATAATCTTATAAAAACAAATGTTGAAAACTATCTCTACATGTAAGAAAAAGTAGAAACCAAACAACTCTTTAGTTGAGAAAAATTGCCCCTTCCCAATCCTATCCTGGAAGTGGGTCACACCATAGCCCACCCAAGCTTATGGTCTGCTTTTCTATTCAAAGATACTGATCACAAAAAGGGAGGTATACTTTCTCTTTTTCAGAGTGTGAGCAAGGAAGGAATTGAATAGGGATTGTTTGTGAAGGTTAACCCATTTAACATTATGATAAATCTTTTGTTCAAGATTCCTACTTCCAGTTGTCTAGGAATCAAGAGATGTCCTCATTCCAATATGGACATTCTTCTCTCTAACCTAGATTTAGAATAATGCTAAATTAAATTGTTTCTTGCCAGACTTGGGAAGAATACAACATTAATATTTTTCTTTGACAAGGAAATACATTAAGCTAGGTAAGAAATCCCTGCCCACTTGGGAATTCACAAGGTGGATATGACAGCATTATGAAACGGGGTCAATTCACGTGAGGTACCAAAAAATACTATGAGTCCCAAAGAATTACCACCAATTTATAAGATTAAAATCCATCCCCTCAATAAATTGAGTCAAAGGTTGGGTTTACAGGGATATGCTTTGGAGGCCTTGCTATGATGTATGACATCATGTACTACTGGGTCTATATTCCAAAGAAAAAGTACTCGATTCAATTAAAAGTATTTAAATTATTTGTAGTGGCAAAGAACTAGAAACCAAGGAGGTATCCATCAATTGGGAAAATTAGGGAATGTTTCTAATTCCTCCTGAAAGCTTCCATGGCTCTCCTTGCCTCAATCTCCCTCAGTTGAGAACCTTAACACTTATCTCAGTGAAAAAATGTTATTTTCAGAGAACTCCGTTTTCTCTTCCCTCAATGACTCAGGTACCTTCTGCCACTATCTCGTCTCACCGGAAGAAGTGGTCTTACTCCTTGCCAAAGTCAACACTTCTACTTGCACAAGTGATCCCAATTCCACCCATTTCCTTTAGCAGATTGCTCCCCACTCTTTTCACTTATCTTAAATCTTTTCCTGTCTACTACTGGCTTCCCTACTACCTATAAACATGCAAGTTTCTCCCTCAACCTCAAACACACACACACACACACACACAATCTTGCACTTGATCCTTCTACCCCTGCTAAAATCCCTATATCTCTTTAGACTTTACACCTAAACTCTTTGGTGCCTATAAGTTTCTCTTTGTTCTTTCTCTTCTTAATCCCTTACAATCCAATCACATAATTCCCCCAAAATGGCTCTTTTTCAAAGTTAAAGATCTCTTAAGGTCAAATCCAACATTTTCTCAATCCTTATTGTCCTCAATGTGGTGGGCATAACCTAAATGAAGATCTAACAAATGAGACAGAGAAAGAGTATTTTTATAGGTAGGAAGAGAACCAGGAAAGAGTGGTGCCCCAAAAACCTATAGAGAATAAGAGTATCAAGGAGAAGAGCATAAGGTTAAGGGAGACACTTGAGATGATTAGTTCCCCAAAACCTTTCCCTTCTAACTTCCTGATTATTGTCAAGGGTACCACCTCCCTCCCAGCCACACTTGCAAATTAGGTGCCATCATCTCTCGTTCTCAATATCCAATTTATGGCCAAAGCCTATCAATTTCACTTTTGCAACATTTCTCAAATAAGCCCCCATTTCTCACACCACTTTGGTGCAAGTCCTCATTACCACATGCCTGGAGGAATTCAACAGTTTGCTGGTGGTTCTGCCTGTCTCAGGTCACTCCCCAACTCCAATCCATGCTTCATTCAGCCACCAAAGTGATTTTTCTAAACTGATATGTCATAGTTATGACCATGTCATCCTCTACTCAATAAACCCTAGTGGTTCATATCACCCCCCGGATCAAATATGAAATGCTCTGTGAAGAATCTTTCACATGCACACTTTGTGCATGACTACAACAGAATGCTGGAACAAGGGAAAACAATGTGCCAAACCACAAAGTTGCAAAACAGGAAAAAGCAATAAAGTTGGTGATAAATTGCTGGATTGCATGACGGGAAATATCTGAACATTCACAAGAATAGTGTATCTCCAGGATGAGGAAAAGCCCTCACGTCAATATTACATCACTTGAGGAACAATGCTTGGCAAAGAGTTGTTTGTTCAGGGACATAAAAATCGGGAGAAATCAAGGGAAATGTTGTAGTCTTTTGCAGGCTAGCTACATGCATGTACTCAGACTACTACATGGGACAATCAATAAAATTCTCATTATAAGTGGAGATAATTTCTGCATTCTGACTTCCAAGACCCATCTGTTTCACCCCCTAGCTCTCTTACTTTTCTATCTTATACATTAATCCTCATGACAATACTTTTTTTTTTAAGTGAGGCAATTGGGGTTAAGTGACTTGCCCAGGGTCACGCAGCTAGTAAGTGTTAAGTGTCTGAGGCCGGATTTGAACCCAGGTACTCCTGACTCCAGGGCCGGTGCTCTATCCACTGCACCACCTAGCTGCCCCGACAATACTTTTTTTTTTTTTAATTTTTTGTGGGGCAATGGGGGTTAAGTGACTTATCCAAGGTCACACAGCTAGTAAGTATCAAGTGTCTGAGGCCGGATTTGAACTCAGGTACTCCGAATCCAGGGCCAGTGCTTTATCCACTGCGCCACCTAGCAGCACCCCACGCCCCACCCCACCCCCAATACTCTTAAATCCAGTTTTGGCTCTGGGCATTTTCTCTGGCTGTCTGATCTGGAATACTCCTCTGACTCACTGGCTTCCCTAGCTTAAGAACCAACTAACATTCTATCTTTTATAAAAACCCTTTCTTTCTTAACCCCTCTTCTCCTGTCTTTTAATTATTTCCTATTTTTCCTCTCTATAACTTATGTGTATATATTTATTTGTGCTTCCTCCATTAGACTGTAGATTATTAGTACAATGGCTGGCACACGAAAGTCCTTAATAAATGTTTGCCGGGGGCAGCTAGATGTTGCAGTGGTTAAAGCACCGACCCTGGATTCAGGAGTACCTGAGTTCAAATTTGGCTTCAGACACTTGACACTTACTAGCTGTCTGACCCTGGGCAAGTCACTTAACCCCCATTGCCTGGGGGGGGTGGGGGGGGTGGAAGAGAATGTTTGCTGACTGAGAAAGATCATAGGTGTAGAATGTTGCTTATTGTGCCCTGCCAAGACCTACAACTCACATTTGGTTTCAGATTTAGAAGTTTATGCCTGGCACATATTAGGTTCTTGATAAATGTTTATTATTGACTGACCAATTGAATATATAACTAAGAAGGAATAAAAGAACTGCCTTAACTATGACTATAGTGGGCTTTTACATTCTAAGATGAACCATTTTGGTTTTGCTGTCTACAAAGTCTAAACAGGCAAGTTTCACTCTGTAGTTTATCCTGAAAGTCAAGAGAGCAAAATGTTTTTTCTCAGGTGTGAGATAAAGTCCAAATTATAAGAAATGAATGCAACTCTTTATGGACATTGATGGCTTTTAATAACAAAATTACTAAGCTCACATTTATATGGCATTCACAAAATGGGATTCTTCCTAACTATTCTGTGAACCAGGTACTGCAAATTCTACCCACATTTTGCAGCTGGAGAAACTGATGCTTAGAAGTACAGGGACTGGCCCAAGTAATATACAAGTACCAAAGTGTTGAGAGACATGTTAAGTTTTTTCCTTTTAGCCAAAGCCAATTTTTGAGAATTTAAGTCTTTCACTGCAATTTCTAGTCTTTGAAAAAATTACTATTTACTAGAGTACAAAGTACTAAGGGTATTAATAGGTTCAAATGGGGCGGCGAGGTGGGGCAGTGGATAAAGCACCGGCCCTGGATTCAGGAGTTCCTGAGTTGAAATCCGACCTCAGACACTTAACACTAGCTGTGTGACCCTGGCCAAGTCACTTAACCCCATTGCCCGTGTTAAAAAAAAAAAAAGGTTCCAGTTTTGATTTGAGTATAACAATTATATTTTAGAGTAAATTAATGTTAATAATGTAAAAGATTTGGAACAATTAGAGCTACCCAAAAGTGGAATGGGCTGATTATTACAATATTTCTAATTAAAATACACACAGCATTCTTTACTACTTTGAGTTAATATGATTTCTTGAAATATGTTACAGCTAAGTAAAAAAAAAAACACAAAAAAAAAACCTTAACTCTGATTGTTATTTATGGTTTATAAGAGAAACTATTTGTTTTATTAGAAGCGGTTACATGGAAAATCCTTGTCTGACATTTTAACCTTCCTGGATCTATGATTCCAAATAATTGCATCTAGTATCTAGAACAGGACTTCTGAAACTTTCCACTTGTCACCCCTTTTCACCCAAGAAATTTTTACACAACCCCTATAAATAGGTATACATCACCTTTAACAGTTGCCAAATTTTTGTCACCAATATGGGGTCACAACCCACAGTTTAAGAAACTTTAAGATTCTAGTATAGAAGTTTCTCAGTCTAGAGTCCTTGAGAGCCCAGGAAGAAATTCACTCATCAGGAGGTCCACAATATTGGAAGAGCAAGTAACAAAAAGGAAAAGAAATTAGAGAACTAGTAAAGAACACTCCCTGATAGCAACTTCATCTTTTTAAGAATACAAATTGGATTTCTATGGCTTTAGACTAATTTAGAACACACATCCAGCTGTATTCCATGGCAAAAAAGAAATAGGGGAAAAATTTACATTTCAACAGCAATAGAAGTTGCTAAAGGTCAGGTTTGGTTTTGGGGGGACATGTCCTCTGTGGTTAGTTTTATCAAAATTCCTTATGTTGGCAGGAAATCTCTAAGATGCCTCCTTTTAAAATAGTATAATTTGGGGGTAATCTTGTTGTTGCCAATAGAAAAGTTAAGAATATGGGGGCAGCTAGGTGGCGCAGTGGATAAAGCATAGGCCCTGGATTAAGGAGGACCTGAGTCTGGATCTGGCCTCAGATACTTACACTTACTAGCTGTGTGACCCTGGGCAAGTCACTTAACCCTCACTGCCCCACCAAAAAAAAAAAGAAAGAAAGAAAGAAAGAAAATATTCAGACCCCAAAGGTCGGTTTCCTTAGCTTCAGAGGTTATTTTATCTGGGGAAATGTTTCCCCAAAATTCACAGAATTCAAAATTCACCTTTTCCATAAAGAGCTTAAGTCTTGGTTTGACGCACAAATTTAGAGATATCTCCATTCTAAAAGTTCATATGGATGAGTCATCAAAAGTTACTGTTGGGTTTACAGTGATATGCTTTGGAAGTCTTGCGATGATGTACGACATCATGTTGTACTACTGGGTCTTATATTCCAAAGAAAAAGTATTCCATTCAATTAAAACTCATATGTACTATTTTGTGCTTGAACTGTGGTAGAGCTACTTGAGCTCTGATCAGTCATAGTTGGACATGCTGTACCTTAACCCAGACACAGTGATGTCATTTTGGTACTCAACAACCAAGTTTGGTCAATGGTTTAGATTCACAAGTGACCCAGTGTTAATTTCTTTAAACTATATCCTTAAAATGGTAACAACCTTTGGCCTCAATTATTTAATTGGGAAATCCCTTGGGTCTCTAGGCTTCCAGAACCATCTGTGAGGGAATTTTAAAATTTTATCTCCCCTCCCCCCCTTTCCCCCATCCCGCATCTACTTCACTGCTCACTCTGATACTTTAGGACAGGAAGATATGACAACCACACCCTGTTCTCCATACCTACTTCATTGCTTACTCTGTAACAGTTGGAATGTGAAGATATGACATCCGCCTTTCTACCACAAGATAAGTACTTCCAGTTCAGTACCCTCTCACTCACATACTGGCACAATAGTAGTAAGAAAGAACTTAGTATTTCAAGAACTACAGCAGGCCAGGTTCAAATATTTAGATATAGGTTAAGGAAGATGAAATCCTGAGAGATACCCAATGGACTACAGAGAGTTAAGTAGAGAATATTCTGTTGTTTAGTTATTTTTCAGTCATCTCCAACTCTTCATAAACCCATTTGGGATTTTCTTGGTAAAGATAATGCAGTGGTTTACCAATTTCCTTCTCCAGCTCATTTTATACACTGAGGAAAACAAGGTTAAATGACTTGCCCAGGGTCACAGACCTAATAAATGTCTGAGGCCAGATTTAAACCCAGGAAGATGAGTGTTCCTGACCCCAGGCTGGGCACTCTGCACCACCCAGCTGCCTAGAGAATGTGTTAAGCAATAGAAAAAGAAAGCAGTTCTAGAATAACAATATACATTGCAACCAACAAAATAAACTGTAACCTTGTCGGACTGTAAGAGAACAAAGACTTATTACATACTTAACTATGTGCATGCTAGGGATACAAAAGTCAGTACTGCCCTTAAGGAGTATACATTATTATGGGGGAACTTAACACACAAAAGGAGAGGTTGAAAAGGGGAAGTGAGGGTGAAGGAGTTAGAATTTTGGTTCAAATCACTAGATATGTGAGGATGGGCAAATCATAACTTCTCATAACTTTCTTGGATAAATGGAGATAATGATAACTATATAAGCTATCTCACAGAACTGTTTTGAGAAAAACACTTAAAAAAACTTATATATAAATGTTTTTATTATTATAATGGTTTCTGAGGATACTGTATTGCTTGGGTTTTCTGGGAGTATGTCGTATGTTTTGCTCTAAGTCTCTTTGTTTACCAACTTTGTTTAAAAAAAAAAAAAAGACAATGAAAGGCTGTAAAAGGAAAGGGGAGAGATAGGATGCTATCCCAAAGAGGGCCAGCTGGACAGAATTTCAGGACTGGAAATGAGAGAGAATACAATTATATGGTACAATGAATCTGAATGTTTATCATCTTGAGGGAACTTAAAGATCATCTAGTTTCAAAGGTTCTTAATTTGTGGTCAATATACTAGATTTCAGGATGTCCATGAACTTGTCCTTATTCTTTTTTTTTGGGGGGGGGGGGTTAGGGGCAGGACAATGAGGGTTAAATGACTTGCCCAGGGTCACACAGTTAGTGTCATGTGTCTGAGGCTGGATTTGAACTCAGGTCCTCCTGAATCCAGGGTCAGTGCTTTATCTACTGCACCACCTAGGGGGTCCAAAGGCTTACCAATGGGATAATACACACACAAAAAAGTGAACAGTAATAATAATGGTAAATAAATGGTATATAAAACTTACTATGTCAAAATACATACACATACACATGCGCGTGTGTGCTATGTGCAGGCACTGTGCTAAACACTTTACAACTATATCATATGATCCTCACAACAACCCAAGGAGGCAGGTGATATCCCCATTTTACAGTTGAACAAACTGAGACAAATAGAGATTAAGTGACTTGCCCAGGACATACAGGTAATAAATGTCTGAGGCCAAATTTGAATTCAAGTCTTCCTGACTCCAGGCCTAGCAACTCTATCCACTGTTATCACTTAGCTGCTTATAAATGAGAAAACAGAAGGTGACATCTGACAGTTTTATTTAAGTGACATATGGATTAAAGCAGTGAACTAGAATTTTGTGTTGGGTCCTATTTTTATAATTCTGGATGGAATACAGAATATTGGCAAGAACAAAGTTTTAACCACAAAGATTTATTGTAGGAAGGCAAGCAAACAGCTTGATCCTACTATTACTGGAAGATGCCGGCTGTCCATGGATAATCTTGGTGTGAGCGGGCTCCAAAGTCCCCATATGTTAGAATGCTTGACAAAGGTTGTCAAGGTCAGTTTCAGAGGGATGAGCAAAGAGTGTCCAGAAGACACATCATGTTTCAGGAAGGACAGCTAGCCTATTTGGTCTTTAAACTATTTCCTATTAATTTACAATGTTGCAAGAATTTTTAGGGTTCTTGCTAGTTCTTACACAAATAAACTAGCACAGACAGACAGGTACACTGCAGTTTATTTATCCACTTAAGAATGTGAACACATACTGAAACTAAAGGCTTTTGTAAAAGTTTAAGCATCCTTTTTCTTTGGCTAAAAATGTATCTTTTTCTGTTCATAAACCCTATCTGATCTTTCCTAAAACTCTGTAAGCCTTCAACCTAATTTTAGCTGAAACTCTGGAGACAAGTAGCTCAGAAAAGACTATATATGTCACCTGTAGAATTTTGAGACACACACATGACCATCACTTATTATTGATGGAGTGTTACACTATTGAGTATGTGGTATACTTATCGGTCTGTAACCTGTGCTGGTTTATTTCTGCAGTGGGAATTTGGATAATGGGTGCTGACAACAATGTTCCATAAATCTTATGGTCCAATTCCTGTAATAACTAGTATGTTTGAGGATATTTTTGTAATAACAAGACTTATAAAAGTGTCTTTGTACCTAATTAGCAGCTAGATGACAAGTGGTCTTCCTGAGTTCAAATCTGGCCTCAGACACTTACTGGCTGTGTGATCCTGGGCAAGTCACAACCACTGTTTGCCTCATAATGAGCTGGAGAAGGAAATGGCAAACCACTCCAGTACCTTTGCCAAGAAAACTTCAAATGGGGCCATGAAGAGTCAGACATGATTAAAACAACTCAACACTCAAACACCTAACTAAGTAGAACTTGGACCCCAATCATTGCAATTGCTAGCCTTTCTAATAAATCTATTTGCTTGGATTTTATTGCCTCAGTCTCTCTCAATTTAAAACACAAGGTCGGGGCAGCTAGGTGGTACAGTGGATAGAGCACCAGCCCTGGAGTCAGGAGGACCTGAGTTCAAGTTCGGCCTCAGACACTTGCCAACTTACTAGCTGTGTGACCCTGGGCAAATCTCTTAACCCCAATTGCCTCACCAAAAAACCCCCCAAAAAACAAAACACAAGGTCTCAGAAAAGTCTTAGGAGGAATAAAGTAGAGGATGAGATGGGATAACAGGAAAGTCAGGTTTGTGTGTATGTGATCATTTCTGTTTTGTGACCAAGGTTGAATGAACTAAGAAGTACTTAAGTGTATTTTGATTTAGGGAGCATCAATATGGAAGCTGAAATCTTCTAGAACAAATGCAGGAGCTGTAGAGTGAAAATAACTTAGGAGCCAAAAGATAATAGCCACCATGACTTGAATAGAGTGGAAAATGTTGATACTTCAACAAAATTTTTCTGGGCAAAAGGAGAGTCTGGAATTGGAAAAAAAAAGGTACAGAATAATCTACTCTCCCTCTAGGACCAATGAGTGTTTGGGTGAGAAAGGGAGGGGTAACTAATTGAAATTAAATAGAATGAAAGAAAAGATGGCCAAGGAAACCAGTCTTAAAGAGGGCAAAAAATGGAAAGAACACAAGAAAATTAACTAAAATTACTTTCTAAAAACTGGTTTCTCACCAATGATCCCCTAATATGTGACAGGTATTCTCTTCCTCAGCATCAGTCAAAAATTTGAAACTACAGTTATCCCTTCCAAATCAAGGGGGTTAGGGGCATGGTGCCCCCACGATCTGAAAAATCCGTGTAAAATTTTTTGGCCCTCCCTTCCTATAAGAGAAGCAGTCTGAATTATTATGATATTAAAAGATAAAACATGTTGAGATTATACAATACTATACATATATTTTATGCATTTCTGAATTTCTAAACTTTTTCTGTAGTCACCTGCTACTTTTTGCATGTCATCTGCAGTTTCCACAAAACTCCTAAAAAAACTCCCCATTTCTTCTGCCTACCAGAGATCTACTGAAACCACACCGGGGAAAGTCATAATGTTTCAACCTCTTCCCTTGGCTTCTGTGACATATATTCACTCATACATAGGCCACCTCTTGCATCAACTATTGAAATGGTCTGTTGGCTGCTCTCCTTATACTTCTGACTCTCACATACAAACTTACCAAAATATGTATAGTAATAATTTGTGGTAGCAAAGAACTAATGACCAACTAGGTGTCCGATTGATAGGTGAATTGATAAAGCAAAATGAGGCATCTGAATGTAAGGGAATATTACCACACAAACAAATATGAAAAATTCAGAACTGTGGAACAAAGCAAGAAAATAATATACTATTATAACAGTGTAAATGGAAAAATATCAATAATTTTAAAAAGTGAAACTGTATGCTACCTAATGATTAAGTTTGGCTTTGGGAAAAAATTAAGAAAATACGATGACCTTCTCTTTAATTATTGCACATGTCATCCACAGGTTTTTTCTTCCTCACTGCTTAATTCTTATTGCAATGAATGGCTCACTGGGTAGTGGTAGAAGGGATATATGAATAGATATATAAAAGATACAAATTTTAAAAGACAAAACCAAAATCATGCTCCTAACACCTAGCGACCAGATCCCTCCCCTACTCAACGTTTTGTGGTGTTTGTTGCTGTGCCACTAGGATGAAGTATATACTGAAAGTCTTAAGAAAAGATCTTCTATAATGTGACTCTAACCTATCTTTCTAGCCTGTTTCACTACTATATGCCATCTGTCTCCTTCACCCACTACTGTTCCAACAAAAATGGATTCCTCCTACATGACAGCTAAGTCATTGGATAAAGTTTTAGATTTTGGAGTCAAGAAGACCAAGGTTCAAATCTAGCCTGGAAAACAAACCAAAGACAAATCATTTAAAAATTGAGCCAAGGGGGCGGCTAGGTGGTGCAGTGGATAGAGCACCGGCTCTGGAGTCAGGAGTACCTGAGTTCAAATCCGGCCTCAGACATTTAACACTAGCTGTGTGACCCTGGGCAAGTCACTTAACCCCAATTGCCTCACTAAAAAAAATATATATATATTGAGCCAAGGTTAAAAAAAAAAAGAAAAAAGAACCTAAACATTCAATTTCAAGACATCTTTAAAGAAAACTGCCCAGATCCCTTTGAACCAGAGGGCAAAATAAAAAAAGAATCCATCAGTCACCTGCCAAAATGTCAAAATTAAAACCCCAGGAACATTACCAAAAACCAGAGCTTCCAGGTGAAAGATGAAAAAAAAAATACTATATGCAGCCAAAAAGAGAATCAAATACCAAAAAGTAATAGTCAGAATCACACATGATTTAACAGCCACCACTACGAAGGAGAAGAAAGCCTTTTATTACAAGATATTAAAGGATAGGGGCTCATAGCCAAGAATAACTTACCCTGCAAAACTGAGTATAATACTGTTATGGCACAACTGACACAGAAAATACTAAGCCAGGTACTCAAGGTGGAGAAAGAGAGAGTTTATTACGTGTAGGCTCCCAGGTGTCAGACCTCCAACAATGGGCTCCAAGTCTTATAGCCCACTTGGTTATATACAAAAAGAGTAGGCATGTACATACAAGTGAATCAAACAAGGATGAGGCCAGTGATTTCCTTACAAAGGATGTTTAGTGGTATAGTCATCATTACAGGAAAGCAAGATACATACAAATGCACTAAACAAGGAACAGGAAAGCAAGATATATACAAATATAGCTGTAGCTGGAACACAGCAAGGCCAGGGTCTGTCAGAGACAGACAAGGCCAGAGGCTACATGTGATTTTCCACATCAATACTACAGCAGGAAAAATGGGCCTTTAATGAAATAGAGGCCTTCCAAGCATTCCTGATGAAATGACCAGAGCTACAGTGAAACTCTGAAGTTCAAATAGAGAATTTAAGAGAAACATAAAAAAGTAAACATGAACAATGATAAAGAACTAAAAAAAGTTAAGCTGCTTACATTCAAATATAGAAAGATAATGTATAATGTCCCAGTGTTGTTAACATCAGGGAGTCATAAAGGGAGATTAATTATGCAAGACCTAGGAGTGGTTCTGCTATATCTTGACGATCTTAAGAGAAGAATGTAAAAGAGGAAAGACTACTATTGGAGAGGGAAGGGAAAGGAATGGTACGGGAAACTGTCTAACATAATCAGGGTGCATGAGTAGACAAGTAAGGATGTGATTGGGATTGAGGGAATGGCTTACAACTTAAATCTCACTCTCACCTTACTTGTTCAAAGGAGTGAAGAACACACACAGAATTGGGTACAGAAATACACTTTATTCAATGGGAAAACTGGAGGGAAGGCGAAGAAGGGATACTTAAAGGGAGGGTAGATTAGGAAAAGGATAAGTCCTAAGCAAATTAAACTAAGTATATATAAAAGTATTTATAGCTATATTTTTGAGGTGTCAAGGAAAAGGAATAAATTGGAGAATGGCTAAACAAATTATGGTATATAAAAAAATATTATTGTACTGTGAGAAAGGATGAAAGGGATGGCTTCAAAGAAACCTGGGAAGGCTTATATGAATTGATACAGAGAGAAATGAATAGCATCAGCAGAAAAATTTACAGTGACAATATTAAGACAAAGAAAAATACTGATGAAATTAGGAACTCTGACCAGCAGCATTATGACCAACCACAATTCCACAAGGACTCATAATGAAACACAGTACATACCTCCTGATGGGAGGTGAAGGACTCAAGAATGCAGAATGAGGGGGCAGCTAGGTGGCACAGTGGATAAAGCAATGGCCCTGGATTCAGGAGGACCTGGGTTCAAATCTAGCCTCACTTGACACTAGCTGTGTGACCCTGGGCAAGTCACTTAACCCTCATTGCCCCACCCTCCCCCCAAAAATGCAGAATGAGACTTTTTGGGGACATAGTAAATGTTGAAATGTGTTGTGACTGACTATATATACTGTAATAGGTTTTGATTTTGTTTTCTCAAGCGAGAGAGAAAACAGATTTTGGCTGATTGAACTACTTCATAGAGCTTCAACTATATTTTGGCCAGATAGCTCTAGTGCTGTTGCAAAGTTCATTATCTCAGTGGAAAATCAGGAACTAGAAGAGGGCAAACATCATCTTTCCTTGCTGCAGTTAACAGAAATGTAGCCACAGGAACTGCTGAGATGAGAACCTCTGTTCAAGGAAAGAACCACTTTCTTTCTAACTGCATACTCCACATCTCTTATGTAGCTTATTCATTACACTGTACATAAGGAACAATCTCTCTCTAGCATAGTACTCTCCTGGTAGGACAACCTTCTGATTTCACAGTAACTGGCAATAAACTTTGAATAACTTACCTGCAAAATCCTGCAGTCTTAGCTTACATAAGCAATTCTGGATGTTCCACTGAAATTACTGATTAGTGGCTTCATACCCAAAGAAGAGATTCTCTACAGATTCCAGCTGCAATACAAGAAAGTAAGGAGAAAACCTTTAAAGTTCACCACTTGTTTCACCAGCAGAAGCCAACCATCCTGGCCTGCATCCACTTAGGATTATAGGAACACATTTTTATAGATATTTATTCAAAGGTTAGTTTCAGCACTCCTTAGTAAAATAGTTAATTTTGATTACATAAAATTGAAAAGCCTTTGCAAAAACTACAGTAACCAATATTACAAGCAAGGCAGAAACGTTTTTGAAACAAGTATCTCTGATAAAGGCCTCATTTCTCAATTATATGGAGAACTGAGTCAAATTTATAAAAATAAAAGTCATTCCCCAAGTGACAAATGGGCAAAAGATATGAACAGGTAGTTTTCAAAGAAATCAAAGCTACCCATAGTAATAAGAAAAAATGCTCTAAACCAGTATTTTTTTTTTGGCGGGGCAGTGAGGGTTAAGTGACTTGCCCAGGGTCACACAGCTAGTAAGTGTCAAGTGTCTGAGACCGGATTTGAACTCAGGTCCTCCTGACTCCAGGGCTGGTGTTTATCCACTGAGTCACCTAGCTGCCCCATCTAAACCACTGTTGATCAGATAAATGCAAATTAAAACAACTCTGAGGTACCACCACCCACACCTATCAGAGTGGCAAATATAACAAAAAAGGAAAATATTAGATGTTGTAGGGGATGTGGGAAAATTATGCACTGTTGGTAGAGTTATGAACTAATCCAACCATTCTGTAGAACAACTGCAATTACCCTCAAAGGACTAGAAAACTCTACAAACCCTTTGATCTAGCAATACCACTGCTAGGTTTATATCCCAAAGATATCCCGGATATCCCAACATCTACACATCTTAGTGACCATGCACAATTAAGGGGAACCTGTTATTTTAGTAAGGAGCCTTGCATATTCACGTACAATAAATATGCCTTGAAAGATGCAGGTGGGTGCCAGGAAATCTATTATTTCTGTTCCACTTTGTTAGTGGGTTTGTTGCCCTGAAGGATGGAAATGGGCTTCATAAAACAAACAGCATTCCTTAACATGAAGGGGCTGTTATTTGCCCCTTTGTTCCTGATTTCTAGCCAATCATGTTGTGCCCCACATCTACTATGCTACCAATCCTATTGTTTTCTTTAGGCTTTGGAACCAATCGATAACTTGTTTCCCTGACTATGACATCCTATTCTTTGTTCTGTGCTTCCCAGAAAAACTATAAAAAGGTCAGCTTACCACACCTAGTAGTCTTAGCTTTTCTTTTTTTTTTTTTTGCAGGGCAATGGGGATTAAGTGACTTGCCCAGGGTCAAACAGCTAGTAAGTGTCAAGTGTCTGAGGCCGGATTTGAACTCAGGTACTCCTGACTCCAGGGCCTGTGCTCTATCCACTGCGCCATCTAGCTGCCCCCAGTCTTAGCTTTTCTAAAGAAGCTAAGATCTAATTCATTGAGTACTGGCTCTGGAATCAGGAGGAACTGAGTTCAAATCCAGCCTCAGACACTTGACACTTACTAGCTGTGTGACCCTGGGCAAGTCACTTAACTTGCCTCACCCAAGAACAGAATGAATAAAAGCAAATAAAAAGATCATATCAAAGCAGGAAGTGATTGTGTTGTTTGAGTTTTTTGGGAGAGAGGGAGTTGACGAGTAGCAGATTAAGTTATGGTTCAGCAAAAAGTCTAATTAAAAAGTACTTTTCCTCACCATCTATTACCCTCCCTTTCCCCCACCCCAAACTTTTAGAACAAAGAAACAACCAAAGTACTGAGGTCAAAGGCTGGGGCCACATGATCAATAATAAGTAGTAGTAGTATTACCATTCCTCAGTAACAAGTGGTTAAAGGATATGGACTCTTTCCAAAATAAAAAATACAAACTATATACAAAACTATTAAAGATCACTATTAGAGAAATCAAAATTGATTGAACCATACTATTTCTACTTTTTTTGTTTTTCTTTTTTGAGGTTTTTCCCTTTTTTTCTGATTCTTCTTTCACAGCATGACTAATGCAGAAATATGTTTATTTAATGGGATTGTACATATATAACCTATATCAAGCATGCTGTCTTGGGGAGGGAGAAAAATTTGGAACTAGAAATTTTATGTAAACTAATGTTGAAAACTATCTCTACATATAACTAGAAAATTAAAAAAATACTGTTATGATTAAAAAAATTAAATGCCTATTATTTGCAAGGTATGAGCAATAAAAAGACAAAGGTAAGATAGTCCCTCTGCTCAAGAAACTTCCATTGTACTGTGGGATACAAGTTCCCAGATAAGTAAAGAGTGCACATGTATGTGGATGTAGATAATACATAATAAATGGAGAAGCTACTTGGAGAGGTAACTCTTGAACTGAGTGAGGCTTTAAGGTAATGAGGAATTCCAAAAAGCAAATGTAAACAAGGAGAGAACATCCAAGGCACTGAGGTTCCGAGATAAACTATAATGTATGGAGAAGCCCATTTAGGTCAGTTTAACTTGTTACATTAAAATAGCATTAGTGACTATTTTGCCTTTATCCACCATTTCATGACATTAAATTTCAACTTCTTGGAAATCACCTAATTTGGGGGAAGTCAAAAGATTACTCTCCCCCTCCTGACTCACCAATTTAAGGAATATCACCAAACTACCCTCAAGTGTCTCCTGATTTCTCCACCAATAAGAAACTTGGTATCTCCCTCCCTATTACCTTGTTTGTCCTGTTTTATCACTTCCTCCAAATTTTATCTTAACTGTAGAAACCAATAGTCAGGGTCCTTGGGTACCAAGAACCTTGGACCTGATTTATTTCTGCAATATCGCTAAATAAATCATGTCTGGATGAAACTCGGTTTCTTCATTTGACCTATCATAGCAAATTAGGGTTTGGGCTAATATGCAATTAGACAGGGAAGAAGTATTGAACTAGATTGTAAAGAGATTTAAGTACCAAATGGGTGTATATTATCCTTGAGGTAATGGGAAACTAATGAAACTCCTTAAGAGAAATAGCACGGGCCCTTTCTGTCTCCAGGAGTCGCCACAAGAACAGCCCCACCCCCCACCCCCCCCTTTGAGTTTCAAATTTTTTACCCTTTCTCAATTCCCCTCTCCCAGACAGCAAATAATCAGATATAGGTTATACATGTACAATCATGTTAAACATATTTCTACATTAGTCATGGTGTGAAAGAATTGGAACAAAAGGGAAAAACCACGACAAAGAAAAAACCAAAAAACTCAGTTGTCAAGTCCTGTTAGTTTAACCACCACAATGGTTTGGTTCCCATTTCTCTCCCCTTACATAATAGCCAACATCCTGGTTCAGTTCCTCATTCTAGCTTGGATTATTGAAATAGCCTTCTAGGATTGATCTTCCTGCAATTAATTTATAAAATACAGTAGTAGCAAATAATTTGGGGGAAAAAAACAGCCAGAAAAAGGAACTGTGGAATCTGAATACAGATTGAACCATACTATTTCTACTTTTGTTTGTTTTTTGAGGTTTTTCCTTTTTGTTCTGATTCTTTCCACAACATGACTAATGCAGAAATGTTTAATGTGACTGTACATATATAACCTATATTAGATTACTTTCTGTCTTGGGGAGGGGGGGAGAAAAACTTGGAACTCAAAATGTCATAAAAACAAATGTTAAAAGCTATTGTTACATGTAACGAGAAAAAATACTATTAAGGTTAGGGGAAAAAGAATGCTGAAAACTATCTTCACATGTAATTGGAAAAAATAAAATACTATTAAGTGGAAAAAACAAAACAAAAACAAAGACTTGACAACTGTCTGGCTATGGGGATGAGCCAGAATATAAAGAGCTTAAAAGAGTGGGTTTAAGTAGAAAATCTATAAGCAGATTTGGGGAGTCACATTCAATAAAACATTTAATCTCTGGGAGAGGATAACACCGAGATATAGGACAACGCCCAGAACAAAGATAAATTTCTGAGATACATTCTCTTAGTTTTTTAGTTCTTAGTCTTTTCTGTCTCATTGAACTCCCTTTGGCAGCTTGGTAAAACCCATGGGATCCTGTTTTTAAATGCATATAACAAAATACATAGGATTACAAAAAAAAAAAATTTACCAAAATAGTGAAAAAAAAGTTCATGGACCTCAGATTAAGAACCCTTGCCTCACTTTTACATCTAAGTAAGGGCAGCTAGGTGGCAGAGTGGAGAGAACACTGGGTCTGGAGTCACAAAGTTGGGTTTTTTTTGTTCAGTAGTGTCTGACTCTTGTGACCTCATTTGGGGCTTTCTTGGCAAAGATACTGGTATTAACCTGGAAATTAAGGAATCAATATAGGAGAAATAAGGTCTTTAATTGGGGCAGAGGAACTATAGCTTGTGGTATCACAAAGCTCGGAAGCTAGGAATACCCAAAGATGGGAACTGAGGAAAGGGTTTTTATGGCGTAACAGAATAGAAGGGAACCAGAACACTGGTACAGAGTCACAAACAACTACTTAATGTAACCATTTAACATTTAACAAAACATTTAACATTTAACAAAAGAAACAATAGAACTGCTCCTAATTTAAGTATAGACACTACTAACTCTAAATAGAAACTACTTAATGTAGGTAAACCCTTTTTACATAATAACATAAAATCTAGGGAGTAAGGTGGGGAAACATTGGGAGGGGATAAGTAGCTTGGAGAGGTCCTTAAGTCCATCAAGAATCTGGAAATGACAAAGACAGTCAGCCCCAGGCAATTCATCTGCCTGGGTAAGGGGACTGGGAATCTGTTCTCAGTAAATTTTTTAGTTCTCATTGGAGTGGTTTTCCATTTCCTTCTTCAGTTCATTTTACACATGAAGAAACTGAGGCAAACAGAGTTAAGTGACCTGTCCAGAGTCACACAGCTAGTCTGATGAAAAAGACCATCTTTCCAGTGTGACCACAGACTAGCTGTGTGACCCAGGGCAAATCACTTAACTCCTGCTTGCATATAACATGAAGGAAATGGAAAACCATTCCAGAATCTTTGCCAAGAAAATACCAGAAGCAGTATTTAAAAGACTCATGGAAGATAAGCCCTTCGGGTCAGAAAGTCCTGACTGAAAAAAAAATTAAAATCTATACAACTGCTTTATTCTCAAATTTATCAGTGGTTAAATTAGTAAAAAATAAAAATTCTTGCCGAAAACTAAAAACATATTAAACAGAGGTGACAAACTAGAGAGCCAGAGTAGGGAAGACCCTGGTTCAAGTCTAACTTGTTCCACCCATTATTAGGGCCCTCATTAGGTAGCTCCTAAGACAGTAAATTGCTCTAACAGTGGGAGAACAGCTTAGCCAGAGGAAGTCTCCTCTAGGGTATTCCTTATACTGGTAAAATCACAAGTCCAGATTAAAACAAAACCAAAAAATCTATTAAGTGACACATGTAAAACCTTAAGGGTTAACATTTACTTTTATAAATTAACAATGATAACTTTCTTTTAACGCTTACACACTTAACATTAACAGCTACAAACTCTCCCCTATAAAAGGAGTCAAACATACACATTCCTTATAAATGTTGATGACATGTTCAACCCTGATTTAAAACTACCCCCCCAAGTATAAAACATGAATACTGTGTCAATTTTACTTTTTAAAAATTATTTTTTGTTACTTAAGCATTACAAAATAAACGGTTGTGATTGAAACAAGCTTTCAAAAGCTTAATGAACCAATTGCTATACTTGAATACTCCTAGGACCCAGATTTAGGGGAAGAGATGTCTCTTGAGGCAAACAGGTTATGTTTGTATACAAAAATACGTAAGGAAAAAAATGCCTTTAGAGATAGCAATTACGTCCCAGCACCTAAGAATCGACCACCTAGGTGGTGCATAAAACTATTTAAATAGATCAATTATAAAAAGATTTTGACTCCAGCAGCATAGTAAAACAACTCATTTCTTTAAAAAACCCACACACCCCCGATTCACAATCCTAACCATTTCGCCACCACCCTGAATACTAATGCCTTCCTTCTACCGATTATATCCCCTTTATCCTTATCTACAGCTTCTTAGTAGAGTTTTTTGCATTTTGTCTCTCCCATTAGACTGAACTCCTTGAAAGGAGAAACTGGGGTTTTTTTCTCCTCAGTTCATAAGCTTAGTTACTACGGCATGGCATTAGCTGAAAGCTTATCTGAGGTAGCTAAGTGGCGCAATGTATCCAGTTCTGGGACTGGAGTAAAAAAACCTGAGTTCAAATTCAACCTCAAACACTTACTAGATGTGTGACCGTGGGCAAATCACTTTAAAAGCGAGATTAGCATCTACTCAGATTTGCCTCGAGAATCAAAAGAAATGTTTGTAAAGCCTCGGGCACATGGCAGGAGCTATTATTATTTACATCACTTTTACCTTCCCGAGGCCTTTTCTCGAGATCAGAAAAATTCGGCGCTCAGCGGCCAGAACGGTTCTTCCGGTCCTGGGCGTCTGACTCCGGGCCTCCCAAACCACCCCTAGTGGCTCTTGGCCGCCTGACGCAGCCCGCCCCACCAAAGCGGCAGTCACTCACGGAATCTCCGCCGCAGGCTCCTGGAGTCCGCATGGACCAGGGCCAGGGAAGCTGCTCCTGGCCTAGGGTGGCCCTGGGCTGCGATCCTGTGACAGATACTCCAGGACCGGACCGCCGCGGCGCTCGAGTCCCTCCGTCCGCAGCACCCGGGCCTAGCGGGAGTCGTACTCCCGACCAGGAAGGGGCAGGAGTGGCTGCGGAAACGCCTAGCCCAGTGCCACTAACCTCCCGAACGAGCTCCGAGGCTGGAGTGGATTCTTCCGCTTTTCAGGTTCCTCCCCCCTCCCGCAACCGCCAACAGCTCCCGCCCCCTTCCGGACGTCGGTGGGCCCGCCGGGCCTAAAGCTTGGCCGCCTTCCCCGAGAACAAAAGCGATGCTCCCCCCCCCCACCCCCGTCCCCCCAACCTCCGCCCTCAGACCGCGACGAGAGCCCTTTACCGAACTAGCTGTCGTGCTGCCCGCCGCTAAAGCAACACGAGACTGCACAGGAGGACGACGCAGCAACCAAGGACAGCTGGCTCTGTCAGGCTGCCTGGAGTGAAGGCAGGGAGGACGGAAACAGTGCAGGAACGCCTCCGGGACCCTACCGCACCCACCCTGACTACCAGCGAGTGAGACCTGAGCTCTCCCTCCCCCACTAAGCACGGGACCGCCCTCAGCAGAGGGTATGGCGCGGTAGGTAGAGCTGGGTCCTAGCACCTCCCACATTAGTTTTTAATATAGCTTAGTAAGGAACTTCTAGGTGAGTTAAAGCTTCAAGTTTTTAGCTCAAGAGCATGAAGATCTAAGCAGCTTAAATGTTTAAATGTAGGTGTCGATCGGGAAAACATGGACTTCGTGGTTAAAAGAAAAAGGCGATGGTTGGGATCTTTAATAATGTGGAAAGTAAGTACCAGATCTCAAACTGTATTATAAAGGAGTAATTATCAAAACAATCTGGTACTGGCTAAGAAATAGAGGTGGATTAGTGGAAGAGAACAGGTAGAAATTACCCTATAGTAAATGACTTTAGTAAACTAGCATATCAAACCCAAAGATCCAGGCTTTTGGAACAAAAACTCATTATTTGACAAAAACTACTGGGAAAACTGGAAAACAATGGCAGAAACTAGATATAGACCAACATCTCACACAGTATACAAAAATTGGGTCAAAATGGGTGCATGATTTACATACACATAAAGGATAAGCAAATTAAGAGAGCATGGGGGGGGTGCAGCTAGATGGCGCAGTGGTAAAGCTCTGGCCCTGGATTCAGGAGTACCTGAGTTCAAATCCGGCCTCAGACACTTGACACTTACTAGCTGTGTGACCCTGGGCAAGTCACTTAACCCTCATTTTGCCCTGCAAAAAAACCCAAAAACAACAACAAAAAAAGAGAGCATGGAATTGTTTATCTGTCAAACTTATGGGATGAGAAAGAATTTAGAACCAAAGATAAAGAGAGCAAAACAAAATACAAAATAGATAATTTTGATTATATAAAATTTAAAAGTTTTTGCACAAACAAGACTAAAGTAACCAAGATTGCAAGGGAAGCAGAAAACTGGAAAAGAATTTTTTAACAAGTATCTCTGATAAAGGCCTTATCACTCAATTATATAGAATATTGGAGTCAAATTTCTAAAAAGAAAAATCATTCCCCAGTTGACAAATGGGCAAAGGATATGGACAGGCAGTTTTCAGGCAAATCCAAGCTATCTATAATCAGATGAAAAAATGTTCTAGTTCACTATTTTTTTGGGGGGGGGCAGGCAATGAGGGTTAAGTGCCTTTCCCAGGGTCACACAGCTAGTGTCTGAGTATGGATTTGAACTCAGGTCCTCCTGAATCCAGGGCCAGTGATTTATCCACTGCACCACCTAGCTGGCCCCATCTAGTTCACTACTTATCAGAGAAATGTAAATTAAGACAACTCTGAGATATCACCTCACAGAGTTGCAAATATAACAAAAACAAAATATTGGATGTTGGAGGGGATGTGGAAATGCTGGGATGCTAATCCACTGTTGGTGGAGTTGTGAAAAGATCCAACCATTCTGGAGAGCAATTTGGAAATATGCCCAAAGGGCTATGGAACTATGTATACCCTTTGATCCAGCCATACCACTGCTAGGTTTATATCCCAAAGACATCCCCCCAAAAGAGAAAAAGACCTATTTGTACAAAAATATTTATGGCAGCTCTTTTTGTGGTGGCGAAGAAGTAGAAATCAAAGGAATGCCCATCAATTGGAAAATAGCTAAACAAGCTGTGACTTATGATGGTGGTTTAATATTATTGTGGTATAAGAAATGATAAGCAGGATGATTTGAGAAAGGCCTGAAAAGACTTATGAGAAAAAATATTGTGGAGTGTTGTCTCCTTGGGCCACAAGACCTGTAGAAACCCCCTTCCCTTGCTGTGTAGCAACAGGAAGGATCAGGAAAACCCCACTTGTTCTTCAGCCAATCAGTATAGAACAGGGACAGAACTGCAGACAGAAAAATAAGGGACTTAGCCAGACCAGCCAGAACAGGCCTAAAATTGACCTGGAGTAGACCCCTAGCCTAAAACTTCACTTGCTTAATGAGATGTTGCATATTAACTCACACACCCCTAGGATGGTCCAGAAGATTGTGACTCTCTAGTACTCTACCAATGAGGAATGAGGGGAAGGGCATCCTGTACTTCTCTGAGGTGTGCACCCTCTCTGCAGATAGCTAAATAAAGCTTATTTTGCTCAATACTTCTGGGTGTGGTCCTGGGGATCATTGTGGGCATTTTTCTCACACTTGTATAGTGAAGTGAGCAGAACCAAGAGAATATTGTACATAGCAATATTGTTTTAATGAAGAACTGAATGACTTAACTATTCTTAATACAGTGATCCAAAACAATCCCAAAGGACTATTGATGAAACATACTATCTACCTCCAAAGAAAGAATTTTTATTGACTGAAGACAGACTGAAGCATTCTATTTTTCACTTTCTTTCATTTTTTTATTCAAGTTTTCTTGTAAAAAATGACTAATATGGCAATGTTTTACATAATTGCACCTGTATATCTGATTGCTTACTGCCTCAGAGAGGGCATAGAGGAGGGAAAAAGGAGGGATGCAAAACTATAAATAAAATTGTTTATTTTTTTAAATAATGTTTGCAAAGGATTCTGATTGTTCTAGATTAAATATGTTCGGAATGTTGGCATCTCCCTGAAAAGGACACCCAGTAGTATGTTTAACAACCTTCTCTCCCAGGGGAAAAAAACAAATATACTTTTAAATTTAATCTGCCACATTAATATTTTCTTCATCACTAAGTCTAGACAATCAACACAAATCAAGCCCTAATTTTATAGCTTTGCCTGATTTCAGAGTTATTCACTGAAAACTTAACAATTGACTGGATCTTGATTGAGGTGAATCCAGCACACCCAGAGACATATATCAACACCTTTGGTTGACATTTCTGGGTTCCTCCAATGTTTTCCTTTATAGAGGGCAAAAACTAGACTTCCCCTCTCCCCTCCACTGTACAACTGTTGGACTTCTTGCTTTCAACTGGTTCAAACGAGATGCCCCCTTGTGTTCTCCCCTCACCCATTTTTTGCCTCCTTTTGTGTATCTTTTCAGGTAAGATTGTAAACTCCTGAAGGACAGAGACTTGTCTTTCTCTGAATCTGATCCCCATTGCTAGTTTTTTGTATTTGGATTCTTTAACCTCTCCCTGCTGGTACCGTCACTAGTCTTCACATATGCTCAAATCTTCCCATCCTGTATCTCTCTCTTCCATATTTCAGCTAAATTCCTTGTACAAGCTTTCTCCATGTTTCTTCACCTCCTTTCCACTATTCAATCATTTACAATCAACTATATCATTCAACTGAAACTGCTCTTTCCAAATTACAGATGATTTTGATTACCAAATCTTATTATCCTCTTTTAAAATTGTTTCCCTTTATTTTCAGTTCCAAATCATCTATCCTTGGTCCCTTCCCCCACCCATTGAGAAAGCAAGAAAAAAAATCTTTATTAGCTATATTCTATTTTATTTTTTTAAGCAATTAAAGAAACAGAAGAGAATATGGTTTCACTCTATAGTCTGAGTCCTTTGGTTCTCTATGGAGGTGAATAGAATATTTCATCATGAGTTCTTTGGAATTGTGGTAGATCACTGTTGATCTGTTACTAGGTCTTTCAAAATTTATTGTCTTTCCAATTTTGCTGTTACTGTAGAAATTGTTCTGGTTCTGCCCACTTCACTTTGTATCAGTTCATACAAATCTTCCCAGGTTTTTCTAAAATTTTCTCCTCCATAATTTCTTACTACACAAAAGTATTCTCATTCAATAAACAAAAAATACCATCACAATTGATAAAATAAATGCCCCTGTCAATTGCTACAACAGGAGAAACCATAGGTCCAAAAAGGGGGACCTGAAATGATTCAGAATCCTATTATAGTTTATAAAGATTATAACTGTGTTCATTGCCTGAGAAGAAGCTGGCAAGCCAGAGCAAAGAGACAATTTCTCAACTGCCCAAAGGGGAATGGGGAAAGGGTGAAGTATGTATACATATTTGTGGTATTTATGACTAAGTAGGAGTGAGGGAGGAACACAGTAGATCAGGATGTCAGAGAAGTGAGGATCCAGGGAGAAGACATATATATGCAAACACAACAAATCAGAAAGCAGGATGTGTGCTGCTCTTTAGATAAACTAGAAACCAAGAAGAATCAGGTGTATTATTTTTAGATACATTAAGAAGAAAGATATCTGCCAATCTCTCTGAGCTGGTCAAGACTAATTTTAGCAGTTGCAGGCATCTCTGAGTTCAACTAATGTTCACTTCCAAAGGATCATTGGTATGTTAAGCTGCTCTAGGTTTCAGAAGTCCTCCTGAGCGGTTAATTGTTGTGCTACTACATTGTCTGGTTCACCTCTGAGAAAGTGAAGCATATTTAAGAGTAGTACAGGCTTTACAGAGCTCATAGCCACACAAATTAATAAACATTTATTAAGCACCTACTAAATACCAGGGGCTGTGCAACAGGCAAAAAACAGCCCTTCTCCTAAAGGAGTTTACAGTCTAATGGGGGAGACAACATGCAAACAAATATATACAAAGCAAACTATATACAGGTGACAAAGTATAATGTAGACTCCATGTTTCCAGAGCTGAAACCCAGCAAGCAAACTGCACCCTGAGCTTGGCAGGACAGTAATCCTTTTTAGTCACCCTCTGGATGATCTCACCCTCTGGGCTAGTCACACAATTCACCAGGTGTTCTCTGATCAAAGACAAACACTAGACAAAGCCAGAATGTCCTGAAGTGAATAAAACATCACATGCTTACTGCTCCCTCATTGTCAGGACTACAGCTCACTGGCCAACCACTAAGGGTGGGGCCCCAGCACATATGTCTTTAGCTTCACCTTGCTTGCAAGCCTTTTTCCTCACATAGAAATAAAACTTTCTAATTCCTGACTCACTTGTCTCTGGCCTATTCTGTGCCGCTCTGGCCATACACAGATTAGAGACAGGTTCTGAAAAAAGTCCAGTTGACAGGATAAAGTAGGAAATAATTAACAAGATGAAGGCATTAGTATTAAAAGGAGTTGGGAAGGGGCAGCTAGATGGCTTGAAGTGGATAGAGCACCGGCCCTGGAGTCAGGAGTACCTGAGTTCAAATCTGGCCTCAGACATTTTACATCACCAACAGAGATAATATAAATATTTTTGTGCATATGGCTCCTTTTCCTCCTTTAATCTCTGGGGTATAGACTTAGGAACTCTTTGGGTGCATACTTCTGTTGAAGTACATTTTTGGGAAATCATAACTAACTCCATTTTGTGCTATATTTGCTATTATATTTCTTCTTTTTCTGTGTGATACTGAATATCTCCCTTCCTCCAATCACATTATAATAACAAAAGAAAACTCCAAGGACCTTGAATAGTTCTTGGAACTCTCTTCATGTAGTAGTGTGAGAGATGAAGGAGAGCAGTGTACTTTTCTCAGAAAAAACACATCCTGTTATTGCTTCAATATCCTGTTATTGTTATTGCTTTTGTACTTAACTTTCATCCTGTTATAGCTTAACCTCAGAAACACCTGACTCATGATGAGTTCATGATAAGAGTACCCTTCATGCCATTTTCTGATTGGATTAGATGTTGATCGTAGATGTACATTGCACCTACCATATTCAGGTATGAGCTGTCTCTCAAGAAAGAAAATAAACTGTTGGGGGCAGCTAGGTGGCGAAGTAGATAAAACACAGGCCCTTGGATTCAGGAGGACCTGAGTTCAAATTTGACCTCAGACAATTGACACTCCTAAGAATCCCAAGCTTTCTTTTCCAGTTCACCTTAGGAATTTATAAGATACTTAGCCCTCACAAAGGTAATCTCACTCTCAGAATTTTTATTAATTTTGAGGTTGACACTATCTTTGTGTGTGTATATAATACATGTATGTGTGTAATGTTATGGCCCTGGGTACCGCATTTGAATGACCCTGGGTACCCCAGAAGTTTTGTGGGGTAAATCAAAAGAACCTTCTCCTTGAGAAACTAAACCAAAGGACAGTCACACCTAACCAGTCTCCCCCACCCCTTGGGGAGATAAGATTGGGTGTGGCTGTTGCCTTTATGGCATGAGAAGAAGAGAGATGGCTTGAGAGATCCAGAGCACCCCTCACCCAACTTTCCCCAGCCACCACCAGTAGGGGATGGTCATCCTCCAATAGGAGAAATTTCCACAGTCAGACCATCACCTCATTGAACCACCATCAGATACAGTAGGAAATAATTAACAAAATGAAGGTATTAGTATTAAAAGGAATTGGGAAAAACATGTCAAAGATGATATTTTAATTGGTTCTTAAAGGAAGTCAGAAGTCAGAGTTGTGGAGGGAAAATATTCCAGTCTTGGAGGACAGCCAGAGAATTTGTTATGCACATAACTTATTCATCTATTCCCTATTGCTTAGTGGGAGGGATATGGAGAAAACGAATGATGCTGTGAGGAAGAGGTGAATTGCTAGAGAGTTGTAGTCCTTGAGAGATAACCTGTGGGGGCAGCTAGATGGCACAGTGGATAGAGCACTGGCCCTGGATTCAGGAGGACCTGAGTTCAAATCCAACCTCAGACACTTAACACTTACTAGCTGTGTGACCCTGGGCAAGTCACTTAATCCCAATTGCCTCACTAAAAAAAAAAAAAAGAAAGAAAAGAAAAGAGAGATAACGTGTGGTGAAAGAGCACTGTGTGTGGAGAAATAGAGAGATTTAGGGATGAGTGAATGGAGAATCCTGAGAGAGTCATTGGAGAAGAAATTTCCAGGAAAAGAGAGGTAGAATGTAAGAGAAATCTCGAGCAACCTTTTCAGGAAAGGACAGAGAGAGACAGGCAGTGTGAAAGGCCTGAATGTAGGAAGATTAACTGCTGGAAAGGAAAGCAAGAGAAGAAAAGGGAGTAAGAGTTCAGCCAAGCTCTGCTGTGAGGAAAGAAGAAGGCCAGCACATTTTAACTTCAAGCTTGTTATCTGATAGCTTTCCAGTATAGTTGTAGAGGTCCTTAGATAAAGGAGGAGACAGATTTGGTTTTGCATGGGTTTGTGGTGATGATTATAAATCTATGGTTGATTTGATCTGCCCTAAAAATCTACTAGCCAGTTTACTTTTCTGTAATAAAGCTTACCTCCCAGGGCTGTGAGGATCACATGATTGTGAATATAAATGATTGTCTGTGTAAAGTATAGAGCAAAATGTTATGGGAAATAATAGTTTATTTGGGTGATGGGCAGCTCAACATTTCTAACCCTGGAGGCCATTTCTCCCCCTGGCACCACCGGGGTGTGGCCACACCTGGTCTTCTTTCCCCAAGGGGGCAGCTCAGAATTGAGGGGTATTCAAGTCTTTCTGACTATCCCTACAACAGTCAAGGTTGTATGGAAAGAATCATGGATTCATTATTCACACAGCAAACCTGTTCATTTTACTTCTGAATCAAGCTGAAACAGCAGTGTCCTCTGGAACTAAGCTCACAGTCTGGTGAGTGGGCTGAGCCCTGGGCAGGGGAGAGACTACAGGGGTCTATGCTGGTGCTAAGGCAGAACTTGGATTTTATACCCCTACCAGGTGGTAGGCTCTATTATAAGTGGCCCAGGTGGGGGAAGGGCTCATCAGAGCTAACAACTACAACACACAAAGCTGGTTGATTAACAAGTTGGTCTGGGGTCATCTAGGATCAGGAAACAGGCCAGGTGAGTGAAGAACCTGATTCTCCTTAAATCATACCACATGTGACTTCTTAAGCTTGGGATACTGCAGCCTGGAAACAGTGCCCCACTTGAAGGAGCTAAAAGTCTAGTAAAAGAAAGGCAAGATGAGCCGACAGAGAAAGGTGAGGACCATAGAAAGTTTCTTCAGTAACAAGGAAGACCAAGGGGCACCCTCAGAGGAAGATGTCAACATCAGGGCCCCTATATCTAAAGCTTCCAAGAAAAATATTAATTGGTCTCAGGCCATAGAGGTACTCAAAAAGGACTTTGAAGATAAAATTAGAGAGGTAGAGGAAAAAATGGAAAGAGAAATGAGGGTGATACAGGAAAGACATGAGAAAAAAGTCAACAGCTTGAAAAGTCAAATGGAAAAGGAAGTACAAAAGCTCTCTGATGAAAATAATTGCCTAAGAATTAGGATTGAACAAATGGAAACTAGTGACTTTATGAGAAACCAAGACACAATAAAGAAAATCCAAATGAATAAAAAAACAGAGGGCAATGTGAAATATCTTCTGGGAAAAACTGCTGACCTGGAAAATAGGTCCAGGAGAGATAATTTGAAAATTATTGGTCTACCTGAAAACCATGATCAAGGAAAGAGCTTAGACACCATCTTCCAAGATATTCTCAGGGAAAATTGCCCTGAAATTCTAGAAGTAGAAGCTAAAATAGAAATTGAAAGAATCCACTGATAACCTCCAGAAAGAGATCCCCAAAAGAAAACTCATAGGAATATGATAGCCAAATTCCAGAGCTCTCAGGTCAAGGAGAAAATATTGCAAGCTGCCAAAAAGAAAGAATTCAAGTACTGTGGAGCCCCAGTCAGGATATCACAAGCAGCTTCTATGTTAAATGACCAGAGGGTATGGAATATGATATATTCCAAAGGGCAAAGGAAATGGGATTACAACCAAGAATCACCTACCCAGCAAAACTGAGTTTAATCTTTCAGAGGAAAAAATGGAACTTTAATGAAAAAGAAGACTTTCAGATATTTGTGATGAAAAGACCTGTACTGAATGGCAAATTTGACTTTCAAATACAAGACCCTAGAGAACCATAAAAAAAATTGGAGCTGGGGGACACACCTGGGGTCATACAGTGGGCGACTCTCTTGTGTCTGAGGCCAGGTTTTGGCTGGTATCCCCCTGGGTCCAGGGGTGATGATTTGTCCACTGTCAATTAGCTAGATGATAACATCTTTAGGGTTAAATTGAGGGGTTAAGGGAATTCATTGGGGGAGGGGGAAGGGCAGAGGTGAAAGAAATCCTACATGAAAGAAACAGGAAAAGGCTTATGGAGTAGGGGAAGAAATGGGAGAGGAGCAGGGCAGTAAATGAATTTTATACTCATCAGAAAAGGCTCAAAGACCTTAAACTCATCAGAGTTGCCTCAAGGAGGGACTAACAGACACCCAACTGGATGGAGTAATCTATTTAATCTGGACAGTAAATGAGCCTAACACATCAAATTGGCTCAAAGACCTCAATCTCATTAGAATTGGCTCAAGGAGGGAATAATGTACACACTCAATTGGGTGGAGTCATCTCTCTAACCCTGCAGGAAAATAGGAGGGGAAAGGGATAAAGAGAGAGGGGCAAAAGAAGGAAGGGCAGAGTTGGGGAGGGGACAGACAGAAGCAAATCCCTTTTGAAGAGTGATAGGATGAAAGAAGATGGATAATAGAATAAGTATCATGGGGAAGAGAATAGGATGGAAGGGAAACAGTTAACAATAGTAATCATGAAAAAGAGAAAAGGGGGGAAATTGTATAAAAAATATGTATAGCAACTCTTGGTGGAGGCTAAGAATTGAGAATCAAGGGAATGTCCATCAATTGAGGAATGATGGAAAAAGCTGTGTTATATGATTGTAGTGGAATGGACTTGTGCTACAGGAAATGACAAACGGGATGATCCCCGAAAAAAAACCTTGAAAGACTAATGAACATCAATGTATAGTAAAGTGAGCAGAGCTGAGAGGACATTGTGCATAGTGACAGCAGTATTGTTCAATGAGTAATTGTGAATGACTTAACAGCATTGCAATGATCGAAGACAATCCCAAGGAACTAATGAGGAAGCTTACTGTGCACCCCTATAGAAAGAACTGATAAAAATAAAGTCTTTCAGGTCTTTCAGGTACTGGTAATCAGCTAGGAAATTTTCCTACAAAATTAGCTTAACACAACTTTAAATAGCTTTGCCAATAATCAAATCAAACAAAAATGAGAGTTCTCAAAACATGCCTAAGGAAATTCAGAATCTTTTAGAGATTTTACAATTATTTTATAGATGGCTGTATGATATTGTGGGGAAATGGAGTCAAAAGTAGCCAACCTCAGCTCTTGCCAATGACCATTCCCTCAGTCTTTCCCAAGGCAGTGCACAACCTGGACTTCTGTCTATCTCCCCTTTGGTGAAAGTCCAGTGCCTGCTTTTGTGTGTATTCCTCTCATGGATGAAGGCAATTAATATCTCAAATGGTACATTCCCATAATCCAAGTCCCATGTGGATTTAACAACTGAGGATAATTATAACAGAAAAAAAAATGTGAATTTGCTTTGAGTCTAACATACACTATGCAATAATTCCAAATAACTTTTTTAAGCTTAGTAAAAATAATACTTCTAGAATTAATTTACACTTGTCATGGCAATCAATTTACCAAGGAAATACTTTATATAATTTGATCAAATAATCAGTTGGAAAAAACAATTTAGAATATGGGAGAATAATACTTCTAGACTTAATATTGTATTATAAAATCAAGGCCATCTTGCATTGATTCAAAAATAGAAAGCAGGTAAAGATGAACAGAATTAAAAATCAAAATAGAAAATCCACAAAAATGAAGTGTTAACATGATCTTTCTTATCCCACTTTGATTAACCAGACTAAAGTTAGAGAAAAGCAGGCACTTAGGTACTTAGCAAGTAGAAGAAATCCAATTGAAAATTTAAAGGGACAGGCACATAAAATCAATGAAAATAGAAACTTACAAACATAAAATTTCTTATCCAAAGTGAAGATCAGAAGGGGGTTCAGCAATCCCTTTGTGGTCACAAACTGTGTAAATGCATTATCGCCTTAAATTAGAAGCTTTAGCACCATTCTTTGGGCATTAAGCATTTATTAAAGCATACTAGGCATTAATAAAAGGAGAACAGGTGGAGTTCAGAAAGTTAAGAAAAGGCCTATCTAGCCTAGAGTTCCAGCCTGGTCTGGCTCTTCCTCAAGTCCTTCACCAGGAGCCTGCTTCAACCACGAACTGCCCCAACAAACTGAGTGTGGAAGCTTTTTATAAGTCTGGAGCAGAGGTGGTCCTTACATACTGCTTCAAGCTGATTGGTTAGCATCATCCAAATCCATTGGTTCGAAGTCCTTAGCTTCTGAGAACAATACCTTCTTAAGGGCTGGCCAGGTGTGGTTACAATCTAATTAACTTTAAGTAGGCTAATCAGAAAAGTCAATCACTCTCACTTAATTCAATCACTTTAGATTACTCTCCAGGTGGGGCCTTTGAGTATCTGCCAAATCCCATTATTTTCTCACAAAGGTTTATATGATTGTTCTGATGAGAACATATTCAGTATATGACACATGAGAGAAAGGTAATAGAATTACTTTCAAGTATTCCCATAGTCAAGAAATATTTTGTAAAATATATCCATTCACCACAGTTCTATGTTTTAATTGATAAATTGTTGATGGATAGAGATTATGTGTTAATTAATGTTACTAATTATTATTATGTAACTTATTGGCTAATTATAATTATTTTATGCTAGCATTTAGAAATCATTTCATTTTATATTCTGAGTCTACAAACTTAATCCACATTTTTTGCTGTCATCATTATCCTCAGTTGTTAAATACATATGAGACTTGCATTAAGGGAATTTACAATTTGAGACATTACCTTTATTCTGAGTTATCAGATCTGAACAGCCAAGATGCCAGACATCCATGAGAGGAATACAAACAAGAGCAGGCACTGAACTGTCACAGAAGGGGAGACACTCAGGAAGTCCAGGTATTGCACTGCTTTGGGAAAGGCTGAGAGAACAGCCATTGGCAAGAGCTGAGGTTGGATTCTCTTGGTTTAATACACACACACACACACACACACACACACACACACACACACACACACACACACACACACACACACATACACACACACACACACACACACACACACACACACCACCAGACGGCCAGGCTATGCCATTTCATTCTATGTCTGACTTCCATTCCCCCTCCTATATGCCTGATGACATAGACATCTCAATTCCATGCATCTGATTAAGCCTAACTCAGTCTCCCCTCCACATATTGCACTGGTTGCAATGAGCCTTGTTGGAAACTTTTACTCTTTTATGGTAACCCCCATAATTATCCCAGGTGTCAGGATAAACATGATGTTAAATTTGGCCATGGCATCTGGTACCAATAGTATTAGATTCTTTTTTTTTTGGTGGGGCATTGAGGGTTAAGTGATTTGCCCAGGATCACACAGGTAGTGCCAAGTATCTGAGGCCAGATTTGAACTCAGGTCCTTCTGAATCTGGGACCGGTGCTTTATCCACTATGCCACCTAGCTGCCCAAATGGTATTAGATTCTTTAATTTCTCATAATGTCCTGAGGATAAGTAGGCAGATGATGCAAAAAGTAATGAAACAAAGATGAAAATTCTATTCTTAATTGTCTTGTATTAAAGAAGGGTATAGGAGTATAACTTATGGACTCCTTTGTGGGTGTCTTGGGAAAGTTTTTAACATCTCAAGTTTGTTTCAAGAGAAGTAGAGGAGGGTAACTTATAGAATGTTTTTTTATACCTGGAGAAAAATTAAGGTCAAGTGGATATACATGTAATTTGGAAAGGTTTATGTGTATCCCTTCAGTATGATGTTACAGTGTTAGATAAAGCTTTGAACAGCATGGGGCATTTGTGACATCTCTCACTAGAATAGCTTTTCACTTCTGATGCAGGATCCTGGGGTTCCTGGTGTTAAGGGCTAAAATTCTAGCTAGTCTGTCTAAAATATCCAATGAGTGGTTGCCAATAAATTATAAGCTTTAGCAAGAGTTAGACTTTTAAGCATTTATTAAGGAAAACAAGAATTTGGTAAAGAGAGAGAAAGGCCTAGATTCCTATCTATTAAAGGGAGAGCACATTTCTAGCTCCACTCTCCACCAGAGTCCAAAGGAAAAAGAGAGCGCGAGACAGAGCGCTAGTCCCTTCCTTCTTCCTCTCACTAGCCAACGTCACTTCCTGACGCCAAAGAAAAGACTCCTGGTCTTGCCCTCAAAGACCTTCGCTTCATGGGTGGAATTCTTCTACAGTAAGTCTGCAGCAGGTGGCATCATTCCAATCGTTACACTGGATTCTCTCTCTTGGTTTGCCCCCTTTCTCCCTATAGTAATACTGGTTCTTGTCTTTTTAATTTTTGGAACCTCTCAGTAGTTTGTTTCATCTAGGCTCAAGGCTTTCAACCTTATGGTAATATACCCCTTCACTCTCTGGACCAGGCCTGCCAGGATTTCTACTCCTTCCACTAGGACCTAGGGCCAGCTCCGCAACCATATTCAGCTTGAAGCAGTTACAGAAGAAGAGATCTTCGCCCTGTTTTTCCTTCGCTAAATGCAGTAGCATTTAGTAGGGATGCTCTGGCTCTGAGGGGGTTGGTTGGGGATTGTTTTTTCCCTGGAGGAGCAGGATAGTTGATTAATTTATAGCATGAGCTTAGTTGGGAAACAGTAGTATTTGCTATTAAGATCTGTTTAATAAGAGATGTTAACAGGACAAATAATTTGAAACCAGAGAAGTGAATCCACTGGAGAAGTGCCCTGGAGATAAGACATCTTCTAGACTGCCCCAAGGAAAGTGGTTCCAGAGACCTGACAGCTACATCTGAGATCCATGGCGAAGTGAATGGACATTGGGGGGTGGTGTGTGTTACTAAAACCACAAGTATGACAGCAGAAGACTGAGGGGAACCCAATGGTCAAAAACAAAGAGGAGGGATTGTAGGAAAATATGGGGCCCCCCTCAAAAGCTGATTGAAATCGTCTGGGGAATGTCTGGGAGGTGAATTTCAGCTGGGAGAAAGGTGCTTACTAATGGCTCCTTTCCTCCCCCTTCCCAGCAATCAGGAGGATCACATGATGAAAGAGAGCCAGGGCTGGTCACATGGGGAGGAGTTCAGAGGGCTGCCCCTTTGACTATATTGTATTCCAATTGTCTAGCATTTGTCACCAGTGTCTTGGTGAGAAGATTGTAACTGAGGAAGAAAGGAGGAGTTTAGAGGGCTGCCCCCTTTGACTAAGAAGGGAGGATTTTGGAGGACTGCCCCTTTGACTATACTGCATTCCAAATGGCCAGTGTTTGGCACCAGTGTCTTGGCAAGAAGATTGTAATTGATGAAGAAGGGCAGAGCCAGCCCAATAAGAGATAAAAGAGCTTCCCAGTCCCACGATCACCAACATTTCCATTAGGGAACTGGCCCATTCTCATTTGAATGTATAAATAAAGGCCTTTGATACTTGTCCAACACTAAATCCCAGCAATTTTTAAATGGGGTTTCTCACAATTTATTTCTCACATGCTTATAACTGAATTTTGTCTTATTTTAAATGAAATATGTCTTCTAATAAGATGTGTGGGTTTTTAAAGTTTGTTTATTTTGAGATATTTCATTAAGACAATGTTTAAAAATTTGGATCTGAATATTTGTTAATTGCATGATCTTAAAGCAAGTTATTTTAGTTTATCAATCTGTAATGTGGATATTTGATAATTATACAGTATTCTTTGGGGCTTATAAATTGTTATTAGATGCAACTGTTAAAAATATGTCAAATACTTGAAACTGTTTAGAAATGCAGTATTTCAGTAAATTCACAAAGAAGTGATCTCAAAGTCTGGGTTCAAGTCCCCCCTCCCCCATACTCCCTATCTAAGTATAATGAGTGTTTGACTCTAAGAAAAATAATTTGTCTTGTAGGTGTTAATAGCAAGAACAAATATTAAAATTCTGAAAACTGGAGGTTTCCCTAATATGCCAGAGACACTTGTTCCATTTAGCAGTGGTGCTGTTTCATAGTTTTTCTCAATAGCTCTGTTAAGCAGTTGCTATTGAAATAATTACACACATTAATAATGGTGTGGTAGTTAAAAAATAACTGTTTTAACTTTGTTAAACTTTTACTGTTTTCTTCAAGCTTCATAGGTATTTCAAGTTTTCATACCCCTAGAAATTCAAATATTATAATGGCTTTGTATGTTTAATAACTTTTAATTGATAGATGCTTAAGTTTTATTTCAAAATAGGATATTCAACTGGAATTTGTTTTACTATCTGGTTTTTGTTAAAACATTTATGCTGTTTTCATCTTTTCCTTTTCCTTAATATTCTGTTTCATTGCCAGGATTGCAAACTTCCATAGCATTAATCTAATTTTTAAATGTTGTCCTCACTATATTAATGGTATTTTTAGGCAAAAAAAATTGTGAATTATCAGGGCCAACCTTAATGAGGTATTGTCTATTTTTTGCTGAAAGATATGATTACTGTTACAGTTAATTTTTTTATTTCATTTTTCTTTATTCTGTTAACTATTTCCCAATTGCATTTGGGGGGGGAGGGGGCGCAATGAGGGTTAAGTTACTTGCCCAGGGTCACACAGCTAGTAAGTGTCAAGTATCTGAGGCTGGATTTGAACTGAGGTACTCCTGAATCCGGGGCTGGTGCTTTATCCACTGCACCACCTAGCTGCCCCCTACAATTAAGATGCACCTCCCCACCTTCTAGGCTGTGACTTTTACCACATATACAGAACTCTATTTAATTCTCTCCCCATGATTATATCCAGCTCTCCCTCTTTCTGAAAAGCTCTCTACTTTCCCCCATATCCTGACAGCCCCTGTCTTAATCTGCTCTTCTCCACCCCTGGAAATCCCATCCTGTTAACTCTTCTGACATTGGACAGGTTCTTAGTGCCTCTCAAATCCAGATTCCCTTGTACCCTCTAAACCTCTTCCTTGAGTCTCACAGTATTTCTTTCCAGAGGCAGTTGAGGACATTAAGCTTCTTGTTAAGGACTACCTATCTGGTCTTTTAGTTCCCTGCACTAGGTTCTGACCCTTCCTCTTTGTGAGCTCATGTAACTGCTTGTCCAAGACCTGAGCAGTGAATGTTCCTGTGATTCCTAGAACACCTATGGTCCCTAATCCCTATATTCTCCGGAATATAATTCCCATGATTCTACTATTTTCACCTTTGATTTCTCTAGTGCCTTTTTCAGTGGGTCT